>NC_138130.1:25000-625000 GCF_964188305.1 Podarcis bocagei
ACATATATATTAGATCTGAAAGAACACCCTGTTGCTATTTGATGCTTATGAATGCATCTTCACAGCCTTGCCCAGTCTGACAGGTTGCCATGGAAACAGCAGTGTCAGCATCCAGCAGTCCATTTGTAAATGGACGGCTCCATGTTCCGTATCTCTAAAGTTGAGTGTGTGCTTGTGTAGGTGCTGAAATAAATTGTTTTAGATTTATCAAGAGTTTCACCTGATAACAAGCAACTGAAGATAAAACAGCAGTAAAGAAAGATAAAATGATACTCCCCAGAAAATGTTACTTGGCCCAGAACAAAACACCCCAAACACAGAGCAGAGGCAGCTCAGGACAATCTGCTGCCTTGGGCAAAGCTCAAGATGGTGCCTTCTCCTAAGGCACAGACAGAAGCCAATTTGACTGGTAGTTTAATCTTCAATACTGGTAAAAGGACTGCATCCAGAGGACAGCAGGCTAATGCAAGGGGTACAGGCCAGACAACATGGCACTCACATGGCACTGTCCCTCCCTGCACCTCAGCACCTGTCACCTGAGGCAGCTGCCTCCCTCTGCCTCATCGTAGGGCTGGCCCAGAAGAAAGGTATTAGTTTGGTCTTAGGAAACACAATCAGCTGGTTTGATTTCACTCCTCAATATACAGCTTTACAATGCAGAGAAATAATGTTTGGTTTCATTTCAGTACACACCTGCCATATCTCCTTCAAGCCCTACCCATTCCTCCATGCAAATTGATGCTAGCATATCCTTAAAGTCCTTCAGTGAGGGAAGCTGTTAGCCGTCCTATGCATTACAGCAGAATGAGGCCGTTGTCTGAGGAATTCCTGACTGTACCACTTCAGGCGGCAGCAGGTGAGTCCCTCTTCCTGATCTGCTACCCTCTGACTCACCTAGCTGCTCCTCACTTCTGGGCTGGCCTCATCCTCAAGTGCAGGGCAGGCCCAATATATTTTGGCACCTGAGGCAAACCACCAAATGCTGCTCTCCGCCTGCCAGGGAAGAAGGGCTTGGTAAAGGCCAACATCAGGAGCAAAGGTGGAATAAAGATCTGCTGCATCAGGACCTGCGGTCCCTGTGGATCCTGCCATCTGAGGCAGTTGCCTCACCTTGCCTCATGTGTGGGCCGGTCCAGCTCAAGGGTGCAGCAGCAAAGAAGAAGGCAGGCCTGGCTCCACCGGCAGGCCTCTGCTAATTGCTTCTCTTTCTGCCTTGTGCTGGACCTACACGGACCTGTTTAACCTTATTAGAATGATATTAGATATGTTTTTCTAAAATATCACAGGGCCTACTTGTAAATTAAAACTGTTTCTTTGTTTTCTCCATCAAAACAGTTTCCCTGCTGCTGGTTGCTGGTTGCTCTGCAGGGCCCTCTGGTGTCACATTTTAATAATGCATTACGAAGGTTAAAAGTAAGATGTCATGTAACCCAAAGGGTTCTCATCAATGGTTCCTCTTCATCCTGGAGAAGAGTGACTGGTGGGGTGCCACGGGGTTCTGTCTTGGGCCCGGTCTTATTCAACATCTTTATCAACGACTTGGATGATGGACTCAAGGGCATCCTGATCAAATTTGCAGATGACACCTGTCAGCGCTGCCTCAGGTCCTAGCTCACAGAGGACCAACGCCAGTTGCTCTTTATAAACAAAAGTCTTTATTGTGGTTCATTGTTGGTTTGACACCCGTGGCGCGCAGCGCTACGTCTGAGTCCTTAGACCGGCGAAGCTCCGTCTGACTCCTCCCCCCCTGCACCAGTTCAAGACCCGAGCCTACTCCACCTCTTCCTCTCCTCCTTTTGCTCCTTTCTCCTCCGGGTCCTCCTGTCCTCTGGGGTTACCTCTTTCCTACTTTCTTCGGAGGCGGATTCTTCTGACTCCTCCCCACCCTTCCAGCGGGCTTTAGGACCTGGCTCCCAATCCGGGTTTTCTGCTGGCCCGCGCGCCTCCACATTTGAACTTGGCGCGCGCGCCCAGCCGCCTACTTTCCTCCTAACGGCTACACTGCTCCCCTCACTGCTTTCTCCTTCAGGGAGGCTGGCCGGACCTGCTCTTCCCTCCGCCCCTCCACTCTCTGACGGAGGCGTGGTCAGTCCAGCCTCACTCTCTCCTCCTGCAGGAGGCTCTTGTTTTAATCCTTGGGCTTCTTCCCCCCCGCTACGCTCTGGTGGGGAAGCTACCCCTGATTGCCAGCTGCCGCTTGGAGACTCCCCACTGGCCCCCCTTGCCCTGCCTCTGGGGGCCCCCTTCTGGGAATCCTCTGATTCGCTGGAGAGACTCATGGAATCTCTCTGATCACTGGCATACCCTCCTGAGCTCCCCTCAGATTGTTCCCCTTCGCTCTCCATCTCCTCCTTCCCCTGTGGCTCAGCCCCTGAGCCCATGACATCCATCCCCCCCTCGAAGCCCCCCTTCCCCCCTCCCCCTCTCCGGGCGTGGGTTCCGGGCGCTCCAGTGCTTCCGGGGCGAGAGCTGGATACTGTTCGGTGCCCCTGTCGTGCAGCCCTCCCGCTGGCTCCAGCCAGTCCTCACTGTGTTCATCGACGTCTATCTCCTCCGCTTCCATCTCTTTGCATTCGTGCTCAAACCCCTGTTCCTCACCCCAGTCGTCCATGTTTGTCCCACCCTCTGATACCTCAGGTGACTCTGCGTGCCAAGGTCCCCTCAACCATTTCCGCCTCCATTGCTCCTCCGGTTGATCGTCCCACCAATAGGAGCGGTCTGTGTCGACCCCCGAACAAGATCCCCTTGGTGTGCTCCATCCCGGCTCCGCCTCCTCGTCTGATGAGAACCCCTGGAACGTGCTGGCCGAAAGTGTGGGTGTGAAAAGCCAGTCGTCGAAAAAATCTGCTGGCATGGGTTTTTGGGGGAAGAGTGCATGAAACTCGTCCTTGAGATAGCGCTCTTCCAGGGCATAGTCCGGTACCCATCTGTTGGCGCTAGCCGGGGTACCCTCCCTGGCGAGGAAATATTCTACTCCCTCTTCCCCCCATCTCGAGTCCAAAATCTCCGTGACCTCGTTGATTGGTGTCATGCTCTGTGACTCCCCCCCCCCCGCAGGTGATTTTCTGCTTGGGGCTGGTGCTGACCCTTGTGCCTGAAACCTGTGTGGTGCCTTGTAGGGTGTGAGCATAGGCGCCAACTCCATGGGGCTTGAGGGGGCTCGAGCCCCCTCAAAAATTTTTTTGGGGGGGCTCAGCCCCCCCAATAATCTCGGGCGGGCGCCCTTCCAGCAGAGCGCCGCCGCCGTCCCCTGCCTCCTCCCCACCTGCTCCTTCGCCAGCCAGCCAGCCGCGCGCCCTAATCGGAGAGCCCCGGCCGTCCCCCGCGAGATTAGGGAATCCCCGGGGGCGGGGGCTCCTGCCTCGCTGCTTCGCAGCACCACCGCCACTGCCAAGGCACTGCTGGAAATCCCGCGAGAACAGGGGAATCCCGACTGGCCACACCTCCCAGCCAGCCAATCGGCTGGCTGGGGGGGCGTGGCTTGCCCTATTTAGGGCCGGAGCCACTTTATTTGCATATTCATGAGCTTATTTATTATTCATGAGCTTTCCCGGGCCCCCCCAATATTTTTTCTAAGTCCGCGTCCCTGGGTGTGAGCACCGACCTATGAAAGACCGGGTGCATCCTGGAACCCTCCGGAAGCGCCAACCTGAAGGCTACTGGATTGATTTGTGCCTCCACTTGGTAAGGCCCCAACTGCTTGTGTCCTAGCTTCTGCTTGGCTAACGATTTGGCTGGCATTGCCTGGGCCGCTAGCCATACCCAGGCCCCCACCTGGATGTCTTCCCCTACCCTCCTGTGCTTGTCTGCCTGCACTTTGTAGGCGTGTTTGGCTAGTTCTAAGTGCCTCCTGAGCTGCTCATGGACCTCCTGTAACTCTGCTGCCAAGTGCTCAGCTCCCCCTCGTGACTCCCCCTCCCCCGTCTTCTCAAACCCCGGGAAGGTTCTGGGATGCCGCCCATTGTTGGCGAAGAACGGTGTCACCCCTGTGGACCCGTGCTTCGTGTTGTTGTAGGCAAACTCGGCCAGCGGCAGGTAGTCCACCCAGGTCGAGGGTTGTTGATTCGCGTAGCATCGCAGATACTGCTGCATGATGGCGTTGACCCTCTCCGCCTGCCCCTTGGTCTGCGGGTGTCGCGCCGACGCTAAGTTGATCTTGACGTTCAGGATGCCCAGGAGCTTCTGCCAGAAACTCGAGATGAACTGGCGCCCCCTGTCAGACAGGATGGACTGTGGCAAGCCGTGAACCCTGAACACGTGGTCTATGAACAGCTTGGCAGTTTGTTCCGCCGTGGCTACCTTCGTGCATGGGATGAAGTGTGCCATCTTGGTGAACAGGTCCACAACCACTAGAACCGCTGTCTTGCCTCGCGAGCTGGGCAGATCCGTGACAAAGTCCAGGGCCACCTGCTCCCATGGTTCGAACGGCGTCTGTAGCGGTTCCAGCAGTCCCGCCAGTTTCCTGTGCACTGGTTTGGCTCTTTGGCACGTGTCACACCTGGCAACGTAATCTGCGACCTCCCCTCGCATCTGGGGCCACCAAAAGTCTCTGGCCACCAATTCCGCCGTCTTGTCCTTGCCAAAGTGTCCAGCACTGGGCGCATCGTGCAACTGCTGCAGGACTTTCGCGCGGAGGTCATCTCCCGGCACGTAGAGCGCCCCTTTGCGGGTGAGCAGTCCGTCACGTATCTGGAACTCGTCGTCCTTCGCTGTGCCCCGTCGCACCTCCTCCATCTTGGATTGCGCGAATGGATCCGTCTGTAGTGCTCGACGTACCGCGTCCAGGTCGACGGTGGCTGCAGAGCACGTCCACACTGCCGGTGTGAAAATGTGTTTAGCTGCCGCCGGCGCCGCTTCCTCCAGATACTGCGGTTTCCTGGAAAGTGCATCCGCCATGACGTTGTTGTCTCCCGGGATGTACTCTATCCTGAAGTCGAAATCCCCAAAGAACTCCGCCCAGCGGATGTGTCTCTGGTTCAGGAACCTCGCCGTGCGCCAGTACTCTAGGTTTTTATGGTCTGTGCGAACTTGCACGGTGTGTCGGGCTCCTACGAGGAAATGCCGCCACGCTTTGAAGGCTGCATGAATGGCCAGCAACTCCCTGTCCCAGATTGTGTAGTTCTGCTCCGACTTGCTGAGCTTCCTGGAGTAGAATGCGCAGGGCCTCCAGTTCTCTTGCGGATCTTGCTGCAACAGGACCGCCCCCACCGCTCTGTCTGATGCATCAGTCTCAATCCTCAGCGGGTTGCCGGGGTCGACGTGCAGCAGCTGTTCCTCGGACGCGAAAAGACGCTTGAGCCTCTGAAAAGACTGCTCCGCCTGTTCCGTCCAGATGAACTTCTTCTTCTTGGAGCTGAGGGTGTCCGTGATAGCCGCCGTCTCCTGCGCAAACCCCTTGATGAATTTGCGGTAGAAATTGGCGAAGCCGACGAACTTCTGGACTTCCTTCCTGTTGCGTGGGCTCTTCCAGTCCAGCACCGAGCGGACTTTGGCGCTGTCCATGGCGAGTCCCTTGTCCAACAGCTTGTATCCCAGAAAATCCACTTCCGTCACGTCGAACTGGCACTTTTCCAGCTTGGCGTAGAGCTTGTGCTCCCGTAGTCTCTGCAGGACCTCCCTGACGTCCTCCTCGTGAGCTTCCTGCGATTCCGAGAAGATCAGGATGTCGTCTAGGAAGCAGACGCACTTCTTGTAGAGGAGCCCCGCCAACACGTGGTGCATAAATTTTTGGAAGGTGTGAGAGCCATTTTGTAAACCGAAAGGCATGACTTTGTATTCATAGGTGCCTAAGGGTGTAAACATGGCCGTCTTCCACTCATCGCCCTCTCTCATGCGTATCAGATTGTATGCGCCTCGCAGATCCAGCTTGGTGAAGATTCTCCCCTTCCTCACCGTCGTTAGCAGATCGTCTATCTTGGGCATGGGGAATGCAGTGGGCTTTGTCCTCGAGTTTAAAATTCTGAAATCCACCACAAGTCTCCGTTGGGGCGTGTCTTTTTTCTTCACGAAGAACACGGGACTGCCCCCTACTGCTTTGAATTCTTGGATGAATCCCCGCTTCAAATTGAGCTCTATGAACTCCTTGAGTTCTTGCATTTCGTCCTCAGACATGGAATACAGCTTCCCCGTTGGTAGCTTCGCTCCCGGTAGGAGGTCAATCGTGCAGTCGTAGGGCCGATGAGGAGGTAGCTTGTCAGCTTCTTTCTCGCAGAAAACGTCCAAAAACTCCTTGTACTTGTTGGGTACCGCCTGCACCATGCCGAAATGTAGCTGTTGTGCATCCTTCCTTCCCTCCTCTTCCTGACTGGTCTGGATGCAATGTTCCGCGCAGTAAGAGGAGCAGAAGGTCAGTTGCCTCTGGTACCAGGCTAGCGCTGGGCTGTGCCTATCCAGCCAACTCATGCCCAACACTATGGGCGTTTCGAATAGGTGAGTGACATTGAAACTGATGACTTCGCGGTGATTCCCAATGTGCATCACCATAGGTGGTGTCTGCTGTACCACTTGCCCCCCCAGCAGCTTCCTGCCATCGACTGTGACGACGTTCAGGGGCATCGTGGCAGGTAGGAGTGCTATGTTGTGCTGCTTGACAAATTCCACCCCCACAAAGTCTGCATTGCTGCCAGAATCGATGGTAATAGGAACCTCCAAGATGAATCCATTGGGCAGTTGAAGTGATGCAGTGAGCTGCACCACTGGTTTGGGCGGGAGGGGGTCTTTGGGCTTCAGAATCTCTGGGGACTGCTTCAAAACCTTGCCTGGCTGGGCCCCAGTGCCTCTGCTTCCAACCAGGCTTGGTCGTTTCCCTGCTGCTCCCCCTCCTGCTGAATTCCCCCTTTAATAATTGCGGAGGCTGCAGTGTGCTTCTGGATCCTCTGGGGACACTCTTTGACCATGTGTTGTGCACTGTCGCATAAGAAACACTTCCTGTTCCCTCTAGGATTTTTCGGCTTGACTGCTCCTGGCGTTAGGGCTCTGGCCGCTGTCTGAGCCTTAGCAACACCCAACTCCATTGGTTCTACTCCCTCCCCCAAAGGAGGCGTGGAGTGGGCGCGTCCACTCTCCCTGGGCATGAAAGGAGGTGCTTTGGCCAGTGTGCATGCTAAGCGACCCTCATCTCTATTCCATGGGCGTTCCTCCATTCTCACTCCTATTGTGAGTGCTCTCTGGACCACTTCTGCAGTGGTGCTAGGTCTATCGCCCCTGGCCAGCTCATCTTTCACGGAAGCGTTTAGACCCTCCCAGAAGAGATCTCTTACAATCACAGAGTCTTTTTCCCAGCGCAGCTGTCAGGGGTTCAGGAGCAGAGGCGAGGGCAAGGGAGGAAACAGAGAGCGAGGGGGAGGAGGCAGAAGAAAAGATGAGTGATGACGACAACCCGAGATCTCCGAGTCTTTCCAGTGAATCAGAAGATTCACAGAAAGGAGCACCAGTGGCCAGGGCAAGGGGGGAGACTAGGGGGACACCCCAGGAAGATAGAGTCAGAGAGGACTCAGAGGGGAGCAGTTGGAAATCGGGACCAGCGTCACCGCCAGAGAGCAGGGAAGAGGAAGGGCGCCAGGGATCAAGCGCTGGCAGCTCACAACAGGAGGGAGGGCACGAGTCAGGAGTGGCCACACCTCCATCGGGGAGCGAAGAGACGGTTAGACGGAAGGTGGAAGGTTGGGCGCGCGCGCCAAGTTCAAATGCACAGGAAGGTGGCGCAGCAGGCAGCCCGGAAAGGGAGCCAGGTCCTAAAGCCCGGCGCAAGGAGACAGGAGGGTCTGGGGGGTCCGCGTCAGAAGAATCCCGGAAGGAAGAGACCCCGGGGGGCAGAGGGACCCAGAGAAGAACAGTCAGGCGGAAAAGGTGGAGCAGGGCTAGGATATTAAGTTGGTGTGCAAGGGGCGGAGATTCAGACGGAGCTTCGCCGGTCTAAGCATAAGACGTAGAGTTGCACGCAGCAGCTTGAGAATGGAAACTGTAACTCAATAAAGACTTTTATTTAATGATCGCTGGCTAGCGTGATCCTCTGTGAGCTAGGATCTTGAAGCAACTCTGACAGCAGCGTATTTACCAACGCAAAAAACCGGGCATGGTATTGTCTTACTGTTGCCTTCCCCTGCCGCAAACCGTGCATCTCCTTTCTAGCCATGTCCACATCAGTGGTTGATTGGAAACAAGCGTCCATAGCCTTTATAAAGGCGTCCGCATTCTGGAGGGCTGGATCATTGTCGCGCCATAAATTGCGCAGCCAGGATTTTGCTTCTCCATGCAAGTGCGTTATGATAAATCCTACTTTCTCCTCCTCATCTCTAAAGTCCTTCCGAAGCAGCCTGAGCGCAAAAACTACATCTGCTCTGAAATTAGGATACTGCTGCAGGTCTCCGTCAAAGTGGGCCACTAGGCTGCCCCCTCTCTTTCCGAGGGCAATTCCCTCTGTTGATCTGGGTCCCGGCAGCCCCTCCTTGCCCAATCTTTCCCACCTGGTCTGCAGATCCTCGCAGAACTTCGCTGCTTCCTCCTCTCTCTTCCTGGAAACTGCCAGTTCTGCGTAAAGCGCCTCAACTGCTTTTTCCAGCAGTTCCATCTTCCCTTCTGAAGTCATCTTTGCCTCTCTTCGTGAGCTCGCAAAACACCTAGTCTTGCCCCTCGCTGCGCCAACTCGCGCTGCAAGGGTTAAATTTTTTGGAGACGGAGCTTACTGTCAGCACTGCCTCAGGTCCCAGCTCACAGAGGACCCACGCCAGTTGCTCTTTATAAACGAAAGTCTTTATTGTGGTTCATTGTTGGTTTGACATCCGTGGCGCTCAGCGCTACGTCTGAGTCCTTAGACCGGTGAAGCTCCGTCTGACTCCTCCCCCCCCTGCACCAGTTCAAGACCCGAGCCTACTCCACCTCTTCCTCTCCTCCTTTTGCTCCTTTCTCCTCCGGGTCCTCCTGCCCTCTGGGGTTACCTCTTTCCTACTTTCTTCGGAGGCGGTTTCTTCTGACTCCTCCCCACCCTTCCAGCGGGCTTTAGGACCTGGCTCCCAATCCGGGCTTTCTGCTGGCCCGCGCGCCTCCACATTTGAACTTGGCGCGTGCGCCCAGCCGCCTACTTTCCTCCTAACGGCTACACTGCTCCCCTCACTGCTTTCTCCTTCAGGGAGGCTGGCCGGACCTGCTCTTCCCTCCGCCCCTCCACTCTCTGACGGAGGCGTGGTCAGTCCAGCCTCACTCTCTCCTCCTGCAGGAGGCTCTTGTTTTAATCCTTGGGCTTCTTCCCCCCCGCTACGCTCTGGTGGGGAAGCTACCCCTGATTGCCAGCTGCCGCTTGGAGACTCCCCACTGGCCCCCCTTGCCCTGCCTCTGGGGGCCCCCTTCTGGGAATCCTCTGATTCGCTGGAGAGACTCATGGAATCTCTCTGATCACTGGCATACCCTCCTGAGCTCCCCTCAGATTGTTCCCCTTCGCTCTCCATCTCCTCCTTCCCCTGTGGCTCAGCCCCTGAGCCCATGACAACACCAAACTGGGAGGGGTGGCTAACAACCCAGAGGACAGGATCACACTTCAAAACGACCTTGACCGATTAGAGAACTGGGCCAAAACAAACAAGATGAATTTTAACAGGGAGAAATGTAAAGTATTGCACTTGGGCAAAAAAAATGAGAGGCACAAATACAAGATGGGGGACACCTGACTTGAGAGCAGTACATGTGAAAAGGATCTAGGAGTATTGGTTGACGACAAACTTGACATGAGCCAACAGTGTGACGCGGCAGCTAAAAAAGCCAATGCAATTCTGGGCTGCATCAATAGGAGTATAGCATCTAGATCAAGGAAAGTAATAGTGCCACTGTATTCTGCTCTGGTCAGACCTCACCTGGAGTACTGTGTCCAGTTCTGGGCACCACAGTTCAAGAAGGATACTGACAAACTGGAACGTGTCCAGAGGAGGGCAACCAAAATGGTCAAAGGCCTGGAAACGATGCCTTATGAGGAACGGCTAAGGGAGCTGGGCATGTTTAGCCTGGAGAAGAGGAGGTTAAGGGGTGATATGATAGCCATGTTCAAATATATAAAAGGATGTCACATAGAGGAGGGAGAAAGATTCCACCTAAACATTAAGAAGAACTTCCTGACAGTAAGAGCTGTTCGACAGTGGAATTTGCTGCCAAGGAGTGTGGTGAAGTCTCCTTCTTTGGAGGTCTTTAAGCAGAGGCTTGACAACCATATGTCAGGAGTGCTCTGATGGTGTTTCCTGCTTGGCAGGGGGTTGGACTCGATGGCCCTTGTGGTCTCTTCCAACTCTATGATTCTATGATTCTATGATCTACGTTGTGAAAACTGTTGTTGTTGTTTAGTTGTTTAGTCGTGTCCAACTCTTTGTGACCCCATGGACTAGAGCACGCCAGGCACTCCTGTCTTCCACTGCCTCCCGCAGTTTGGTCAGACTCATGTTTGTAGCTTCGAGAACACTGTCCAACCATCTCGTCCTCTGTCGTCCCCTTCTCCTTGTGCCCTCAATCTTTCCCAACATCAGTGTCTTTTCCAGGGAGTCTTCTCTTCTCATGAGGTGGCCAAAGTATTGGAGCCTCAGCTTCACGATCTGTCCTTCCAGTGAGCACTCAGGGCTAATTTCCTTAAGAATGGATGCATTTGATCTTCTTGCAGTCCATGGGACTCTCAAGAGTCTCCTCCAGCACCATAATTCAAAAGCATCAATTCTTCGACAATCAGCTTTCTTTATGGTCCAGCTCTCACTTCCATACATCACTACCGGAAAAAACCATGGCTTTAACTATACGGACCTTTGTTGGTAAGGTGATGTTTCTGCCTTTTCTTTTTTCTTTTTCTTTTTGCTTTTTAAGATGCTGTCTAGGTGACAACCGTTACTTAATGTTTAAAACCATGAGTGTCGATCTGCCCTTTCAAATAGGAGCCTTGTTGTGAAATGTGATTGCTAAGAGATGACCAAGAGGAGCCGGTGAAGATGCCAGACTAAGGACCTGACCAAACCACAGAACCATCTGTCTTCAAGTTTAGTAAACGTACAAACCACTTTTTAAGAAAACATTCTTTGTAAAGCAGTGCATAACAACCAAACCAACCAACTTACGCACATCTTTAAAATAAGACCTGCATTTCATAATCATATATATATATATATATATATATATATATATATATATTTGCTTTCGTAGATTTTCACGGGTACAGGAATGTAGGTTTTGGTGTCTTCGGGTGTCTTCCCGTGTAAGAGTTGGGGTGTCTAGGCGACGTTTCGACGAGGTCTCACTCGTCATCTTCAGGCTGGTGCTTTCGGCTTCTTGTTACTAGAACATATATATCTGCAGAAAAATCGATCAACCCAGCAAAGACTATAAGCCACTTAAAGTTCCATCTGCACTCAAGGGAAACTGACTATAAATGTGTTATCTGACTTGAATGGTTTTGAATATAACTTTTTAATGAAAAGTTGATAATGTTTTATTCTCATGTTTATTCTTTGTCTACTTATGGATTAATTAATTTAGGGCAAATGCCCCTGTTATTGCTGGTAAACAATATAATTACAATTATAATTACATAGCAGTATATGCACAAATCAGACTTCCCAGTTTTAGTTTTTAAAAGGTGAGCCTCCCCCTCAGTAATAGGTTTATTGTATCATTTCTAAAGCTTCAGGAAAACTATGGTATGTGGGGCCAGCTTATATAATAGAATCAAGCTCCTCAGTGTTTTTTGGGCCAATCCATTTTTTGAAAGACAACAAGTTTACATATGGAACGAATGGATGGCAGATAGAATTTGTTAACACAAAATACGTATGGACTTTTCGAAATATAGAAAAGTATTCACATTCAGATACCAATACAAATAAAACAAACTGCTTGACATCTTCCCTAGGCTCTCATGGTACCCAGTTCAACGGCTACTGAACTTCTTTTGCAAATCTTGGCTGCCAGGCAACCGAAAATTTGATGAGGCAACGTGAGAAGCTTCAGAAGCATGATGTATATTAAAGAGTTGGTCTCTTCTGCCAGAAACACTATTTGGCAAGCTGCAGGATTCCTTCTGTGTGATCATTCTGAGACCTGTTTGACTAAACGAAGCTGTTAGATGAGAAACAGAAATAGCAACTGGTGTGAATAGCTGCTGGTAAGCAGGCTGCATTGCAGCTGCTTTGCATGAAGGATGGCGAAAGGGGAGGTGGAGAATAAGACACAGAACCATGCGATACCTGCTGGCAGTCCAGTGGTACGAGGAGAGCCAGAGGGGAATCTGTAAATGCCTTTCCTACCGTCAGCTTTGACGCAAGAAACTGTGACAAGAGAAGGGGTGTTGAAATATACTCAGAGTCGCAAAGTGATTTCATGCTCTTTATTCAGCTCATAGTGGTGAGGAGGAATGAATGAAAGTCCCCTCACAGTATCTGCTTTATATACATTATTTACACAATGGGCTGCACATGATTGGCTAATTCCGGAATTCTACTGTAAGCCAATCAGGTTGTGGATTCACTTCTATCTGGAGCAGGATTGGGTGGTTCCTGCCAACCAATCATACTGCTGCATTGTTCTAGGACTAATCAGACTGCTTCAGTTTGGATCCTATTCAACTCAGTACATAACACCCCTCCCCTCTAAGTTCCAGTCCTGCCCGGGATGTCGCATTCATAGTCCTCAAGGTATGCCGGCGGCCTACGTGTACGTTGCAGCCTGGGGTGTTCCCTGGTCCGGGCTCCAGGTTCTGGCTCGTGTTCCAAGGATGCTGGCTGTGATGGGGCTGTTTGGTCTGGTGCAACCGGCTCGCTCAGTCGTGGTTCTGGTTCCGGTGTCCTTTCGGCCTCACGGGTCCTCTCTGTATTTACTGATTCTGCCTTTCCTGCTGGCCCCTCCTGCTCTATGGGCCTCACTGCCCCGCTGTTCCCTTGGGTCTCTTCTGACCTGTCCTCTTCCTGGGTTTCTCCCGGGAATCGTCGCCGTATCTGGTCGCAGTGGCGGCGCCAGCATTGCCCCCCATCCGTTAGCACCTCGTACGACACTGGCCCAGTGAACCTGGTGACTGTGGCGGGTACCCATGCTGGGCCTGCCCCAAAATTCTTTGCGTACACTGGGTCCTGGGCCTCGAAGGTCCAGGGGTTCCTGCCTTCCCCCACCACTACCTCATCCTGAGCTCTATCGGGGTGAAGGCGGTCCAATCTGATTGCAAGGCGCCGACCCATTAGTAGTTCAGCGGGGCTCCGGCCAGTTGTTGAGCTGGGGGTGCTGTGCTGTGCTAGAAGGAATGTGGCAAGGCAGTACTCCCAGTCCCCTTGCGTCATGCGGCGAAGGGTGTCCTTGGTGGTCCGCACCATGCGTTCTGCTTGGCCATTGGTGGCAGGGTGGAACGGCGCCGAACGGATGTGGCGGATGGCGTTCTGTGCTGTGAAGGTTTGGAATTCTCCTGACGTAAATGCAATCCCGTTGTCTGAGACGAGAGTGTCAGGGAGCCCGTGGGTTGCAAACAGCCTGCGTAGTACCCGGATGGCTGCGGACGTGGAAGTGGACGGTACCAGTGCGACTTCCAGTCATTTGGTGTAGGAGTCCACCACTACGAAGAATGTTTTCCCCTGAAAGGGGCCAGCGAAATCCACATGCAGGCGTGACTATGGTGCTCGGACGGACTCCCAGGATTGGACTGGGGCCCTTGGGGGATCTGGGCAGGATTCTTGGCAGGCCTGGCAGTGTTTGACCCAGGCCTCTATCTCTCAATCGATCCCCGGCCACCACACATAACTCCTGGCAAGGGCCTTCATTCTTACTACCCCTGGATGTGTCTCGTGTAGGGCTGTGAGGACCCTTTTGCAGAGGGGCTGGGGAACAACGACTCTGCTTCCCCATAACAGGCACCCCTTGTGGGCCGACAGTTCATGTTTGCGGGTTGTGTAGCCGGCGAATTCTGGCCCTGGACTGCTGCTGGGCCATCCCCTCCACACCCAGTACAGGACCCGGGAGATGACCCTATCTTTCTTGGAATGGTGTGCAACTTCTTGTGCCTGAATGGGGCGGTCGGGAAGCAGCTCCAGGCTCATAACCTCTTGTGCAGGTGCTGGGTCGGGGCCTGTTTCCGGTAGTGGTAGCCTGCTGAGGGCGTCCGCATGGCCCATCGCCTTCCCAGGTCGGTGAATCAGTGCATACTGGTAGCTGGCAAGGAAAATTGACCACCTGAGGACACGAGAAGACAGCACTTGGGGGGTCTGCTTTTCGGGGGCAAACAAGCCAAGCAACGGCTTGTGGTCAGTCACCACGGTGAAGGGCCGCCCGTACAAGAAATCATGGAATTTTTTTACTCCCTTCACGATTGCCAGACCCTCCTTGTCGATTTGCGAGTAGTTCCACTTGGTTGCGTTGAGTGTCTGGGAAAAGTACGCCACCGGTACCTCTCTTCCATCTGGGAGTTGGTGCCCCAGGACAGCACCAACTCCATAGGGTGAGGCGTCGCATGCTAGCACCACCGGCAGCCTCTCGTCGAAGTGTGCCAAGACAGAGTTTGAGACAAGCAAGTCCTTGACTGCCTGGAATGCGGCCTCCTGGCGCTGGCCCCACACCCAAGGGGCCCGCTTGTCCAGGAGTCTGTGTAGGGGCTCTGCTACTGCCGCCTTGTGGGGAAGGAAGGAATGGTAAAAGTTCAATAGTCCCAAGAAGGCCTGAAGTTCAGTCTTGCTCTTGGGCGCTGGGGCATCACAAATGGCCCGTACCTTGTCCCCAGTCGGGTGGACCCCTTCTGCGTCCACCATAAATCCCAGAAAGTCCACCTGAGGCACTCCTAGTAGACATTTTTCCCGCTTCACCTTGAGACCCGCCGCCTGGAAACGGTGCAGAACGGTGCGGAGGCGGTCCTCAAACTCCTCTGGTGTGGGCCCGGCAATCAACACATCATCGAAGAAGGGGGTGACGCCAGGAATTCCTTTAAGGAGAGAGTCCATTAGATTCTGGAATATGCCTGGTGCCACGCTGACCCCGAATTGCAGCCACTTTACCCTGAACGCTCATCTATGCGTCACAATCGTCTGTGCCTCTGCTGTGGCCTCATCTACTGGCAGCTGTTGATATGCTTGGGCCAAGTCCAGCTTGCCAAAAATTTTCGACCCAGCCAGGGTGGCAAGGACATGGCTGACCACTGGCACTGGGTATGCGTGGGCCGTGAGGGCCCTGTTTATGGTACATTTGTACTCTGCGCAGATGCGGACCAAACCATTAGGCTTGACAGGTGTGACGATTGGGGTTTCCCAGGGGGCATTAGGCACCGGCTCCAGCACTCCTCGCTCCACGAGTCGGTCCAATTCCTCGTCTATACGGGGTTTCAAGGCGAACGGGACCCGGCGAGCCTTGAGCCTGACTGGTCGTACTGCGGGGTCAAGCTGTAGCGCATTGGGGGGCCCGTATACTGTCCCAATTCCCCATCGAAAACCCCTGGAAATTCCTTGCATATGGCGTCCACGTCCACTTGTAAGCTAGTGTGGTTCACCCCGGTGACAGCTAGCCCCAGTGGTCCAAACCATGCCAATCCCAGTAAGCTAATGTAGGGGCCCTTGACCACAAGCAAGTCCAGTTGCCACGTCCGCCCTCGGTATTGCACCCTGAAGGTCCCCACCCCCATTGTGGGGACCTTACGCTTCTGGAAGTCCCGTAGGGTGAATGGGGCCAGCCTGAGTTTGGGACCCCCAGTAGGACACAGTTTCCTTAAGGTCCTTGCCGAGATTATGGATAGAGTTGAACCTGTGTCAAGCTCCATGCGGCATGGGGCCCCCTCTATCTGTACCTCTACATAAATTTTCTCTACGTTGGGGTGGGGCAACTGGTATACCTGGCAGTCCGTGAGCTCTGTCGAGTTGCCTTGGTGCGTTGGGCCCCGGGACCTGGGGCTCTTGGGTTGGTCATCTGATGCCTGGTGTTGGGTGGGCCGAGCCCGACACACCCTGGCAATGTGTCCCGATTTTCTGCACTGCCTGCATTCTGCGTTGCGGAAACGGCAGGTCCTCCTCTCGTGACTCTCCCCGCAGCTTGCGCAGTTTCCTCCTTCTCGTCGAGGCAGCTGTGGTCTGTGCGCTGCTTGAGTGTGCTGCTGTACTCGGTGCACCTCCTCCCTGTCGGATCCTGAGTCGCTGGTGAGGTCTTCGTGGTGGACCCTTGGTTGGGATGACAAGCTCGGCCGTGCCTCTTGCGTCGACCTCTCGGCAGCTTCCGTTGCCAGGGCCTCCTCCAGAGCAACCTGGAACGTTAGGTCCTTCTTAGCGTAGAGGCGTCGTTGCAGCTTCTCATCCTTCAGGCCACCGACGAGGCGGTCACGAAGCATGTTCTCCAGTTCTGAGAAGTTGCAGAACCGGGCGGCTTGGCGGAGAGAGGTCACAAACCCAGTTATGGTTTCCCCAGGGGCTTGTCGCTTTGCGTAGAAGGCATTTCGACGAGCCACCACTGAGGGCTGCGGCAAAAAGTGCCCCTTCAGCTGTTCCATTATTGTTTTGTATGGAACAGTAGCGACGTCCTCAGGCGCAAGGAGAGCCCGGGCGATTTCAAACGTCTCCTCTCCACAGACGCTGAAGAATATCGCCCTCTTCTTGGCATCTTCTTCGTTGGTGACCCCTTTGGCTTGTAGGAGGAAGGTGAAATGGGAGGCGTACGCTTCCCAGTCTCCAGATGCTGGGTTGAATGGCGAGAAGCTGCTGTTGGCTGCCATTCTGAGTTCCTTGTGTCCCGGAGCTGAAGCCTGGATACACGGTGCGAGGCAGCGGTGCGGCAGGTGGCGGTGGTGCGGTGCTGTGTGTGGCAGTCAGCTCAGCGGGATCCCACCTTCGTCGCCAGTGAAATATACTCAGAGTCGCAAAGTGATTTCATGCTCTTTATTCAGCTCATAGTGGTGAGGAGGAATGAATGAAAGTCCCCTCACAGTATCTGCTTTATATACATTATTTACACAATGGGCTGCACATGATTGGCTAATTCCGGAATTCTACTGTAAGCCAATCAGGTTGTGGATTCACTTCTATCTGGAGCAGGATTGGGTGGTTCCTGCCAACCAATCATACTGCTGCATTGTTCTAGGACTAATCAGACTGCTTCAGTTTGGATCCTATTCAACTCAGTACATAACAGGTGTCTATTCACCAAGCTCTGATTCCAAAGTGGGCTCTCGTGATTTGATCTGGGCGAGTTATGACCCAGATGGGATTAGGAGTCTACTTCAGAATTGGTGGTCCCTTTAAGAGCTGGTCTGAAGGCTGTGGCCTTGTCTCCGTTTCTGTACAATTTCCCCTGAGAGTGTTGGGATGTCACCAGGATGTGCTAATGACATCAGCTCTCTTTATCTGACACACCTAAATCAGGAGGGGCTGGGGCTGTTTCAAACTGGTGTCTGTGCAGCTTCTGTTTGGTAGGGAGTGCCACACCATCTAGATATCTGTGTTATGCCTGATTTGAAGCTTGCAAAATCAAAAGTTGTTTATTCAGTAATAATTTTAAATATGTACCTGGTTAACATTAAAACAATTATACAAACAAATCCATAAATTAGCCAACAATGGAACAAATACAGGGAGCTGATCTGGACCAATAATCTTCCCCTCCAAACCAGTAACAAACCCACACAAGCCAATACGGCCTCAAACTAGTACTCTTTGCAGGTTTCTGACTTAGCCACACTGCCACTTGTCATGAGCCGATAAGTTTTCTGCTTGCCTCGTTGTCAGGGAACTGCCATCGGCTCAGGGGAGAGAGGGGAAAAGCCGGATGGATTACAGAGAGCCCCCAAAGATCGTGGGAAGCAGCTCCTCCTCAGCAGAGGAGAGTAACCACGCCTCCAGTGGAGAGGAGTTTCAGGGCTCGGAGGAGGCGAGGCGGTGCCAGGACACCTTGCCTGAGCAAAGCGGGGAGGAGAGAGGTCCTCCATTACCCATGCCCTTCTTGCGCAGTAAGCTTTCACGCCGAGAGGGGAGGCGCAGACTGGGTGTCAAGAAACTACTTTCCTGGGGAAGGTTTAAGGACCGGCCACTCATGGATTCTGCCAGTGAATGAGCCAGCCACGGGAGAGTGGCGCTCTGGACAGATAAGTTTATTTTGGCATCAAAAGCAAGGCTTCACAGCCGAGCAGGGAGGCATTTGCCTGCTTGCTCTCAAGCAACCCCTTGGAACCCTTACACCCGTGCTTTCCAGGTATGAGTCCAAGCTGCGTTTCATTTGTCCCAGGAAAACCTGCTGTTTAGCAGTAAACTGGAACAAATGTCAATCTGCAGAAAACACAACAGGCGTTCGTTGCAATTCCGCAGTAAACAGCAGGTTTTCCCAGGGGAGAGCAGCAGGAGAAATGGAAATGTGGAAGAGCCCTGAAACTCCCATCATCCCCAACCATTTGCCCTGCTGGCTGGGGCTGATAAGAGTTGTTCAGAAATACTGAAAGGGAGGAAGGAGTAGCTGGGGGTGAAGAGGACTGGCCTTGATTAGTGCCAGCCTCACTATAGCCTCCATCCAGACTGTAGGGATCACTGTCACCCAACAAGCAGAGCTGAGCAGCCAGGTAGGTGTGGACAAGACTGGCCTTCTCTCTCCAAGGCTCTTCTCCACTCTCCACATCCACAGGACTGAAAAATATCCACCAAAAAAAGCACTTCAGCACACAAAAGGATATTTCGGATACCAGCTTGTCCCAATGGTCCTGCAGGATCCCACTTAGAGCTCCGACATTATCAAAGTGCCACAAATACTTTGGGGTCAAAAAGATCAATGAATCAAGTACTTCTGCCAATGTGATAAAGAGCAACGTTTCTCTATGAATATCATACAAAAGAGCCTCACAGTTGAATCCTCAATACCTATGGAAACCTATGAAAAAGTCTGAATGTATTAATGGGATTAATTGGAAGATTAATCAGTAAGGTTGTAAAGTGTAGCTTTACAATGTGGATTTTTAATTGGATTTTAATTTCAACATCCCCTGTGAAAGGTTCCTCATACCAAGACATAAAGCCAAGGCTTTTTGTTCTATCAGCAGTAATCTAATGGATCAAGGGCTGGAACAGAGTTCTTGGAATACCGTTTGTCAGAGCTGCTTCAAGATCCTAGCTCACAGAGGATCACGCTAGCCAGCGGCCATTAAGTAAAAGTCTTTATTGAATTACAGTTTCCATTCTCACGCTGCTGTCTGCAACTCTACGTCTACTAGCTAGATCGGCGAGGCTCCGTCTGAGTCTCCGCCCCGTGCGCACCAACTTAATATCCTAGCCTTGCTCCACCTTTTCCTCCTGACTGTCCTCCTCTGGGTCCCTCTACCCCCCGGGGCTTCTTCCTTCCGGGATTCTTCTGACGCTGACCCGGACCCTTCTGCCTCCTTGCGCCGGGCTTTAGGACCCGGTTCCCTTTCGGGGCTGCTCACTGCGCCGCCTTCCTCTGCATTTGAACTTGGCGCGCGCGCCCAACCTTCCACTTTCCTCTTAACCGTTTCCTCGCTCCCCGATGGAGGTGTGGCCACTCCTGACTCCTGCCCTCCCTCCTGTGGTGAGCTGCCAGCGCTTCCCTCCTGGCTCCTTTCCTCTTCCCTGCTTCCTGGCGGTGACGCTGGTCCCGATTTCCAGCTGCTCCCCCCTGAGTCTCCTCTGGCTCTATCTTCCTGGGGTGCCTCCCTAGACTCCCCCCTTGCCCTGGCCACTGGTGCTCCTTTCTGTGAATCCTCTGATTCACTGGAAAGACTGGGAGATCTCGGGTCGTCGTCATCACTCATCCTTTCCTCTGTCTCCTCCCCTTCGCTCTCTGTTTCCTCCCTTGCCCGTGCCTCTGCACCTAAACCCCTGACATCCATCCCCCCCTCGAAGCCCCCCAGTCCCCCCTCCCCTCCTTCCGGTGCTGGAGCTGGGGGCTGCTGTTGCAAAGGGACGAACGTCGGATATCGGTCGCTTCCCGTGACAGGCCTCCAGCGGAACTCTTCCAGGTCTTCCTCTCTGCTCTCGTTGACGACAGTCACCTCCTCTTCCATCTCTGTGCCGCCGTGCTCGAAACCAGGGTCGTCCCCGAAAATGTCCATGTCCGTCTCTCCCGCACTTCCTCCAGGCGGCGTTGCTCGGCCGGAACAGTCCAGCCACTTCCTGCGGAACTGCTCCTCCGGCCTATCGTCCCACCAATACGAGGGTTCTGAGACCGATCCCGAGGGTGACCCCTCCGGGGAACGGACGTCTCGTGTTGGTTCCTCGTCCGAGTCGAACCCCCTGAACGTGCTGTCCGAAAGCGTGGGCGTGAAAAGCCAGTCGTCGAAAAAGTCTGCTGGCATAGGTCTATGTGGGAAGAGGGCATGAAACTCGTCTTTGAGCAGAGGTTCGTCTAAAGCGTAGCCCGGCACCCAGCTGTTCGCACTGGCCGGGGTACCCTCCCTGGCGAGAAAGTATTCTACTCCCTCTTCCCCCCATCTGGAGTCCAAAATCTCCGTGACTTCGTTGATGCGCTCCTCCTGTGCCACTCCCGCGTGCCCCGTTCCTTCTCTGAGCGGACTCGGCGCCGTTCCGGGTTCCTGGAACCTGTGCGGTGCCTTGTAGGGAGTGAGCACCGATCTGTGGAACACCGGATGCATTCTGGAACCCTCCGGAAGCGCCAGCCTGAAAGCCACCGGGTTGACCTGCTCTTCGACTTGGTAGGGCCCCAGTTGTTTATGCCCTAGTTTCTTCTTGGCCAACGACCTGGCCGGCACTGCGTGGGCTGCTAACCAGACCCAGTCTCCCACGTGGAGCTCTTCGCCAACCCTTCTGTGTTTGTCCGCTTGTACCTTGTATGCGTGTTTAGCCAGCTCCAGGTGGCGCCGCAGCTGATCGTGGACTTCCTGCAGCTCCGACGCGAACGCATCTGCTGACTGCGGCTCCCCTTCTCCCCTGCATTCCAGTCCCGGAAAGGTTCTAGGGTGCCGCCCGTTGTTGGCGAAGAACGGCGTGACGCCCGTGGATACGTGCTTCGTGTTGTTGTAGGCAAACTCTGCAAGCGGCAGGTAATCTACCCACGTCGCAGGCTGTTGGTTTGCATAACATTTCAGGTACTGCTGCATGATGGCATTGGCTCGCTCCGCTTGCCCGTTGGTCTGCGGGTGTCTCGCCGACGCCAGATTGATCTTGACGTTTAGGAAGCCCATCAGTTTCTGCCAGAAGTTCGAGATGAACTGCCGCCCGCGGTCGGACAGAATAGACCGTGGCAGACCGTGAACCTTGAACACGTGGTCTATGAACAGTTTGGCGGTTTGCTCCGCCGTGGCCACCTTAGCACACGGAATGAAATGCGCCATCTTGGAGAACAGGTCCACCACCACCAACACTGCCGTCTTGCCCCTTGAGCTGGGCAGATCCGTGACAAAGTCCAGAGCCACCCTTTCCCAAGGTTCGACCGGAGTTTGCAGCGGCTCCAACAGTCCAGCCGGCGGTTTGTGCACCGGCTTTGCCCTCTGGCAGGTGTCACACCTCGCTACGTAGTCTGCGACCTCCCCTCTCATTCCAGGCCACCAGAAATCCCTGGCTACTAATTCCACCGTCTTCTCCTTGCCAAAGTGCCCGGCCGTGGGTGCGTCGTGCAGCTGCTGTAGCACCTTGGCTCGAAGTTCGTCACCCGGCACGTAGATGGCCCCTTTACGGAGGAGCAAGCCATCTCGTAGCTGGAAACCGTCGGCCGCTGCCTTGCCCCCTCGCACCTCTGCCATCTTCGTTCGTGCGAAGGAGTCCCCCTGCAACGCTCGCCGCACCGCCTCTAGGTCCACGGTCGCCGCGGCGCACGCCCACACTGTCGGTGCAAAGATGTGCATGGCGGCCGCTGGTGTTGCGTCCTCCAGATACTGTGGCTTGCGGGAGAGAGCGTCTGCCATGATGTTGGTGTCCCCCGGGACATACTCTATTCGGAAGTCGAAGTCCGCAAAGAACTCAGCCCAACGTATCTGCCTCTGGTTCAGGAACTGTGCCGTGCGCCAGTGTTCCAGATTCTTGTGGTCCGTGCAAACCTGCACCGTGTGCTTGGCGCCGATCAGAAAGTGCCTCCACGCCTTGAACGCTGCATGAATGGCCAGCAACTCCCTGTCCCATATGGTGTAGTTTTGCTCGGACTTGCTGAGCTTCCTGGAGTAAAACGCTCCCGGCCGCCACACGCCCTGCGGGTCCTTCTGCAGCAGGACCGCCCCCACTGCTCTGTCCGAAGCGTCTGTCTCCACCCTCATCGGCATGCTGGGGTTGACATGAAGCAGCTGTTCTTCCGACGCGAAGAGACGCTTGAGGGCCTGAAAGGACTGCTCCGCCTGCTCTGTCCAGATGAACTTCTTCTTCTTGGAGCTAAGGGTGTCAGTGATGGCCGCCGTCTGCATCGCGAAGCCCTTGATAAACTTGCGATAGAAGTTCGCAAAGCCGACAAACCGTTGGACCTCCTTCCGGTTGCGTGGGCTCTTCCAATCCAACACCGCTCGAACCTTGGCGCTGTCCATGGCGAGCCCCTTGGCAGACAGCTTGTAGCCCAGAAAATCCACCTCCGGCACGTCAAATTGGCACTTCTCCAGCTTGGCGTAGAGCCTGTGTTGCTTTAGCCTGCCCAGCACTTCCTTGACGTGCTTGTCATGTTCTTGCTGCGACTCCGAAAAGATCAGGATGTCATCCAAGAAACAGACGCACGTCTTGTAGAGAAGTCCCGCCAACACGTGATGCATAAATGCTTGAAAAACGTGAGCGCCATTTTGCAGTCCAAAAGGCATAACTCTGTATTCGTAGGTACCCAGTGGCGTGAACATGGCTGTCTTCCACTCATCACCTTCCCGCATGCGAATGAGGTTGTACGCCCCCCGCAGGTCCAACTTGGTGAACACCTTTCCCTTCCGTACCTTCGCCAGGAGGTCGTCGATGCGGGGCATGGGGAAGTCCGACGACTTGGTCACACTGTTCAAAATCCTGTAATCCACTACGAGTCTTTTTTGGGGCGTGTCTCGCTTCTTAACAAAGAATACAGGACTGCCCCCCACTGCCTTAGACTCCCGGATGAAACCGCGCTCCAAATTATGATCGATGAAGTCTTTGAGTTCCTGCAGTTCGTCCTCAGACATGGAATACAGCTTCCCTTTAGGCAGCGCCGCCCCCGGCAGCAGGTCAATTTTGCAGTCATATGGTCTGTGAGGGGGTAGCCTGTCCGCCTCCTTCTCGCAGAAAACTTCCAGAAATTCTGCGTACTTGTGGGGAATCGCTTGCAGCGTGCCTAGCAGCAGCTGTGACTCCTCTTCCTCTCCTTCCTGCCTGGGTACGATGCAGTGTTCAGCACAAAAGGAAGAGCCGAAGACCAGCTGCCTCTGGAACCAAGCCATCGTTGGGCTGTGCTTGTCCAGCCAACTCATACCCAATACAATGGGCGTGTCAGACAGTTGAGTGACGTTGAAGCTGATGACTTCCCTGTGATTCCCAAGTCGCATCACCATTGGTGGCGTCTGCTTCACCACTTGCCCCCCTAGCAGCTCCCTGCCATCCACCGTGACAACCTGCAGGGGCAGTGTGGCCGGCAGCAACTGCACAGCGTGCCTGTCGACAAATTCCTGCCCTATAAAGTCCGCGTTGCTGCCGGAGTCGATGGTGATTGGCACGTCCATGGTGATTCCATTGGGCAGCTGGAGAGATGCTGTGAGCCTCACTACTGGTTTGGGCGGGAGGGGGTTCACTGGCTGTAAAATTTCTGGGGACTGCGTCACTAACACGTCTGGCTGGGCCCCAGTGCCTCTTCCTCCAGCCAGACATCGTCGTTTCCCTGCTGTGGTCCTCCCTGCTGCGTTGCTGCAGTCACCATTGCTGAGGCTGCAGTAAGCTTGTGGGGCCTCTGGGGACACTCTTTCGCCATATGCCCTGGCTGCTCACAGACGTAACACTTCCTGGTCCCTCTAGGAGGCTTCGCCTTCACTGCTGCCGGTGCTAGGGCTCTGGTTGCTGACTGAGCCCTTGCACCTCCAACCTCCATAGGTTCGGCTCCTCCTCCTGGCGGAGGCGTGAATTGCGTTCGCGCTGCTTCTCTGGGAAAGAAGGAGGGGCCCCCGGCTGGTTCGCGCCCTCCACGTCCTTCGTCCTTGCTCCACGGACGTCCTTCCAGCCTCACCCCCACTGCCAGTGCCCTCTGAACGACCTCCTGGGTGGTTCGGGGTCTCTCCCCCCTCGCTATCTCATCTTTAATCGAGTTGTGCAGTCCCTCCCAAAAGAGGTCTCTTACAGGAGCCGAATCTCTGTCCCATTCCAGGGCGCTGACCAAGGCGAAAAAGCGTGCATGATACTGTCTGACGCTGGCCCTCCCTTGTCTCAGCCCATGCACCTCCTTCCGTGCAAGATCAATGTCAATACTTGATAAGAAACACCCATCCATCGCTTTAATAAAGGCATCCGCATTCTGGAGCGCCGGATCGTTATCTCTCCATAAATTGCGCAACCATGCTTTCGCCTCCCCATGCAGATGGGACATGATGAACCCCACTCTCTCCTGTTCATCTCTAAAGTCTTTATGCAACAGTTGCAGTGCGCACAGTACGTCGGCTCTAAAGTTGGGATACTGTTGCAGGTTCCCATCGAAGTGAGAGAGCAGCCCGCCTGTCCGTCTCGCCAACCCAATTCCCTCCTGCCGGGGTGGTTGCTTTGCCAGTACGTCTAACCTGACCTGGAGATCCCTGCAGGCGGCAGCTGCCTCGTCCTCTCTCTTCCTGGATGCGAGAACCTCGGCGTTCAGTTGTGCCACTGCTTTTCTGAGGTCCTCTATCTGCTGCTCAGCCGTCATGTCTCCTGCCGTTCGTGAGCTCGCTAGTGGGCGCCTGTTTCTCTCCCCTCCTCGAGGCTGCAGATGCCCACAATGTAGAGACGGAGCCTACTGTCAGAGCTGCTTCAAGATCCTAGCTCACAGAGGATCACGCTAGCCAGCGGCCATTAAGTAAAAGTCTTTATTGAATTACAGTTTCCATTCTCACGCTGCTGTCTGCAACTCTACGTCTACTAGCTAGATCGGCGAGGCTCCGTCTGAGTCTCCGCCCCGTGCGCACCAACTTAATATCCTAGCCTTGCTCCACCTTTTCCTCCTGACTGTCCTCCTCTGGGTCCCTCTACCCCCCGGGGCTTCTTCCTTCCGGGATTCTTCTGACGCTGACCCGGACCCTTCTGCCTCCTTGCGCCGGGCTTTAGGACCCGGTTCCCTTTCGGGGCTGCTCACTGCGCCGCCTTCCTCTGCATTTGAACTTGGCGCGCGCGCCCAACCTTCCACTTTCCTCTTAACCGTTTCCTCGCTCCCCGATGGAGGTGTGGCCACTCCTGACTCCTGCCCTCCCTCCTGTGGTGAGCTGCCAGCGCTTCCCTCCTGGCTCCTTTCCTCTTCCCTGCTTCCTGGCGGTGACGCTGGTCCCGATTTCCAGCTGCTCCCCCCTGAGTCTCCTCTGGCTCTATCTTCCTGGGGTGCCTCCCTAGACTCCCCCCTTGCCCTGGCCACTGGTGCTCCTTTCTGTGAATCCTCTGATTCACTGGAAAGACTGGGAGATCTCGGGTCGTCGTCATCACTCATCCTTTCCTCTGTCTCCTCCCCTTCGCTCTCTGTTTCCTCCCTTGCCCGTGCCTCTGCACCTAAACCCCTGACACCGTTTTTCTTAGAATTTCTCATATCTGATGCAAAGAGGCAAAGTCTTTCTTTCTCCAGCCCCAGAGGATACACAGAGATGAAGGCAGGAAAATGGCACCTGTTGCACCGAGCAACAGTTTCGTGCTTTATACTCTGACCATACATGGCTTCAAATCTTACATCAGAACACTCATCACATGGGCAGGGGCACAAAAATTGCTATCAATCTCCAGGGTATTTTTTTTTAGTGTGAGGTTGGCCACAAAACTGTGCAGCAAGAAAGCTAATAATGTGCAGTTGGAAAAATGGAGGTGAGGGGAACTAGGCACCTTAGGTGTATGTGTTTATTAAGCACTTAAGTGACAGGCAGTGTCAGGGACAGTATGTACACCAAATGTGTAAAAATAGAATGTGCTCCGTTTCCATACCAAGGGTATGTTCACATTTCCACTTACTCCCCATCCAGTGCTCTCCTACGGGTGGTTTTTGAAGCTGTGCTCACATTATGTTAGCCACAACCATAAAACCTGCTTCTATGTGCAGTTATTTACAGAGTCAGGTCTTTTCAATGTAAATCTCCGCAATGCACTCCTGACATCTTCTGGACTATCTCTGAAATTACAATGTGCATCTTTGTACCTGGAAGTCCAGGGCAGTTTCTGCTCTGCATCAATGCTGTTAACTGCAGGCTGTAATTTGGAAGAAAACTCAAGTGTACTTCCCTAACAGTGCCACTTTTAAGCTTGACATGTGGAAACAACCCAAATTTCCTTTCAGAATCTTTAACAGGGGTTGTCAGTTGGGGGGGGGAGGGCAGGATTTAATACATTATTGTAATAATAATAGCACATCCGTTTTCTAAAGAACTAGTTTTTGAGATTTATTTGCACGTGGCAACTTCAGCCCTGCTACTTGATTAAGCATTGAGATTCACAACATTCAGGAGCAGTAAGGCTGCTGCTGTCCTGCTAAAGGTGGGGCTCCTCCCAAGCAAAAATAAAAAAGGTTAGTGACTCCTCAATGGAATTTTTTTCTAGATGGAAGAGTCAGTAGCTTCTATGGCTCTGAAGATAAAGAGAACTCTAGTTTGTACTGCAAACAGAAGGCTAAAATAAACATGAGGAAGTAACTAAGTTGAAAATTGGTACCATCTCGGGACTATTTAATTGCTCATCGTCTAACATTGTGTATGCCATCAAATGCCAACAGTGTCCTTCAGCTCTCTATATTGGACAAACAGGCCAAACCTTACGCCAAAGAATAAACGGACATAAATCCGACATCAAGAATCACAAAACAGAGAAACCAGTAGGAGAACACTTCAATCTCCCAGGACATTCTATACAAGATCTCAAAGTAGCTGTTTTACTACAAAGGAATTTCAGAAATAGACTGGAAAGAGAAGTTGCTGAATTACAACTCATTACCAAACTTAAAACCATGGAAAGACCTGGGCTGAACAAAGACATTGGATTCTTATCTCACTATACATGACTAAACCATTTCTCACCTTCTCACCCCTTGCCTTTTCCTGTAAGACCTATTACAGTCATCAACAGGCTCTCTCAGCTATCTGCCTACCTCCCATTTCCACCACCCTTCTGAGTAACACCCCTCCCCACCTTCTCACTATATAGAAGGATCTGGCAACTTCTGTTTCAGTGTATCTGAAGAAGTGTGCATGCACACGAAAGCTCATACCAAGAACTAACTTAGTTGGTCTTTAAGGTGCTACTGGAAGGAATTTTTTTATTTTGAAAATTGGTAGTGAAGCAGCAGCAACATCTCCTGGGTGCCTCCTGCACTCTTATTTCTTTCCATGGCAAATAAACCTTGCAGTCACTTTGGTTAACTTTGCCTTAAGCCCTCAGAATGGCCAGGCTTCACCTCGAGCAAATTGCTCTGAGTTTTAGGGCTTTTCGGTTTTTCCTATGGAAGACTGAAGACTTTGTACCATGATCATTCTTATCAATCCTGCACATTAGGATTATATTGCTTAACTCTGGTGTTTTCAAAGCTTTAGAATACTTTGTTGGCTTCTGTCTGTCTCAAGAAACAATGGAGTGTGCCTCCAGGGGTGAAGTCAAACCGTTGCGTGAGCAACACCAAAATGACTTCCCCAGGACACAAGTCTGGGCAGTGTGTGTGGAGGTCCTACGCTGCCCCGACAACATGACCCCCATTCTCAGCCCCACAGATGTGGTCCAAAGGAAAGCAGAGCAATACGTTTGGCACCATCTTGGCTGCAGTAATTGCTGGAAGGAGGCATACAAGGTGCCATCCAGCTGCCTTAGGGACTCTGTTCCACATCTGTGTAGGGTTTACTCCTTAGCATTTTCTTCTCCTGAAGATATCCCACAAAGCAGCAGGGGGTTAGGATTAAAGTTTTCCTTCTCCTAAATGGGCTACTTTCCCAAGTGGACTCTCACTTCCCTCTGCAGCATGTGCAGAAACTGCCTTCTGGACCATTGGACCCAATCCACTGGAGCCTGTCTTCGCATGCAGACGGAAGTCCCAACTCACCAAGATTAGGGTTGCTAAGGACTTGTAAAATGGTCACCATCCCTCTGCAGCCAGAGGGTATGCAAAGACATGCACCTTCTTGCTCCCATGAGAGCTGCTAAAATGGAAGATGCTGGATTTGTATCCAGAGTAGGGATGCTGTCCCACTTTGGTTGTCAGTTTGCTGAACTGCCAGCTGATTATGGTCTGCTGCACTTCTCACTTCATTATATTTTGCTATTCCCATTTCAGTCTCACTCATCGTCAAATATAATGTTGTTGTTTTCAAAAAAACCCTGCCCAATGAGTGTCTGATTCTATCTTAATTGTCCATCAAGCAGGCATATTGCCTCATGCTTTCGTAGGCCTGAGGGGATGGTTCCTCCTTCTGCTTGCAGTTGAATCCACACACACCAGCTACTGTGGAAGGTGAAAAACTGAACCCAATTTAACTTCAAACTTTGAGTGCTGTTATTGATCTTCTAGTTACCCTGTCTGAAGTTAACCACCCCAAACTGATGGCTCCACGACTGCCACAGCAGCAGACTTTTTATGATTTTGAGACCTTCCTTCCTCTCCCCACGCCACCACAGTCAGTTTTTCAGTGAGATGCTTTTCATATTTATTGTGAAGCAAATAAGTAAGGCAAATATCAATGTTACCCTACCAGATCTTTCCTTTCTCTCGTCTGCGTGTGCAGAGCAGTGGCAGCTTCTCGGCTCTCCCAGCTCCATCTCAGATCGGCGACTGAGGGTGAAACCATGCAGCTCTTCCTTCTTGCTCAGAATCTGCACACCCTTGAGGTGTCTGGCAAGAAACAGCAGCTCACCATAACACCCATGTTGAGCCCTTGGAGGACATTGTGCCTGAGGATCAGGTGGCCCTCCTTGATAAGACACCCCCCCCCCGGGTAGATGATGGGCAGTGTGGCATCAGTGACGTCACAACTCTAGAGGTTGCTGCATGCATGCTGGGTGGTAAGGGCCATGAATCCCTGACTCGTGCTCCCGAAGAATTGATGTTTTTGAATTATGGTGCTGGAGGAGACTCTTGAGAGTCCCATGGACTGCAAGAAGATCAAACCTATCCATTCTTAAGGAAATCAGCCCTGAAGTTGAGGCTCCAATACTTTGGCCACCTCATGAGAAGAGATGACTCCCTGGAAAAGACCCTGGTGTTGGGAAAGATTTAGGGCACAAGGCAAAGGAGACGAGAGAGGAGATGGTTGGACAGTGTTCTTGAAACTACCAGCATGGGGTCACACAACTAAATGACTAAACAACAACAACAAGCCAAACATTCAAACGTTTTGAAAGGGTAGAGTACTGGGGCCTGCCACCTTTCTCCCCATTACATCATCATGAAACTTCATTGTCAAAGAGTGGGGTATTCATTCAAAGGGTAAGGAGTGTAAATATATGTAAGGCAGGATGTAAATATATGTAATTTAATATCAGAACAAGAGGGACTGAGGGAGCAGCTGGCTCACCAAACCCGTGTTTGGGATTGATGCGCCAGAGCCAAGCACTAACCTTCCTGCCCCCATGAAACTTCCATCATCTTGCCATTTTGATTATAAATGAAGGCATGTAACACAAATATTGAGTGTCCCATTTTAAGCAGGACATCCCAGATTATCAGAAGCCGCCCCCGCTTCTTATCCCAATCCCAGATGGTCTGTTTTGGCTCCCATGCTGTGGCAGCATCAGAGCATGGGGGCAAAAGACACACTTTTTTGGTTCCACACTGTGGCGTGAATTAGTTGTCTCACACCAGAGTGCAGATCCAGAAAAACCGAATGTCGCCACTCTTCTTCTCCTTCCATTGTGGCACTTCTGGAAGCTGCCTTCCATGTCCCACCATGCAGCCTCCCCTCCCCAGGACACATCAGTCAGCATGGCATCTCCCAAGGCTGCAGAGGAGGAGGCAGCCAATGGACAAATGTGGGAGGGGACAACTGAGCAGGCCGTGGTGAGGGGGTGGGTGGGTGAGGAAGGGGGCAAGCGGGGGAGCAGTGGGGTCAGTGGAGTGGTGGTGGGGCCTCGATTTGCCTTCCTAAAATGTCGGGGGGGGTATGCCCGATCATTCATCTCTGAAACGGGGCTTAAATTGGGCACAAACATGAAACCTGCACTAACTGAGACATTTGTTTTATTTTTCTGCCAAATCCTCTGTTGAAATAATATGGAACACAAAGAGGAGGGGTGGGGTAAGAGCAAATGAGCTTCTTAATGTTAATGCAAGAGAACGGCTTCTCGAGATAAAGATGCAAACTGTAAATCCAGAGATGGTCCACAAGATGGCAGGAGAGCCCAGTGGAGATTCTTAGACCAAGTGAAGCAGAGCTGCATGAAGAATTATTAGGCTGAATCGAAAGGTCCACTTCAAACAGTGCACTGCATGAAATTCTCAATCCTGTTGGATTCGAATTGGGCCCACAGTCTGCAGTGCAAAGTGGGATATGAAGACATAGTCGTAGGAATGGGGTCCCCAGTGCCATTGCGGAGTACGGATGGAAATTTTCCTTCTTCCATCTTGTGATGTGAATGGGGCAGATGTTCCTGATAAAAGCAAACCAGCCCACCCACACTTGGGAATTTTGTGGCGGTAGCTGGAACAGCAGCATCTCCTTGTGAATGAGTCGGATAAATTTTTATTTTGCTATCATCTCGCACTTTGCCCTGGTGAACTTGGACCATAAGGTCTGTCTCTGCTGTGCTGCATTGGAACCTTTTATTTTTAATATTATTATGCAAACTGCAGCTCATGAAATACGAACAGTTTAAGAGCAACACAGCATGCAATGGAACACACAGTGTTAAGAAATCTCACTACAAGGTAGAAAAACTAATACAGTGGAACCTCGGTTGTCGAACATCTCGGAAGCTGTACATTTCGGCTCCTGAACACTGAAAACCTGCAAGTGACTGCTTTCATTTTCAAATGCGCCTTGGAAGCCGAACAATTTCTGAGGCGCATTTCTTTCTTTTCCCCATTGACTTTGCCGACATTCGAAGACTTTGCCTTTGTGCTTCAGTTGTTGAACGTTTCAGAAGCCGAACGGGCTTCCACTGTACAGTGGTGCCTTGCAAGACGAAATTAATTCGTTCCGCGAGTTTTTTCGTCTAGCGAATTTTTCGTCTTGCGAAGCACGAAATCCCATAGGAATGTATTGAAATTCAATTAATGTGTTCCTATGGTAAAAAAAAGTCCAAACAAAGCCAAATTTGGTACAACAAGAGTTTATTAAGTGCTCTTTAAAGTCACACATACTGTAAAGAGCATTTCAAAAATTGAAGGAACAATAAATTAAGTTCCTAAACATGACAGAAAAACATTTAAAAATCAACAAAGTGGTACAATACATTTTCTAAGACTCTGGGGGACAACTCGAAGAAAGTTCCTCTTCCACTCTTTGCTTCTTGCTGAAGAACCCCCTCCACAACTGTTCCCCCAGCCACCCACCACACAGAAATTCAAATCCAGAATTTTTTTTAAAAAAGGAGAGTGGCCCAATGGTCACAGAAAATCATAAAAATGCTGGAAAAAAACAAGCTTCCACATTCTTGCAAACCCCTCCCCAACACCAAGTCCTCAAATTCCAAACACCCCAACCCAAAATCCCAAAAAAGTTTTAAAAGTTTAACTTACCAAATGGCTGCAAAAAAAGTTTTGGAAAAGCTTCAAAAATCACCAAAGTCTTCAAAAACCTCAAAAAAGGTGTTAAAGAAGGACAGAACTTTTTTCATGTATGCAACTACAGCAGCAAGAATACTCATCACAAAATATTGGAAGACACAAGATCTACCCACACTGGAAGAATGGCATACGCAATTGATGGACTATATGGAACTGGCTGAAATGACTGGCAGAATCCGAGACTTGGGAGAAGAAACAATGGAGGAGGACTGGAAAAAATTTAAGGATTATTTACAAAAATTTTACAAGTTATATGAATGTTAAGAATTTGCATGATTTGGGAAATCTAGCTTCAGCAATAAGATTTGATATTATGGGAATTCAAGTTATATTAATGAAAGGACTAATGTTTAAAACAATATTACATATGTTTTTAAAGTAAATTGATAATAAGTATTTTAAACTTAAAAAATAATTATTTGAAAGAACAAAAGATTACATGAAACAAGGTTATAATTTGCTGATATTTTTATTGTAAAGAACGCATGGTGAGGAAGACGTGGGGAAGTCCGGTTGGTTATGGAAAAATGTTCTGGAAAGATGATTCTTTTTTTCTCTTTCTTCCCCCCCCCCCTATTCTGTTATTTCTTTGTATATCTGACTCAGTTGTATCTGGAAAAAATGCAATAAAAAATATTATAAAACAAAAACAAAAACCTCAAAAAAGGCTACCACACCGCGTTCTATGAGTTGCTCCTTGAAGTCAAGTCGCAACTGTATTAACGGTGTTAAGAAAAAGGAAACAAACTTGCAAGACGTTTTCGTTTTTCGTCTTGCGAAGCAAGCCCATAGGGAAATTCGTCTTGTGAAGCAGCTCAAAAAACGCAAAACCCTTTCATCTAGCGAGTTTTTTGTCTTGCGAGGCATTCGTCTGTAATTGGATAGAACAAAGACCCAAAGTTATGGATGTAATGGAAAAGGCAGCAAAGCTAAACTGGACGTAGACAGGACATGGGGCCAGAGATGACTTAGCAGTGTTAATACGGAGACCATGCAATCTTAAAAGACTTATGTGATAGCTTTATTATTATCTTCAGGAAACGTCCCGTGGCCTCTGCACAATGCCATGCATGCCCACATGTGCCATTGGCCAGCCTTTATAGAGTGAAGGGCAATGTGCCAGTCATACAATTAACTTTCTACTCGCTAGTCCGAGAGCTCATAAACACCTCAGGCCTGCAGGCTCACACTGACTGTCAACACCACATAATTGTAAGCCAGCTTTATTAAGGGGCCAGACGAACTGAAAAGTATGTACTGCATTTAGTACTTTTCAGGGCTTCAGTCTTAATTAAAACCAAGTTTCTGCTGGCATGAACTCAGTGCTTTTTTTCTTTAAAAAATGTTTAGGGGTACTCTCATTTTCCTACTCATATTGAAATACTGCCCCTCAATGGGACCAAGCTTAGATTCACAAAATGTTTAGGGGTATGCGCACCCCTGCGTCCCTCCAGAAAAAAGACTATCAAGCATTACCCATATAAGCAAAAGGTAAACAATTGATATTGACCCTCCCCATTGTGTGCCGGAGTGAGAACCCACACAATTGAATCTGCTCCTTATAAAATAACATGTTAGGGAAAATAAGTGGTGATGAAACATCACAGTATGTTTTCTGTTATGTAGTGTAGTTTCACCCTGGGCCAACAGGGGGATTCTGTATATAGTTTTCACTCAGGTCCGCGGCAGTTAGTTTAGGCGGGAACTCTGAGCTGTTGTGGTTACAATGTTGGCAGCCGGCTGCCTATAAATACAGGCCGGCTGAGCTGTTCACAGTTAGTTCTATTCCAGCTTGTCTTAATAAAGAGCTACTTGAAGAAATCGCTGTGCCGGCTGCTATGTCAACCCACTACTTAATACTGGCGACGAGGATGGGATGGATGGACATCAGAGCACAGCCAGATGCGGCCAGCCTCTGAACTGAGCTGAATCACAGAGCGAAATCACTGAGCGAAATCACTGAGCGAAATCACTGGGCAGAACCAATTCAGAGCTGACTGTTCTGGCTAGAACACTGTGTTCCATCCATCGCCTTCACGCCGGCATCGGAATCATGGCTTCACTTGTGCCTCTACCGCCGTTTGCGCCAGCCTCTGAGTCATGGGACTCCTACCTCGCTCGGTTCGACTGCTACCTCCAAGCCAATGAGCTGACAGCAGTATCAGCGGATCGGAAGCGGGGCCTATTTCTCAGCCTCTGTGGGCCTGAGGTGTTTGAGACGGCCCGAGCATTGGTTGCGCCTGAAGCAGTCCAGGCAACACCATGGGACACGATCCAAGAGAAGCTCCACAACCACTACGCACCAAAGCCGTCCAAGATTGCTGCCCGCCATGCATTCTACCACCGGAACCAGGCAGAGGGGGAGTCAATCAACAACTACGCCACCGCCCTGTGACAGGCTGCAATGCACTGTGAGTTCCGAGACTTAGACGATGCCCTGATGGATCGAATCGTCTGCGGAGTCCGGGACATCCATCTGCAACGGCGTCTCCTAGCCAAGCCAGACCTCACGCTACAGAAAGCCATTGAGGAGGCTGTGGCCTCAGAAGCTGCTGAACGCTCCGCCCAGGAGATCCGCAAGTCCAGCAGCCCGCGTCTTGCTAGGGGGCCAGTTCCGGTGCATCATGAAGAGGCCAGCAGTGATGAGGCATCCTCCAGTGAAGACGATGACGTGCACCAGACAAAGCGGGAGCGCCGGAAGCTCCAACAGAAGTCCAAGGGCCAACCGGAATGTGCTGGCTGCGGAGGCGGCCATTCCCGTGCCAAGTGTCGATTCAGAGACGCCATCTGTAGGAGGTGTTCCAGAAGGGGCCACATCGCTAAGGTCTGCCGATCGGCTCCGTCTGACACCCCCCCTTCATCGACTCGCAAGTTCAAGTCTTCACTCCAGTCTGCCAAGGAAAGTTGTTTCGCTCTCACCAACTGCCGCTGCCCGTCTGGAACCACGATTGGCCAAACCGACTCGTCTACGCGACGCAAGCTGAACGTTACGGTGCTCATTGAAGGAGCTCCATGTGACATGGAGATCGACACCGGGTCTGCCCTGTCCGTCGTGTCATGGAGCACCATCAAAAGACTGGTACCCAGAGTATCCAAAAGGCAACTCGACTCTCACCGCGTACACCTGAGAGACTACCAGGGAAATGACATTCCCGTGGTAGGCGTTGGCCGGTTCCGGATCGCCTTCAAGGATTTTTCGGGCCTGCTCCGGTTGGTGGTGGTCGAAGGTCAGCGGCCAAGCCTCCTAGGGCTAGACTGGTTTGATGCCCTCGGCCTGGAAGTCACCGGCATCAACTGCATCTCTAACGCAGAGACTGAGGGTCTGGTCAAAGACTTTGCCGAGGTTTTTGACGGCACCTTGGGACAATATACTGGTACGCCCATCTCCTTTAGCCTTGATCCACAAGTCGCCCCCATCAAGCTTAAGCCACGCCGGGTTCCCTTTGCTCTCAAGGCTAAGGTGGACGAACAACTGGACAAACTGATCGCCCAAGGAGTTTTGGAGCCCGTTGACCACGCAAAGTGGGAAACCCCCATCGTCACGCCTGTCAAGCCAGATGGGTCGGTGAGAATCTGCGCTGACTACAAGTGCACAATCAACAAGGCACTTCAGCAGCACGCTTATCCGGTTCCTGTTGTCCAACACCTGCTGCATTCCCTGGGTGAGGGTAAGGTCTTCGCTAAGCTGGACCTTGCCCAAGCCTATCAACAGCTGCCAGTCGATGATGCCACTGCTGAAGCCCAGACGATCGTCACCCACCGGGGGGCATTCCGTTGCCGCCGGTTGCAGTTCGGGGTGAGTGTGGCTCCTGGCATCTTCCAAAGCCTTATGGAGCGTCTCCTGCAAGGCCTTCCTGGCGTGGTACCATATTTTGATGACGTCTTGGTGTCTGCAGAATCACACCAGCAGCTGTTCGAGCGCCTCCGTGCCGTGCTGACCAGGTTCCAGGAGGCCGGGCTCAAGGTAAAGAGGGAGAAGTGCCTGATTGCCGTTCCACAGGTAGAGTTCCTGGGCTATCTTATCGATGCCTCCGGCCTTCATCCAACCACATCCAAGATCCGCGCTATCCAGCAGGCCCCCACCCCGAAGGACAAAACGGAGTTGCAGGCATTCCTGGGGCTGCTGAACTTTTATAACATGTTCCTGCCCCACAAAGCCACGGTGGCTGAGCCTCTTCACCGACTCCTTAGCACTAAGACGCCTTGGGCCTGGGGTCATCGAGAGACGGCGGCCTTCAACGCGGTCAAGGCTCTCCTTTCTTCAGACAGTGTGCTGGTACAGTACAGTGAATCCAGACCGCTGGTCCTTGCCTGCGACGCCTCACCTTTTGGCATCGGTGCTGTCCTTAGTCACCGTTTTCCAGATGGAAGAGAAGCACCGCTCGCCTACTTTTCCAGGACACTATCTCCGGCGGAACGGAATTACAGCCAGCTCGACAAGGAGGCATTGGCACTTGTGGCTGGAGTGAAGAGGTTCCATGAATACCTCTATGGCAGGACTTTTGACCTCATCACTGACCACAAGCCACTCCTGGGCCTCCTCGCCGGTGATTGTCCAACTCCACCGGTCCTCTCACCACGCATGCTGCGATGGACTGTTTTCCTGGCTGCCTACCACTACCAGCTCATCCATCGCCCGGGGAAATCGATGGGCCATGCCGACGCCCTCAGCCGTTGCCCTCTTCCAGCATTTGTGGAAGACCCGGCTCCAGCTTCATCGCTCCTTCTGATTGAGGATCTTCCGGCAGCGCCTGTATCGGCTGCCACGGTGGCCTCCGCGTCTGCCCAGGATCGCACCATCAGCCGGGTGCTCAACTGGGTGTGGAGGGGGTGGCCACAAGGGCCTTTTGCATCGGAGCTCCAGCCCTTCGCAACCAGACAACATGAACTCTCAGCTCATCGCGGCTGTCTGCTGTGGGGAGACCGCGTCGTGATCCCCCAGGGACTCCGTCAGCGCGTCCTGGAGGCTCTGCACTTTGGCCACCCGGGAATTGTCAAAATGAAGGCGTTGGCTCGATGTTACGTCTGGTGGCCTAATATGGACGATGCCATCACTGCCTGGGTATCCGCCTGTCAAGCGTGCCAAGAGTCGAGGCCTGCACCACCGGCAGCTAAGGGACACACCTGGGAGACGCCAAAGACACCCTGGTCGAGGGTGCACATCGATCTGGCTGGCCCCTTTCACGGCCGGACCTTTATGGTAGTGGTGGACGCCTATTCCAAATGGCTGGAGGTCGCCCTGATGCCCTCCACCACTACCGAAGCTGTCATCCGGGTGCTGCGAGGCCTGTTTGCAACGCATGGGTGTCCTGATGTCCTTGTCTCTGACAACGGACCGCAGTTCACGTCAGGCACGTTTGAGCGGTATCTTTTGGGACTGGGCATCCGCCATGCCCTAACGGCACCTTTTCATCCATCCAGCAACGGGCAAGCGGAAAGAATGGTGCGCTCGACAAAAGAGGCACTGGCGCGCCTGGACCGGGGAGACTGGCATGAGCGGGTCGCCGAATACTTGTTCGTGCAGCACATCACTCCTCATGCGGCCACAGGGAGGAGTCCTGCTGAACTGCTTATGGGCCGCCGCCTCAGGTCACCGCTCGACCGGCTACACCCAGACTTTGCCGTGGCTGACCCCCCAGGCTGTGCCAACGCACCACGGTCATTTGTCCCAGGAAACCAGGTCTTTGCCCGGAACTATGTGGGGGACATTCCTTGGGTGCCAGCCACAGTAGTGGGAGTCACTGGACCTCGCTCGTACCAGGTGGCACTCGAAGACGGACGTTTGTGGCGACGGCACATAGACCAGCTTAGGCGCAGGGTTGGCGACTTAGACACTACCGAGGTGCCCCCAACTGCGCTTGCGGCTCCAGAAGAGACACGTACAGATGGCGAGGCCCCACCTACACCTCCCTCGCAAACTGCCAGCGTGGAGCCGAACCAAGCCGTCTCAGAACAGACTCAGACCACTCCACTTGCGGAGGCTCCACCCACAGCAGCGGATCCAGGGGAGTTGGTTCCAACGCCACCTAGGGTCGCACCACAGCCTCAGCGAGAACTGGGTGGCCCTCCCGACTTGGCTACCAGTCCCTGGCGGTCTGGCAGAGTTTCCAAGCGCCCAACTCATTTAAAGGACTACGTTGTTGGACAGGTATCACTGTTGGTCTAAGTATGGGAAATGTAACCAATATGCTTTTGTGCCTAATTGAACCATTACGCGTAGTGCTGTATATAAGGAAACCATTACGATTGTAACTAACGCCTTATCTCGGTGGGGAGGCGTGTTATGTAGTGTAGTTTCACCCTGGGCCAACAGGGGGATTCTGTATATAGTTTTCACTCAGGTCCGCGGCAGTTAGTTTAGGCGGGAACTCTGAGCTGTTGTGGTTACAATGTTGGCAGCCGGCTGCCTATAAATACAGGCCGGCTGAGCTGTTCACAGTTAGTTCTATTCCAGCTTGTCTTAATAAAGAGCTACTTGAAGAAATCGCTGTGCCGGCTGCTATGTCAACCCACTACTTAATATTTTCCATGTCTCCTGTTTACCCCCAGAGTTCAAGCAGAGCTTAGAGGGTTTTCTCTATTGCTCAGTATTTTTCTTCAGCAATGGTGCAAAGCACAGCCAGTGCATAGAGACAGAACAATTAGTGCCAGTTCCTCTGTTATTCTCAAGAACCAAGCCTAGGACTCATTCTAGGGTTGCCATATGTCCTCTTTTTCCAGGACACACCCTCTTTTTTCATGGGTAGTAATCTATAGTTAAAAGTAGAAGTCAGCAAATGTGTCCTCCTTTTTTGCTCTACAAAACATGCCTACTTATTTTGCAAATGAAATGGGGAAGTCTGCAGCTTGGCCACAGGCCTAGTCAGCAATCCAGCGGCTGGCTGGTGGTGTTGTAAATAAAAAATATGCCCTTTTCCCTTATGGGGTATCCAAGAGCCCGTATAGAGTCCTTACATAGATTCCCTATTGGTAGGAGAGAATAACAGAGGCTAGCCAGAGAATATTGAGAAGCATAGAGGAGGGAGAAAGGTTGTTTTCTGCTGCTCCAGAGAAGCGGACACGGAGCAATGGATCCAAACTACAAGAAAGAAGATTCCACCTAAACATTAGGAAGAACTTCCTGACAGTAAGAGCTGTTCGACAGTGGAATTTGCTGCCAAGGAGTGTGGTGGAGTCTCCTTTTTTGGAGGTCTTTAAACAGAGGCTTGACAACCATATGTCAGGAGTGCTCTGATGGTGTTTCCTGCTTGGCAGGGGGTTGGACTCGATGGCCCTTGTGGTCTCTTCCAACTCTATGATTCTATGATTCTATGATTCTATGATTCAAAGCAGCTAGTAAGCTTGATCTTTATTGATCTGTTGCAACAGGGTGCTCCCCTCACACACAGGAGAGGAAGAGGACCCACAAAAATGCTGTGCAAGGGCTTATAAAGACTTTTGAAATCCCCATTCTCTAGATCAAGACCACCCCCAGAAACATTATGCATACATCACAGAAGGGGTGTAACCTAAGACCACCCCTCAGATACATCCCACCTACATCACAGAAATTTAAATGTTGTTTTTCTCCTGTCACAGTTTATCTCCTGTCTGGCAAGTTATTTGATTGGATTGTCTGGGGAGCCTGGCCATTGTTTTGTAGTGGTAAAATACTTATTTCCTGGGCCAGGTCACAGGCTCACACCCTATTCATATCTTAAATGTGTCCTTAAGACAGGATTTGTGAGGAAAGAGACAATGGGGAGACTTTTCCAGTTTGACCTTGCAGAGAAAACATTTGCTCAGTTTAGGAATCAAAATGGTTCCAGGTTGGCCTTCCTGTGTTGATCTATGTATGTGCGGTTATGAACATTCACATTTACATGTGAAAAGGATCTAGGAGTCTTGGTTGACCACAAACTTGACATGAGCCAACAGTGTGACGCGGCAGCTAAAAAAGCCAATGCAATTCTGGGCTGCATCAATAGGAGTATAGCATCTAGATCAAGGGAAGTAATAGTGCCACTGTATTCTGCTCTGGTCAGACCTCACCTGGAGTACTGTGTCCAGTTCTGGGCACCACAATTCAAGAAGGACACTGACAAACTGGAACGTGTCCAGAGGAGGGCAACCAAAATGGTCAAAGGCCTGGAAACGATGCCTTATGAGGAACGGCTAAGGGAGCTGGGCATGTTTAGCCTGGAGAAGAGGAGGTTAAGGGGTGATATGATAGCCATGTTCAAATATATAAAAGGATGTCACATAGAGGAGGGAGAAATGTTGTTTTCTGCTGCTCCAGAGAAGCGGACACAGAGCAATGGATCCAAACTACAAGAAAGAAGATTCCACCTAAACATTAGGAAGAACTTCCTGACAGTAAGAGCTGTTCGACAGTGGAATTTGCTGCCCAGGAGTGTGGTGGAGTCTCCTACTTTGGAGGTCTTTAAGCAGAGGCTTGACAACCATATGTCAGGAGTGCTCTGATGGTGTTTCCTGCTTGGCAGGGGGTTGGACTCGATGGCCCTTGTGGTCTCTTCCAACTCTATGATTCTATGATTCTATGATTCTATGATTACCATATATCTAAGACCATAAAATTCCTATCACAGTGGGAACTGCTGGACTGGCTCTAGAGAGTGCCCAGGGGGCAGGCCCCACCAGCCAATGGGTCTTGCTTGGGTCTGCTCCCTGGGGAATAAATTGAGACAAACCGAGCAATCCTCTTCAGTTTTCTGTTGGATCTCCCACCCTCCCTCCTCTTTTCCACATGATGCTCTTTCAGGCAAAGACTGCTGTAAAGGGGTGAGAGCAAGAGAGCACCCGTGATGGGAAGTTAAATGGCATTTCCGTGTGCTCTGGCACTCGTCTCTCATCTGCATAGCTGTCAACCTTCCCTTTTGTTGCGGGAAATTCCTTTATTCCAGCGCCGGGATTGTTAGATATCCTGTAGACTGTCCCCAGGATAGGTGAGGCTGCTGATCCCTTATTTTCGAGGTTGCTGATTCCTTATTTTCAAATCTGAAAGTTGACAGCTGTGGTCCACTGTATACCCGAAGCGGTTTAGTCATGCTGGCCTCATGACCCGGAAAGCTGTCTGCAGACAAACGCCGAATCCCTCGGCCTGAAAGTGAGATGAGCACTGCAACCCATAGTCTCCTTTGACTGGACTTACTGTATTTTTCGCCCTATAAGACGCACTTTTTCCCCTCCAAAAATGAAGGGGATATGTGGGTGCATCTTATGGGGCGAATGCAGGCTTTCGCTGAAGCCTGGAGAGCGAGAGCGGTAGGTGCGCACTGACCCCTCTCGCTCTCCAGGCTTCGCGGACCTCTCTCCAAGCAGCGGGAACATTCCCGCTGCTTGGGGAGAGTTGCCGGCATCCCGAAGCCTGCGCGCGCTGATCTCAGCGCGTCCAGGCTTCGCGGATCTCTCTCCAAGCAGCGGGAACGCTCCCGCTGCTTGGGGAGAGTTGCCGGCATCCCGAAGCCTGCGCACGCTGATCTAAGCGTGTCCAGGCTTCGCGGATCTCTCCTCAAGCAGCGGGAATGCTCCCGCTGCTTGGGGAGAGTTGCCGGCATCCCGAAGCCTGTGCACGCTGATCTCAGCGCGTCCAGGCTTCGCGGACCTCTTCTCAAGCAGTGGGAGCCACCGCTGGGCTCCCACGGCTTGCAGAGAGCTGCCTGTTTGGGGGCTGGGGTCGGGGGAAGCTCGGGCTGCCCCAGCCCCGCGCCTGGGGGGGGAATAATTTTTTTCCCTTGATTTCCCCCCCAAAAAACTAGGTGCGTCTTATGGGACGGTGCGTCCTATAGGGCGAAAAATACGGTAACCATCCAGGGATCCATTACCTTTTTTTTTTTACACACACACATATCCCAAAAATATAGATCAGCTGCTAAATTTGAGAAACCCCAAGAAACCTCATTAATAATAATAATTTATTATTATTATTATTATTATTATTATTATTATTATTACTACTACTACTATTATTTATACCCCGCCTGTCTGGCTGAGTTTCCCAACCACTCTGGGCGGCTTCCAATCAAGTATTAAAAACAATACAGCGTTAAATATTAAAAACTTCCCTTCAGCCTTCAGATGTCTTTTAAAAATAGGATAGCTACTTATTTCCTTCACATCTGAAGGGAAGGTGTTCCACAGGGTGGGCGCCACTACCGAGAAGGCCCTCTGCCTGGTTCCCTGTAGCTTTGCTTCTCGCAATGAGGGAACCGCCAGAAGGCCCTCGGAGTTGGATCTCAGTGTCCGGGCTGAACGATGGGGCTGGAGACGCTCGTTCAGGTATACAGGACCGAGGCCATTTAGGGCTTTAAAGGTCAGCACCAACACTTTGAATGGTGCTCGGAAACGTACTGGGAGCCAATGCAGATCTCTCAGAACCGGTGTTATGTGGTCCCGGCAGCCACTCCCAGGCACCAGTCTAGCTGCCGCATTCTGGATTAATCGCAGTTTCAGGGTCACCTTCAAAGGTAGCCCCACGTAGAGCGTGTTGCAGTAGTCCAAGCGGGAGATAACTAGAGCATGCACCACTCTAGTGAGACAGTCCGCGGGCAGGTAGGGTCTTAGCCTGCGTACCAGGTGGAGCTGGTAGACAGCTGCCCTGGACACAGAATTAACCTGCGCCTTCCATGGACAGCTGTGAGTCCAAAACGACTCCCAGGCTGCGCACCTGGTCCTTCAGGGGCACAGTTACCCCATTCAGGACCAGGGAATCCCCCACACCCGCCCGCCCCCTGTCCTCCAAAACCAGTACTCCTGTCTTGTCTGGATTCAACCTCAATCTGTTAGCCGCCATCCATCCTCCAACCACCTCCAGGCACTCACACAGGACCTTCACCACCTTCACTGGTTCTGATTTAAAGGAGAGGTAGAGCTGGGTGTCATCTGCATACTGATGAACACCCAGCCCAAACCCCCTGATGATGTCTCCCAGTGGCTTCATATAGATTTTAAAAAGCATGGGGGAGAGGACGGAACCCTGAGGCACTCCACAAGTGAGAGCCCAGGGGTCTGAACACTCATTCCCCACCACCACTGGACACAGCCCAGGAGAAAGGAGCGGAACCACCGTATAACAGTGCCCCCAGCTCCCAGCCCCTCTAGACAGTCCAGAAGGATGTTATGGTCGATGGTGTCAAAGGCCACTGAGAGATCCAGTAGTACTTGGAAACAGCTCTCACCTTTATCCCTAGCCTGCCGGAGATCATCAACCAGCGCGACCAAGGCAGTTTCAGTCCCATGGTGAGGCCTGAATCCCGATTGGAAGGGATCCAAATGGTCCGCATCCTCCAGGCGTGCTTGGAGTTGTTCGGCAACCACCCGCTCAGTCACCTTGCCCAAGAATGGTAAATTTGAGACTGGGCAATAGTTGGCCAAATTGGCTGGGTCTAAAGATGTTTTTTTTAAGAAGCGGTTTAATGACCGCCTCTTTCAGTGGGTCTGGGAAGGCTCCCTCACAGAGGGAAGCATCCACCACCCCGCAGAGCCCATCGCCCAGCCCTTCACGGCTCGCTTTTATCAGCCAGGATGGGCAAGGATCAAGGAGACAGGTGGTCGGTTTCACTTGTCCAAGCAGCCTGTCCACATCCTCGGAGGTAACAGATTGGAATTCATCCCATGTGTGATCTGACGTTGAATTTGGGTTGGCCCAATGCGCAAAGCGTGAGGATCCATGAGGATCCGTGCTTCAAAACCACATTTTTGGGCCATGGAGTGGCCAGGAAGCCATGGATCCTAGTTTTTTGTGGTGCAGGCTGTGCACCTGGCTAAGACGTGTGATCTCACATTGAGTTTGGGTTGGCCCAATGCAAAAAGTTTGAGGATCCATGAGGATCTGTGCATCAAAACCATGTTTTTGGGCCACGGTATGGCCAGGAAGCCGTGGATCCATGATTTTTGTAGTGCATGCTGTGCCCATGGCTATGATGTTTGATCTGATGGTGACTTTGGGCTGATCTAGTGCAGAAATCATGAGGATCCATGAGGATCCATGTTTTTTAACCAGGTTTTTGCGCCCCTGTGGCCCCACAAAACAGTGGATGCATGATTTTTTTTTATGCTGTCTGCATAGTAAGACATGGTCTACAATATCATGGTGGTTTTATTTAATTTGAATGAAAAAATCATATGAATTCTTGAGGATCCGTCTGGATCCGCCTTTTCCCCCTTTCCCCTCATCTTCTAGTATACGGGATTATGTGGTGTACTTAGCTGGCGATGTTATATGCTTCTATGTTGGGGATTCCTCATCCTCCTTCTGAGAAAGGGAGGTGCAAGTATTTGGGGCTTATTCTTGATTTTTTGTGTGAGAAGATAAATGACTATAATTTTTTCTGCCATTTGGGCTGAGGGAATCCTGATTGGGAGGATTTGGAATAGGTAGGTTAATTTACTGGGATGCAATCTCAAAAATGATAGAATGATCTCGATTCGAATCCAAGGCAGACCTTTTAATATCACAGTAATCCAAGTTTATGCACCAACCACTGGTGCTGAAGAAACTGAAATTGACCAATTCTATGAAGACTTACAATCCCGTATAGAAATGACACCAAAGAAGGATGTTCTTCTCATTATAGGGGATTGGAATGCTAAAGTAGGGAGTCAAGAGATAAAAGGAACAACTGGCAAATTTGGCCTTGGAGTTCAAAACGAAGCAGGGCAAAGGCTAATAGAGTTTTGTCAAGAGAACAAGCTAGTCATCACAAACACTCTTTTCCAACAACACAAGAGACGACTCTACACATGGACATCACCAGATGGGCAGCACTGAAATCAGATTGATTATATTCTCTGCAGCCAAAGATGGAGAAGCTCTATACAATCAGCAAAAACAAGACCTGGAGCTGACTGTGGCTCAGATCATCAGCTTCTTATAGTAAAATTCAAGCTTAAACTGAAGAAAGTAGGAAAAACCAGTGGGCCGGTAAGATACAATCTAAGTCAAATCCCTTATGAATACACAATAGAAGTGAGGAACAGGTTTAAGGATTTAGATTTGGTGGACAGAGTGCCTGAAGAACTATGGATGGAGGCCTGTAACATTATACAAGAGGCAGCAACTAAAACCATCCCAATGAAAAGGAAATGCAAGAAAGCAAAGTGGCTGTCCAACGAGGCCTTACAAATAGCGGGGGAGAGAAGGCAAGCAAAGTGCGAGGGAGATAGTGAAAGATACAGGAAATTGAATGCAGATTTCCAAAAAATAGCAAGGAGGGATAAGAAGGCCTTCTTAAACGAGCAATGCAAAGAAATAGAGGAAAACAATAGAATGGGAAAAACCAGAGATCTGTTCAAGAAAATTGGAAATATGAAAGGAACATTTTGTACAAAGATTTCCATAATAAAAGACAAAAGTGGAAAGGACCTAACAGAAGCAGAAGACATCAAGAAGAGGTGGCAAAAATACACAGAGGAATTATACCAGAAAGAAATGGATGTCTTGTATACCCCAGGTAGTGTGGTTGCTGACCTTGAGCCAGACATCCTGGAAAGTGAAGTCAAATGGGCCTTAGAAAGCATTGCTAATAACAAGGCCAGTGGAAGTGATGATATTCCAGCTGAACTATTTAAAATTTTTAAAGATGATGCTGTTAAGGTGCTACACTCAATATGCCAGCAAATTTGGAAAACTCAGCAGTGGCCAGAGGATTGGAGAAGATCAGTCTACATCCCAATCCCAAAGAAGGGAAGTGCCAAAGAATGTTCCAACTACAGCACAATTGCACTCATTTCACACACTAGCAAGGTTATGCTTAAAATTCTACAAGGCAGGCTTAAGCAGTATGTGGACCGAGAACTCCCAGAAGTGCAAGCTGGATTTAGAAGAGGCAGAGGAACCAGAGACCAAATTGCAAACATGCGCTGGATTATGGAGAAAGCTAGAGAGTTCCAGAAAGATATCTACTTCTGCTTCATTGACTATGCAAAAGCCTTTGACTATGTCAACCACAGCAAACTATGGCAAGTTCTTAAAGAAATGGGAGTGCCTGATCACCTCATCTGTCTCCTGAGAAATCTCTATGTGGGACAAGAAACTACAGTTAGAACTGGATATGGAACAACTGATTGGTTCAAAATTGGGAAAGGAGTATGGCAAGGCTGTATATTGTCCCCCTGCTTATTTAACTTATATGCAGAATTCATCATGCGAAAGGCTGGGCTGGATGAATCCCAAGCCGGAAGAAATATCAACAACCTCAGATATGCAGATGACACAACCTTGATGGCAGAAAATGAGGAGGAATTAAAGAACCATTTAATGAGGGTGAAAGAGGAGAGTGCAAAATATGGTCTGAAGCTCAACATCAAAAAAACGAAGATCATGGCCATTGGTCCCATCACCTCCTGGCAAATAGAAGGGGAAGAAATGGAGGCAGTGAGAGATTTTACTTTCTTGGGCTCCATGATCACTGCAGATGGTGACAGCAGTCATGAAATTAAAAGACGCTTGCTCCTTGGGAGAAAGGCGATGGCAAATCTAGACAACATCTTAAAAAGTAGAGACATCACCTTACCAACAAAGGTCTGAATAATTAAAGCCATGGTTTTCCCAGTAGTGATGTATGGAAGTGAGAGCTGGACCATCAATATGCAGATGATACCCAGCTCTATCTCTCTTTCAAATCAGAACCAGTGAAGGCGGTGAAGGTCCTGGAGGCGGTTGGAGGATGGATGGCGGCTAATGGATTCTTGATTCCTGACAAGACAGAAGTACTGTTCTTGGGGGACAGAGGGCGGGCCTGGTCTTGAATGGGGTAACTGTGCCCCTGAAGGACCAGGTGTGCAGTCTGGGAGTCATTTTGTACCCACAGCTGTCCATGGAGGCGCAGGTCAGCTGTCTACCAGCTCCACCTGCTACGCAGGCTGAGACCCTACCTGCCCGCAGACTGTCTCGCCAGAGTGGTGCATGCTCTGGTTATCGCCCGCTTGAACTACTGCAATGCGCTCCACGTGGGGCTACCTTTGAAGGTGACCCAGAAACTACAACTAATCCAGAATGAGACGAGACTGGTGACTGGGGGCGGCCGCCAAGATCACATAATACCAGTCTTGAAAGACCTACCTTGGCTCCCAGTACGTTTCCAAACACCATTCAAAGTGGTGTTGACCTTTAAAGCCCAAAATGGCCTCGCCCCAGTATACCTGAAGGAGCATCTACCCATTGTTCTGCCCTGACGCTGAGGTCCAGCGCCGTGGGCCTTCTGGCGGTTCCCTCATTGCGAGAAGCAAAGCTACAGGGAACCAGGCAGAGTGGCGCCTGCCCTGTGGAATGCCCTCCTATCAGATGTCAAAGAGATAAACAACTACCTGACATTTAGGAGACATCTGAAGGCAGCCCTGTTCAGGGAAGTTTTTAATGTGTGACATTTTAATGTATTTTTAATCTTTGCTGGAAGCTGCCCCAAAATATTATTATTATTATTATTATTATTATTATTATTATTGTTGTTGTTGTTGTTGTTGTTGTTGTTGTTGTTGTTGTTGTTGTTGTTGTTATTATTATTATTATTATTATTATTATTATTATTATTATTATTATTATTTCTGTTACTGGTAAGAGACTGCTTTCTCTTTGTACTGCTTATCTATGGCCAAGGGGGGAGGAAGCTGAGCCCCAAAGCCTGACAGCATCCTTGTTCTGTGACTCTTTGGATAGCTATGGTATTAGAGTCCATACTGTTAGTCCTGCATTTTGCTGAGGCTTGGGAGTATATTTGTTTGAGGGTTTGTAAGAAGTTTGAACCAAATTTCATGTTAGTTAGTACTGCTAATAGGTTCTTCCGCTCTAAGCAATAAAAAGCTTTGAGGATGTCTAGGGACATAATTGTCAGTGAAAGTTTAGTTACCTCGCTGTGTTCAATCAGATTCAGTAGTTTCTTGATGGGACCTGTTATATTGCGACCAGGGATGAAGCCAGTCTGGTCTGGGGCTATTAACTTGTGTAAGAATTTTTTTTGCCGGTTGGCCAAAATTGATGTGAATATCTTTTAGTCTTGGTTTATTAATGAGACTGGGCAGTATGATTCTACTTTGAGGTTGCCTTTCAGTGGTTGGAGTAGTTGGGGAATGTGATTTGATTTGTCTGGGTTGGTGTTGGGGTGGGAATGGGAATGGGGATCTCTATGGAGGTGTGGGGCAGGGGAGGTATTGGTTGTGTTGGCAATATTACTGGCATGGGGTAGAGGAAAAGGGAAAGGGAAAGGGGCGTCACTAGTCTGTCAGCTGTGTTGCTGCAGGGTTGTCAAACTATGGTTTGATTTATTTGGTTGATGTTGGTTTGCTGTCTTGTGGTGTATATTCAGTGGGACGATTCTATGAGCAGTGCTTGACTGTACCGGTTTGCATTGTCGTGTCGTGTCTGTGGTTTCTTCTTCCTCTTTACTGTCATCCAATTACTTGTTGTTGTTTTGTCATGGCTGTCGCTTTGTGAGTCTGTTGATTGCCATTCTGGCGGAGGGTCGAGTCCGAGGTTCTTCAGTAATTGCAGGGCTTTAGGTATGTTGGTAGCCGTGTGCTGTGCTGTGTTGGTTGTTACAATGAAATGGACGGGGAAGCCCCATCAGTACTTGATCCCTGCTTGTTGGAGATGTTGGGTAGGCTTTTTCTCCAGTTTAGGGTCTCCTGAGATAGATCCTGTAAGGCCATGATGGGGTTTTCAGAGATTGGTTGAGTTTCTGAGGTTGTTCCATACTTCTTTATTTTTGTAGCAGGCGAAGCACACAATGTTTTTTTGGGGGGCGTTGGTTTTCAGCATGGGAGTGTCAGGTTTGGAATTGTGGTTTTTAGCCAGTGTACTATGAGGTCTGCTAGGCTTTTCTCCTCCACTTTTTCGGGAAAGTTGCAGAAGCAAATGTTGCAATGTCCATAGCAATCTTCAATGTCCACTTGTTTGATTCTCATTTCTGTGCTTTCTGTTTCCAGGCAGCTTACCAGTTCAGCCAATTTATTATTCACACATGTGTTTTCCTCTCAGTATTGCTCTACTATTCTTTCTTGCATTTGCTTCTTGTTCTCTAGAGTTCCCACTTTGGAGGTCAGGTCACTGATTATTATCTGCAGGGGAGACACTGTGGTCTTCAGTAGTTCTGCTAATCTCAGCTCCATTTCCCTCTGGTCTTGTTCTGTTGTTGGGTTGTTGTTGGGGATTCAAGATGGCGGCGCAAGCACTTGCAGCGGCTCAGCACTCCGAAGACCGGTATTCAGTGATTTGTGTTTTATTTTTATCTGTGAACTTATTGCTGCTATGGACTGTGAATACTCAGGCACAAGTAATTTATAGTCGTCAAGAGCTCTTAAGTATCGGCAGAGGGGAAGGTTGCAGCCAGGAGGTCCCAACCTATAACATTCCAGCTGAGCTTATCAGAGAGCCTCCATATCTTGCACATTCTTGGGATACTCCCCTTGCTCTCCTTGCCAGAAAGAAAAGGAAATGGAGAGGGCGCAAGCAGAAGAGGGGTTGCAGGGCTGGACTACGAGTGAGGCTAGGTAAAAATCCCCACAAGCCTGCATTGCCAAGTCTCCTTGTATCAAATGTGAGATCCTTACCCAACAAGGTAGAGGAGTTGGAACTTATTACCTCTCGGCAGAAAAGTATCCGGGACTGCTGTGTTATGGTCCTTCTGGAGACGTGGCTGGATCCCTCCTTTCCACAGGGACTTCTGCAGCTGGAAGGACGCTCAGTAATTAGAGCGGATAGAACCGCCGAATCCGGGAAGAGCAGAGGAGGAGGAATTTGCATTTATATAAATAACAACTGGAGCTCGGACATTAAACAAATGGACACGCATTGCTCTCCTGACCTGGAGTACCTGGTGGTGAAGTGCCGCCCTTTTTACTTGCCACGTGAGTTTAATGTTGTTATAATAACAGCGGTGTATATACCTCCCGATGCAAACACTACTACAGCTATGGGCCACCTGCTAACTGCTATTAGCAGACAGCAGCAGGCCCACCCGGATGGAGCCCTTGTGGTTGCTGGTGATTTCAACCGAGCCGATCTAAGGACTGTGCTCCCTAAGTTCCACCAGTATGTTGATTGTCCCACTAGGGGAGGAAATACCTTGGACCGAGTATATAGTAACATCATGCATGGATACAAGACCAAGCCCCTGCCCAATTTGGGGCAGTCAGACCACATATCCTTATTTATGATACCATCATATAGACCTCTCGTACGCAGAATCAGACCATCAACTAGAGAGATACGAGTGTGGCCAGTAGGTGCATCTGAGCAACTCCAAGATTGCTTTCGGAGCACCGAGTGGTCGCTTTTTGTGGAGAATAATGTGGACACATATGCTTCAACAGTACTGTTCTACATTAAAAGCTGCATTGATGTTGTCACTACCACCAAACAAATACGGGTGTTCCCTAACAACAAGCCCTGGCTAAACAGGGACGTGTATCTTCTGTTAAAGGCAAGGAATGCTGCTTTTCACTCTGGTGATGCGCAACAGTACAGAGAAGCCAGAGCCAAATTGAAAAAGGGCATTAGGAACGCCAAAGCTATGTACTGCCGGAGGATCGAAAAACATTTTGAGAGCTCCGACCCTCGTCGAGTATGGGAAGGCTTGCGACAAATTACAGGGCAAAATATTAAAAACGAACTGGCTAGCAGCAGTGCACACCTGGCTGACCAACTGAATCAATTTTTTAGTCACTTTGAGGAGGGAACTGGAACTACCGTCACTACAGCATTGGCCACCAGCACACCATCAGAAACTACTACTGATAGACAACCATTTTCATTACAGACCTGTGACGTACGTGCCTTTCGGAGCATTAACATTAGGAAGGCAGCTGGACCAGATGGAATCATGGGACGGGTTATTAGGGACTGCGCTGCAGAATTAGCTGGCGTATTTACGGACATTTTTAACCTATCCCTGTTGCAGGGTTTTGTCCCTACCTGCCTGAAGACATCGATTATAGTGCCAGTCCCCAAGCAGTCAGTGGTGGTATCTCTCAATGACTATAGACCAATAGCCCTAACATCTGTCGTTATGAAATGTTTTGAGAGATTGGTGCTAGATCATATTAAGGCTGGTCTTCCATCCACTTTAGACCCGTTCCAGTTTGCATACAGAAGGAACAGATCTACTGATGATGCTATTTCCATCGCTGTCCATACTGTATTGAGTCATCTAGAACGACAGGGAACCTACGCAAGGCTGTTGTTTGTGGACTACAGTTCTGCCTTCAATACAATTCTGCCAGACAGGTTATTTCTTAAAATGACCAATTTGGGTATACATCAGAAGATCTGTCTGTGGGTAAGGAATTTCCTGACTGATAGGCCGCAGACAGTGAGAATGGGACCTTACTATTCTTCTACTCTAGTATTAAGCACAGGAGTCCCTCAGGGATGTGTGCTAAGTCCCTTTCTCTATTCCCTGTACACATTTGATTGTACCCCACTGTATAAGTCCAACACAATCATCAAATTTGCGGATGATGCAACAGTGGTGGGGCTCATCAGTGAGAACGATGAGACTGCTTATAGGAAAGAAGTACAGGGGTTAATTCAATGGTGTAAAGAAAATAATCTTATGCTTAACACCAAAAAAACCAAAGAACTCATAATTGACTTTAGGAGAAAGAAAAGTGTATTTTTACCATTGCACATAAATGGCGAGGAAGTGGAGAGGGTTGGTAGTTTTAAATACCTGGGCATTTATATCTCGGAGGACCTCTCATGGACTGCAAATGTTAATATGGTTGTGAGGAAGGTGCAGGGGAGGTTGTATTTCCTGAGAATGCTCAGGAGACTGAATCTATCCCAGCACCTACTTCTGTCCTATTATCACAGTACCATTGAGAGTGTCTTAACCTATAGTATATTATCGTGGTATGGGAGCAGCTCTGAAACGGATAAAAAAGCTTTACAGAGAACAATTAAAATTGCCCAGAATGTTATTGGGCTCCGACTACCAACCCTGGATGAGATCTTCACGTCTCGCATTTTGAAGAAGTCACATAATATCCTGAGAGATCCCACTCACCCTGCTCACAACTTCTTTGAACTATTGCCTTCGGGCAGAAGATATAGGACAATGAAAACACGAACCACACGCCTTCTGAATAGTTTCTATCCAAGAGCTCTGATTGCATTAAATAATGATCTCAGGGCCAGTTGCAAGGTTTAGCAAGCAGAGAGCAGGAAGGAATGAGATAGGTTTTAGGTTATGCTTTAGGTGTTAGGTTATGTTATGCCTTAACAGGTTATGTTATATTCTGGATTTTATGTTTTTATAGATTATGTTTGAATAGAATGAGAGTGTCGGAGATACATGCAAATGTATATGTGAATCCGGTCTTTGGGTGGGTGTTTGATTTTCGTTGTTGTGTATACTGTGTATATACGGACAATGACAATAAATTTATCTATCTATTTGGGCGTGTGTGTTGAGCTCTCAGTGCTGTTCACCATCTCCCTGGTTGGTGCCATCTCGATCTCTCTGATGCTCTTGGTTTGAGATCTGCGTGGTGTCCTTTTGGTGTGGAGCGTGTTACGGTTAGGAGATGTGGTAGTGGTGGTTCCTGGGTGTTGTTGGGTTGCTGAACATTATTGATTGGTGGCTTTTACAGAGCATCTGGATTAGATGGCCATTTTTGTCACGTCTGGGATGTGTTTTAAGGGCTTCTCTGGGGTTTCCATAGTTGTCCCAGTGGTGTGGGTGAAAGTACTGAGAGCACAACAGACAAGCAGACAGACAAGTAGACCAACAGACAAACAGTTGACATAAAAGGGTGACATAAAAGGCAGAGATGCAAGAGACCGATGGGGTGGGGCCAGAGGGAGGATGGGCGGGTTAATTTTTGATGCCCCCGTGCGTACAATGGGGAGGAGTGGGTCCAATTAAGGGTGGGAAATGAGATTAGAGAGTTAAAAATTTAAGACAGGCAGGGTTGTGTTCAGGAACCAAACCAAACCAAACAAAGACAAAAGGGAGAGAGGAAGAGGAAGAGATAAAGGGATAAAAAGGGATAAAAAGGAGGGAAGTTAGAGTAAAATTTAAAGACGAAAAAATGAGAGAGAGAGAGAGAGAGAGAGAGAGAGAGAGAGAGAGGAGAGGGGAGGGTGGAAATAGTAACAGTAATGATTAAAAAATTGCAGTGGTGGTCCAAGTTATGGATGTATGAGGTAGGTGACCACAAAGGGGGGGAGGGGGGGTTACTATTGAAAGTGGGTGGGGAGATATAGGTCTGTAATTTTAATTATTTTTATTATTATTATTTGTTGGAGGGGAAGGAGATAAAAGAAAGGAGAGAGGAAGGAGGCAGTAGGAAATTTAAGAGTTAAGAAAGAAGGAAAGAGAAAGCAAAAAACAACAAAACCGAAAAAAGAAAAGAGAAAAGAAGAAACTGAAGCTGTTGAGGTGGTGGTGCCTGGAAGTAGTATATATACTATCAAATTATAAAAGTAAAATATATCTATATATGTAGAAACTCGCTTTGAGAGGGGGAAAATAAAATAGGAGGGAAAGGAGGGGGGAATGGAAAAGTTTTGTTTTAAAAGAGGCTGATGGTAGTAATGGGAAGGTGGGGGGAGGAAGGATTCCCCCTCAAAAAACAAACAAACAGGGACTCAGATTTTTATTTTATTCTCTTTTTTCTATTTAATATAAAAATGAGAAATAATAATAATAATAATAGAATAAAAATTAGAAGGACAGAAAATCAGGGCTGAAGTGGCGATCCCAGGAAGTGGCCTGTTCAGGTCTCCCTTCTGGGCACCTCCATTTTAATTCTTAGGAGTTAGAAAAAATAGAGGTAAAAAATCCGCCCTGGCCCTCCTGGTTCTCACCTACCTCTCCTCTTTCTTTGGTGTCGGTGGCAGTGGCGGCAGCCACTTTTTTCTTTGTTTTCCCTTTGGCTTCAGAGGCCTTCAGGCCCTGGAGCTCTGCCAGGGCATTGGTTGGGTCTCTTGGAGCCGGTGTTGTAAGCCAAAAATGGCTTATCTTCTGAGTTAAACCAATAAAACTCAGAGACAAGAGGAGTTAGGAATCCATTGTTGTTTATTGCAAAGCAATAGGTTACAGTCGAATCTTTTTGCCAAACTGCAACCCTGCCCAAATCTATAACATTTCAAACAAAGGATTTCAGTTTTCACCAATCATGTACATCATTACCTCATTTCATCTTTAATACACATGTGCAATAAGCATTGCTAACTAAACTTTGATTCTCACCGTGATTGTGTTAGTATGCATGTTGGGAAGCATGGCGACTTGCCAAATCATCACTTTTATAAACAACAGGTTACCATAGGATTTATAGGGGTTCATATTATCACATTCATTATGGCCCTTTGGGCCACTACCACACCGGCACGGCCAAGGTCACTGGGGAGAGTCTTGGCGGCTTCCCCCGCTGACTCCCGGTTCCCCTCCGGTGGTAGCAGACTGGAGGCCAGCCAGCCAGGCAGCGCAGTTGGAGCTGGCTCTCTTCAGGAGCTCCATGCTGCTGTGGCGCCCACTATCTTGCCTCGCCGGAAGTCCATGAGCCTTTTTTAAAAAATACCTCAGATTGCAGCAAAAATGTAAAGTCATTTTAAGAGTGGTAAAATGAGAAACTGCAGAAAGTTGTGCCATTCACAAGGGTGGGTGTGTTTACCCTCCCCCTGATTAGATTACCCAAGCCTTTTTTGCCTGCACATGTCCTAGGTGAATTAGGGAGCTATTATTGAAATCACAACATCATTGTGGATACACACACTCCATTGCCAGAAATGCCCCGTCTATTTTGATCTGTGTTCAAATGGACACAGGCCGCATTCACACCATATACTATACAATTTTAAACAGTCATGGCTTCCCCTGAAGAATTATGCAATCTTTAGTTTGTTAAGACTGCTGGGAGAGACCCCTTTCAGAATTAGAATTCCCAGAATGGTTTTACACAGTTATGTACTAAGCTTGGGTTGTCTAATGACTCAGAGCTCTCAGAAATCTTTGGGAGAAGCCATGACTTTTGGCGTCATAGAGCTTTAAATGTATGAGTGTGAATGTGGCCTTGCTGCAGGGCAATGCAGAATCAAACTGCAAATAAGCTTTTGTTTTTGGAATGAAGCTAGTTTCTCAAGAAACACTTTTCAGGGGCAAAACAATGTGCAATGGATCTCAGTTGTGTGTGGATTGCATAGAAAGCACAAGTGCTCAGTTCACTTTGATTCTAGAATGAAAAGTCTGTATCCAACCCCTCTCTGCCTCCCACATTGTATGGGGGGAGGGGGCTCATTTAATTTCACTGCACACAGGTGGTGTAGTGACAATAAAGGTTTATTTATTTATTTATTTATTTATTTATTTTTATTACTACTACTACTACTACTACTACTACTACTACTACTACTACTACTACTACTACAGGCAGTGCCACAGGTGGTTAATGGCATGCTTCAGCCTGACAATAGAATCCTGGAAGAAGCACTGCAGGATGTGGCAAGCAGTCTCAGAGACATGGCCAGGGTGTTGAAGAAAATGCATGGTAAGCTTGATATTTCCCACTTTCATTCACAAACTATTGCTCAGCCATTCGTAGCACAAGGGCAGAAAAGGTAGAAAGCTAGAGAAAATAGCATAAAAGTGATATGCACTCTAAAATGGGAGTAGCAAATGCCCTCCAGATGTTGTTGGACACAACTCTCATCATCCCTGACTATTGCCCATGTTGGGTGGGGTTGATAGGAAATTGAGTCCAAAGACCCCTGAAGAACCACAGGCTGGCTATCTAAAAGACAACAGTTGTGTGTGTAGACTAAGATTGTGCAGAAATATGGAAAAGTCTCATGATGTGATCCTGACAACAGAATTCAACTTCCTGAGCATATTACTGCCCTGTGAAAAAGAAAGTGCAGATTCAGCTACTCAAAGTAGTTCCACTGAAATGAATGAACCTAAGTTAGTAATGGGTTTGCTCTGAGTAGAACTAGCACTGGATAGGATCAGCACGGGAAACCCAATGAAGCCACTGAGGGTTGCCTGCTTGGCAGTGACCTGTCCACATGACTTTCTTGGTGAAACGTTCATTTGTGGAATGCCCTCCATTGTGAGGTGTGTCAGTCTCCCTCATTATTAGCTTTTAGGAGAAATTTTAAAACACTCCTGTTTACCCAAGCATTTGAGAGCTGAAAGTCCTGCCCCTGGCACCCCTGAAATTATTAATTTGAGAATAAGAGCAGTTTTTTGGCAGTTTTAGAATATTGTTTTCAACTGTTTCAAGAAATCTCACTAGTCTTGTTTTGGTATTGATGTGTTTTCTGCATGGACTCCTTTGGAGAAAGGGTGTAATATAAATTTAATAAAATAAATAAATAAACTGACTTCACCAGTTTTGGAAATGTGAAATTTATTTTTGATCCAGTTTTGTTTTTGTTTTTATGCTTCACTTCCTAGATTACGTGGATCCTGCAATATTCTACGGCACAGGTGTCAAACACAAGGCCCGCAGACCGAATCCGGCCCGCCAGACCTTGTCATGTGGCCCGTGTAGCCGCCGTTCTCGCTGCTGTTCTCGCCCGTCCAGTGCACCATTGCCTGGTTGTGCGCCGCGTCGCCTTTCAGCACGAAGGAGGTGGTGAGCAGAGAGGCCGCCTCCGGAGGTCCCCCACCGGCGCGACCCCGCAGGCCGCCCGGCTCATCCCACGGGCTGCCGCGTCCCTGGCGGCGGCTCTGGTCCGTTGGGCGCACCGCCCAGGAGGCGCCCAGCGCGAGCAGCAGCAGCAAGCGGAGCGGAGCTGCCCGGCCGGACGCTCCTCCGCGCGCTCCAGCAGCTGCTGCTGGCACCATGCTCGGCCGCCGCCGGGCAGGGATGTGAGTCTGGCAGGCGAGGCGCGGAGGACGGGAGGGAGCGAGCCGAGATGGAGGCGGGAGCGCGGCACGGACGCGCAGCGTAGGAAACGACGTCCCAGCAGGGCTTCCACTCCCAGGCGAGGTGCAGCGCCGCCCTCTGCCGGCGGGCCCCACCGAGCCCCAGAGCCCGGCCGGCCGCCTTCCCCGACGGCTGCTGGCAGCAGGGCTGCAGCGGGCGTGCCGGAGCAAGTGGACGGGAGCCCGGCGCCTGGGCAAGCGAACGTCCCCCTCAGCCTCGGCTTACCTCGGCCCGTCGTGGAAATGTGCTTCCTCCACCAGTGCCAGATTTGGGGCCGTGTGGGCGCCTCACCCGCCCTGAGCCAAGGGAGCACAAAATAATGATAACGATGCCTATTTATTCTATGGGGGGGCACCAAATTTTGTCCTCACTCAGGGTGGGTGCCATATTACCAAAGTCGGCCCCTGCCCCCCCTCCAGGGATTTGAAATCCAATAAATTCCTAGGAGTGCCCGTGTCCGTACTGAGTAAGCCCCTCAGCCCCTAAAAGCGGACGATACCAACTTTTCAACATTGTGATAGTGGTGTTGTGATATGGTAGTGTTGAAAAGCAGAGGGAGGAACAAGCAGCATTGGCCCCCGTCAGAAACTGGGGTGCAACCGGCACATCTCCCCCCCCCCACCAGCGCCTGGCACAGGGAGGAGGCAGCAACAGGCGGAGAAGGAAGAGAAGGCACAGACAAGCCCCAGCCACAAGACACTGACAAACTGGAACGTGTCCAGAGGAGGGCAACCAAAATGGTCAAAGGCCTGAAACGATGCCTTATGAGGAACGGCTAAGGGAGCTGGGCATGTTTAGCCTGGAGAAGAGGAGGTTAAGGAGTGATATGATAGCCATGTTCAAATATATAAAAGGATGTCACATAGAGGAGGGAGAAAGGTTGTTTTCTGCTGCTCCAGAGAAGCGGACACGGAGCAATGGATCCAAACTACAAGAAAGAAGATCCCACCTAAACATTAGGAAGAACTTCCTGACAGTAAGAGCTGTTCGACAGTGGAATTTGCTGCCCAGGAGTGTGGTGGAGTCTCCTTCTTTGGAGGTCTTTAAGCAGAGGCTTGACAACTATATGTCAGGAGTGCTCTGATGGTGTTTCCTGCTTGGCAGGGGGTTGGACTCGATGGCCCTTGTGGTCTCTTCCAACTCTATGATTCTATGATTCTATGAGATACTAACTGGGATAAAAAATCTCAACCTAAAAGGCTTGTTGAAAGAGGAATGTCTTTAACAGGCCCCAAAAGACTGGTAAATGCCACCGGATTCTTCCTCTTCCCTGCTAGAAAGGGGAGTGGAAAATTTCATACCAATGGCCTTAGTGACTCCAAACATCCAAATCACTGAATTTATTTATTTTTAAATTTATTTTTATTAATTTTCCATTAAGAACCTCCAATTTATAACAAATCAAATCATAATCCAATTCAAAAATTAAAATTAAATTAAAAAAACAACCAAATTACAATCTGAATTGTTAATTATTAAATTTCACATGGACTTCCCATATTCTGGACCTCTGAAGAACTCATCTCAGATAGTTATATTTCTTCCCTCTTGTTGTTTTCATATTTTCCACATTCTGACCGTAAACTCTCAAAGTCTTCAGTCCCTGGCTGATCGATTCTCAGTCATGTTAAACAATCATATATCCAGTTTAATTTATGTATGCGTATTTCCTGCTGCCCGCCTGCCACCCACCCTCTCCATCCATGGCCGCACCAGGTTTACCTCAGCGTGCAGACAGCGAGGCTCTGGATTGGCTGCAGGAACTTCCTGCAGCCAATCTGAAGCCGTGCCAGTGTCGCTGCCCTGCTTCCCCATAACAGGCACCCCTTGTGGGCCGACAGTTCATGTTTGTGGGTTGTGTAGCCGGCGAATTCTGGCCCTGGACTGCTGCTGGGCCATCCCCTCCACACCCAGTCCAGGACCCGGGAGATGACCCTATCTTTCTTGGAATGGTGTGCAACTTCTTGTGCCTGAATGGGGCGGTCAGGAAGCAGCTCCAGGCTCATAACCTCTTGTGCAGGTGCTGGGTCGGGGCCTGTTTCCGGTAGTGGTAGCCTGCTGAGGGCGTCCGCATGGCCCATTGCCTTCCCTGGGCGGTGAATCAGTGCATACTGGTAGCTGGCAAGGAAAATTGACCACCTGAGGACACGAGGAGACAGCACTTGGGGGGGTCTGCTTTTCGGGGGCAAACAAGCCAAGCAACGGCTTGTGGTCAGTCACCACGGTAAAGGGCCGCCCGTACAAGAAATCATGGAATTTTTTGACTCCCTTCACGATTGCCAAACCCTCCTTGTCGATTTGCGAGTAGTTCCGCTTGGTTGCATTGAGTGTCTGGGGAAAGTATGCCACCGGTACCTCTCTTCCATCCAGGAGTAGGTGTCTCAGGACAGCGCCAATGCCATAGGGTGAGGCGTCGCATGCTAGCACCACCGGCAGCCTCTCGTCGAAGTGTGCCAAGACCGAGTTTGAGTCAAGCAAGTCCTTGACTGCCTGGAATGCAGCCTCCTGGCGCTGGCCCCACACCCAAGGGGCCCGCTTGTCCAGGAGTCTGTGTAGGGGCTCCGCTACCGCCGCCTTGTGGGGAAGGAAGGAATGGTAAAAGTTCAATAGTCCCAAGAAGGCCTGAAGTTCAGTCTTGCTCTTGGGCGCTGGGGCATCACAAATGGCCCGTACCTTGTCCCCAGTCGGGTGGACCCCTTCTGCGTCCACCATAAATCCCAGAAAGTCCACCTGAGGCACTCCTAGTAGACATTTTTCCCGCTTCACCTTGAGACCCGCCGTCTGGAAACGGTGCAGAACGGTGCGGAGGCGGTCCTCAAACTCCTCTGGTGTGGGCCCAGCAATCAACACATCATCAAAGAAGAGGGTGACGCCAGGAATCCCTTTAAGGAGAGAGTCCATTAGATTCTGGAATATGCCTGGTGCCACGCTGACACTGAATTGCAGCCGCTTTACCCTGAACGCTCCTCTGTGTGTCACTATCGTCTGTGCCTCTGCTGTGGCCTCATCTACTGGCAGCTGTTGATATGCTTGGGCCAAGTCCAGCTTGCCAAAAAAATTTTTTTTTCCTACTGTGAATCTTTATCTTTTTTTTAAAAAAAAAAATATTTTTATTACATTTTTTCCAGATAAGGGTAAACAGTCAGATATACAAAGAAACGAAAACAACAAGAAAAGAAAAGAAAAAAGATGGATCATTTGAAAGCCCATTTCAGTCTTCTATCGGACTTCCCCACATCTCCCACACAGTGCATTCCCAACAATAAAATTATCAGCAAATTATAACCTTGTTTCATGTGTTTCTTTTGTACTTTCAGATCATTGCATTTTAAGTTTAAATTACTTATTATCCATTTACTCTAAAAACAAATATAATATCATTTTAAACATTTAAACATTAGTCCTTTCATTGGTATTGCTTAGTGTCAGGGGTTCAGGAGCAGAGACGAGGGCAAGGGAGGAAACAGAGAGCGAGGGGGAGGAGGCAGAAGAAAAGATGAGTGATGACGACGACCTCCTTCTGGTTGCGCGGGCTTTTCCAATCCAACACTGCGCGAACCTTGGCGCTGTCCATGGCGAGCCCCTTGTCTGACAACTTGTAGCCCAGGAAATCCACCTCCGTCACGTCGAACTGGCACTTTTCCAGCTTGGCGTAAAGCCTATGCTGCTGTAGCCTGCTCAGCACTTCCTTGACGGGTCTGTCGTGATCCTGCTGCGATTCAGAAAAGATCAGGATGTCATCCAAGAAGCAGACACACGTCTTGTAGAGGAGCCCCGCTAACATGTGATGCATGAAAGCTTGAAAACAGTGGGAGCCATTTTGCAGTCCAAAAGGCATAACTCTGTATTCGTAGGTGCCTAGGGGCGTGAACATGGCTGTCTTCCACTCATCTCCTTCCCGCATGCGAATGAGGTTGTACGCCCCTCGCAGGTCCAACTTGGTGAACACGCGACCCTTGCGTACCGTTGCGAGGAGGTCGTCGATTCTGGGCATTGGGAAGTCCGATGGCTTGGTCACACTGTTCAAGGTGCGATAGTCCACTACAAGCATTTTTTGGGGCGTGTCCTTCTTCTTAACAAAGAATACAGAACTGCCCCCCACTGCCTTGGACTCTCGGATGAAACCGCGCTCCAAATTATGATCTATGAACTCTTTGAGTTCCTGTAGTTCGTCCTCAGACATGGAATACAGCTTCCCTTTGGGCAGCGCCGCCCCTGGCAGTAGGTCAATTTTGCAGTCATATGGTCTGTGGGGGGGTAGCTTGTCCGCCTCCTTCTCGCAGAAGACCTCCAAAAATCCCGCGTATTTGTGGGGGATTGCTTGCAGCGTCCCCAGCTGCAGCTGTGCCTCCTCCTCCTCTCCCTGCTGCCGGGGCAGAATGCAGTGTAGAAGACCAGCTGCCGCTGGTACCAAGCCAACGTCGGACTGTGTCTGTCCAGCCAACTCATGCCCAAGACAATAGGCGTGTCCGACAGTCTGATGACATTAAAACTGATGACTTCCCTGTGATTTCCAAGTCGCATCACCATTGGTGGCGTTTGCTTCACCACCTGCCCCCCTAGCAGCTCCCTGCCACCCACTGTGACGACCTGTAGGGGCAGCGTGGCAGGCAGCAGCTGTATAGCGTGTTTATCGACAAAGTCCTGCCCTATAAAGTCCGCATTGCTTCCTGAGTCAACGGTAATTGGCACGTCTAGAATGAGGCCATTGGGTAGCTGAAGCGATGCAGTGAGCTGCACTACTGGTTTGGGCGGGAGGGGGTCTGTGGGCTGCAAAATCTCTGGGGACTGCTTCACTGACTCGTCTGGCTGGGCCCCAGTGCCTCTGTCTCCAGCCAGACTCCGTCGTTTCCCTGCTGTGAGTCTCCGTGCTGAGTAGCTGCAGTCACCGTTGCAGAGGCTGCATTGAGCTTGTGGATCCTCTGGGGACACTCTTTCGCCATGTGTTGCGGACTTTCGCAGATGTAACACTTCCGGTTCCCTCTAGGAGGCTTCGCTTTGACTGCTCCCGGCGCTATGGCTCTGGTTGCTGACTGAGCCCTGGCACCGCCAACCTCCATAGGTTCCGCTCCCCCTCCTGGCGGAGGCGTGGATTGCGCACGCGCAGCTTCCCTGGGAACGAAGGAGAACCCTCTCGCTGGTTCGCGCCCTCCACACCCTTCGTCCCTGCTCCATGGACGTTCCTCCAGCCGCACCCCAACCGCCAGCGCCCTCTGAACGATCTCCTGCGTGCTCCGGGGTCTCTCCCCCCTTGCAATTTCGTCTTCAATCCTTCCCAAAACAGGTCTCTGACTGGAGCCGAATCTCTGTCCCATTCCAGGGCACTGACCAATGCAAAAAAGCGGGCATGATACTGCCTTACACTGGCCCTCCCTTGCTTCAGTCCATGTACCTCCTTCCGGGCAAGATCCACGTCTATGCTTGATAAAAAGCACCCATCCATCGCTTTAATAAAAGCATCCGCATCTTGGAGCGCCGGATCCTTATCTCTCCACAAATTGCGCAGCCATGCTTTGGCATCTCCATGCAAATGGGACATGATAAATCCCACCTTCTCTTGCTCATCTCTAAAGTCCTTAGCCAGCAGTTGCAGTGCACACATTACATCTGCTCTAAAGTTGGGGTACTGTTGTAAATTCCCATCGAAGTGAGAGACTAGACCGCCTGTTCGTCTCCCCAACCCAATCCCCTCCGGTTTGGGTGTCAGTTGCCCTTGCTTCGTAAGCATTTCCAACCTGACCTGGAGATCCCTGTAGGCGGCAGCTGCGTCCTCCTCTCTCTTCCTGGATGCAAGTGTCTCGGCATTCAGTCGTGTCACTGCTTCTCTGAGTTCCGCTATCTGCTGTTCGGCCGTCATATTGTCTGCCGTTCGTGAGCTCGCTAGTAGGCACCCGCCTTCTCTCCTCTCCACGAGGCCGTAGATGCCCACAACGTGGGACGGAGCTTACTGTCAGAGCTGCTTCCAGATCCTAGCTCACAGAGGATCACGCTAGCCAGCGGTCACTTTGTAAAAGTCTTTATTGAGTTACAGTTTCCATTCTCAAGCTGCTGCGTGCAGCTCTACGTCTTATGGGTTAGACCGGCGAAGCTCCGTCTGAGTCTCCGCCCCCTGTACACCAGCTTAATACCCTAGCCTTACTCCACCTTTTCCGCCTGACCGTTCTTCTCTGGGTCCCTCTGCCCCCCGTGGCCTCTTCCTTCCGGGACGCTTCTGACGCTGACCCCCCGGACCCTTCTGTCTCCTTGCGTCGGGCTTTAGGACCTGGCTCCCTTTCCGGGCTGCTTACTGCGCCACCTTCCTGTGCATTTGAACTTGGCGCGCGCGCCCAACCTTCCACTTTCCGCTTGACCGTTTCTTCGCTCCCCGATGGAGGTGTGGCCACTCCTGACTCATGCCCTCCCTCCTGCTGCGAGCTGCCAGAGCTCGATACCTGGCGCCCTTCCTCTCCACTGCGCTCTGTTGGTGACGCTGGTCCCGATTTCCAACTGCTGCCCTCTGAGCCCCCTCTGGACCCTTCTTCCTGGGGTGTCCCCCTAGGCTCCCCCCTTGCTCTGGCCACTGGCGCTCCTTTCTGTGAATCTTCTGATTCACTGGAAAGACTCGGAGATCTCGGGTCGTCGTCATCACTCATCTTTTCTTCTGCCTCCTCCCCCTCGCTCTCTGTTTCCTCCCTTGCCCTCGCCTCTGCTCCTGAACCCCTGACATCCATCCCCCCCTCGAAGCCCCCCCTTCCCCCCTCCCCTCCTTCCGGTGCGGGAGCTGGGTGCTGCAGTGTCATGGGGACGAATGTCGGATACAGTTCGCTTTCCGTGGCTGGCCTCCAACTGAAGACTTCCGGTTCTTCCTCCCTGCGCTCGTCGACAACGGTCACCTCTGCCTCCATCTCTGTGCCTCCGTGCTCGAACCCAAAATCCTCCCCGTGCATGTTCACGTCCGTCTCTGCCTCAGTCGTTCCCGGGTCCGTCGCTCGACCTGGAACCTCCCGCCACTTCCTGCGCCACTGTTCCTCTGGTCTATCGTCCCACCAATACGAGGGTTCTGAGGCCGATCCCGCGGTCGACCCCTCCGGGGAACGTGTGTCCATTGTCGGTTCCTCGTCCGAGTCGAACCCCCGGAACGTGCTGGCTGAAAGCGTCGGTGTGAAAAGCCAATCGTCGAAAAAGTCTGCTGGCATGGGCCTGTGTGGGAAGAGGGCATGAAACTCGTCTTTGAGCAGAGGTTCCTCCAAAGCGTAGCCCGGCACCCAGCTGTTGGCACTGGTCGGGGTGCCCTCTCTGGCGAGAAGGTATTCTACTCCCTCTTCCCCCCATCTCGAGTCCAAAATCTCTGTGACTTCGTTGACGGGCTCCTCCTGTGGCACTCCCCTTTGCTCGGTTCCCTCTCGGAGTGGACTCGGCGCCGTTCCTGGTTCCTGAAATCTGTGAGGTGTCTTGTAGGGAGTGAGCACCGATCTGTGGAACACCGGATGCATCCTGGAGCCCTCCGGAAGCATCAGCCTGAAGGCTACCGGGTTGACCTGCTCTTCGACTTGGTAGGGTCCCAGTTGTTTATGCCCTAGTTTCTTCTTCGCTAACGACCTGGCCGGCACTGCGTGGGCTGCCAACCATACCCAGTCGCCCACCTGGATCTCTTCGCCAACCCTCCTGTGTCTGTCCGCTTGTACCTTGTATGCGTGCTTAGCCAGTTCCAGGTGCCGCCGAAGCTGATCGTGGACCTCCTGCAACTCTGACGCGAACGCGTCTGCTGTCTGCGGCTCCTCCCCCCCCAGTCTGTCCAGTCCCGGGAAGGTTCTGGGGTGCCTTCCGTTGTTGGCGAAGAACGGCGTCACCCCCGTGGACACGTGCTTCGTGTTGTTGTAGGCGAACTCGGCGAGAGGCAGGTAATCCACCCACGTCGCGGGCTGTTGGTTCACATAACATCTCAGGTATTGCTGCATGATGGCATTGACCCGCTCCGCTTGTCCGTTGGTCTGCGGGTGTCTAGCCGAAGCCAGGTTGATCTTGACGTTCAGGAAGTCCATCAGCTTCTGCCAGAAGTTCGAGATGAACTGCCGCCCCCGGTCAGACAGAATAGACCGCGGCAGACCGTGAACCTTGAACACGTGATCTAGGAACAGTTTGGCGGTTTGTTCCGCCGTGGCCACCTTCGCACACGGAATGAAATGTGCCATCTTGGAGAACAAGTCCACCACCACTAGCACAGCCGTCTTGCCCCTCGAGCTGGGCAGATCCGTGACAAAGTCCAAGGCCACTCTCTCCCATGGTTCGAACGGAGTTTGCAGCGGTTCCAGCAGTCCGGCCGGCGGTCTGTGCACTGGTTTGGCCCTCTGGCAGGTGTCGCACCTCGCCACGTAGTCCGCGACTTCCCCTCTCATTCTGGGCCACCAGAAGTCTCTGGCGACTAATTCCACCGTCTTCTCCTTGCCAAAGTGCCCGGCAGTGGGCGCGTCTTGCAGCTGCTGCAGTACCTTGGCGCGAAGTTCGTCTCCTGGCACGTAGATGGCCCCTTTACGGATGAGCAATCCATCTCGCACCTGGAACTCGTCGGTCGCTGCCGTGCCCCTGTGCACCTCTGCCATCTTTGCTTGCGTGAAGGAGTCATCCTGCAACGCTCGTCGTACCGCATCCAGGTCAACTGTTGCCGAAGCGCACGCCCACACTGTCGGTGCGAAGATGTGCATGGCGGCCGCTGGCGTCGCCTCCTCCAGATACTGTGGTTTACGGGATAGGGCATCCGCCATGACGTTGGAGTCTCCCGGGACATACTCTATTCGGAAGTCGAAGTTCGCAAAGAACTCAGCCCAACGTATCTGCCTCTGGTTCAGGAACTGCGCCGTGCGCCAGTGCTCCAGATTCTTGTGGTCCGTGCAGACCTGCACCGTGTGCTTGGCGCCGATCAGGAAGTGCCTCCACGCCTTGAATGCTGCATGAATGGCAAGCAACTCCCTGTCCCAGATGGTGTAGTTCTGTTCAGACTTGCTGAGCTTCCTGGAGTAAAACGCTCCCGGCCTCCAAGCCCCCTGCAGGTCTCGCTGCAGCAGGACTGCTCCCACGGCTCTGTCAGAAGCATCTGTCTCCACCCTCATCGGCCTGCTGGGGTTGACATGCAGTAGCTGCTCTTCCGACGCGAAGAGACGCTTGAGTGCCTGAAAGGACTGCTCCGCCTGCTCCATCCAGATGAACTTCTTTTTCTTGGAGCTGAGCGTGTCCATGATGGCCGCTGTTTGCATAGCAAATCCCTTGATAAACTTGCGATAGAAGTTCGCAAAACCGACAAACCGCTGGACCTCCTTCCGGCTACGCGGGCTTTTCCAATCCAACACTGCGCGAACCTTGGCGCTGTCCATGGCGAGCCCCTTGTCTGACAATTTATAGCCCAGGAAATCCACTTCCGTCACGTCGAACTGGCACTTTTCCAGCTTGGCGTAAAGCCTATGCTGCTGTAGCCTGCTCAGCACTTCCTTGACGTGTCTGTCGTGATCCTGCTGCGATTCAGAAAAGATCTGGATGTCATCCAAGAAGCAGACACACATCTTGTAGAGGAGCCCCGCTAACACGTGATGCATGAAAGCTTGAAAACAGTGGGAGCCATTTTGCAGTCCAAAAGGCATAACTCTATATTCGTAGGTGCCTAGGGGCGTGAACATGTGTCAGGGGTTCAGGAGCAGAGGCGAGGGCAAGGGAGGAAACAGAGAGCGAGGGGGAGGAGGCAGAAGAAAAGATGAGTGATGACGACGACCCGAGATCTCCGAGTCTTTCCAGTGAATCAGAAGATTCACAGAAAGGAGCACCAGTGGCCAGGGCAAGGGGGGAGACTAGGGGGACACCCCAGGAAGATAGAGCCAGAGAGGACTCAGAGGGGAGCAGTTGGAAATCGGGACCAGCGTCACCGCCAGAGAGCAGGGAAGAGGAAGGGCGCCAGGGATCAAGCGCTGGCAGCTCACAACAGGAGGGAGGGCACGAGTCAGGAGTGGCCACACCTCCATCGGGGAGCGAAGAGACGGTTAGACGGAAGGTGGAAGGGTGGGCGCGCGCGCCAAGTTCAAATGCACAGAAAGGTGGCGCAGTAGGCAGCCCGGAAAGGGAGCCAGGTCCTAAAGCCCGGCGCAAGGAGACAGGGGGGTCTGGGGGGTCAGCGTCAGAAGAATCCCGGAAGGAAGAGACCCCGGGGGGCAGAGGGACCCAGAGAAGAACAGTCAGGCGGAAAAGGTGGAGCAGGGCTAGGATATTAAGTTGGTGTGCAAGGGGCGGAGATTCAGACGGAGCTTCGCCGGTCTAAGCATAAGACGTAGAGTTGCACGCAGCAGCTTGAGAATGGAAACTGTAACTCAATAAAGACTTTTATTTAATGATCGCTGGCTAGCGTGATCCTCTGTGAGCTAGGATCTTGAAGCAACTCTGACAGTAAGCTCCGTCTCCTTAAAATTGTGGGCATCCACGGCCTCGCGGAGAGGAGAGAAAGCGGGTGCCTACTAGCGAGCTCACGAACGGCAGACAACATGACGGCCGAACAGCAGATAGCGGAACTCAGAGAAGCAGTGTCACGACTGAATGCCGAGGCTCTGGCATCCAGGAAGAGAGAGGAGGACGCAGCTGCCGCCTACAGGGATCTCCAGGTCAGGTTGGAAGTGCTTACGAAGCAAGGGCAACAGACACCCAAACCAGAGGGGATTGGGTTGGGGAGACGCACAGGCGCTCTGGTCTCTCACTTCGATGGGAACCTGCAACAGTATCCCAACTTTAGAGCAGATGTAATGTGTGCACTGCAACTGCTGAACAAAGACTTTAGAGATGAAGAAGAGAAGGTGGGGTTCATCATGTCCCATTTGCATGGAGACGCTAAAGCATGGCTGTGCAATTTGTGGAGAGATAAGGATCCGGCGCTCCAAAATGCGGATGCCTTTATTAAAGCGATGGATGGGTGCTTTTTATCAAGCATTGACGTGGATCTTGCCCGGAAGGAGGTGCATGGACTAAGGCAAGGGAGGGCCAGCGTAAGGCAGTACCATGCCCGCTTTTTCGCTTTGGTCAGTGCCCTGGAATGGGACAGAGATTCGGCCCCTGTAAGAGATCTGTTTTGGGAGGGATTGCACAGCTCGGTTAAAGATGAAATTGCGAGGGGGGAGAGACCCCGGACCACGCAGGAGATCGTTCAGAGGGCGCTGGCGGTGGGGGTGCGGCTGGAAGAACGTCCGTGGAGCAGGGACGAAGGGCGTGGAGGGCGCGAACCAGCCAGGGGCTCCTCCTTCCTTCCCAGAGAAGCAGCGCGTGCGCAATCCACGCCTCCGCCCGGAGGAGGGGCGGAACCTATGGAGGTGGGAGGTGCAAGGGCTCAGTCAGCAGCCAGAGCCCTAGCACCGGCAACAGTGAAAACGAAGCCTCCTAGAGGGAACAGGAAGTGTTACATATGTGATGATCCACAGCATATGGCGAAAGAGTGTCCCCGGAGGCTCCACAAGCACACTGCAGCCTCAGCAATGGTGACTGCAGCAACGCAGCAAGCAGGACCACAGCAGGGAAACGACGGAGTCTGGCTGGAGGAAGAGGCACTGGGGCCCAGCCAGACGTCTCAGTGAAGCAGTCCCCAGAGATTTTACAGCCCATGGACCCCCTCCCGCCCAAACCAGTAGTAAGGCTCACCGCATCTCTCCAGCTGCCCAATGGAATCACCATGGACGTGCCAATCACCATTGACTCAGGAAGCAATGCGGACTTTATAGGGCAGGACTTTGTCGACCGGCACGCTATACAGTTGCTGCCTGCCACGCTGCCCCTGCAGGTTGTCACGGTGGATGGCAGGGAGCTGCTAGGGGGGCAAGTGGTGAAGCAGACGCCACCAATGGTGATGCGACTTGGGAATCACAGGGAGGTCATCAGCTTCAACGTCACTCAACTATCGGACACGCCCATTGTATTGGGCATGAGTTGGCTGGACAAGCACAGCCCGACGCTGGCTTGGTACCAGAGGCAGCTGACTTTCGGCTCTTCCTTTTGCGCTGAACACTGCATCGTGCCCCGGCAGGAAGGAGAGGAAGAGGAGTCACAGCTGCAGCTAGGCACGCTGCAAGCGGTTCCCCACAAGTACGCAGAATTTTTGGAGGTTTTCTGCGAGAAGGAGGCAGACAGGCTACCCCCCCCACAGACCATATGACTGCAAAATTGACCTGCTGCCGGGGGCGGCCCTGCCCAAAGGGAAGCTGTATTCCATGTCTGAGGACGAACTGCAGGAACTCAAGGAGTTCATAGATCATAATTTGGAGCGCGGTTTCATCCGAGAGTCCAAGGCAGCGGGGGGCAGCCCGGTATTCTTTGTTAAGAAGCGGGACACGCCCCAAAAAAGCCTCGTAGTGGACTACCGCATTTTGAACAGTGTGACCAAGCCATCGGACTTCCCCATGCCCCGAATCGATGACCTCCTCGCAAAGGTACGCAAGGGCAGCGTGTTCACCAAGTTGGACCTGCGAGGGGCGTACAACCTCATTCGCATGCGGGAAGGAGATGAGTGGAAGACAGCCATGTTCACGCCCCTGGGCACCTACGAATATAGAGTTATGCCTTTTGGATTGCAAAATGGCTCCCACGTTTTTCAAGCTTTCATGCATCATGTGTTGGCGGGGCTCCTCTACAAGACGTGCGTCTGTTTCTTGGATGACATCCTGATCTTTTCGGAATCGCAGCAGGAGCATGACAGACACGTCAGGGAAGTGCTGAGCAGGCTACAGCAACATAGGCTTTACGCCAAGCTGGAGAAGTGCCAATTCGACGTGACGGAGGTGGATTTCCTGGGCTACAAGTTGTCTGACAAGGGGCTCGCCATGGACAGCGCCAAGGTTCGAGCGGTGTTGGATTGGAAAAGCCCACGCAACCGGAAGGAGGTCCAACGGTTTGTCGGCTTCGCGAACTTCTATCGCAAGTTTATCAAGGGCTTTGCTATGCAGACAGCGGCCATCACGGACACGCTCAGCTCCAAGAAAAAGAAGTTCATCTAGACAGAGCAGGCAGAGCAGTCCTTTCAGGCACTCAAGCGTCTCTTCGCGTCGGAAGAACAGCTGCTTCATGTCAACCCCAGCAGGCCGATGAGGGTTGAGACAGACGCTTCGGACAGAGCCGTCGGAGCAGTCCTGCTGCAGAAGGACCCGCAGGGGGTTTGGAGGCCGGGAGCGTTTTACTCCAGGAAGCTCAGCAAGTCCGAACAGAACTACACCATCTGGGACAGGGAGTTGCTGGCCATTCATGCAGCATTCAAAGCATGGAGGCACTTCCTGATCGGAGCCAAGCACACGGTGCAGGTCTGCACAGACCACAAGAATCTGGAGCACTGGCGCACGGCACAGTTCCTGAACCAGAGGCAAATACGTTGGGCTGAGTTCTTTGCGAACTTCGACTTCCGAATAGAGTATGTCCCGGGGGACACCAACATCATGGCGGATGCTCTCTCCCGTAAGCCACAGTATCTGGAGGAGGCAACGCCAGCGGCCGCCATGCACATCTTCGCACCGACAGTGTGGGCGTGCGCTGCGGCAACAGTTGACCTGGAGGCGGTGCGACGAGCGTTGCAGGATGACTCCTTCGCGCAAGCAAAGATGGCAGAGGTGCACAGGGGCACGGCAGCGACCGACGAGTTCCAGCTGCGAGATGGATTGCTCCTCCATAAAGGGGCCATCTACGTGCCGGGAGACGAACTTCGCGCCAAGGTACTGCAGCAGCTGCACGACGCGCCCACTGCCGGGCACTTTGGCAAGGAGAAGACGGTGGAATTAGTCGCCAGAGACTTCTGGTGGCCCGGAATAAGAGGGGAAGTCGCGGACTACGTGGCGAGGTGCGACACCTGCCAGAGGGCCAAACCAGTGCACAGACCGCCGGCTGGACTGCTGGAACCGCTGCAAACTCCGTGCGAACCATGGGAGAGAGTGGCCCTGGACTTTGTCACGGATCTGCCCAGCTCGAGGGGCAAGGCGGCTGTGCTGGTGGTGGTGGACTTGTTCTCCAAGATGGCATATTTCATTCCGTGTGCGAAGGTGGCCACGGCGGAACAAACCGCCAAACTGTTCCTAGATCACGTGTTCAAGGTTCACGGTCTGCCGCGGTCTATTCTGTCTGACCGAGGGCGACAGTTCATCTCGAACTTCTGGCAGAAGCTGATGGGCTTCCTGAACGTCAAGATCAACCTGGCGTCGGCTAGACACCCACAGACCAACGGGCAAGCGGAGCGGGTCAATGCCATCATGCAGCAGTACCTGAGATGCTATGCGAATCAACAGCCTGCGACGTGGGTGGATTACCTGCCGCTCGCCGAGTTCGCCTACAACAACACGTAGCACGTGTCCACGGGGGTCACGCCGTTCTTCGCCAACAACGGGAGGCACCCCAGAACCTTCCCGGGACTGGAAAGAATGGGGGAGTGGGAGCCGCAGACAGCAGATGCGTTCGCATCGGAGTTGCAGGAGGTCCACGATCAGCTGCGGCGGCACCTGGAGCTGGCTAAACACGCATACAAGGTACAAGCGGACAAACACAGAAGGGTTGGCGAAGAGATCCATGTGGGAGACTGGGTCTGGTTAGCAGCCCATGCAGTGCCGGCCAGGTCGTTGGCGAAGAAGAAACTAGGGCATAAACAACTGGGGCCCTACCAAGTCGAAGAGCAGGTCAACCCGGTGGCTTTCAGGCTGGCGCTTCCGGAGGGCTCCAGGATGCATCCGGTGTTCCACAGATCGGTGCTCACTCCCTACAAGGCACCTCACAGGTTTCAGGAACCAGGAACGGCGCCGAGTCCGCTCCGAGAGAGAACCGGGCAAGGGGGAGTGGCACAGGAGGTGCGCATCAACGAAGTCACGGAGATTTTGGACTCCGGATGGGGGGAAGAGGGGGTAGAATACCTTCTCGCCAAGGAGGGCACCCCGGCCAGTGCCAACAGCTGGGTGCCGGGCTACGCTTTAGACGAACCTCTGCTCAAAGAAGAGTTTCATGCCCTCTTCCCACATAGGCCAATGCCAGCAGACTTTTTCGACGACTGGCTTTTCACGCCCACGCTTTCAGCCAGCACGTTCCGGGGGTTCGACTCGGACGAGGAACCGACACGAGACGCCCGTTCCCCGGAGGGGTCACCCTCGGGATCTGCTTCGGAACCCTCGTATTGGTGGGATGATCGACCAGAGGAGCAGTGGCGCAGAAAGTGGCTGGAGGGTCCAGGACGAGCAACGTCTCCAGACGGAAGCGAGGGAGAGACGGACATGGACGTTTTCGGGGACGACCCGGGTTTCGAGCACGGCGGCACAGAGATGGAAGCGGAGGTGACCGTCGTCGACGAGAGCAGGGAGGAAGAACCGGAAGACTTCAGATGGAGGCCCGCCACGGGAAGCAAACTGTACCCGACATTCGTCCCCATGACACTGCAGCACCCAGCTCCCGCACCGGAAGGAGGGGAGGGGGGAAGAGGGGGCTTCGAGGGGGGATGGATGTCAGGGGTTCAGGAGCAGAGGCGAGGGCAAGGGAGGAAACAGAGAGCGAGGGGGAGGAGGCAGAAGAAAAGATGAGTGATGACGACGACCCGAGATCTCCGAGTCTTTCCAGTGAATCAGAAGATTCACAGAAAGGAGCACCAGTGGCCAGGGCAAGGGGGGAGACTAGGGGGACACCCCAGGAAGATAGAGCCAGAGAGGACTCAGAGGAGAGCAGTTGGAAATCGGGACCAGCGTCACCGCCAGAGAGCAGGGAAGAGGAAGGGCACCAGGGAGCAAGCGCTGGCAGCTCACAACAGGAGGGAGGGCACGAGTCAGGAGTGGCCACACCTCCATCGGGGAGCGAAGAGACGGTTAGACGGAAGGTGGAAGGGTGGGCGCGCGCGCCAAGTTCAAATGCACAGGAAGGTGGCGCAGTAGGCAGCCCGGAAAGGGAGCCAGGTCCTAAAGCCCGGCGCAAGGAGACAGGGGGGTCTGGGGGGTCAGCGTCAGAAGAATCCCGGAAGGAAGAGACCCCGGGGGGCAGAGGGACCCAGAGAAGAACAGTCAGGCGGAAAAGGTGGAGCAGGGCTAGGATATTAAGTTGGTGCACAAGGGGCGGAGACTCAGACGGAGCTTCGCCGATCTAAGCATAAGACGTAGAGTTGCACGCAGCAGCTTGAGAATGGAAACTGTAACTCAATAAAGACTTTTATTTAATGATCGCTGGCTAGCGTGATCCTCTGTGAGCTAGGATCTTGAAGCAACTCTGACAACATGGCTGTCTTCCACTCATCTCCTTCCCGCATGCGAATGAGGTTGTACGCCCCTCGCAGGTCCAACTTGCGTACCGTTGCGAGGAGGTCGTCGATTCTGGGCATGGGGAAGTCCGAGGGCTTGGTCACACTGTTCAAGGTGCGATAGTCCACCACAAGCCTTTTTTGGGGCGTGTCCTTCTTCTTAACAAAGAATACAGGACTGCCCCCCACTGCCTTGGACTCTCGGATGAAACCGCGCTCCAAATTATGATCTATGAACTCTTTGAGTTCCTGTAGTTCTTCCTCAGACATGGAATACAGCTTCCCTTTGGGCAGCGCCGCCCCTGGCAGTAGGTCAATTTTGCAGTCATATGGTCTGTGGGGGGGGGTAGCTTGTCCGCCTCCTTCTCGCAGAAGACCTCCAAAAATCCCGGGTATTTGTGGGGGGTTGCTTGCAGCGTCCCCAGCTGCAGCTGTGTTTCCTCCTCCTCTCCCTCCTGCCGGGGTAGAATGCAGTGTTCAGCGCAATATGATGAGCCGAAGACCAGCTGCCGCTGGTACCACGCCAACGTCGGACTGTGTCTGTCCAGCCAACTCATGCCCAAGACAATAGGCGTGTCCGACAGTCTGGTGACATTAAAACTGATGACTTCCTTGTGATTTCCAAGTCGCATCATCAAAGGTGGCGTTTGCTTCACCACCTGCCCCCCTAGCAGCTCCCTGCCATCCACTGTGACGATCTGTAGGGGCAGCGTGGCAGGCAGCAGCTGTATAGCGTGTTTATCGACAAAGTCCTGCCCTATAAAGTCCGCATTGCTTCCTGAGTCAACGGTAATTGGCACGTCTAGAATGAGGCCATTGGGTAGCTGAAGCGATGCAGTGAGCTGCACTACTGGTTTGGGCGGGAGGGGGTCTGTGGGCTGCAAAATCTCTGGGGACTGCTTCACTGACTCGTCTGGCTGGGCCCCAGTGCCTCTGTCTCCAGCCAGACTCCGTCGTTTCCCTGCTGTGAGTCTCCGTGCTGAGTAGCTGCAGTCACCGTTGCAGAGGCTGCATTGAGCTTGTGGATCCTCTGGGGACACTCTTTCGCCATGTGTTGCGGACTTTCGCAGATGTAACACTTCCGGTTCCCTCTAGGAGGCTTCGCTTTGACTGCTCCCGGCGCTATGGCTCTGGTTGCTGACTGAGCCCTGGCACCGCCAACCTCCATAGTTTCCGCTCCCCCTCCTGGCGGAGGCGTGGATTGCGCACGCGCAGCTTCCCTGGGAACGAAGGAGAACCCTCTCGCTGGTTCGCGCCCTCCACACCCTTCGTCCCTGCTCCATGGACGTTCCTCCAGCCGCACCCCAACCGCCAGCGCCCTCTGAACGATCTCCTGCGTGCTCCGGGGTCTCTCCCCCCTTGCAATTTCGTCTTCAATCCTTCCCAAAACAGGTCTCTGACTGGAGCCGAATCTCTGTCCCATTCCAGGGCACTGACCAATGCAAAAAAGCGGGCATGATACTGCCTTACACTGGCCCTCCCTTGCTTCAGTCCATGTACCTCCTTCCGGGCAAGATCCACGTCTATGCTTGATAAAAAGCACCCATCCATCGCTTTAATAAAAGCATCCGCATCTTGGAGCGCCGGATCCTTATCTCTCCACAAATTGCGCAGCCATGCTTTGGCATCTCCATGCAAATGGGACATGATAAATCCCACCTTCTCTTGCTCATCTCTAAAGTCCTTAGCCAGCAGTTGCAGTGCACACATTACATCTGCTCTAAAGTTGGGGTACTGTTGTAAATTCCCATCGAAGTGAGAGACTAGACCGCCTGTTCGTCTCCCCAACCCAATCCCCTCCGGTTTGGGTGTCAGTTGCCCTTGCTTCGTAAGCATTTCCAACCTGACCTGGAGATCCCTGTAGGCGGCAGCTGCGTCCTCCTCTCTCTTCCTGGATGCAAGTGTCTCGGCATTCAGTCGTGTCACTGCTTCTCTGAGTTCCGCTATCTGCTGTTCGGCCGTCATATTGTCTGCCGTTCGTGAGCTCGCTAGTAGGCACCCGCCTTCTCTCCTCTCCGCGAGGCCGTAGATGCCCACAACGTGGGACGGAGCTTACTGTCAGAGCTGCTTCCAGATCCTAGCTCACAGAGGATCACGCTAGCCAGCGGTCACTTTGTAAAAGTCTTTATTGAGTTACAGTTTCCATTCTCAAGCTGCTGCGTGCAGCTCTACGTCTTATGGGTTAGACCGGCGAAGCTCCGTCTGAGTCTCCGCCCCCTGTACACCAGCTTAATACCCTAGCCTTACTCCACCTTTTCCGCCTGACCGTTCTTCTCTGGGTCCCTCTGCCCCCCGTGGCCTCTTCCTTCCGGGACGCTTCTGACGCTGACCCCCCGGACCCTTCTGTCTCCTTGCGTCGGGCTTTAGGACCTGGCTCCCTTTCCGGGCTGCTTACTGCGCCACCTTCCTGTGCATTTGAACTTGGCGCGCGCGCCCAACCTTCCACTTTCCGCTTGACCGTTTCTTCGCTCCCCGATGGAGGTGTGGCCACTCCTGACTCATGCCCTCCCTCCTGCTGCGAGCTGCCAGAGCTCGATACCTGGCGCCCTTCCTCTCCACTGCGCTCTGTTGGTGACGCTGGTCCCGATTTCCAACTGCTGCCCTCTGGACCCTTCTTCCTGGGGTGTCCCCCTAGGCTCCCCCCTTGCTCTGGCCACTGGCGCTCCTTTCTGTGAATCTTCTGATTCACTGGAAAGACTCGGAGATCTCGGGTCGTCGTCATCACTCATCTTTTCTTCTGCCTCCTCCCCCTCACTCTCTGTTTCCTCCCTTGCCCTCGCCTCTGCTCCTGAACCCCTGACAACCATATTTCCGCTTCTTTCTCCGCATATGGAAGACGCATAAGCTTCGACGCATAAGCTTCGAGGCTTATTTCAATTCACAGGGTGTTTTTTGGGTTTGCACTAGAATCACACAACCAAAGCAAAAAGAATACACATTCAACCAAAAATCGCAGAGTGAAATGTTTTTTATCAGCCAAAATCAACCATAGGTGTTTAAGTTCATCTCAATGGAAAGAACGAATAAGCTTGGATTGCTCTTTCGGTGTTCATTTACCCACAAATAACAAAGCAAAGTGTAATAAGCCTAAAGAAAGCAAAACAGGTATTCGGTTCCATCTGCAAAGAAAGAAGAATCTTGGATTTCGCTTATTTCAAAGTCGTGTTCTTTGGTATTAATGCACTTTTACCCAGAAATCGCAAAGTGTATGTAATGAGACCAAAATAACAAAACGCCATATTTCCGCATCCATATGCGTAGAAAGAAGAGGAATAAGTTTCGATTGGGCTTATTTCAATTCATAGAATCATAGTTGGAATTTACATGGTGTTTTTTGGGTGAGCACCAGAATCACCCCCAAACAAAGCAATAAGGTGTTTTGCGTTCCATCTACGTAGAAAGAAGATGAAAACGCTCTGATTGGGTTTATTTCAAATAGCTGTTTTTGGGGTTAGAATGCACATTCAACCAAAAATCACAGAGCGAAATGTTATCAGCCCAAATCAAGCATAGGTGTTTTAGTTAATAGAAAGAGGACAAATAAGCTTGGATTGCTCTTTCGGTGTTCATTCTCCCACCAACGGGCAGCTCCGCAATCCAGACCCGGTCCTACAAATGCAAAGTGACGGCACCCCGCAAGGCAGGGTGGGGGCTCTGCTCCCTGGGGGCAGAAAGAATCCATTAGTATGTGCCTGTGTGTGCAAATTACTTGCCTTGCCCCGGGTGCTGACAACCCACGCTACGCCACTGACTTTTGCAAAAAAAACCGGAGGCTTTTCTTTTAGAGATCTTAGGAAAGGACATAAGAAGAAAAGACTGTAAACTCTTTCAATATGCAGCAACGGCAGCCAGAATCTTGTTGGCCCAGAAATGGAAGCAAGAGGAAATACCGACGATAAAAGAATGGAGACTGAAATTGACAGATTATGCGGAATTGGACAAATTAACTGGGGAAATCAGATACACCAAAGACCAAAAGTTCATCGAAGACTGGGGAAAGTTCGTAGATTATCTGAAAAACGTATGCGGCGTGAACACAACTCTAGTGGGATTTCAAGAGGCACTGTAAAAATAGAGAAATATTGTTAATATGAAATAGTGGGGGAAGGGAGGTATAATGGCAATACGAAAGAAGGGAATGTGTAATTAAAGTTATAAATATGGATGATTATCAGAGACGCTGAAGGAAGTTCAAAAAAGGAGATAATTTGTTGTATTTTGGATAAAAATGTATAATTGCATGAAAAATCAATAAAATTTATTATTAAAAAAAACAAAAAAAACCTTATGCAAATAAAGCATTGCTTATTCTTCATCCACTGGTGTGCTTATTGGCTCCAGATCCAGAAATAAGCTTCGATTGGGCTTATTTCAATTCATAGAATCATAGAATCATAGAGTTGAAATTAGCGTGGTGTTTTTTGGGTGTGCACCAGAATTACCTAACCAAAGCAAAAAGGTGTTCTGGGTTTGAAATAAGCGAAATCCAAGATTCCTCTTTCTATGTAGATGGAAACCAAAAGAAATGTTTTGCTTTCTTTCGGCTTTGGAATTTGTGGGTGAATGAACACCTAAAGAGCAATCCAAGCTTATTCGTCCTCTTTCTATTGAGATTAACTAAAACGTCTATGCTTGATTTGGGCTGATAACAAACATTTCGCTCTGCGATTTTTGGTTGAATCTGTATTCTAACCCCAAAAACACCTATTTGAAATAATCCCAATCAGAGCGTTTTTATCTTCTTCCTACGTAGATAGAACGCAAAATACTTTATTGCTTTGTTTGGGGGTGACTGGTATACACCCAAAAAATACCATGCAAATTCAAATAAGCCCTCTCGAAGCTTATTCGTCTTCTGGAAGAAGCATGTGGAAGAGGAATGGTGTTTCTTTATTTTGGTCGCATTACATTCACTTTGCCATTTTGGGGTAAATGTGCATTAACACCAAAGAACAATACTTTTTATTAAGCGAAATCCAAGATTCTTCTTTCTATGTAGACGGAACCCAAAACAACCTGTTTTGCGTTGATTATGCTTATGATACTTCGATTTTCTATTTGTGGGTGAAAGAAAACCGAGTGCAATCCAAGCTTATTCTCCCTCTTTCAATTGAAATGAACCAAAACACCCATGCTTGATTTGGGCTGATAACATACATTTCGCTCTGCGATTTTTGGTTGAATGTGCATTGTAACCCCAAAAACACTTATTTGAAATAAGCCCAATCAGAGCGTTTTCATCTTCTTCCTATGTAGATGGAATCCAGAAGACCTTTCTGCTTTGGTAGTGTGATTCTGGTGCAAACCCAAAAAACACCACGCTAATTCCAACTATATGATTCTATGATTCTATGAATTGAAATAATCCCAATCGAACCATTCGTCTTCTTTCTACGGATATGGAATCGGAAATATGGCGTTTTGTTATTTTGTTCTCACATACACTTTGCGATTTCTGGGTAAATGTGCATTAACTCCCTGGAACAGGACTTTGAAATAAGCAAAATCCAAATTCTTCTTTCTATGTAGATGGAACCCAAAACAACCTGTTTTGCTTTCTTTAGGCTTTGGAATTTGTGGGTGAATGAACACCTAAAGAGCAATCCAAGCTTATTCGTCCTCTTTCTATTGAGATTAACTGAAACGTCTATGCTTGATTTGGGCTGATAACAAACATTTCGCTCTGCGATTTTTGGTTGAATGTGCATTCTAACCCCAAAAACACCTATTTGAAATAATCCAAATCAGAGCGTTTTTATCTTCTTCCTACGTAGATGGAACGCAAAACCTTATTGCTTTGTTTGGGGGTGACTCTGGTATACACCCAAAAAATACCATGCAAATTCTAATAAGCCCTCTCGAAGCTTATTCGTCTTCTTTCTACGCATGTGGAAGCGGAAATATGGTGTTTCTTTAGTTTGGTCGCATTACATTCACTTTGTGATTTTTGGGTAAATGTGCATTAACACTACTTTTTAATAAGCGAAATCCAATATTATTCTTTTATGCAGATGGATTCTTTTATGCAGATGGATTGGGTAAATGTGCATTAACACTACTTTTTAATAAGCGAAATCCAATATTATTCTTTTATGCAGATGGAAGCCAAAAGACCTTTTTGCTTTGGTTGTGTGATTCTGGTGCACACCCAAAAAACACCACGCTAATTTCAACTCTATGATTCTATGAATTGAAATAAGCCCAATCGAAGCTTATTCGTCTTCTTTCTACGCAAATGGAAGCGGAAATATGGCGTTTTGTTATTTTGGTCTCATTACATACACTTTGCGATTTCTGGGTAAGTGCATTAATACCAAAGAACACGACTTTGAAATAAGCTGTCAGGGTTGCTTCCAGATCCTAGCTCACAGAGGATCACGCTAGCCAGCGATCATTAAATAAAAGTCTTTATTGGTGTCAGAGCTGCTTGAAGATCCTAGCTCACAGAGGATCACGCTAGCCAGCGGTCATTAAGTAAAAGTCTTTATTGAGTTACAGTTTCCATTCTCAAGCTGCTACTTGCAACTCTACGTCTAATGGCTAGATCGGCGAAGCTCCGTCTGAGTCTCCGCCCCTTGTGCACCAACTTAATATCCTAGCCCTGCTCCACCTTTTCCGCCTGACTGTCCTCCTCTGGGTCCCTCTACCCCCCGGGGTTTCTTCCTTCCTGGATTCTTCTGACGCTGACCCGGACCCTCCTGCCTCCTTGCGCCGGGCTTTAGGACCTGGTTCCCTTTCCGGGCTGCTTACTGCGCCGCCTTCCTCTGCATTTGAACTTGGCGCGCGCGCCCAGCCTTCCACTTTCCTCTTAACCGTTTCTTCGCTCCCCGATGGAGGTGTGGCCACTCCTGACTCATGCCCTCCCTCCTGTGGTGAGCTGCCAGCGCTTGCCCCCTGGCTCCCTCCTTCTTCCCTGCTCCCTGGCGGTGACGCTGGTCCCGATTTCCAACTGCTCTCCCCTGAGTCCCCTCTGGCTCTATCTTCCTGGGGTGCCCCCCTAGACTCCCCCCTTGCCCTGGCCACTGGTGCTCCTTTCTGTGAATCCTCTGATTCACTGGAAAGACTAGGAGATCTCGGGTCGTCGTCATCACTCATCTTTTCTTCTGCCTCCTCCCCTTCGCTCTCTGTTTCCTCCCTTGGCCTTGCCTCTGCTCCTAAACCCCTGACATCCATCCCCCCCTCGAAGCCCCCCATTCCCCCCTCCCCTCCTTCCGGTGCTGGAGCTGGGTGCTGCTGTTGCAAAGGGACGAACGTCGGATATCGTTCGCTTCCCGTGGCTGGCCTCCATCTGAAGTCTCGCGGGTCTTCCTCCCTGCTCTCGTCGACGACGGTCACCTCCGCTTCCATCTCTGTGCCGCCGTGCTCGAAACCAGGGTCGTCCCCGAAAACGTCCATGTCCGTTTCTCCCTCACTTCCTCCTGGCGGCGTTGCTCGTCCTGGGCCTTCCAGCCACCTTCTGTGGAACTGCTCCTCTGGTCTATCGTCCCACCAATACGAGGGTTCTGATGCAGATCCCGAGGGTGACCCCTCCGGGGAACGGACGTCTGGTGTCGGGTCCTCTTCCGAGTCGAACCCCCGGAAAGTGCTGGCCGAAAGCGTGGGCGTGAAAAGCCAGTCGTCGAAAAAGTCTGCTGGCATAGGTCTATGTGGGAAGAGGGCATGAAACTCGTCTTTGAGTAGAGGTTCGTCCAAGGCGTAGCCCGGCACCCAGCTGTTCGCACTGGCCGGGGTGCCCTCCTTGGCGAGAAAGTATTCTACCCCCTCTTCCCCCCATCTGGAGTCCAAAATCTCCGTGACTTCGTTGATGCGCTCCTTCTGTGCCACTCCCGCGTGCCCTGTTCTGTCTCTGACCGGACTCGGCGCCGTTCCTGGTTCCTGGAACCTGTGCGGTGCCTTGTAGGGAGTGAGCACCGATCTGTGGAACACCGGATGCATTCTGGAACCCTCCGGAAGTGCCAGTCTGAAAGCTACCGGGTTGACCTGCTCTTCGACTTGGTAAGGCCCCAGTTGTTTATGCCCTAGTTTCTTCTTGGCCAACGACCTGGCCGGCACTGCGTGGGCTGCTAACCAGACCCAGTCTCCCACGTGGAGCTCTTCGCCAACCCTTCTGTGTCTGTCCGCTTGTACCTTGTATGCGTGTTTGGCCAGCTCCAGGTGGCGCCTCAGCTGATCGTGGACTTCCTGCAGCTCCGACGCGAACGCATCTGCCGTCTGCGGCTCCCCCTCCCCCATTCTTTCCAGTCCCGGGAAGGTTCTGGGGTGCCTCCCGTTGTTGGCGAAGAACGGCGTGACCCCCGTGGACACGTGCTTCGTGTTGTTGTAGGCGAACTCGGCAAGCGGCAGGTAATCCACCCACGTCGCAGGCTGTTGATTCGCATAGCATCTCAGGTACTGCTGCATGATGGCATTGACCAGCTCCGCTTGCCCGTTGGTCTGCGGGTGCCTCGCCGACGCCAGGTTGATCTTGACGTTTAGGAAGCCCATCAGCTTCTGCCAGAAATTCGAGATGAACTGCCGCCCGCGGTCGGACAGAATAGACCGTGGCAGACCGTGAACCTTGAACACGTGGTCTATGAACAGTTTGGCGGTTTGCTCCGCCGTGGCCACCTTAGCACACGGAATGAAATGGGCCATCTTGGAAAACAGGTCCACCACCACCAGCACTGCCGTCTTGCCCCTCGAGCTGGGCAGATCCGTGACAAAGTCCAGAGCCACCCTTTCCCAAGGTTCGACCGGAGTTTGCAGCGGTTCCAACAGTCCGGCCGGCGGTCTGTGCACTGGTTTGGCCCTCTGGCAGGTGTCACACCTCGCCACGTAGTCTGCGACCTCCCCTCTCATTCCAGGCCACCAGAAATCCCTGGCTACTAATTCCACCGTCTTCTCCTTGCCAAAGTGCCCGGCCGTGGGCGCGTCGTGCAGCTGCTGCAGCACCTTGGCGCGAAGGTCGTCTCCCGGCACGTAGATGGCCCCTTTACGGATGAGCAATCCATCTCGTAGCTGGAAACCGTCGGCTACAGCCTTGCCCCTTTGCACCTCTGCCATCTTTGCTTGCGCGAAGGAGTCATCCTGCAACGCTCGTCGCACCGCCTCCAGGTCCACGGTGGCCGCGGCGCACGCCCATACTGTTGGTGCGAAGATGTGCATGGCTGCCGCTGGCGTTGCGTCCTCCAGATACTGTGGCTTACGGGAGAGGGCGTCCGCCATGATGTTAGTGTCCCCCGGGACATACTCTATGCGGAAGTCGAAGTTCGCAAAAAACTCAGCCCAGCGTATCTGCCTCTGGTTTAGGAATTGTGCCGTGCGCCAGTGCTCCAGATTCTTGTGGTCCGTGCAAACCTGCACCGTGTGCTTGGCGCCGATCAGGAAGTGCCTCCACGCTTTGAACGCTGCATGAATGGCCAGCAACTCCCTGTCCCAGATGGTGTAGTTCTGCTCGGACTTGCTGAGCTTCCTGGAGTAAAACGCTCCCGGTCGCCACACCCCCTGCTGGTCCTTTTGCAGCAGGACCGCCCCCACGGCTCTGTCCGAGGCGTCTGTCTCCACCCTCATCGGTCTGCTGGGGTTGACGTGAAGCAGCTGCTCTTCCGACGCGAAGAGACGCTTGAGTGCCTGAAAGGACTGCTCCGCCTCCTCTGTCCAAACGAACTTCTTTTTCTTGGAGCTAAGCGTGTCTGTGATGGCCGCTGTCTGCATAGCGAAGCCCTTGATAAACTTGCGATAGAAGTTCGCAAAGCCGACAAACCTTTGGACCTCTTTCCGGTTGCGTGGGCTCTTCCAGTCCAATACCGCTCGAACCTTGGCGCTGTCCATGGCGAGCCCCTTATCAGACAACTTGTAGCCCAGAAAATCCACCTCCGTCACGTCGAATTGGCACTTCTCCAGCTTGGCGTAGAGCCTATGTTGCTTTAGTCTGGTCAGCACTTCCTTGACGTGCCTGTCATGCTCCTGCTGCGATTCCGAAAAGATCAGGATGTCATCTAAGAAACAGACGCACGTCTTGTAGAGAAGTCCCGCCAACACGTGATGCATGAAAGCTTGAAAAACGTGGGAGCCATTTTGCAGTCCAAAAGGCATAACTCTGTATTCGTAGGTACCCAGTGGCGTGAACATGGCCGTCTTCCACTCATCTCCCTCCCGCATGCGAATGAGGTTGTACGCCCCTCGCAGGTCTAATTTGGTGAACACTTTTCCCTTCCGCACCTTCGCCAGGAGGTCGTCGATTCGGGGCATGGGGAAGTCCGACGGCTTGGTCACACTGTTTAAAATGCGATAGTCCACGACCAGTCTTTTTTGGGGCGTGTCTCGCTTTTTAACAAAGAATACAGGACTGCCCCCCGCTGCCTTGGACTCTCGGATGAAACCGCGCTCCAAATTATGATCGATGAACTCTTTGAGTTCCTGCAGCTCGTCCTCCGACATGGAATACAGTTTCCCTTTAGGCAGCGCCGCCCCCGGCAGCAGGTCAATTTTGCAGTCATATGGTCTGTGGGGGGGTAGCCTGTCTGCCTCCTTCTCGCAGAAAACTTCCAAAAATTCTGCGTACTTGTGGGGAATCGCTTGCAGCGTGCCTAGCAGCAGCTGTGACTCCTCTTCCTCTCCTTCCTGCCGGTGCACGATGCAGTGTTCAGCACAAAAGGAAGAGCCGAAGACCAGCTGCCTCTGGTACCAAGCCAGCGTTGGGCTGTGCTTGTCCAGCCAACTCATTCCCAATACAATGGGCGTATCCGATAGTTGAGTGACATTGAAGCTGATGATTTCTTTGTGATTCCCAAGTCGCATCGCCATTGGCGGCGTCTGCTTCACCACTTGCCCCCCTAGCAACTCCCTGCCATCCACCGTGACAACCTGCAGGGGCAGTGTGGCCGGCAGCAACTGTATAGCGTGCTTGTCGACAAAGTCCTGCCCTATAAAGTCCGCGTTGCTGCCCGAGTCCACTGTGATGGGCACGTCCATGGTGATTCCATTGGGCAGCTGGAGAGATGCGGTGAGCCTCACCACTGGTTTGGGCGGGAGGGGGTTCACGGGCTGTAAAATCTCTGGGGACTGCGGCACTAACACGTCTGGCTGGGCCCCAGGGCCTCTTCCTCCAGCCAGACTGCTTCGTTTCCCTGCTGTGTTCCTCCTTGCTGCGTTGCTGCAGTCACCATTGCCGAGGCTGCAGTGAGCTTGTGGAGCCTCTGGGGACACTCTTTCGCCATATGCCCTGGCTCCCCACAGACGTAACACTTCCTGTTCCCTCTAGGAGGCTTCGCTTTCACTGCTGCCGGTGCTAGGGCTCTGGTTGCTGACTGAGCCCTTGCACCTCCAACCTCCATAGGTTCGGCTCCTCCTCCTGGCGGAGGCGTGGATTGCGCCCGCGCTGCTTCTCTGGGAAGGAAGGAGGGGCCCCTGGCTGGTTCGCGCCCTCCACGCCCTTCGTCCCTGCTCCACGGGCGTTCTTCCAGCCTCACCCCCACTGCCAGTGCCCTCTGAACGACCTCCTGGGTGGTTCGGGGTCTCTCCCCCCTCGCGATCTCATCTTTAATCGAGCTGTGCAACCCCTCCCAAAAGAGGTCTCTTACAGGGGCCGAATCTCTGTCCCACTCCAGGGCACTGACCAAGGCGAAAAAGCGGGCATGGTACTGCCTGACGCTGGCCCTCCCTTGTCTTAGCCCATGCACCTCCTTCCGGGCAAGATCCACGTCAATGCTTGATAAAAAACACCCATCCATCGCTTTAATAAAGGCATCTGCATTCTGGAGCGCCGGATCCTTATCTCTCCATAAATTGCGTAGCCATGCTTTAGCATCCCCATGCAAATGAGACATGATGAATCCCACTCTCTCTTGCTCATCTCTAAAGTCTTTATGCAGCAGTTGCAGTGCGCACAGTACGTCTGCTCTAAAGTTGGGATACTGTTGCAGGTTCCCATCGAAGTGAGAGACCAGCCCGCCTGTTCGTCTCGCCAACCCAATTCCCTCCTGCCGGGGTGTCTGCTTTGTCAGCACGTCTAACCTGACCTGGAGATCCCTGCAGGCGGCAGCTGCCTCCTCCTCTCTCTTCCTGGATGCGAGAGCCTCGGCAGTCAGTTGTGACACTGCTTTTCTGAGTTCCTCTATCTGCTGCTCAGCCGTCATGTTGTCTGCCGTTTGTGAGCTAGCTAGTAGGCACCTGCTTCTCTCCTCTCCTCGAGGCTGTAGATGCCCACAATTTTTGTGGGACGGAGCTTACTGTCAGAGCTGCTTGAAGATCCTAGCTCACAGAGGATCACGCTAGCCAGCGGTCATTAAGTAAAAGTCTTTATTGAGTTACAGTTTCCATTCTCAAGCTGCTACTTGCAACTCTACGTCTAATGGCTAGATCGGCGAAGCTCCGTCTGAGTCTCCGCCCCTTGTGCACCAACTTAATATCCTAGCCCTGCTCCACCTTTTCCGCCTGACTGTCCTCCTCTGGGTCCCTCTACCCCCCGGGGTTTCTTCCTTCCTGGATTCTTCTGACGCTGACCCGGACCCTCCTGCCTCCTTGCGCCGGGCTTTAGGACCTGGTTCCCTTTCCGGGCTGCTTACTGCGCCGCCTTCCTCTGCATTTGAACTTGGCGCGCGCGCCCAGCCTTCCACTTTCCTCTTAACCGTTTCTTCGCTCCCCGATGGAGGTGTGGCCACTCCTGACTCATGCCCTCCCTCCTGTGGTGAGCTGCCAGCGCTTGCCCCCTGGCTCCCTCCTTCTTCCCTGCTCCCTGGCGGTGACGCTGGTCCCGATTTCCAACTGCTCTCCCCTGAGTCCCCTCTGGCTCTATCTTCCTGGGGTGCCCCCCTAGACTCCCCCCTTGCCCTGGCCACTGGTGCTCCTTTCTGTGAATCTTCTGATTCACTGGAAAGACTCGGAGACCTCGGGTCGTCGTCATCACTCATCTTTTCTTCTGCCTCCTCCCCTTCGCTCTCTGTTTCCTCCCTTGCTCTTGCCTCTGCTCCTGAACCCCTGACATCCATCCCCCCCTCGAAGCCCCCCATCCCCCCTCCCCTCCTGTCGGTGCGGGAGCCGGGTGCTGCTGTGTCAAAGGGACGAACGTCGGATATCGTTCGCTTCCCGTGGCGGGCCTCCATCTGAAGTCTCCCGGGTCTTCCTCCCTGCTCTCGTCGACGACGGTCACCTCCGCTTCCATCTCTGTGCCGCCGTGCTCGAAACCAGGGTCGTCCCCGAAAACGTCCATGTCCGTCTCTCCCTCACTTCCTCCTGGCGGCGTTGCTCGTCCTGGACCTTCCTGCCACTTCCTGCGCCACTGCTCCTCTGGTCTATCGTCCCACCAATACGAGGGTTCTGAGGCAGATCCCGAGGGTGACCCCTCCGGGGAACGGACGTCTCGTATCGGGTCCTCGTCCGAGTCGAACCCTCGGAACGTGCTGGCAGAAAGCGTGGACGTGAAAAGCCAGTCGTCGAAAAAGTCTGCTGGCATTGGTCTATGTGGGAAGAGGGCATGAAACTCGTCTTTGAGCAGAGGTTCGTCCAAGGCGTAGCCCGGCACCCAGCTGTTCGCACTGGCCGGGGTGCCCTCCTTGGCGAGAAAGTATTCTACCCCCTCTTCCCCCCATCTGGAGTCCAAAATCTCCGTGACTTCGTTGATGCGCTCCTCCTGTGCCACCCCCGCGTGCTCGGTTCTGTCTCTGAGCGGACTCGGTGCCGTTCCGGGTTCCTGAAACCTGTGCGGTGCCTTGTAGGGAGTGAGCACCGATCTGTGGAACACCGGATGCATTCTGGAACCCTCCGGAAGCGCAAGCCTGAAAGCTACCGGGTTGACCTGCTCTTCGACTTGGTAGGGCCCCAGTTGCTTATGCCCCAGTTTCTTCTTGGCCAACGACCTGGCCGGCACTGCGTGGGCTGCTAACCAGACCCAATCTCCCACATGGATCTCTTCGCCAACCCTTCGGTGTTTGTCCGCTTGTACCTTGTATGCGTGCTTGGCCAGCTCCAGGTGCTGCCGCAGCTGATCGTGGACTTCCTGCAACTCCGAGGCGAACGCATCTGCTGTCTGCGGCTCCCCCTCCCCCAGTCTTTCCAGTCCCGGGAATGTTCTGGGGTGCCTCCCGTTGTTGGCGAAGAACGGCGTGACCCCCGTGGACACGTGCTTCGTGTTGTTGTAGGCGAACTCGGCGAGCGGCAGGTAATCCACCCACGTCGCCGGCTGTTGATTCGCATAACATCTCAGGTACTGCTGCATGATGGCATTGACCCGCTCCGCTTGCCCGTTGGTCTGCGGGTGTCTCGCCGACGCCAGGTTGATCTTGACGTTCAGGAAGCCCATCAGCTTCTGCCAGAAATTCGAGATGAACTGCCGCCCCCGGTCGGACAGAATAGACCGTGGCAGACCGTGAACCTTGAACACGTGGTCTATGAACAGTCTGGCGGTTTGCTCCGCCATGGCCACCTTAGCACACGGAATGAAATGCGCCATCTTGGAAAACAAGTCCACCACCACCAGCACTGCCGTCTTGCCCCTCGAGCTGGGCAGATCCGTGACAAAGTCCAGGGCCACTCTCTCCCATGGTTCGACCGGAGTTTGCAGCGGTTCTAACAGTCCGGCCGGCGGTCTGTGCACTGGCTTGGCCCTCTGGCTGGTGTCACACCTCGCCACGTAGTCCGCGACCTCCCCTCTCATTCCGGGCCACCAGAAATCCCTGGCGACTAATTCCACCGTCTTCTCCTTGCCAAAGTGCCCGGCGGTGGGTGCGTCGTGCAGCTGCTGCAGTACCTTGGCGCGAAGATCGTCCCCGGGCACGTAGAGGGCCCCTTTACGGAGGAGTAATCCATCGCGAACTTGGAACTCGCCGGTCGCCGCCTTGTCCCTCTGCGCCTCTGCCATCTTGGCTCGCGCGAAGGTGTCGTCTTGCAGCGCTCTCCTCACCGCATCCAGGTCAACTGTCGCCGAAGCGCACGCCCACACCGTCGGTGCGAAGATGTGCATGGCAGCCGCTGGCGTCGCCTCCTCCAGGTACTGTGGTTTACGGGATAGTGCATCCGCCATGACGTTGGTGTCCCCCGGGACATACTCTATTCGGAAGTCGAAGTTCGCAAAGAATTCGGCCCAACGTATCTGCCTCTGGTTCAGGAACTGCGCCGTGCGCCAGTGCTCCAGATTCTTGTGGTCCGTGCAGACCTGCACCGTGTGCTTGGCGCCGATCAGGAAGTGCCTCCACGCTTTGAACGCTGCATGAATGGCCAGCAACTCCCTGTCCCAGATGGTGTAGTTCTGTTCGGACTTGCTGAGCTTCCTGGAGTAAAACGCTCCCGGTCTCCAAACCCCCTGCGGGTCTTTCTGCAGCAGGACTGCCCCCACGGCTCTGTCCGACGCATCCGTCTCCACCCTCATCGGCCTGCTGGGGTTGACATGAAGCAGCTGCTCCTCCGACGCGAAGAGACGCTTGAGTGCCTGAAAGGACTGCTCCGCCTGCTCTGTCCAGATGAACTTCTTTCTCTTGGAGCTGAGCGTGTCCGTGATGGCCGCTGTCTGCATAGCAAAGCCTTTGATAAACTTGCGATAGAAGTTCGCGAAGCCGCCAAACCGTTGGACCTCCTTCCGGTTGCGTGGGCTTTTCCAATCCAACACTGCTCGAACCTTGGCGCTGTCCATGGCGAGCCCCTTGTCAGACAACTTGTAGCCCAGGAAATCCACCTCTGTCACGTCGAATTGGCACTTCTCCAGCTTGGCGTAGAGCCTATGCTGCTTTAGCCTGCTCAGCACTTCCTTGACGTGTCTGTCATGCTCCTGCTGCGATTCCGAAAAGATCAGGATGTCATCCAAGAAACAGACGCACGTCTTGTAGAGGAGCCCCGCCAGCACGTGATGCATGAACGCTTGAAAAACGTGGGAGCCATTTTGCAATCCAAAAGGCATAACTCTATATTCGTAGGTGCCCAGGGGCGTGAACATGGCTGTCTTCCACTCATCTCCTTCCCGCATGCAAATGAGGTTGTACGCCCCTCGCAGGTCCAACTTGGTGAACACGCTGCCCTTCCGTACCTTTGCGAGGAGGTCGTCGATTCGGGGCATGGGGAAGTCCGATGGCTTGGTCACACTGTTTAAGATGCGATAGTCCACTACGAGCCTCTTTTGGGGCGTGTCCCGCTTCTTAACAAAGAATACAGGACTGCCCCCCGCTGCCTTGGACTCTCGGATGAAACCGCGCTCCAAATTGTGATCTATGAACTCTTTGAGTTCCTGCAGTTCGTCCTCAGACATGGAATACAGCTTCCCTTTGGGCAGCGCCGCCCCCGGCAGCAGGTCAATTTTGCAGTCATAGGGTCTGTGGGGGGGTAGCCTGTCTGCCTCCTTCTCGCAGAAAACCTCCAAAAATTCTGCGTACTTGTGGGGAACCGCTTGCAGCGTGCCTAGCTGCAACTGTGACTCCTCTTCCTCTCCTTCCTGCCGGGGCACGATGCAGTGTTCAGCACAAAAGGAAGAGCCAAAGGTCAGCTGCCTCTGGTACCAAGCTAGCGCTGGGCTGTGCTTGTCCAGCCAACTCATGCCCAATACAATGGGCGTGTCCGATAGCTGAGTGACGTTGAAGCTGATGATTTCCCTGTGATTCCCAAGTCGCATCACCATTGGTGGCGTCTGCTTCACCACTTGCCCCCCTAGCAGCTCCCTGCCATCCACCGTGACAACCTGCAGGGGCAGCGTGGCAGGCAGCAACTGTATAGCGTGCCGGTCGACAAAGTCCTGCCCTATAAAGTCCGCATTGCTTCCTGAGTCAATGGTGATTGGCACGTCCATGGTGATTCCATTGGGCAGCTGGAGCGACGCGGTGAGCCTCACTACTGGTTTGGGCGGGAGGGGGTTCACGGGCTGTAAAATCTCTGGGGACTGCTTCAGTGACACGTCTGGCTGGGCCCCAGTGCCTCTTTCTCCAGCCAGACTGCGTCGTTTCCCTGCTGTGGTTCTCCTTGCTGCGTTGCTGCAGTTACCATTGCTGAGGCTGCAGTGTGCTTGCGGAGCCTCCAGGGACACTCTTTCGCCATACGCCCTGGCTCCTCGCAGATGTAACACTTCCTGTTCCCTCTAGGAGGCTTCGCTTTCACTGTTGCCGGTGCTAGGGCTCTGGCTGCTGACTGAGCCCTTGCACCTCCCACCTCCATAGGTTCCGCCCCTCCTCCGGGCGGAGGCGTGGATTGCGCACGCGCTGCTTCTCTGGGAAGGAAGGAGGAGCCCCTGGCTGGTTCGCGCCCTCCACGCCCTTCGTCCCTGCTCCACGGACGTTCTTCCAGCCGCACCCCCACCGCCAGCGCCCTCTGAACGATCTCCTGCGTGGTCCGGGGTCTCTCCCCCCTCGCAATTTCATCTTTAACCGAGCTGTGCAATCCCTCCCAAAACAGGTCTCTTACAGGGGCCGAATCTCTGTCCCATTCCAGGGCACTGACCAAAGCGAAAAAGCGGGCATGGTACTGCCTTACGCTGGCCCTCCCTTGCCTTAGTCCATGCACCTCCTTCCGGGCAAGATCCACGTCAATGCTTGATAAAAAGCATCCATCCATCGCTTTAATAAAGGCATCCGCATTTTGGAGCGCAGGATCCTTATCTCTCCACAAATTGCGCAGCCATGCTTTAGCGTCTCCATGCAAATGGGACATGATGAACCCCACCTTCTCTTCTTCATCTCTAAAGTCTTTGTTCAGCAGTTGCAGTGCACACATTACATCTGCTCTAAAGTTTGGGTACTGTTGCAAATTCCCATCGAAATGAGAGACCAGACCGCCTGTGCGTCTCCCCAACCCAATCCCCTCTGGTTTGGGTGTCTGTTGCCCTTGCTTCGTAAGCACTTCCAACCTGACCTGGAGATCCCTGTAGGCGGCAGCTGCGTCCTCCTCTCTCTTCCTGGATGCCAGAGCCTCGGCATTCAGTCGTGACACTGCTTCTCTGAGTTCTGCTATCTGCTGTTCGGCCGTCATCTTGTCTGCCGTTCGTGAGCTCGCTAGTAGGCACCCGCTTTCTCTCCTCTCCGCGAGGCCGTGGATGCCCACAATTTAAGAGACGGAGCTTACTGTCAGGGTTGCTTCCAGATCCTAGCTCACAGAGGATCACGCTAGCCAGCGATCATTAAATAAAAGTCTTTATTGGGTTACAGTTTCCATTCTCAAGCTGCTGCGTGCAACTCTACGTCTTATGCTTAGATCGGCGAAGCTCCGTCTGAGTCTCCGCCCCTTGTGCACCAACTTAATATCCTAGCCCTGCTCCACCTTTTCCGCCTGACTGTTCTCCTCTGGGTCCCTCTGCCCCCCGGGGTCTCTTCTTTCCGGGATTCTTCTGACGCCGACCCCCCAGACCCTCCTGTCTCCTTGCGCCGGGCTTTAGGACCTGGCTCTCTTTCAGGGCTGCCTACTGCGTCACTTTCCTGTGTATTTGAACTTGGCGCGCGCGCCCAACCTTCCACTTTCCGTCTGACCGCTTCTTCGCTCCCCGATGGAGGTGTGGCCACTCCTGACTCATGCCCTCCCTCCTGTTGTGAGCTGCCAGCGCTTGCTCCCTGGCTCCCTTCCTCTTCCCTGCTCTCTGGCGGTGACGCTGGTCCCGATTTCCAACTGCTCTCCTCTGAGTCCCCTCTGGCTCTATCTTCCTGGGGTGCCCCCCTAGACTCCCCCCTTGCCCTGGCCACTGGTGCTCCTTTCTGTGAATCTTCTGATTCACTGGAAAGACTCGGAGACCTCGGGTCGTCGTCATCACTCATCTTTTCTTCTGCCTCCTCCCCTTCGCTCTCTGTTTCCTCCCTTGCTCTTGCCTCTGCTCCTGAACCCCTGACATAAGCGAAATCCAAGATTCTTCTTTCTATGTAGATGGAAACCCAAACAACCTGTTTTGCGTTGTTTATGCTTATGACACTTTGCTTTGTTATTTGTGGGTGAATGAACACCGAAAGAGCAATCCAAGCTTATTCGTTCTTTCTATTGAGATGAACTTAAACACCTATGGTTGATTTTGGCTGATAAAAAACATTTCACTCTGCGATTTTTGTTTGAATGTCTATTCTTTTTGCTTTGGTTGTGTGATTCTAGTGCAAACCCAAAAAACACCCTGTGAATTGAGATAAGCCTCGAAGCTTATGCGTCTTCTTTCTCCGCATATGGAAGCGGAAATATGGTGTTTTGTCATTTAATTTTTTTTTTTTTTTTTGCATTTTAAAAATTTTTATTAATCTTTCCATATATATACATTAAATCCGTGTTTCATACATCTCATTCTTTTGGACTTCCTTCAACGTCCTTGACATTCATTCGTATTTATCTCTTTATAACGCATTCCAATCTTTCATACTGCCATTAGTACCATTTTTCAGACATTGTTTTCCATAAGCAATACTTCCTAGTGTTTTACAGTGCCTCTTTAAATCCTACTAGCGTTGTGTTTACTAAACATTTGTTCTCCAGATAATCCGCAAATTTTCCCCAGTCATCTATAAATTTTTGATCCTTCATATATCTAATTTTCCCTGTTAATTTATCTAACTCCGCATATTCCGTCAATTTTAATCTCCACTCTGTTAACGTTGGGCTTTCTTCCTGCTTCCACTTCTGCGCCACCACGATTCTAGCTGCTGTTACCGCATATTGGAAGATTTTATAATCCTTTCTTTTAATATCTTTTCCGACCATACCTAATAGAAAAGCTTCGGGTTTCTTTACAAATGTGTAGCTTAATATCTTTTTGATTTCATTATAGACTTCGCCCCAGAAGCTTTTAACCTTCCCACATTCCCACCATTGGTGATAGAACGTCCCTTCTTTTTGTCTACATTTCCAACATTTGTTATCTGTTTTATACATCTTGGCTAGTTTAACGGGTGTCATATACCACCTATATAACATTTTTAACATATTCTCCCTTAGCAGTACACATGCTGTAAATTTTATATTCACTCTCCACAATTTTTCCCAATTCTCCAATTGAATATCATAGCCGAGGTCCTTTGCCCACTGAGTCATCACTTTTTTGACTTTCTCATCTTTCATGTTCCATTCTAACAGTATTTTATACATACTTGACAGATTTTTCCGATCACTGTTTATTATCTCTCTCTGAAATTTCGGTGTTTTGTCATTTTAGGCTCATTACACTCACTTGGCGATTTGTGGGTCAATGTACATTAGAACCAAAGAACACGACTTTGAAATAAGCGCAATCCAAGATTCTTCTTTCTATGTATATGTGTCAGAGCTGCTTCCAGATCCTAGCTCACAGAGGATCACGCCAGCCAGCGATCATTAAATAAAAGTCTTTATTGAGTTACAGTTTCCATTCTCAAGCTGCTGCGCGCAACTCTACGTCTTAAGGGTTAGACCGGCGAAGCTCCGTCTGAGTCTCCGCCCCCTGTGCACCAGCTTACTAACCTAGCCTTACTCCACCTCTTCCGTCTGACCGTTCTTCTCTGGGTCCCTCTGCCCCCCGTGGTCTCTTCCTTCCGGGATTCTTCTGACGCTGACCCCCCGGACCCTCCTGTCTCCTTGCGCCGGGCTTTAGGACCTGGCTCCCTTTCCGGGCTGCTTACTGCGCCACCTTCCTGTGCATTTGAACTTGGCGCGCGCGCCCAACCTTCCACTTTCCTCCTGACCGTTTCTTCACTCTCCGATGGAGGTGTGGCCACTCCTGACTCGTCCCCTCCCTCCTGTTGCGAGCTGCCAGCGCTTGATACCTGGCGCCCTTCTTCTCCCCTGCTCTCTGTTGGTGACGCTGGTCCCGATTTCCAACTGCTCCCCTCTGAGCCCCCTCTGGACCCTTCTTCCTGGGGTGTCCCCCTAGGCTCCCCCCTTGCTCTGGCCACTGGTGCTCCTTTCTGTGAATCTTCTGATTCACTGGAAAGACTCGGAGATCTGGGGCCGCTGTCATCACTCATCTTTTCTTCTGCCTCCTCCCCCTCACTCTCTGTTTCCTCCCTTGCCCTCGCCTCTGCTCCTGAACCCCTGACAATATGGTATCCAAAACAACCTGTTTTGCTTTGTTTATGCTTATGACACTTCGATTTGCAGTTTGTGGGTAAATGAATACCGAAATGCAATCCAAGCTTATTCGTCCTTGTCAGAGCCGCTTCCAGGTCCCAGCTCACAGAGGACCACGCTAGCCGGCAGTACTGTACAAAAGTCTTTATTGAGTTACAGTTTCAATTTCCTTTTTTTTTTTATAAAATTTTTATTGGTTTTACAACATTTTTAGGAAAAACAAACAAACACAAAAAGTGACAGACATACATGTATAGTTTCAAACATATTTTCATAAACCTCTTTTCTTGAACTTCCCCATACCCCCCCTCTCTGCATCCCAATGTCCATAATTCAACAAGCAACTCCCAGTTGTTACTTTCTAATCTCTGTCATCTTAGTCTCTTTTATAGTCTAACCTTGTATCCCTGTACCCTTTTGCTTCTGGAAACCACAACATTTTAGCATTCATTAAGTTTATAGTAGTCCTTAAGATAACTTTTAAATTTTCTCCATTCTTCTTCCACCGTCTCTTTTCGTTGATCACGGATTCTGCCTGTCATCTCGGCCAGTGTCATATAGTCCATCACTTTCATCTGCCATTCTTCCAAAGTGGGTAAATCTTGTGTCTTCCAATACTTTGCGATAAGTATTCTTGCTGCTGTTGTGGCATACATGAAGATACAGTTTCAATTTCCAAGCCGCAGCGCGCAGCTCTATCTTGGACTTTATTGGTCTGACGTGACCCCCCACTAATTGATTTGCGATCCTCAATTAGCTCTTTATGGCCGCCCGGCACACTTCCGCTGCGCAGCTCTCAGTCACGCCTCAGCAGAGTTTCACACAGCGGTGTAAAACTGTCACGTAGCTTGGCTTAGCTTCCAGACAAACACACAGAGTACAGGTTTGTCTATTTACAGTAGTTTATTCCAACAAATCTCCGGAAAAACCAGGACTGCTTGCAGCCATTACAACGCTGCTCCTTTCCCCTCACAACACAGAGTGAGAATGAACAAACTCCTCCCAATCTCCTCCCAGTTTCGAAAACTGACGTCAGAATGGTGTGGCATCATGGGAACAACTTAACCTGTTAAGTTCCAAATCCAACACCCCCCCTTGCCGCACTTTCTGACAAGACCCTTTTGAGTTCAACACCTTCCTCTTTGCCTTGTGCCCTTTCCCGGCATCTTTCCCAGGCACCTGTTGAACCCCTTCAACACTCCCAGAATCACACTGTGCGAATCTTGCCCACGCACTTGTTGCCTGGTATCTTTCAGGTGGAACGCCCTTTGTTGTGCGACTAGACCTTCTGGGCACAAACTCAGATGTTACCTCTGACTCACCGCCACCAGGAGATGTGTCCTCAGCATCACGGGATTCCCGCTCTGACTTAAAGCGTCTTCGAATCCTCTCCATTACACTCACAGGAGAACTGGGCTCGCTTTTGGGTGTTCCCTTAACATCTTGTGGAGAAACTACCGATACCTCCTCCTGTTCCTGACCTTGGTCAGTTACCTGATCGTCATCATCGGATTCTGAATCCTGATCTTGGACCTGGTCCTCATCACCGGGATCAGCCTCTGCCTCCCTTTCCTCCTCAGAATCAGATAGACATTCTGAGAGCACATCACGCATGACAGCAGTTTTTGACCTTTTATCCTGCTCATAGAACTCAGCGTGTTTACTGATCAGTAACTTACTCTGATCACCTGCTGGAAATGCAAACCTCCATGCACGTGCTTCTGGCTCATACCCGCAGAAGATCATTTTCCGGAACTTGGATCCATCTGGCCCCTGCAAAGCAGTAGGTACTGGCACAGATGCATCTGACCCAAACATACGCAAAAAATGAATCTGGGGTTTCCTGCCATGCAACAACCCAAACGGTGTGTCCCCTACCATGGAATTGTAGGTCCGATTCCAGGTGAAGCTCACATACCTGATTGCCTCCAGCCAAAACCTTGGAGGTAACCCAGAATCTTTCAGCAACACCTGTGCAGTTTTAACCAGAGCCTGACGTCTCAGCTCTGCCACCACCCCCCTGATTGGGTGAAGTCACTGTGTGACGTATCCCTTTCTTGCGAAAGAACTTCTGCAAAGCAGAACCTGTAAACTGAGCACCTCTGTCACTTGTGACAGCTTGCACTCTGGTGGCAAACCTTTGTTCCACCTCCTCAATCCACCCTTTGATCAGCTGTGCTGCATCATCCTTGGATTTGAGACCGTGAGTCCAGGAATTCTGCGTAAAATTGTCCTGCATCGTCAGCAGAAACCTTGACCCTCCCAGACTTGGTTCCCTTACAGGACCCCACAAATCTATGTGAACCAGTTCAAAAGGTCTTGTGGTTACCCTCTCCACTTTTGGATAACTGCATCCTTTTACCTTTGCCAGCTTGCAAGTTTCACATTTCACAGTAAATCCACATTCTGCAATGTGACAACCTTTGGAAACCTCCGGCAGCACCTATAGTGCTTCTAGAGAACCATGAGCTGTCCGTGCATGCCAAGCATGGACACATGACTCATGACTTTTGATTTCAGCACGTAGAGCCTGTGCTTTCCCAACCTTTCCCTCACCCTCCAGAGGTGATTTAAGAATGAAGAGATCATTCTGCCCCTTTTTAACCTTGGCAAGCATCCTCCCTCCTTTGGAGATTTTGCACACATCATCCTGAAAACAAACCTTAAATCCCTTTTTCAGTAAATAAGGCACAGATAAAAGACAGTGGTGCATCCCTGGAACGGTACAACACTCCAACGTCTCCTGTAAAATAGAAAAATGCACATTTACAGCATTAGTCACATTTCTTTTCTGTCCATTTGCGAAGAGAACAGTTTTCCCAGCAGGAATTGCCTTGCAATTCCACATCTCGACAGCAGGAGTCTCTGGAATCAAATTGCAGTTTGCTGCAGAGTCAATAACAAAACAAAGCTCTGAGCCTGTCCCACGGCCTTGCTCAAACAAAGCAAGACTGGCCGTGAGTTGATACGTCTCCTCCTGGCACCTGGCACGTCCACCAGCCTCAGTCCCACGCCTGGTTGTTTTTCCAGACCGGTTGCCATGGAAACCCGACTGGTTCCCATGAGAGGTGTCCTTGAAGCCTTCCTGTGCAGCTGCTCTCGCTCTCTGTGGGCAGTCTCGACACAAGTGTCCCGTTGCATTACACACGTAGCAACAACGAACTCCAGTGGAAAAACACTGCCCGGGGCTCTTTTCAGCTGGCCTGGCCCTCCTTCTTCCGGAAAAGCACTCCTTGCCAGATCCGCCCCCCCCCCTGAACTCCACTCCAGCACGCACAGTGGAAAACTTTTCAAACTTGCCTTTGGAATCCTTCGCCCCCCCGACCTGCTCACCAGCGCTCCTTGAGGCTAAAACACCAGGAACAGGGGCTCCAGCCATCTCTAGGCTTTTGTATTCCTTCCCCAGGGCTCTGGCCTCCTGCTGAAGCTTCACAGCAAACGCAGCAGTACATCCCCAGACAGCCCTTGCTGACTTCACGTCCTTGCCCAACTTCTTAGAGTGAGCGTTCCAGACGGAATGTCCTCCAAGACCTGGCTGCCTGCCATTGTCTTCCGTTCTCCCAAGGCGCCCCAAGCTGTACTCACAAAATCACCAGCTCCCCTGGCTCCTGTCCATGGAGAAACGATTCCCTGCTGCTCTCAGCACTTGACTCCACAGCAACACAGGCAAACACTTTGCGTCTTCTCTGCTCTAGACCGCAGATCAAAGCTTTCGGCAGCCTCCAGTGACAGTTTTACGATCGGTGATTAAGGTTACCCATAACCTCTTGGATTTTATTGGTCTGACGTGACCCCCCGCTAATTGATTTGCGATCCTCAATTAGCTCTTTATGGCCGCCCGGCACACTTCCGCTGCGCAGCTCTCAGTCACGCCTCAGCAGAGTTTCACACAGCGGTGTAAAACTGTCACGTAGCTTGGCTTAGCTTCCAGACAAACACACAGAGTACAGGTTTGTCTATTTACAGTAGTTTATTCCAACAAATCTCCGGAAAAACCAGGACTGCTTGCAGCCATTACAACGCTGCTCCTTTCCCCTCACAACACAGAGTGAGAATGAACAAACTCCTCCCAATCTCCTCCCAGTTTCGAAAACTGACGTCAGAATGGTGTGGCATCATGGGAACAACTTAACCTGTTAAGTTCCAAATCCAACACTCTACGTCTTAGAAGCTAGACCGGCGAAGCTCCGTCTGAGTCTCCGCCTCCTGTACACCAACTTAATACTCTAGCCTTGCTCCACCTCTTCCGTCTTTCCTTCCTCCTCTGGGTCCCTCTACCCCCCGTGGCCTCTTCCTTCCAGGACTCTTCTGACGCTGACCCCCCGGACTCTTCTCCCTCCTTGCGGCGGGCTTTAGGACCTGGCTCCCTATCCGGGCTGCTTACTGTGCCGCCTTCCTGTGTATTTGAACTTGGCGCGCGCGCCCAGCCTTCAACCTTCCTCTTGACCGTTTCCTCGCTCCCCGATGGAGGTGTGGCGAATCCTGACTCATGCCCTCCCGCTTGCGGCGAGCCGCCAGATCCCGATACCTGGGACCCCTCCCCCCTACTGCGCTCTGGTGGGGAAGCTGGTCCCGATTTCCAACTGCTGCTCTCTGAGTCCCCTCTGGTCCCTTCTTCCTGGGGTGTCCCCCTAGGTGCCCCCCTTGCTCTGACCACTGGCGCCCCTTTCTGTGAATCTTCCGATTCACTGGAAAGACTCAGAGATCTGGGGCCGCTGTCATCGCTCATATTTCCTTCGGATTCCTCCCCCTCGCTCTCTGTTTCCTCCCTTTCCTGTGCCTCTGCTCCTGAACCCCTGACATCCATCCCCCCTCGAAGCCCCCCTTTCCCCCCTCCCCTCCTTCAGGTGTGGGTGCTGGGTGCTCCGTTGTTATGGGGGTGAGTGCCGGATACAGTTCGTTTCCCGTGGCGTACATCCAACTGGATAAGTCCTGCTCTTCCTCCTTGCCCTCGCCGACGTCGATCTCCTCTGCTTCCATCTCTGTGCCGCCGTGCTCGAACCCAAGGTCCTCCCTGAACACGTCCATGTCCGTCTCTCCCTCGGTCTCTTCTGGGTACGTTGCTCGCCCGGGACCCTCCAGCCATTTCCTGCGCCACTGCTCCTCTGGTCGATCATCCCACCAATACGAGGGTTCTGAGGCAGATCCCGAGGGTGACCCCTCCGGGGAACGTGTGTCCAGTGCCGGTTCCTCGTCCGAGTCGAACCCCTGGAACGTGCTGGCTGAAAGCGTGGGTGTGAAAAGCCAGTCGTCGAAAAACTCGGCTGGCATGGGCCTGTGTGGGAAGAGGGCATGAAACTCGTCTTTGAGCAGAGGTTCCTCCAAAGCGTAGCCCGGCACCCAGCTGTTGGCACTGGCTGAGGTGCCCTCTCTGGCGAGAAGGTATTCTACTCCCTCTTCCCCCCATCTTGAGTCTAAAATCTCTGTGACCTCGTTGATGGGCTCCCCCTCTGGCGACCCCCCCTGCGTGGTCCTTTCCCTGAGCGGGCTCGGTGCCGTCCCTGGCTCCTGAAATCTGTGAGGTGCCTTGTAGGGAGTGAGTACTGACCTATGGAAAACCGGATGCATCCTGGATCCCTCCGGAAGCGTCAGCCGGAAAGCCACCGGATTGATCTGTGCCTCGACTTGGTAGGGCCCTAGCTGCTTATGTCCGAGCTTCTTTTTCGCTAACGATCTGGCCGGCACTGCCTGGGCTGCCAACCAAACCCAGTCTCCCACCTGTATTTCTTCCCCAACCCTCCTGTGTCTGTCAGCCTGCAGTTTGTATGCGTGCTTAGCTAGCTCTAACTGCCTTCGAAGCTGTTCGTGGACCTCCTGCAACTCTGACGCGAAGACGTCCGCTGCCTGTGGCTCCCCCTCCCCCACTCTCTGTAGTCCCAGGAAGGTTCTGGGATGCCTCCCATTGTTGGCGAAGAACGGCGTCACCCCCGTGGACACGTGCTTCGTGTTGTTGTAGGCGAACTCGGCGAGTGGCAGGTAGTCCACCCACGTTGCAGGCTGCTGATTTGCGTAACATCTCAGGTACTGCTGCATGATGGCATTGACCCGCTCCGCTTGTCCGTTGGTCTGCGGGTGTCTCGCCGACGCTAGGTTGATCTTGACATTCAGGATGCCCATCAGCTTCTGCCAGAAGTTCGAGATGAACTGTCGCCCCCGGTCGGACAGTATAGACCGTGGCAGACCGTGAACCTTGAACACGTGATCTATGAACAGTTTGGCGGTCTGTTCCGCCGTGGCCACTTTCGCACACGGAATGAAATGTGCCATTTTGGTGAACATGTCCACCACCACTAGCACTGCTGTCTTGCCCCTCGAGCTGGGCAGATCCGTGACAAAGTCCAGGGCCACCCTCTCCCACGGTTCGAGCGGAGTTTGCAGCGGTTCCAGCAGTCCCGCCAGCGGTTTATGCACTGTCTTAGCCCTCTGGCAGGTGTCGCACCTCGCGACGTAATCCGCGACTTCTCCCCGCATCTTGGGCCACCAGAAGTCTCTGGCGACTAATTCTGTCGTCTTCTCAGTGCCAAAGTGCCCGGCGGTGGGTGCGTCGTGCAACTGCTGCAGTACCTTAGCGCGGAGTTCGTCTCCCGGCACGTAGAGGGCCCCTTTGCGGATGAGCAACCCTTCGCGTATCTGGAACTCGTCGCCCTTCGCCGTGCCCCTGTGCACCTCCTCCATCTTCGCTCGTGCGAAGGAGTCTTCCTGCAGCGCGCGACGTACAGCATCCAGGTCTACGGTTGCCGAAGCGCACGCCCATGCTTCTGGTGCGAAAATGTGCTTGGCCGCCGCTGGCGTCGCCTCCTCGAGGTATTGCGGCTTCCTGGACAGTGCATCCGCCATGACGTTGTTGTCACCTGGGACGTACTCTATCCTGAAGTCGAAGTTCCGCAAAGAACTCCGCCCAACGTATGTGTCTCTGGTTCAGGAACCTCGCCGTGCGCCAGTACTCCAGATTCTTATGGTCCGTGCGGACCTGCACTGTGTGTTTGGCTCCGATCAGGAAGTGCCTCCACGCCTTGAATGCTGCATGAATGGCAAGCAACTCCCTGTCCCAGATGGTGTAGTTCTGCTCCGACTTGCTGAGCTTCCTGGAGTAGAAGGCGCACGGCCTCCAATCCCCATGCGGGTCTTGCTGCAACAGGACTGCTCCCACGGCCCTGTCTGAGGCGTCTGTTTCAACCCTCATCGGTTTGCCGGGATTTACATGCAGTAGCTGCTCTTCGGACGAGAAGAGGCGCTTGAGTTTCCGAAAGGACTGCTCCGCCTGCTCCGTCCAGATGAACTTCTTCTTCTTGGAGCTGAGCGTGTCGGTCTGCATCGCGAACCCCTTGATGAACTTGCGATAGAAGTTAGCAAAGCCGACAAACCGCTGGACCTCCTTCCGGCTGCGCGGGCTCTTCCAGTCCAACACTGCACGAACCTTGGCGCTGTCCATGGCTAGCCCCTTGTCAGACAACTTGTAGCCCAGGAAATCCACCTCCGTCATGTCGAACTGGCACTTCTCCAGCTTGGCGTACTGTCTATGCTCCTGTAGCCTTTGCAGAACTTCCTTGACGTCTCTGTCGTGAACCTCCTGTGATTCTGAAAATATCAGGATGTCGTCCAGGAAGCAGACACACTTCTTGTAGAGGAGCCCCGCTAACACGTGATGCATGAAAGCTTGAAAACAGTGGGAGCCATTTTGTAATCCAAACGGCATAACTCTGTATTCGTAGGTGCCCAGGGGCGTGAACATGGCCGTCTTCCACTTGTCGCCCTCCCGTATGCGAATAAGGTTGTACGCCCCTTGCAGATCCAACTTGGTGAACACGCGTCCTTTGCGCACCGTCGCGAGGAGGTCGTCAATCTTGGGCATGGGGAAAGCCGTGGGCTTGGTTTTCGAGTTCAAAATCCTATAGTCCACCACAAGTCTTTTTTGGGGCGTGTCCTTCTTCCTCACAAAGAATACAGGACTGCCCCCCACTGCCTTGGACTCCCGGATGAACCCACGCTCCAAATTATGATCTATGAACTCCCTGAGTTCCTGCAGCTCATCTTCAGACATGGAATACAGTTTCCCTGTCGGCAGCGTCGCCCCTGGCAGGAGGTCAATCTTGCAGTCATAGGGCCTGTGGGGAGGCAGCTTGTCCGCCTCCTTCTCGCAGAAAACCTCCAAAAATTCTGCGTACTTGTGGGGCACTGCTTGCAGCGTGCCTAATTGCAGCTGTGTGTCCTCTTCTTCCCCCTCCGGTCTGGGCAGGATGCAGTGTTCTGCACAGTAAGAGGAGCCGAAAGTTAGTTGCCGCTGGTACCAAGCCAACGTTGGACTGTGCCTGTCCAGCCAACTCATGCCCAATACTACAGGCGTGTCCGACAGTTGGGTGACATTAAAGCTGATGACTTCCCTGTGATTTCCAATTTGCATCACCATCGGTGGCGTTTGCTTCACCACCTGCCCCCCTAGCAATTCCCTGCCATCCACCGTGACAACCTTCAGGGGCAGCGTGGCTGGCAGTAGCGTTATATTGTGCTGCTCGATGAAATCCTGTCCTATAAAATCCGCGTTGCTACCAGAGTCAATGGTAATTGGCACTTCCATTGTAAGTCCATTGGGTAGCTGGAGCGATGCGGTGAGCTGCACTACTGGTTTGGGCGGGAGGGGGTCTGTGGGCTGCAAAATCTCTGGGGACTGCTTCACTGACTCGTCTGGCTGGGCCCCAGTGCCTCTGTTTCCAGCCAGACTCCGTCGTTTCCCTGCTGTGGTTCTCTCTGCTGAGTTGCTTCTGTTACCGTCGCGGAGGCTGCAGTGTGCTTGTGGAGCCTCTGGGGACACTCTTTCGCCATGTGCTGAGGACTGTCACAGAGGTAGCACTTCCTGTTCCCTCTAGGAGGCTTCGCTTTGACTGCTCCCGGTGCTAGGGCTCTGGTTGCTGACTGAGCCCTGGCGCCTCCAACCTCCATAGGTTCCCCTCCTCCTCCTGGCGGAGGCGTGGAGTGCGCACGCGCTGCATCCCTGGGAAAGAAGGAAGGCGCTCTTGCCGACTCGCGTCCTCCACGCCCTTCGTCTCTGCTCCATGGACGTTCTTCTAGACGCACCCCAATCGTCAGCGCCCTCTGAACGATCTCCTGAGTGCTCCGGGGTCTCTCCCCCCGCACAATTTCGTCTTTTACCGCACTGTTCAACCCTTCCCAGAAAAGGTCTCTGACTGGAGCTGAATCTTTGTCCCATTCCAGGGCACTGACCAGTGCAAAAAAGTGGGAATGATACTGCCTCACACTGGCCCTCCCTTGTTTCAGCCCATGTATCTCTTTTCTGGCGATATCAACGTCTATATTTGATAAAAAACACGAATCCATCGCTTTAATGAAGGCATCCGCACTTCGGAGCGCCGGATCCTGATCTCTCCACAGATTGCGCAGCCACGCTTTAGCGTCTCCATGCAAATGGGATAAAATAAACCCCACCTTCTCTTGCTCATCTCTAAAGTCTTTATCCAGCAGTTGCAGCGCAAACTGCACATCTGCTCGGAAGTTGGGGTACTGCTGTAAATTCCCATCGAAATGAGATACAAGGCTGCCTCCTCTTCTCTCCAGCCCAATTCCCTCCGATTTGGGTCCCGGTTGCCCCTGCTTTGTAAGCACTTCCAACCTGACCTGGAGATCCTTGTAGGCGGCAGCCGCTTCCTCCTCCCTCTTCCTGGATGCGAGTATCTCGGCGTTTAGTTGTGTCACTGCGTTTTGCAGGGCTGCTATCTGCTGTTCACTATTCATCTCGTCCGACTTTCGTGAGCTCGCGAAGCACCAATCTTCACCCCTCGCTGCGCCCACTCACGCTGCGAGGCTTTTGGTACAAAAGGGAGACGGAGCTTACTGTCAGAGCCGCTTCCAGGTCCCAGCTCACAGAGGACCACGCTAGCCGGCAGTACTGTACAAAAGTCTTTATTGAGTTACAGTTTCAATTTCCAAGCCGCAGCGCGCAGCTCTACGTCTTAGAAGCTAGACCGGCGAAGCTCCGTCTGAGTCTCCGCCTCCTGTACACCAACTTAATACTCTAGCCTTGCTCCACCTCTTCCGTCTTTCCTTCCTCCTCTGGGTCCCTCTACCCCCCGTGGCCTCTTCCTTCCTGGACTCTTCTGACGCTGACCCCCCCGGACTCTTCTCCCTCCTTGCGGCGGGCTTTAGGACCTGGCTCCCTATCCGGGCTGCTTACTGTGCTGCCTTCCTGTGTATTTGAACTTGGCGCGCACGCCCAGCCTTCAACCTTCCTCTTGACCGTTTCCTCGCTCCCCGATGGAGGTGTGGCCAATCCTGACTCATGCCCTCCCGCTTGCGGCGAGCCGCCAGATCCCGATACCTGGGACCCCTCCCCCCTACTGCGCTCTGGTGGGGAAGCTGGTCCCGATTTCCAACTGCTGCTCTCTGAGTCCCCTCTGGTCCCTTCTTCCTGGGGTGTCCCCCTAGGCGCCCCCCTTGCTCTGACCACTGGCGCCCCTTTCTGTGAATCTTCCGATTCACTGGAAAGACTCAGAGATCTGGGGCCGCTGTCATCGCTCATATTTCCTTCGGATTCCTCCCCCTCGCTCTCTGTTTCCCCCCTTTCCTGTGCCTCTGCTCCTGAACCCCTGACAATAATTAAATAATAATTATAATTATTATAATTATTGAACCAGATAAAGCAGATAAATTTAATAAATTATCTCTACTCTCATGGTCACTTTTCTTTGCTCTGGCCGGAAAGAAGCCGTGCAAAAATACTGTCTCTCAAACCCTGGATCCACCAATTGCTGGGCTTCTTCACCTTCCTTGCTGCTCCCCTGGCACTGCTCCTCGCACCCACCTCCGGCTGCGTACGCTATGTTGTCCACCGCAAGACACGGGTTCAGACTAGCAGCTTTAAGTCTGCATTCCTGCCAGGGAGGAATTCGAACCCACCACCTGCTGAACGCCTCGCCCAGAGAGGCATTTCAAAGTGGCAGGGAGTTCCAAAGCCCCCCCCGGCACTGTAGCAGTGAGTCCCAAAGGGGTCATTGGGATTTCTTTTTCATGCTGAAAAGCCCCATATCTTTATAGGGCATCCAGTGGCAGGCAGTCCCAAAAGTGGACAAACACTGTCACCTTTAAAAGGAGTTTAACAGGAATAACATAAGGAAAATTCATTATTATAGCAACTCCAGTGGCAGGCAGTCCCACAGCCCCCAAACTTTCTGAGAAGGCTTGCCTGAAACTTGCCACCGCTGTCGACCAGAAGCTTCTCCTCTTGCCAGGCCCAACCAGAACTCGGTGCCAGCTGAGAGATGAAAAGAAGAGTCAGGTGGGCAGTGGATTCAAGTGCCGGAGGCTCTTCCTTTGGCAGGGAGTTCCATTGGCCCAAGCAAACCCTGACTTGCCACTTTCTCCCTGGAAAGCTGGTAGTGGTAGCGGAAGAGTCTCGCTTGCGAGGCGGGTGGCACGGCGCCCACCTGGACGGAGACTAGCACCCTAGAAAATAGAAAATACTTATCGGGAGAGAAAGAGAGGGCTGAATCAGCTCCGTTCACACCCAGCCGGGTGTAAATTGTTATTGGGATGATTCATTCCCATCCCCTCAGCCCACCACACAGGGTTGTGAGCTGGAGGCACTCAATGGTCATCCCTCCTGACCCGGACACTTAGGGGTGCCTTGTGTGAGCCCCACCTTCATCACCCACCTCAGCCCAATCCCAGCTCCACCAATCGCCGTGGGGCATCCTCCAGCTTCAGGTGTCATATTCAAAATCGCACAAGCCTGAGCGGGAAACCACATTTTCAGGAGTTCTTTAATAGAAGTATGGGATAGATACAAAAATATATTGGAGCCAAAAGTCCCTTATTGGCTATCTCCGCTGGAGGTAATGAGTGTTAAGAAAATTAATATGAGAGGTAATTGGAGTACATATGGTGAATTGGTAATTAAAGAAGGAGGAAAATGGAAATTGAAACCATTTGAACAAGTTAAAGATTATGTATATGATTGGTTGCATTACTTTCAAGTAAATGAAATGTTTAAAAAAGACTTAAAAGAAAGGGGTTATGTCAGGGCTGCCACTCAGTCCCAGCTCACATAGGACCACGCTAGCCAGCGTTCAGGTTAAAAGAGTCTTTATTGGATTACAGGTTCCATTTCCAAACTGCAATGTGCAGCCCTACTTCTTCTAGGTCAGACCGGCGAAGACCCGTCTGAGTCTCCGCCTCTAGCACACCAGCTTAATACCCTAGCCTTGCTCCACCTCCTGCGCCTTTCCTTCCGTCTCTGGGTCCTTCTGCCCCCCGGGGTCTCTTCTTTCCTACTCTCTTCTGACGCGGACCCCCCTGACCCTTCTGCCTCCTTGCGGCGGGCTTTGGGACCTGGCTCACTCTCTGGGCTGCTTACTGCGCCAGCTTCCGCTACATTTGAACTTGGCGCGCGCGCCCAACTCTCCACCTTCCTCTTGATCGTTTCGTCGCTCCCCGAGGTGGGCGTGACTACTCCTGACTCATGCCCTCCCTCCTTCTGAAAGCCTCCGGAACCCGATATCTGGTCCCCTTCCTCCCCGCTGCTCCCGGCTGGGTACGTGGGTCCCGATCTCCAACTGCTGCTCTCTGATCCCTCTCTGGACCCTTCTTCCTGGGGTGTCCCCCTGTTTTCCCCCCTTGCTCTGACCGCTGGCGCTCCCTTCTGGGAATCCTCGGACTCACTGGATAAGCTTGGCGATCTCGGTTCGTCATCCCCACTCATCTTTCCTTCGTATTCCTCCCCCTCGCTCTCTGTCTCCTCCCTTCTCTGCGTCTCTGCTCCTGAACCCCTGACATCCATCCCCCCCTCGAAGCCCCCCCTTCCCCCCTCCCCGCTTTCAAGGGTGGTTGCTGGGTGCTCCATCATCACAGGAGTGAATGCCGGATACAGTTCGCTCCTCGTCGCTGGCCGCCAACTGAAGATCTCCGAGTCTTCCTCCTCGCGTTCGTCAACGTTGAGCTGCTCCGCCTCCATTTCAGTGCCGCCGTGCTCGAAACCGAGATCCTCCCCGCACACGTCCATGTCAGTCTCTGCGTCGGTCGCTTGACCTGGCATCTCCAGCCACCTCCGGCGCCACTGCTCCTCTGGCCGATCGTCCCACCAATACGAGGTGTCGGACGCCGAACCCTCCGGTGACCCCTCTGGGGAACGTGTGCGCTGTGCGGGCTCCCCGTCCGAGTCGAAGCCATGGAACGTGCTGGAGGAAAGTGTGGGTGTGAACAGCCAGTCGTCGAAGAAGCCTGCTGGCATGGGTCTGTGTGGGAAAAGGGCATGAAACTCGTCCTTGAGCAGGGGTTCCTCCAAAGCGTAGTCTGGCACCCAGCTATTAGCACTGGCCCGGGTGCCCTCTCTGGCTAGGAGGTATTCCACTCCGTCTTCCCCCCATCTGGAGTCCAAAATCTCCGTGACTTCGTTGATGGGGTCCTGCTGTGGCAATCTCCCCGCCTCCGTCCGCTCCTGAGACGGACTCGGTGCTGTTCCTGGTTCCTGGAACCTGTGAGGTGTCCTGTAGGGAGTGAGCACCGACCTGTGGAACACCGGATGCATCCTGGAACCCTCCGGTAGCACCAGCCTGAAAGCTACTGGGTTGATCTGCGCTTCGACTTGGTATGGACCGAGTTGCTTGTGCCCCAACTTCTTTTTGGCTAACGATCTGGTCGGCACTGCGTGGGCTGCCAACCAGACCCAGTCTCCCACTCGGATCTCTTCGCCAACCCGCCTGTGCTTGTCCGCTTGCACCTTGTAAGCGTGCTTCGCTAGCTCCAGCTGCCGTCGGAGTTGATCGTGGACCTCCTGCAACTCAGACGCGAAAGCGTCCGCCGTCTGCGGTTCCCCTTCCCCCACTCTGTCCAGTCCCGGGAAGGTTCTGGGATTCCTCCCATTGTTGGCGAAGAACGGCGTCACCCCTGTGGACACGTGCTTCGTGTTGTTGTAGGCGAACTCGGCGAGCGGCAGGTAATCCACCCACGTCGCAGGCTGTTGATTGGCATAGCATCTCAGGTACTGCTGCATGATGGCATTGACCCTCTCCGCTTGCCCGTTGGTCTGCGGGTGTCTCGCTGATGTCAGGTTGATCTTGACGTTCAGGAAGCCCATCAGCTTCTGCCAGAAATTCGAGATGAACTGGCGACCGCGGTCGGACAGTATAGACCGCGGCAGCCCGTGCACTTTGAACACGTGATCTATGAACAGTTTGGCTGTTTGTTCTGCCGTGGCCACCTTCGCACACGGTATGAAGTGTGCCATCTTGGTGAACAAGTCCACCACCACTAGTACAGCTGTCTTGCCTCTCGAGCTGGGGAGATCCGTGACAAAGTCCAGGGCCACCCTCTCCCACGGTTCAAACGGCGTTTGCAGCGGTTCCAGCAGTCCCGCCGGTGGTTTGTGCACCGGTTTGGCCCTCTGGCAGGTGTTGCACCTCGCGACGTAGTCCGCGACTTCCCCTCTCAGTCTGGGCCACCAAAAGTCCCTTGCGACTAATTCCACCGTTTTTTCCGTGCCAAAGTGCCCGGCCGTGGGTGCGTCGTGCAACTGCTGCAGTACCTTGGCGCGAAGTTCATCTCCCGGCACGTAGATGGCCCCTTTACGTAAGAGCAAGCCGTCCCGTATCTGGAACTCGTCGCTCTTCGCTGTGCCCTTGTGCACCTCGGCCATCTTCGCCTGCGCGAATGAGTCGTCCTGCAACGCCCGCCGCACCGCATCCAGGTCTACTGTGGCTGAAGCGCACGCCCACGCAGCTGGCGCGAAGATGTGCAAGGCTGCCGCTGGCGTCGCCTCTTCGAGGTATTGCGGTTTTCGGGACAGTGCATCCGCCATGATGTTGGTGTCGCCTGGGACGTACTCTATTCGGAAATCGAAGTCAGCAAAGAACTCCGCCCAACGTATCTGCCTCTGGTTCAGGAACTTCGCCGTGCGCCAGTGCTCCAGATTCTTGTGGTCCGTGCAGACCTGCACCGTGTGCTTGGCGCCGATCAGGAAGTGTCTCCACGCCTTGAAGGCTGCATGAATGGCAAGCAACTCCCTGTCCCAGATGGTGTAGTTCTGCTCCGACTTGGTGAGCTTTCTGGAGTAGAACGCTCCCGGCCTCCAGACCCCCTGTGGGTCCCTCTGCAGCAGGACAGCTCCCACTGCTCTATCGGACGCGTCTGTCTCTACCCGCATCGGTCTGCTGGGGTCGATATGCAGCAGTTGCTCTTCCGACGCGAAGAGACGCTTGAGTGCCTGAAAGGACTGCTCCGCCTGCTCCGTCCAGATGAATTTCTTTTTCTTGGAGCTTAGCGTGTCCGTAATAGCCGCCGTCTGCATCGCGAACCCTTTGATAAACTTGCGATAGAAGTTGGCGAAGCCGACAAACCACTGGACCTCCTTCCGGTTGCGCGGGCTCTTCCAATCCAAAACCGCTCAAACCTTGGCGCTGTCCATGGCTAGCCCCTTGTCCGACAACTTGTAACCCAAGAAATCCACCTCCGTCGTGTCGAACTGGCACTTCTCCAGTTTGGCGTACAGTCTATGCTGCTGCAACCTCTCCAGCACCTCCCGAACATCCTGGTCATGCGCTTGCTGCGACTCGGAGAATATCAGGATGTCATCCAGAAAGCAGACGCACTTCTTGTAGAGGAGTCCCGCCAACACATGATGCATGAAAGCTTGAAAACAGTGAGAACCGTTTTGCAATCCAAACGGCATCACTCTGTACTCGTAGGTTCCCAGAGGCGTGAACATGGCTGTCTTCCACTCATCGCCCTCCCTCATGCGGATGAGATTGTACGCCCCTCGCAGGTCCAACTTGGTAAACACGCGTCCCTTGCGCACCGTCGCCAGTAGGTCGTCAATCCTGGGCATGGGGAAATCAGAGGGCTTGGTCATCTTGTTCAAGAGGCGAAAATCCACCACCAGCCTTTTTTGGGGCGTGTCCTTCTTCTTCACAAAGAAAACAGGACTGCCCCCTACTGCCCTGGACTCCCGGATGAAACCGCGCTCCAAATTGTGATCTATGAACTGTTTGAGTTCCTGTAGTTCATCCTCCGACATGGAATACAGCTTCCCCTTCGGTAGCGTCGCCCCTGGTAGGAGGTCAATCTTGCAGTCATATTGCCTGTGCGGTGGTAACTTGTCTGCCTCCTTCTCGCAGAAGACCTCCAGAAAGTCCGCGTATTTGTGGGGGACTGCTTGCAACGTTCCCAACTGCAGTTGTGATTCCTCCTCCTCTCTCTCCTGTTCGGGCAGGATGCAGTGTTCTGCACAGTAAGAGGAGCCGAAGATCAGCTGTCGCTGGTACCAAGCCAGTGTCGGACTGTGCCTGTCCAGCCAACTCATGCCCAACACAATGGGTGTGTCCGACAGGCGGGTGACGTTAAAACTGATGACTTCCCTGTGGTTGCCAAGGCGCATCACCATTGGCGGCGTTTGCTTCACCACCTGCCCCCCCAGCAACTCTCTACCATCCACTGTGACGACTTGCAGGGGCAGAGTGGCTGGTAATAGCTGTATAGCGTGCTGCTCCACAAAATCCTGTGCTATAAAGTCTGCGTTGCTTCCAGAATCCACAGAAAGCGGCACTTCGATAGTGACGCCATCGGGCAGCTGGAGAGATGCTGTGAGTTGCACTACTGGTTTGGGTGGGAGGGGGTCCGTGGGTTGCAAGATTGCTGGGGACTGCTTCAGTGATGCGTCTGGCTGGGCCCCAGTGCCTCTGTCTCCAGCCAGACATCGTCGTTTCCCTGCTGTTGTTCGCTGTGTTGCGTGGCCGCTTTCACCGTTGCGGAGGCTGCAGTGTGCTTGGAGCTCCTCTGGGGACACTCTTTCGCCAAGTGTTGAGAGCTGTCGCATATATAACACTTCCTGGTCCCTCTAGGAGGTTTAGTCTTGACTGCCGCCGGTGCAGGGGCTCTGGTAGCTGACTGAGCCCTGGCGCCTCCCACCTCCATAGGTTCCACTCCCCCTCCTGGTGGAGGTGTGGATTGCGCACGCGCAGCTTCCCTGGGAACGAAAGAGAAACTTCTCGCTGCTTCGCGCCCTCCACGTCCTTCGTCTCTGCACCATGGACGTTCTTCCAGCCTCACCCCCACAGTCAGCGCCCTTTGGACCACCTCCTGCGTGCTCCGGGGCCTCTCCCCCCTCGCAATTTCGTCTTTAACAGCACTGCTCAAACCTTCCCAGAAGAGGTCTCTGACTGGGGGCGAATCCCGGTCCCATTCTAAGGCACTGACCAGCGCAAAAAAGCGGGCGTGATACTGGCGTACGCTCGCCCTCCCTTGTTTCAGTCCATGAATCTCCCGTCGGGCAAGATCCACGTCAATGGTAGATAAAAAGCACGCATCCATCGCTTTGATAAAGGCATCTGCATTCTGAAGCGCCGGATCTTTATCCCTCCACAAATTGCGTAGCCACGCTTTCGCATCCCCATGCAAATGGGATAGTATAAACCCCACTTTCTCTTCCTCATCTCTAAAGTCTTTCGCTAGCAGTTGCAGTGCGCACATTACGTCTGCTCGAAAATTGGGGTACTGTTGTAAATTCCCATCGAAGTGAGCCACAAGCCCTCCTGCTCTCCGTGCCAACCCAACCCCCTCCGGTCTGGGTCCTGGCTGCCCCTGCTTAACCAAGGCTTCAAACCTGGCGTGGAGATCTCTGTAGGCGGCTGCTGCATCCTCCTCTCTTTTCTTGGATGCCTGTACCTCCGCGTTCAATTGGGTCACTGCCTGTTGCAGCGCTGAAATTTTCTCTGCTTCCGTCATCTCTGCCAACCGTTGTGAGCTCGCTCCCAAACACCAATTTCCTCCTCTCGCTGCTTCTGCCTCCGCTGCGAGGTATCAGGTGTCCGAAGCTTTTAGCGAGACGGGTCTTACTGTCAGGGCTGCCACTCAGTCCCAGCTCACATAGGACCACGCTAGCCAGCGTTCAGGTTAAAAGAGTCTTTATTGGATTACAGGTTGCATTTCCAAACTGCAATGTGCAGCCCTACTTCTTCTAGGTCAGACCGGCGAAGACCCGTCTGAGTCTCCGCCTCTAGCACACCAGCTTAATATCCTAGCCTTGCTCCACCTCCTGCGCCTTTCCTTCCGTCTCTGGGTCCTTCTGCCCCCCGGGGTCTCTTCTTTCCTACTCTCTTCTGACGCGGACCCCCCTGACCCTTCCGCCTCCTTGCGGCGGGCTTTGGGACCTGGCTCACTCTCTGGGCTGCTTACTGCGCCAGCTTCCGCTACATTTGAACTTGGCGCGCGCGCCCAACTCTCCACCTTCCTCTTGATCGTTTCGTCGCTCCCCGAGGTGGGCGTGACTACTCCTGACTCATGCTCTCCCTCCTTCTGAAAGCCTCCGGAACCCGATATCTGGTCCCCTTCCTCCCCTCTGCTCCCGGCTGGGTACGTGGGTCCCGATCTCCAACTGCTGCTCTCTGATCCCTCTCTGGACCCTTCTTCCTGGGGTGTCCCCCTGTTTTCCCCCCTTGCTCTGACCGCTGGCGCTCCCTTCTGGGAATCTTCGGACTCACTGGATAAGCTCGGCGATCTCGGTTCGTCATCCCCACTCATCTTTCCTTCGTATTCCTCCCCCTCGCTCTCTGTCTCCTCCCTTCTCTGCGTCTCTGCTCCTGAACCCCTGACAATATGGATGATTATCAGAGACGCTGAAGGAAGTTCAAAAAAGGAGATAATTTGTTGTATTTTGGATAAAAATGTATAATTGCATGGAAAATCAATAAAATTTATTATAAAAAACAAAAAAAAACCTTATGCAAATAAAGCATTGCTTATTCTTCATCCACTGGTGTGCTTATTGGCTCCAGATCCAGAAATAACCCTGCCCTTGGCAGAACATATACAGTGCTTTTTTGTGGGGGGGGGGGCACAGAGGAATGCATAAAACATTTTGTGAATGTACTTTTGTCCATTTACTGTATTTATTTTTCCCGGTTTGAACTAAAAAATGGTGATTTTCTTGAGTCAAAATGAAAGTACCCCCAATCATTTTTTTTAGAAAAGAAGCACTGCATATATACACACACATATACATATATACGTTTTATTTTTATTTATTTACAAACGGACACCTATATCTAGGTATGTATATTCTTGTATATAAACTTCCGCGGCCCACCCGCCCCATCCCTCCGCCAAGGGGCACGAGAGGAAGGCCACTGGGGGAGAAAGGCAGGTGAGGGCGGGGCGGGGGGCAGGGCTGCCCCCTGGGGAGAGCGGGGTCGAGAGAGAGTGGGCGGGAGAAAGAGAGAGGGCCAGCCTGGCTCGGCACGTCTCTGCTGGCCCAAGGTCGCAGCGCCTCTTCCGCCCGTTTCCCTCCCCTTCCTGTCAGCTTGCCTCTCCTCCGGTGGCACCTCCTTCCGGTACGCCTGCCCTCGCCCAAGATGGCGGCAGCACAGGCTCTTCCGCCCGTTTCCCTCCCCTTCCTGTCCGCTTGCCTCTCCTCCGGTGGCACCTCCTTCCGGGTACCACTGCCCTCGCCCAAGATGGCGGCAGCACAGGCTCTTCCGCCCGTTTCCCTCCCCTTCTGTTTGCACCAGAATCACACTACCAAAGCAGAAAGGTCTTCTGGATTCCATCTACATAGGAAGAAGATGAAAACGCTCTGATTGGGCTTATTTCAAATAAGTGTTTTTGGGGTTACAATGCACATTCAACCAAAAATCGCAGAGCGAAATGTATGTTATCAGCCCAAATCAAGCATGGGTGTTTTGGTTCATCTCAATTGAAAGAGGGAGAAGAAGCTTGGATTGCACTCGGTTTTCATTCACCCACAAATAGAAAATCGAAGTATCATAAGCATAATCAACGCAAAACAGGTTGTTTTGGGTTCCGTCTACATAGAAAGAAGAATCTTGGATTTCGCTTAATAAAAAGTATTGTTCTTTGGTGTTAATGCACATTTACCCCAAAATGGCAAAGTGAATGTAATGCGACCAAAATAAAGAAACACCATTCCTCTTCCATATACTTCTTCCAGAAGACGAATAAGCTTCGAGAGGGCTTATTTGAATTTGCATGGTGTTTTTTGGGTTTGCACTAGAATCACACAACCAAAGCAAAAAGAATGCACATTCAACCAAAAATCGCAGTGAAATGTTTGTTATCAGCCAAAATCAACCATAGGTGTTTAAGTTAATCTCAATCGAAAGAGGACAAATAAGCTTGGATTGCATTTCGGTATTCATTGACCCACAAACTGCAAATCGAAGTGTCATAAGCATAAACAAAGCAAAACAGGTTGTTTTGGATACCATCTACATAGAAAGAAGAATCTTGGATTGCGCTTATTTCAAAGTCGTGTTCTTTGGTTCTAATGTACATTGACCCACAAATCGCCAAGTGAGTGTAATGAGCCTAAAATGACAAAACACCATATTTCCGCTTCCATATGCGGAGAAAGAAGACGCATAAGCTTCGAGGCTTATTTCAATTCACAGGGTGTTTTTTGGGTTTGCACTAGAATCACACAACCAAAGCAAAAAGAATGCACATTCAACCAAAAATCGCAGAGTGAAATGTTTTTTATCAGCCAAAATCAACCATATAGGTGTTTAAGTTCATCTCAATAGAAAGAGAACGAATAAGCTTGGATTGCTCTTTCGGTGTTCATTCACCCACAAATAACAAAGCAAAGTGTAATAAGCCTAAAGAAAGCAAAACAGGTTGTATTCGGTTCCATCTACATAGAAATAAGAATCTTGGATTTCGCTTATTTCAAAGTCGTGTTCTTTGGTATTAATGCACTTTTACCCAGAAATCGCAAAGTGTATGTAATGAGACCAAAATAACAAAACGCCATATTTCCGCAACCATATGCGTAGAAAGAAGACGAATAAGCTTCGATTGGGCTTATTTCAATTCATAGAATCATAGAATCATAGTTGGAATTTATATGGTGTTTTTTGGGTGAGCACCAGAATCACCCCCAAACAAAGCAATAAGGTGTTTTGCGTTCCATCTACGTAGAAAGAAGATGAACACGCTCTGATTGGGCTTATTTCAAATAGCTGTTTTTGGGGTTAGAATGAACATTCAACAAAAAATCACAGAGCCAAATGTTTGTTATCAGCCCAAATCAACCATAAGTGTTTATGTTTATCTCAATAGAAAGAGAACGAATAAGCTTGGATTGCTCTTTCGGTGTTCATTCACCCACAAGCTGCAAAGCAAAGTGTCATAAGCATAAACAACGCAAAACAGGTTGTTTTGGTTTCCATCTACATAGAAAGAAGAATCTTGGATTGCGCTTATTTCAAAATCGTGTTCTTTGGAGTTAATGCATATTTACCCAGAAATCGCAGTGTAGGTAATGAGACCAAAATAACAAAACGACATATTTCCGCTTCCATATGAGTAGAAAGAAGACGAATAAGCTTCGATTGGGCTTATTTCAATTCATAGAATCATAGAATCATAGAATCATAGAGTTGAAATTAGCGTGGTGTTTTTTGGGTGTGCACCAGAATCACAAAACCAAAGCAAAAAGGTCTTTTGGTTAACATAAGCTTCGATTGGGCTTATTTCAATTCATAGAATCATAGAATCATAGAGTTGAAATTAGCGTGGTGTTTTTTAGGGTGTGCACCAGAATCACACAATCAAAGCAAAAAGGTCTTTTGGCTAACATCTGCATATTGGATTTCGCTTATTAAAAAGTAGTGTTCTTTGGTGTTAATGCACATTTACCCAAAAATCACAGTGAATGTAATGCGACCAAACTAAAGAAACACCATATTTCCGCTTCCACATGGGTAGAAAGAAGACGAATAAGCTTCGAGAGGGCTTATTTGAATTTGCATGGTGTTTTTTGGGTGTATACCAGAATCACCCCCAAAGAAAGCAATAAAGTATTTTGCGTTCTATCTACGTAGGAGGAAGATAAAAACGCTCTGATTGGGATTATTTCAAATAGGTGTTTTTGGGGTTAGAATGCACATTCAACCAAAAATCGCAGAGCAAAATGTTTGTTATCAGCCCAAATCAAGCATAGACGTTTTAGTAAATCTCAATAGAAAGAGGACGAATAAGCTTGGATTGCTCCTTAGGTGTTCATTCACCCACAAATTCCAAAGCCGAAAGAAAGCAAAACATTCTGTTTTGGTTTCCATCTACATAGAAAGAGGAATCTTGGATTTCGCTTATTTCAAACCCAGAACACCTTTTTGCTTTGGTTAGGTAATTCTGGTGCACACCCAAAAAACACCACGCTAATTTCAACTCTATGATTCTATGATTCTATGAATTGAAATAAGCCCAATCGAAGCTTATTCGTCTTCTTTCTACTCATATGGAAGCGGAAATATGTCATTTTGTTATTTTGGTCTCATTACATACACTTTGCGATTTCTGGGTAAAAGTGCATTAATACCAAAGAACACGACTTTGAAATAAGCGAAATCCAAGATTCTTATTTCTATGTAGATGGAACCGAATACAACCTGTTTTGCTTTCTTTAGGCTTATTACACTTTGCTTTGTTATTTGTGGGTGAATGAACACCGAAAGAGCAATCCAAGCTTATTCGTTCTCTTTCTATTGAGATGAACTTAAACACCTATATGGTTGTGTCAGAGCTGCTTGAAGATCCTAGCTCACAGAGGATCACGCTAGCCAGCGATCATTAAGTAAAAGTCTTTATTGAATTGCAGTTTCCATTCTCACGCTGCTGCGCGCAACTCTACGTCTAGTAGCTAGATCGGCGAAGCTCCGTCTGAGTCTCCGCCCCTTGTGCACCAACTTAATATCCTAGCCCTGCTCCACCTTTTCCGCCTGACTGTCCTCCTCTGGGTCCCTCTACCCCCCGGGGTTTCTTCCTTCCTGGATTCTTCTGACGCTGACCCGGACCCTCCTGCCTCCTTGCGCCGGGCTTTAGGACCTGGTTCCCTTTCCGGGCTGCTTACTGCGCCGCCTTCCTCTGCATTTGAACTTGGCGCGCGCGCCCAACCCTCCACTTTCCTCTTAACCGTTTCTTCGCTCCCCGATGGAGGTGTGGCCACTCCTGACTCATGCCCTCCCTCCTGTGGTGAGCTGCCAGCGCTTGCTCCCTGGCTCCCTTCTTCTTCCCTGCTCCCTGGCGGTGACGCTGGTCCCGATTTCCAACTGCTCTCCCCTGAGTCCCCTCTGGCTCTATCTTCCTGGGGTGCCCCCCTAGACTCCCCCCTTGCCCTGACCACTGGTGCTCCTTTCTGTGAATCCTCTGATTCACTGGAAAGACTAGGAGATCTCGGGTCGTCGTCATCACTCATCTTTTCTTCTGCCTCCTCCCCTTCGCTCTCTGTTTCCTCCCTTGGCCTTGCCTCTGCTCCTAAATCCCTGACATCCATCCCCCCCTCGAAGCCCCCCATTCCCCCCTCCCCTCCTTCCGGTGCTGGAGCTGGGTGCTGCTGTTGCAAAGGGACGAACGTCGGATATCGTTCGCTTCCCGTGGCGGGCCTCCATCTGAAGTCTCGCGGGTCTTCCTCCCTGCTCTCGTCGACGACGGTCACCTCCGCTTCCATCTCTGTGCCGCCGTGCTCGAAACCAGGGTCGTCCCCGAAAACGTCCATGTCCGTTTCTCCCTCACTTCCTCCTGGCGGCGTTGCTCGTCCTGGGCCTTCCAGCCACCTTCTGCGGAACTGCTCCTCTGGTCTATCGTCCCACCAATACGAGGGTTCTGATGCAGATCCCGAGGGTGACCCCTCCGGGGAACGGACGTCTTGTGTCGGGTCCTCTTCCGAGTCGAACCCCCGGAAAGTGCTGGCCGAAAGCGTGGGCGTGAAAAGCCAGTCGTCGAAAAAGTCTGCTGGCATAGGTCTATGTGGGAAGAGGGCATGAAACTCGTCTTTGAGTAGAGGTTCGTCCAAGGCGTAGCCCGGCACCCAGCTGTTCGCACTGGCCGGGGTGCCCTCCTTGGCGAGAAAGTATTCTACCCCCTCTTCCCCCCATCTGGAGTCCAAAATCTCCGTGACTTCGTTGATGCGCTCCTTCTGTGCCACTCCCGCGTGCCCTGTTCTGTCTCTGACCGGACTCGGCGCCGTTCCGGGTTCCTGGAACCTGTGCGGTGCCTTGTAGGGAGTGAGCACCGATCTGTGGAACACCGGATGCATTCTGGAACCCTCCGGAAGTGCCAGTCTGAAAGCTACCGGGTTGACCTGCTCTTCGACTTGGTAGGGCCCCAGTTGTTTATGCCCTAGTTTCTTCTTGGCCAACGACCTGGCCGGCACTGCGTGGGCTGCTAACCAGACCCAGTCTCCCACGTGGAGCTCTTCGCCAACCCTTCTGTGTCTGTCCGCTTGTACCTTGTATGCGTGTTTGGCCAGCTCCAGGTGGCGCCTCAGCTGATCGTGGACTTCCTGCAGCTCCGACGCGAACGCATCTGCCGTCTGCGGCTCCCCCTCCCCCATTCTTTCCAGTCCCGGGAAGGTTCTGGGGTGCCTCCTGTTGTTGGCGAAGAACGGCGTGACCCCCGTGGACACGTGCTTCGTGTTGTTGTAGGCGAACTCGGCAAGCGGCAGGTAATCCACCCACGTCGCAGGCTGTTGATTGGCATAGCATCTCAGGTACTGCTGCATGATGGCATTGACCCGCTCCGCTTGCCCGTTGGTCTGCGGGTGTCTCGCCGACGCCAGGTTGATCTTGACGTTCAGGAAGCCCATCAGCTTCTGCCAGAAATTCGAGATGAACTGCCGCCCGCGGTCGGACAGAATAGACCGTGGCAGACCGTGAACCTTGAACACGTGGTCTATGAACAGTTTGGCGGTTTGCTCCGCCGTGGCCACCTTCGCACACGGAATGAAATGGGCCATCTTGGAAAACAGGTCCACCACCACCAGCACTGCCGTCTTGCCCCTCGAGCTGGGCAGATCTGTGACAAAGTCCAGAGCCACCCTTTCCCAAGGTTCGACCGGAGTTTGCAGCGGTTCCAACAGTCCGGCCGGCGGTCTGTGCACTGGTTTGGCCCTCTGGCAGGTGTCACACCTCGCCACGTAGTCTGCGACCTCCCCTCTCATTCCAGGCCACCAGAAATCCCTGGCTACTAATTCCACCGTCTTCTCCTTGCCAAAGTGCCCGGCCGTGGGCGCGTCGTGCAGCTGCTGCAGCACCTTGGCGCGAAGGTCGTCTCCCGGCACGTAGATGGCCCCTTTACGGATGAGCAATCCATCTCGTAGCTGGAAACCGTCGGCCACAGCCTTGCCCCTTTGCACCTCTGCCATCTTTGCTTGCGCGAAGGAGTCATCCTGCAACGCTCGTCGCACCGCCTCCAGGTCAACTGTCGCCGAAGCGCACGCCCACACCGTCGGTGCGAAGATGTGCATGGCTGCCGCTGGCGTTGCGTCCTCCAGATACTGTGGCTTACGGGAGAGGGCGTCCGCCATGATGTTCGTGTCCCCCGGGACATACTCTATGCGGAAGTCGAAGTTCGCAAAAAACTCAGCCCAGCGTATCTGCCTCTGGTTTAGGAACTGTGCCGTGCGCCAGTGCTCCAGATTCTTGTGGTCCGTGCAAACCTGCACCGTGTGCTTGGCGCCGATCAGGAAGTGCCGCCACGCTTTGAACGCTGCATGAATGGCCAGCAACTCCCTGTCCCAGATGGTGTAGTTCTGCTCGGACTTGCTGAGCTTCCTGGAGTAAAACGCTCCCGGTCGCCACACCCCCTGCTGGTCCTTTTGCAGCAGGACCGCCCCCACGGCTCTGTCCGAGGCGTCTGTCTCCACCCTCATCGGCCTGCTGGGGTTGACGTGAAGCAGCTGCTCTTCCGACGCGAAGAGACGCTTGAGTGCCTGAAAGGACTGCTCCGCCTCCTCCGTCCAAACGAACTTCTTTTTCTTGGAGCTAAGCGTGTCTGTGATGGCCGCTGTCTGCATAGCGAAGCCCTTGATAAACTTGCGATAGAAGTTCGCAAAGCCGACAAACCTTTGGACCTCTTTCCGGTTGCGTGGGCTCTTCCAGTCCAATACCGCTCGAACCTTGGCGCTGTCCATGGCGAGCCCCTTGTCAGACAACTTGTAGCCCAGAAAATCCACCTCCGTCACGTCGAATTGGCACTTCTCCAGCTTGGCGTAGAGCCTATGTTGCTTTAGTCTGGTCAGCACTTCCTTGACGTGCCTGTCATGCTCCTGCTGCGATTCCGAAAAGATCAGGATGTCATCTAAGAAACAGACGCACGTCTTGTAGAGAAGTCCCGCCAACACGTGATGCATGAAAGCTTGAAAAACGTGGGAGCCATTTTGCAGTCCAAAAGGCATAACTCTGTATTCGTAGGTACCCAGTGGCGTGAACATGGCCGTCTTCCACTCATCCCCCTCCCGCATGCGAATGAGGTTGTACGCCCCTCGCAGGTCTAATTTGGTGAACACTTTTCCCTTCCGCACCTTCGCCAGGAGGTCGTCGATTCGGGGCATGGGGAAGTCCGACGGCTTGGTCACACTGTTTAAAATGCGATAGTCCACGACCAGTCTTTTTTGGGGCGTGTCTCGCTTTTTAACAAAGAATACAGGACTGCCCCCCGCTGCCTTGGACTCTCGGATGAAACCGCGCTCCAAATTATGATCGATGAACTCTTTGAGTTCCTGCAGCTCGTCCTCCGACATGGAATACAGTTTCCCTTTAGGCAGCGCCGCCCCCGGCAGCAGGTCAATTTTGCAGTCATATGGTCTGTGAGGGGGTAGCCTGTCCGCCTCCTTCTCGCAGAAAACTTCCAAAAATTCTGCGTACTTGTGGGGAATCGCTTGCAGCGTGCCTAGCAGCAGCTGTGACTCCTCTTCCTCTCCTTCCTGCCGGTGCATGATGCAGTGTTCAGCACAAAAGGAAGAGCCGAAGACCAGCTGCCTCTGGTACCAAGCCAGCGTTGGGCTGTGCTTGTCCAGCCAACTCATTCCCAATACAATGGGCGTATCCGATAGTTGAGTGACATTGAAGCTGATGATTTCTTTGTGATTCCCAAGTCGCATCGCCATTGGCGGCGTCTGCTTCACCACTTGCCCCCTAGCAACTCCCTGCCATCCACCGTGACAACCTGCAGGGGCAGTGTGGCCGGCAGCAACTGTATAGCGTGCTTGTCGACAAAGTCCTGCCCTATAAAGTCCGCGTTGCTGCCCGAGTCCACTGTGATGGGCACGTCCATGGTGATTCCATTGGGCAGCTGGAGAGATGCGGTGAGCCTCACCACTGGTTTGGGCGGGAGGGGGTTCACGGGCTGTAAAATCTCTGGGGACTGCAGCACTAACACGTCTGGCTGGGCCCCAGGGCCTCTTCCTCCAGCCAGACTGCTTCGTTTCCCTGCTGTGTTCCTCCTTGCTGCGTTGCTGCAGTCACCATTGCCGAGGCTGCAGTGAGCTTGTGGAGCCTCTGGGGACACTCTTTCGCCATATGCCCTGGCTCCTCACAGACGTAACACTTCCTGTTCCCTCTAGGAGGCTTCGCTTTCACTGCTGCCGGTGCTAGGGCTCTGGTTGCTGACTGAGCCCTTGCACCTCCAACCTCCATAGGTTCGGCTCCTCCTCCTGGCGGAGGCGTGGATTGCGCCCGCGCTGCTTCTCTGGGAAGGAAGGAGGGGCCCCTGGCTGGTTCGCGCCCTCCACGCCCTTCGTCCCTGCTCCACGGGCGTTCTTCCAGCCTCACCCCCACTGCCAGTGCCCTCTGAACGACCTCCTGGGTGGTTCGGGGTCTCTCCCCCCTCGCAATCTCATCTTTAATCGAGCTGTGCAACCCCTCCCAAAACAGGTCTCTTACAGGGGCCGAATCTCTGTCCCATTCCAGGGCACTGACCAAGGCGAAAAAGCGGGCATGGTACTGCCTGACGCTGGCCCTCCCTTGTCTTAGCCCATGCACCTCCTTCCGGGCAAGATCCACGTCAATGCTTGATAAAAAACACCCATCCATCGCTTTAATAAAGGCATCTGCATTCTGGAGCGCCGGATCCTTATCTCTCCATAAATTGCGTAGCCATGCTTTAGCATCCCCATGCAAATGAGACATGATGAATCCCACTCTCTCTTCCTGGATGCGAGAGCCTCGGCATTCAGTTGTGCCACTGCTTTTCTGAGTTCCTCTATCTGCTGCTCAGCCGTCATGTCGTCTGCCGTTCGTGAGCTCGCTAGTGGGCACCTGCTTCTCTCCCCTCCTCGAGGTTGTAGATGCCCACAATTGAGTGTGACGGAGCTTACTGTCAGAGCTGCTTGAAGATCCTAGCTCACAGAGGATCACGCTAGCCAGCGATCATTAAGTAAAAGTCTTTATTGAATTGCAGTTTCCATTCTCACGCTGCTGCGCGCAACTCTACGTCTAGTAGCTAGATCGGCGAAGCTCCGTCTGAGTCTCCGCCCCTTGTGCACCAACTTAATATCCTAGCCCTGCTCCACCTTTTCCGCCTGACTGTCCTCCTCTGGGTCCCTCTACCCCCCGGGGTTTCTTCCTTCCTGGATTCTTCTGACGCTGACCCGGACCCTCCTGCCTCCTTGCGCCGGGCTTTAGGACCTGGTTCCCTTTCCGGGCTGCTTACTGCGCCTCCTTCCTCTGCATTTGAACTTGGCGCGCGCGCCCAACCCTCCACTTTCCTCTTAACCGTTTCTTCGCTCCCCGATGGAGGTGTGGCCACTCCTGACTCATGCCCTCCCTCCTGTGGTGAGCTGCCAGCGCTTGCCCCCTGGCTCCCTTCTTCTTCCCTGCTCCCTGGCGGTGACGCTGGTCCCGATTTCCAACTGCTCTCCCCTGAGTCCCCTCTGGCTCTATCTTCCTGGGGTGCCCCCCTAGACTCCCCCCTTGCCCTGACCACTGGTGCTCCTTTCTGTGAATCCTCTGATTCACTGGAAAGACTAGGAGATCTCGGGTCGTCGTCATCACTCATCTTTTCTTCTGCCTCCTCCCCTTCGCTCTCTGTTTCCTCCCTTGGCCTTGCCTCTGCTCCTAAATCCCTGACAGGTTGATTTTGGCTGATAAAAAGCATTTCACTCTGCGATTTTTGGTTGAATGTGCATTCTTTTTGCTTTGGTTGTGTGATTCTAGTGCAAACCCAAAAAACACCCTGTGAATTGAAATAAGCCTCGAAGCTTATGCGTCTTCTTTCTCCGCATATGGAAGCGGAAATATGGTGTTTTGTCATTTTAGGCTCATTACACTCACTTGGCGATTTGTGGGTCAATGTACATTAGAACCAAAGAACACGACTTTGAAATAAGCGCAATCCAAGATTCTTCTTTCTATGTAGATGGTATCCAAAACAACCTGTTTTGCTTTGTTTATGCTTATGACACTTCGATTTGCAGTTTGTGGGTCAATGAATACCGAAATGCAATCCAAGCTTATTTGTCCTCTTTCGATTGAGATTAACTTAAACACCTATGGTTGATTTTGGCTGATAACAAACATTTCACTGCGATTTTTGGTTGAATGTGCATTCTTTTTGCTTTGGTTGTGTGATTCTAGTGCAAACCCAAAAAACACCATGCACATTCAAATAAGCCCTCTCGAAGCTTATTCGTCTTCTGGAAGAAGTATATGGAAGAGGAATGGTGTTTCTTTATTTTGGTCGCATTACATTCACTTTGCCATTTTGGGGTACATGTGCATTAACACCAAAGAACAATACTTTTTATTAAGCGAAATCCAAGATTCTTCTTTCTATGTAGACGGAACCCAAAACAACCTGTTTTGCGTTGATTATGCTTATGATACTTCGATTTTCTATTTGTGGGTGAATGAAAACCGAGTGCAATCCAAGCTTCTTCTCCCTCTTTCAATTGAGATGAACCAAAACACCCATGCTTGATTTGGGCTGATAGCATACATTTCGCTCTGCGATTTTTGGTTGAATGTGCATTGTAACCCCAAAAACACTTATTTGAAATAAGCCCAAGCAGAGCGTTTTCATCTTCTTCCTATGTAGATGGAATCCAGAAGACCTTTCTGCTTTGGTAGTGTGATTCTGGTGCAAACAGAAGGGGAGGGAAACGGGCGGAAGAGCCTGTGCTGCCGCCATCTTGGGCAAGGGCAGGGGGTACCCGGAAGGAGGTGCCACCGGAGGAGAGGCAAGCCGACAGGAAAGGGAGGGAAACGGGCGGAAGAGCCTGTGCTGCCGCCATCTTGGGCGAGGGCAGTGGTACCCGGAAGGAGGTGCCACCGGAGGAGAGGCAAGCCGACAGGAAGGGGAGGGAAACGGGTGGAAGAGCCTGTGCTGCCGCCATCTTGGGCGAGGGCAGGCGTACCGGAAGGAGGTGCCACCGGGGGAGAGGCAAGCGGACAGGAAGGGGAGGGAAACGGGCGGAAGAGCCTGTGCTGCCGCCATCTTGGGCGAGGGCAGGGGTACCGGAAGGAGGTGCCACCGGAGGAGAGGCAAGCTGACAGGAAGGGGAGGGAAACGGGCGGAAGAGGCGCTGCGACCTTGGGCCAGCAGAGACGTGCCGAGCCAGGCTGGCCCTCTCTCTTTCTCCCGCCCACTCTCTCTCGACCCCGCTCTCCCCAGGGGGCAGCCCTGCCCCCCGCCCCGCCCTCACCTGCCTTTCTCCCCCAGTGGCCTTCCTCTCGTGCCCCTTGGCGGAGGGATGGGGCGGGTGGGCCGCGGAAGTTTATATACAAGAATATACATACCTAGATATAGGTGTCCGTTTGTAAATAAATAAAAATAAAACGGATATATGTATATGTATGCAGTGCTTCTTTTCTAAAAAAAATGATTGGGGGTACTCTCATTTTGACTCAAGAAAATCGCCATTTTTTAGTTCAAACCGGGAAAAATAAATACAGTAAATGGACAAAAGTACATTCACAAAATGTTTTATGCATTCCTCTGTGCCCCCCCCCCCAGAAAAAAGCACTGTATATGTTCTGCCAAGGGCAGGGTTATTTCTGGATCTGGAGCCAATAAGCACACCAGTGGATGAAGAATAAGCAATGCTTTATTTGCATAAGGTTTTTTTTTGGTTTTTTTATAATAAATTTTATTGATTTTCCATGCAATTATACATTTTTATCCAAAATACAACAAATTATCTCCTTTTTTGAACTTCCTTCAGCGTCTCTGATAATCATCCATATTTATAACTTTAATTACACATTCCCTTCTTTCGTATTGCCATTATACCTCCCTTCCCCCACTATTTCATATTAACAATATTTCTCTATTTTTACAGTGCCTCTTGAAATCCCACTAGAGTTGTGTTCACGCCTGTCAGGGGTTTAGGTGCAGAGGCACGGGCAAGGGAGGAAACAGAGAGCGAAGGGGAGGAGACAGAGGAAAGGATGAGTGATGACGACGACCCGAGATCTCCCAGTCTTTCCAGTGAATCAGAGGATTCACAGAAAGGAGCACCAGTGGCCAGGGCAAGGGGGGAGTCTAGGGAGGCACCCCAGGAAGATAGAGCCAGAGGAGACTCAGGGGGGAGCAGCTGGAAATCGGGACCAGCGTCACCGCCAGGAAGCAGGGAAGAGGAAAGGAGCCAGGAGGGAAGCGCTGGCAGCTCACCACAGGAGGGAGGGCAGGAGTCAGGAGTGGCCACACCTCCATCGGGGAGCGAGGAAACGGTTAAGAGGAAAGTGGAAGGTTGGGCGCGCGCGCCAAGTTCAAATGCAGAGGAAGGCGGCGCAGTGAGCAGCCCCGAAAGGGAACCGGGTCCTAAAGCCCCGGCGCAAGGAGGCAGAAGGGTCCGGGTCAGCGTCAGAAGAATCCCGGAAGGAAGAAGCCCCGGGGGGTAGAGGGACCCAGAGGAGGACAGTCAGGAGGAAAAGGTGGAGCAAGGCTAGGATATTAAGTTGGTGCGCACGGGGCGGAGACTCAGACGGAGCCTCGCCGATCTAGCTAGTAGACGTAGAGTTGCAGACAGCAGCGTGAGAATGGAAACTGTAATTCAATAAAGACTTTTACTTAATGACCGCTGGCTAGCGTGATCCTCTGTGAGCTAGGATCTTGAAGCAGCTCTGACAGTAGGCTCCGTCTCTACATTGTGGGCATCTGCAGCCTCGAGGAGGGGAGAGAAACAGGCGCCCACTAGCGAGCTCACGAACGGCGCCGAGTCCGCTCAGAGAAGGAACGGGGCACGCGGGAGTGGCACAGGAGGAGCGCATCAACGAAGTCACGGAGATTTTGGACTCCAGATGGGGGGAAGAGGGAGTAGAATACTTTCTCGCCAGGGAGGGCACCCCGGCCAGTGCGAACAGCTGGGTGCCGGGCTACGCTTTAGACGAACCTCTGCTCAAAGACGAGTTTCATGCCCTCTTCCCACATAGACCTATGCCAGCAGACTTTTTCGACGACTGGCTTTTCACGCCCACGCTTTCGGACAGCACGTTCAGGGGGTTCGACTCGGACGAGGAACCAACACGAGACGTCCGTTCCCCGGAGGGGTCACCCTCGGGATCGGTCTCAGAACCCTCGTATTGGTGGGACGATAGGCCGGAGGAGCAGTTCCGCAGGAAGTGGCTGGACTGTTCCGGCCGAGCAACGCCGCCTGGAGGAAGTGCGGGAGAGACGGACATGGACATTTTCGGGGACGACCCTGGTTTCGAGCACGGCGGCACAGAGATGGAAGAGGAGGTGACTGTCGTCAACGAGAGCAGAGAGGAAGACCTGGAAGAGTTCCGCTGGAGGCCTGCCACGGGAAGCGACCGATATCCGACGTTCGTCCCTTTGCAACAGCAGCCCCCAGCTCCAGCACCGGAAGGAGGGGAGGGGGGACTGGGGGGCTTCGAGGGGGGGATGGATGTCAGGGGTTTAGGTGCAGAGGCACGGGCAAGGGAGGAAACAGAGAGCGAAGGGGAGGAGACAGAGGAAAGGATGAGTGATGACGACGACCCGAGATCTCCCAGTCTTTCCAGTGAATCAGAGGATTCACAGAAAGGAGCACCAGTGGCCAGGGCAAGGGGGGAGTCTAGGGAGGCACCCCAGGAAGATAGAGCCAGAGGAGACTCAGGGGGGAGCAGCTGGAAATCGGGACCAGCGTCACCGCCAGGAAGCAGGGAAGAGGAAAGGAGCCAGGAGGGAAGCGCTGGCAGCTCACCACAGGAGGGAGGGCAGGAGTCAGGAGTGGCCACACCTCCATCGGGGAGCGAGGAAACGGTTAAGAGGAAAGTGGAAGGTTGGGCGCGCGCGCCAAGTTCAAATGCAGAGGAAGGCGGCGCAGTGAGCAGCCCCGAAAGGGAACCGGGTCCTAAAGCCCGGCGCAAGGAGGCAGAAGGGTCCGGGTCAGCGTCAGAAGAATCCCGGAAGGAAGAAGCCCCGGGGGGTAGAGGGACCCAGAGGAGGACAGTCAGGAGGAAAAGGTGGAGCAAGGCTAGGATATTAAGTTGGTGCGCACGGGGCGGAGACTCAGACGGAGCCTCGCCGATCTAGCTAGTAGACGTAGAGTTGCAGACAGCAGCGTGAGAATGGAAACTGTAATTCAATAAAGACTTTTACTTAATGACCGCTGGCTAGCGTGATCCTCTGTGAGCTAGGATCTTGAAGCAGCTCTGACAACGCCGCATACGTTTTTCAGATAGGAACTTTCAGTAGGAACTTTCCCCAGTCTTCGATGAACTTTTGGTCTTTGGTGTATCTGATTTTCCCAGTTAATTTGTCCAATTCCGCATAATCTGTCAATTTCAGTCTCCATTCTTTTATCGTCGGTATTTCCTCTTGCTTCCATTTCTGGGCCAACAAGATTCTGGCTGCCGTTGCTGCATATTGAAAGAGTTTACAGTCTTTTCTTCTTATGTCCTTTCCTAAGATCTCTAAAAGAAAAGAAAAGCCTCCGGTTTTTTTGCAAAAGTCAGTGGCGTAGCGTCAGCACCCGGGGCAAGGCAAGTAATTTGCGCCCCCTAACCCGTGGATTTGCGCCCCCTAACCCGTGGATTTGCGCCCCCTAACCCTAACCCCCAGATGTTGCGCCCGGTGCGGCCGGCCCCCCCTGCACCCCCCACGCTACGCCACTGGCAAAAGTATATCTTAACAGTTTTTTCATTTTATTGTATATCATTTCCCAAAAGCTTTTCACTTTCTTATTCCCACCACACATGAAAGAACGTCCCTTCTTTTTCTTTACATTTCCAACATTTGTTACACGTCTTATACATCTTTGCTAACTTTACAGGTGTGATGTACCATCTGTAAAACATTTTCATAACATTTTCTTTCAGTGCCGTGCATGCAGTAAATTTTATATTCTCTTTCCACAATTTTTCCCATTCATCAAATTGAATATTATACCCAAAATCTTTGGCCCACTGTATCATTACCGATTTAACCTCTTCATCTTTCGTATGCCATTCCAACAATATCTTATACATTTTTGACCGAGTTTTATATTAATTGTTTATTATGTCTATTTGAAATTTAGATTCTTTTTCTACATAACCCCTTTCTTTTAAGTCTTTTTTAAACATTTCATTTACTTGAAAGTAATGCAACCAATCATATACATAATCTTTAACTTGTTCAAATGGTTTCAATTTCCATTTTCCTCCTTCTTTAATTACCAATTCACCATATGTACTCCAATTACCTCTCATATTAATTTTCTTAACACTCATTACCTCCAGCGGAGATAGCCAATAAGGGACTTTTGGCTCCAATATATTTTTGTATCTATCCCATACTAGAAGTTAAAGAACTCCTGAAAATGTGGTTTCCCGCTCAGGCTTGTGCGATTTTGAATATGACACCTGAAGCTGGAGGATGCCCCACGGCGATTGGTGGAGCTGGGATTGGGCTGAGGTGGGTGATGAAGGTGGGGCTCACACAAGGCACCCCTAAGTGTCCGGGTCAGGAGGGATGACCATTGAGTGCCTCCAGCTCACAACCCTGTGTGGTGGGCTGAGGGGATGGGAATGAATCATCCCAATAACAATTTACACCCGGCTGGGTGTGAACGGAGCTGATTCAGCCCTCTCTTTCTCTCCCGATAAGTATTTTCTATTTTCTAGGGTGCTAGTCTCCGTCCAGGTGGGCGCCGTGCCACCCGCCTCGCAAGCGAGACTCTTCCGCTACCACTACCAGCTTTCCAGGGAGAAAGTGGCAAGTCAGGGTTTGCTTGGGCCAATGGAACTCCCTGCCAAAGGAAGAGCCTCCGGCACTTGAATCCACTGCCCACCTGACTCTTCTTTTCATCTCTCAGCTGGCACCGAGTTCTGGTTGGGCCTGGCAAGAGGAGAAGCTTCTGGTCGACAGCGGTGGCAAGTTTCAGGCAAGCCTTCTCAGAAAGTTTGGGGGCTGTGGGACTGCCTGCCACTGGAGTTGCTATAATAATGAATTTTCCTTATGTTATTCCTGTTAAACTCCTTTTAAAGGTGACAGTGTTTGTCCACTTTTGGGACTGCCTGCCACTGGATGCCCTATAAAGATATGGGGCTTTTCAGCATGAAAAAGAAATCCCAATGACCCCTTTGGGACTCACTGCTACAGTGCCGGGGGGGCTTTGGAACTCCCTGCCACTTTGAAATGCCTCTCTGGGCGAGGCGTTCAGCAGGTGGTGGGTTCGAATTCCTCCCTGGCAGGAATGCAGACTTAAAGCTGCTAGTCTGAACCCGTGTCTTGCGGTGGACAACATAGCGTACGCAGCCGGAGGTGGGTGCGAGGAGCAGTGCCAGGGGAGCAGCAAGGAAGGTGAAGAAGCCCAGCAATTGGTGGATCCAGGGTTTGAGAGACAGGATTTTTGCACGGCTTCTTTCCGGCCAGAGCAAAGAAAAGTGACCATGAGAGTAGAGATAATTTATTAAATTTATCTGCTTTATCTGGTTCAATAATTATAATAATTATAATTATTATTTAATTATTGTCAGGGGTTCAGGAGCAGAGGAAACACCATATTTCCTCTTCCATATGCTTCTTCCTGAAGACGAATAAGCTTCGAGAGGGCTTATTTGAATTTGCATGGTGTTTTTTGGGTTTGCACTAGAATCACACAACCAAAGCAAAAAGAATGCACATTCAACCAAAAATCGCAGTGAAATGTTTGTTATCAGCCAAAATCAAACATAGGTTGTTTAACTTAATCTCAATCGAAAGAGGACGAATAAGCTTGGATTGCATTTCGGTATTCATTGACCCACAAACTGCAAATCGAAGTGTCATAAGCATAAACAAAGCAAAACAGGTTGTTTTGGATACCATCTACATAGAAAGAAGAATCTTGGATTGCGCTTATTTCAAAGTCGTGTTCTTTGGTTCTAATGTACATTGACCCACAAATCGCCAAGTGAGTGTAATGAGCCTAAAATGACAAAACACCTGTCAGGGGTTCAGGAGCAGAGGCAAGGGCAAGGGAGGAAACAGAGAGCGAGGGGGAGGAGGCAGAAGAAAAGATGAGTGATGACGACGACCCGAGATCTCCGAGTCTTTCCAGTGAATCAGAAGATTCACAGAAAGGAGCACCAGTGGCCAGGGCAAGGGGGGAGCCTAGGGGGACACCCCAGGAAGATAGGGCCAGAGGGGACTCAGAGGAGAGCAGTTGGAAATCGGGACCAGCGTCACCGCCAGAGAGCAGGGAAGAGGAAGGGCGCCAGGGATCAAGCGCTGGCAGCTCACAACAGGGGGGAGGGCACGAGTCAGGAGTGGCCACACCTCCATCGGGGAGCGAAGAAACGGTCAGACGGAAAGTGGGAGGTTGGGCGCGCGCGCCAAGTTCAAATGCACAGGAAAGTGACGCAGTAGGCAGCCCGGAAAGGGAGCCAGGTCCTAAAGCCCGGCGCAAGGAGACAGGAGGTTCCGGGGGGTCGGCGTCAGAAGAATCCCGGAAAGAAGAGACCCCGGGGGCAGAGGGACCCAGAGGAGAACAGTCAGGCGGAAAAGGTGGAGCAGGGCTAGGATATTAAGTTGGTGCACAAGGGGCGGAGACTCAGACGGAGCTTCGCCGATCTAACCACTAGACGTAGAGTTGCACGCAGCAGCTTGAGAATGGAAACTGTAACTCAATAAAGACTTTTACTTAATGATCGCTGGCTAGCGTGATCCTCTGTGAGCTAGGATCTGGAAGCAGCTCTGACAACACCATATTTCCGCTTCTTTCTCCGCATATGGAAGACGCATAAGCTTTGACGCATAAGCTTCGAGGCTTATTGCAATTCACAGGGTGTTTTTTGGGTTTGCACTAGAATCACACAACCAAAGCAAAAAAAATACACATTCAACCAAAAATCGCAGAGTGAAATGTTTTTTATCAGCCAAAATCAACCATAGGTGTTTAAGTTCATCTCAATAGAAAGAACGAATAAGCTTGGATTGCTCTTTCGGTGTTCATTTACCCACAAATAACAAAGCAAAGTGTAATAAGCCTAAAGAAAGCAAAACAGGTATTCGGTTCCATCTACATAGAAATAAGAATCTTGGATTTCACTTATTTCAAAGTCGTGTATTAATGCACTTTTACCCAGAAATCGCAAAGTGTATGTAATGAGACCAAAATAACAAAACGCCATATTTCCGCATCCATATGCGTAGAAAGAAGAGGAATAAGTTTCGATTGGGCTTATTTCAATTCATAGAATCATAGTTGGAATTTACATGGTGTTTTTTGGGTGAGCACCAGAATCACCCCCAAACAAAGCAATAAGGTGTTTTGCGTTCCATCTACGTAGAAAGAAGATGAAAACGCTCTGATTGGGTTTATTTCAAATAGCTGTTTTTGGGGTTAGAATGCACATTCAACCAAAAATCACAGAGCGAAATGTTATCAGCCCAAATCAAGCATAGGTGTTTTAGTTAATAGAAAGAGGACAAATAAGCTTGGATTGCTCTTTCGGTGTTCATTCTCCCACCAACGGGCAGCTCCGCAATCCAGACCCGGTCCTACAAATGCAAAGTGACGGCACCCCGCAAGGCAGGGTGGGGGCTCTGCTCCCTGGGGGCAGAAAGAATCCATTAGTATGTCCTGTGTGTGCATTGCAGGGCATTGGACTGGATGACCACCAGGGTCCCTTCTAGCTCTACCATTCTGGGCTTCTACCTGTGTCTGTGTGTTTAGAAAGAAAAATTGCTATCGTGATTATAATTATAATAATGATTGCAATTTTTCTTATTGTAATTTTGATTACTTTTCTTATTGTAATTGTAATTATTAAAATTAGAATATATAATTGTCGGAGCCGCTTCCAGGTCCCAGCTCACAGAGGACCACGCTAGCCGGCAGTACTGTACAAAAGTCTTTATTAAGTTACAGTTTCAATTTCCAAGCCGCAGCGCGCAGCTCTACGTCTTAGAAGCTAGACCGGCGAAGCTCCGTCTGAGTCTCCGCCTCCTGTACACCAACTTAATACTCTAGCCTTGATCCACCTCTTCCGTCTTTCCTTCCTCCTCTGGGTCCCTCTACCCCCCGTGGCCTCTTCCTTCCTGGACTCTTCTGACGCTGACCCCCCGGACTCTTCTCCCTCCTTGCGGCGGGCTTTAGGACCTGGCTCCCTATCCGGGCTGCTTACTGTGCTGCCTTCCTGTGTATTTGAACTTGGCGCGCACGCCCAGCCTTCAACCTTCCTCTTGACCGTTTCCTCGCTCCCCGATGGAGGTGTGGCGAATCCTGACTCATGCCCTCCCGCTTGCGGCGAGCCGCCAGATCCCGATACCTGGGACCCCTCCCCCCTACTGCGCTCTGGTGGGGAAGCTGGTCCCGATTTCCAACTGCTGCTCTCTGAGTCCCCTCTGGTCCCTTCTTCCTGGGGTGTCCCCCTAGGCGCCCCCCTTGCTCTGACCACTGGCGCCCCTTTCTGTGAATCTTCCGATTCACTGGAAAGACTCAGAGATCTGGGGCCGCTGTCATCGCTCATATTTCCTTCGGATTCCTCCCCCTCGCTCTCTGTTTCCTCCCTTTCCTGTGCCTCTGCTCCTGAACCCCTGACATCCATCCCCCCTTGAAGCCCCCCTTTCCCCCCTCCCCTCCTTCAGGTGTGGGTGCTGGGTGCTCCGTTGTTATGGGGGTGAGTGCCGGATACAGTTCATTTCCCGTGGCATACATCCAACTGGATAAGTCCTGCTCTTCCTCCTTGCCCTCGCCGACGTCGATCTCCTCTGCTTCCATCTCTGTGCCGCCGTGCTCGAACCCAAGGTCCTCCCTGAACACGTCCATGTCCGTCTCTCCCTCGGTCTCTTCTGGGTACGTTGCTCGCCCGGGACCCTCCAGCCATTTCCTGCGCCACTGCTCCTCTGGTCGATCATCCCACCAATACGAGGGTTCTGAGGCAGATCCCGAGGGTGACCCCTCCGGGGAACGTGTGTCCAGTGCCGGTTCCTCGTCCGAGTCGAACCCCTGGAACGTGCTGGCTGAAAGCGTGGGTGTGAAAAGCCAGTCGTCGAAAAACTCGGCTGGCATGGGCCTGTGTGGGAAGAGGGCATGAAACTCGTCTTTGAGCAGAGGTTCCTCCAAAGCGTAGCCCGGCACCTAGCTGTTGGCACTGGCTGAGGTGCCCTCTCTGGCGAGAAGGTATTCTACTCCCTCTTCCCCCCATCTTGAGTCTAAAATCTCTGTGACCTCGTTGATGGGCTCCCCCTCTGGCGACCCCCCCTGCGTGGTCCTTTCCCTGAGCGGGCTCGGTGCCGTCCCTGGCTCCTGAAATCTGTGAGGTGCCTTGTAGGGAGTGAGTACTGACCTATGGAAAACCGGATGCATCCTGGATCCCTCCGGAAGCGTCAGCCGGAAAGCCACCGGATTGATCTGTGCCTCGACTTGGTAGGGCCCTAGCTGCTTATGTCCGAGCTTCTTTTTCGCTAACGATCTGGCCGGCACTGCCTGGGCTGCCAACCAAACCCAGTCTCCCACCTGTATTTCTTCCCCAACCCTCCTGTGTCTGTCAGCCTGCAGTTTGTATGCGTGCTTAGCTAGCTCTAACTGCCTTCGAAGCTGTTCGTGGACCTCCTGCAACTCTGACGCGAAGACGTCCGCTGCCTGTGGCTCCCCCTCCCCCACTCTCTGTAGTCCCGGGAAGGTTCTGGGATGCCTCCCATTGTTGGCGAAGAACGGCGTCACCCCCGTGGACACGTGCTTCGTGTTGTTGTAGGCGAACTCGGCGAGTGGCAGGTAGTCCACCCACGTTGCAGGCTGCTGATTTGCGTAACATCTCAGGTACTGCTGCATGATGGCATTGACCCGCTCCGCTTGTCCGTTGGTCTGCGGGTGTCTCGCCGACGCTAGGTTGATCTTGACATTCAGGATGCCCATCAGCTTCTGCCAGAAGTTCGAGATGAACTGTCGCCCCCGGTCGGACAGTATAGACCGTGGCAGACCGTGAACCTTGAACACGTGATCTATGAACAGTTTGGCGGTCTGTTCCGCCGTGGCCACTTTCGCACACAGAATGAAATGTGCCATTTTGGTGAACATGTCCACCACCACTAGCACTGCTGTCTTGCCCCTCGAGCTGGGCAGATCCGTGACAAAGTCCAGGGCCACCCTCTCCCACGGTTCGAGCGGAGTTTGCAGCGGTTCCAGCAGTCCCGCCGGCGGTTTATGCACTGTCTTAGCCCTCTGGCAGGTGTCGCACCTCGCGACGTAATCCGCGACTTCTCCCCGCATCTTGGGCCACCAGAAGTCTCTGGCGACTAATTCTGTCGTCTTCTCAGTGCCAAAGTGCCCGGCGGTGGGTGCGTCGTGCAACTGCTGCAGTACCTTAGCGCGGAGTTCGTCTCCCGGCACGTAGAGGGCCCCTTTGCGGATGAGCAACCCTTCGCGTATCTGGAACTCGTCGCCCTTCGCCGTGCCCCTGTGCACCTCCTCCATCTTCGCTCGTGCGAAGGAGTCTTCCTGCAGCGCGCGACGTACAGCATCCAGGTCTACGGTTGCCGAAGCGCACGCCCATGCTTCTGGTGCGAAAATGTGCTTGGCCGCCGCTGGCGTCGCCTCCTCGAGGTATTGCGGCTTCCTGGACAGTGCATCCGCCATGACGTTGTTGTCACCTGGGACGTACTCTATCCTGAAGTCGAAGTTCCGCAAAGAACTCCGCCCAACGTATGTGTCAGAGCTGCTTCAAGATCCTAGCTCACAGAGGATCACGCTAGCCAGCGGTCATTAAGTAAAAGTCTTTATTGAATTACAGTTTCCATTCTCACGCTGCTGTCTGCAACTCTACGTCTACTAGCTAGATCGGCGAGGCTCCGTCTGAGTCTCCGCCCCGTGCGCACCAACTTAATATCCTAGCCTTGCTCCACCTTTTCCTCCTGACTGTCCTCCTCTGGGTCCCTCTACCCCCCGGGGCTTCTTCCTTCCGGGATTCTTCTGACGCTGACCCGGACCCTTCTGCCTCCTTGCGCCGGGCTTTAGGACCTGGTTCCCTTTCGGGGCTGCTCACTGCGCCGCCTTCCTCTGCATTTGAACTTGGCGCGCGCGCCCAACCTTCCACTTTCCTCTTAACCGTTTCTTCGCTCCCCGATGGAGGTGTGGCCACTCCTGACTCCTGCCCTCCCTCCTGTGGTGAGCTGCCAGCGCTTCCCCCCTGGCTCCTTTCCTCTTCCCTGCTTCCTGGCGGTGACGCTGGTCCCGATTTCCAGCTGCTCCCCCCTGAGTCTCCTCTGGCTCTATCTTCCTGGGGTGCCTCTCTAGATTCCCCCCTTGCCCTGGCCACTGGTGCTCCTTTCTGTGAATCCTCTGATTCACTGGAAAGACTGGGAGATCTCGGGTCGTCGTCATCACTCATCCTTTCCTCTGTCTCCTCCCCTTCGCTCTCTGTTTCCTCCCTTGCCCGTGCCTCTGCACCTAAACCCCTGACATCCATCCCCCCCTCGAAGCCCCCCAGTCCCCCCTCCCCTCCTTCCGGTGCTGGAGCTGGGGGCTGCTGTTGCAAAGGGACGAACGTCGGATATCGGTCGCTTCCCGTGGCAGGCCTCCATCGGAACTCTTCCGGGTCTTCCTCCCTGCTCTCGTTGACGACAGTCACCTCCTCTTCCATCTCTGTGCCGCCGTGCTCGAAACCAGGGTCGTCCCCGAAAATGTCCATGTCCGTCTCTCCCGCACTTCCTCCAGGCGGCGTTGCTCGGCCGGAACAGTCCAGCCACTTCCTGCGGAACTGCTCCTCCGGCCTATCGTCCCACCAATACGAGGGTTCTGAGACAGATCCCGAGGGTGACCCCTCCGGGGAACGGACGTCTCGTGTCGGTTCCTCGTCCGAGTCGAACCCCCTGAACGTGCTGTCCGAAAGCGTGGGCGTGAAAAGCCAGTCGTCGAAAAAGTCCGCTGGCATAGGTCTATGTGGGAAGAGGGCATGAAACTCGTCTTTGAGCAGAGGTTCGTCTAAAGCGTAGCCCGGCACCCAGCTGTTCGCACTGGCCGGGGTGCCCTCCCTGGCGAGAAAGTATTCTACTCCCTCTTCCCCCCATCTGGAGTCCAAAATCTCCGTGACTTCGTTGATGCGCTCCTCCTGTGCCACTCCCGCGTGCCCCGTTCCTTCTCTGAGCGGACTCGGCGCCGTTCCGGGTTCCTGGAACCTGTGCGGTGCCTTGTAGGGAGTGAGCACCGATCTGTGGAACACCGGATGCATTCTGGAACCCTCCGGAAGCGCCAGCCTGAAAGCCACCGGGTTGACCTGCTCTTCGACTTGGTAGGGCCCCAGTTGTTTATGCCCTAGTTTCTTCTTGGCCAACGACCTGGCCGGCACTGCGTGGGCTGCTAACCAGACCCAGTCTCCCACGTGGAGCTCTTCGCCAACCCTTCTGTGTTTGTCCGCTTGTACCTTGTATGCGTGTTTAGCCAGCTCCAGGTGGCGCCGCAGCTGATCGTGGACTTCCTGCAGCTCCGACGCGAACGCATCTGCTGACTGCGGCTCCCCTTCTCCCCTGCATTCCAGTCCCGGGAAGGTTCTAGGGTGCCGCCCGTTGTTGGCGAAGAACGGCGTGACGCCCGTGGATACGTGCTTCGTGTTGTTGTAGGCAAACTCTGCAAGCGGCAGGTAATCCACCCACGTCGCAGGCTGTTGGTTCGCATAACATCTCAGGTACTGCTGCATGATGGCATTGGCTCGCTCCGCTTGCCCGTTGGACTGCGGGTGTCTCGCCGACGCCAGATTGATCTTGACGTTTAGGAAGCCCATCAGCTTCTGCCAGAAGTTCGAGATGAACTGCCGCCCGCGGTCGGACAGAATAGACCGTGGCAGACCGTGAACCTTGAACACGTGGTCTATGAACAGTTTGGCGGTTTGCTCTGCCGTGGCCACCTTAGCACACGGAATGAAATGCGCCATCTTGGAGAACAGGTCCACCACCACCAACACTGCCGTCTTGCCCCTTGAGCTGGGCAGATCCGTGACAAAGTCCAGAGCCACCCTTTCCCAAGGTTCGACCGGAGTTTGCAGCGGCTCCAACAGTCCAGCCGGCGGTTTGTGCACCGTCTTTGCCCTCTGGCAAGTGTCACACCTCGCCACGTAGTCTGCGACCTCCCCTCTCATTCCAGGCCACCAGAAATCCCTGGCTACTAATTCCACCGTCTTCTCCTTGCCAAAGTGCCCGGCCGTGGGTGCGTCGTGCAGCTGCTGTAGCACCTTGGCTCGAAGTTCGTCACCCGGCACGTAGATGGCCCCTTTACGGATGAGCAATCCATCTCGTAGCTGGAAACCGTCGGCCGCTGCCTTGCCCCCTCGCACCTCTGCCATCTTCGTTTGTGCGAAGGAGTCCCCCTGCAACGCTCGCCGCACCGCCTCTAGGTCCACGGTCGCCGCGGCGCACGCCCACACTGTCGGTGCAAAGATGTGCATGGCGGCCGCTGGTGTTGCGTCCTCCAGATACTGTGGCTTGCGGGAGAGAGCGTCTGCCATGATGTTGGTGTCCCCCGGGACATACTCTATTCGGAAGGCGAAGTCCGCAAAGAACTCAGCCCAACGTATCTGCCTCTGGTTCAGGAACTGTGCCGTGCGCCAGTGTTCCAGATTCTTGTGGTCCGTGCAAACCTGCACCGTGTGCTTGGCGCCGATCAGAAAGTGCCTCCACGCCTTGAACGCTGCATGAATGGCCAGCAACTCCCTGTCCCATATGGTGTAGTTCTGCTCGGACTTGCTGAGCTTCCTGGAGTAAAACGCTCCCGGCCGCCACACGCCCTGCTGGTCCTTCTGCAGCAGGACCGCCCCCACTGCTCTGTCCGAAGCGTCTGTCTCCACCCTCATCGGCATGCTGGGGTTGACATGAAGCAGCTGCTCTTCCGACGCGAAGAGACGCTTGAGGGCCTGAAAGGACTGCTCCGCCTGCTCTGTCCAGATGAACTTCTTCTTCTTGGAGCTAAGGGTGTCAGTGATGGCCGCCGTCTGCATCGCGAAGCCCTTGATAAACTTGCGATAGAAGTTCGCAAAGCCGACAAACCGTTGGACCTCCTTCCGGTTGCGTGGGCTCTTCCAATCCAACACTGCTCGAACCTTGGCGCTGTCCATGGCGAGCCCCTTGTCAGACAGCTTGTAGCCCAGAAAATCCACCTCCGGCACGTCAAATTGGCACTTCTCCAGCTTGGCGTAGAGCCTGTGTTGCTTTAGCCTGCCCAGCACTTCCTTGACGTGCTTGTCATGTTCTTGCTGCGACTCCGAAAAGATCAGGATGTCATCCAAGAAACAGACGCACGTCTTGTAGAGAAGTCCCGCCAACACGTGATGCATAAATGCTTGAAAAACGTGAGCGCCATTTTGCAGTCCAAAAGGCATAACTCTGTATTCGTAGGTACCCAGTGGCGTGAACATGGCTGTCTTCCACTCATCACCCTCCCGCATGCGAATGAGGTTGTACGCCCCCCGCAGGTCCAACTTGGTGAACACCTTTCCCTTCCGTACCTTCGCCAGGAGGTCGTCGATGCGGGGCATGGGGAAGTCCGACGGCTTGGTCACACTGTTCAAAATCCTGTAATCCACTACGAGTCTTTTTTGGGGCGTGTCTCGCTTCTTAACAAAGAATACAGGACTGCCCCCCGCTGCCTTAGACTCTCGGATGAAACCGCGCTCCAAATTATGATCGATGAAGTCTTTGAGTTCCTGCAGTTCGTCCTCAGACATGGAATACAGCTTCCCTTTAGGCAGCGCCGCCCCCGGCAGCAGGTCAATTTTGCAGTCATATGGTCTGTGAGGGGGTAGTCTGTCCGCCTCCTTCTCGCAGAAAACTTCCAGAAATTCTGCGTACTTGTGGGGAATCGCTTGCAGCGTGCCTAGCAGCAGCTGTGACTCCTCTTCCTCTCCTTCCTGCCTGGGTACGATGCAGTGTTCAGCACAAAAGGAAGAGCCGAAAACCAGCTGCCTCTGGAACCAAGCCATCGTTGGGCTGTGCTTGTCCAGCCAACTCATGCCCAATACAATGGGCGTGTCAGACAGTTGAGTGACGTTGAAGCTGATGACTTCCCTGTGATTTCCAAGTCGCATCACCATTGGTGGCGTCTGCTTCACCACTTGCCCCCCTAGCAGCTCCCTGCCATCCACAGTGACAACCTGCAGGGGCAGTGTGGCCGGCAGCAACTGCACAGCGTGCCTGTCGACAAATTCCTGCCCTATAAAGTCCGCGTTGCTGCCGGAGTCGATGGTGATTGGCACGTCCATGGTGATTCCAGTGGGCAGCTGGAGAGATGCTGTGAGCCTCACTACTGGTTTGGGCGGGAGGGGGTTCACTGGCTGTAAAATCTCTGGGGACTGCGTCACTAACACGTCTGGCTGGGCCCCAGTGCCTCTTCCTCCAGCCAGACATCGTCGTTTCCCTGCTGTGGTCCTCCCTGCTGCGTTGCTGCAGTCACCATTGCTGAGGCTGCAGTAAGCTTGTGGGGCCTCTGGGGACACTCTTTCGCCATATGCCCTGGCTGCTCACAGACGTAACACTTCCTGGTCCCTCTAGGAGGCTTCGCCTTCACTGCTGCCGGTGCTAGGGCTCTGGTTGCTGACTGAGCCCTTGCACCTCCAACCTCCATAGGTTCGGCTCCTCCTCCTGGCGGAGGCGTGGATTGCGCCCGTGCTGCTTCTCTGGGAAAGAAGGAGGGGCCCCCGGCTGGTTCGCGCCCTCCACGTCCTTCGTCCTTGCTCCACGGACGTCCTTCCAGCCTCACCCCCACAGCCAGTGCCCTCTGAACGACCTCCTGGGTGGTTCGGGGTCTCTCCCCCCTCGCTATCTCATCTTTAATCGAGTTGTGCAGTCCCTCCCAAAAGAGGTCTCTTACAGGAGCCGAATCTCTGTCCCATTCCAGGGCGCTGACCAAGGCGAAAAAGCGGGCATGATACTGTCTGACGCTGGCCCTCCCTTGTCTCAGCCCATGCACCTCCTTCCGTGCAAGATCAATGTCAATACTTGATAAGAAACACCCATCCATCGCTTTAATAAAGGCATCCGCATTCTGGAGCGCCGGATCGCTATCTCTCCATAAATTGCGCAACCATGCTTTCGCCTCCCCATGCAGATGGGACATGATGAACCCCACTCTCTCCTGTTCATCTCTAAAGTCTTTATGCAACAGTTGCAGTGCGCACAGTACGTCGGCTCTAAAGTTGGGATACTGTTGCAGGTTCCCATCGAAGTGAGAGAGCAGTCCGCCTGTCCGTCTCGCCAACCCAATTCCCTCCTGCCGGGGTGTTTGCTTTGCCAGTACGTCTAACCTGACCTGGAGATCCCTGCAGGCGGCAGCTGCCTCGTCCTCTCTCTTCCTGGATGCGAGAACCTCGGCGTTCAGTTGTGCCACTGCTTTTCTGAGGTCCTCTATCTGCTGCTCAGCCGTCATGTCTCCTGCCGTTCGTGAGCTCGCTAGTGGGCGCCTGTTTCTCTCCCCTCCTCGAGGCTGCAGATGCCCACAATGGGAGACGGAGCCTACTGTCAGAGCTGCTTCAAGATCCTAGCTCACAGAGGATCACGCTAGCCAGCGGTCATTAAGTAAAAGTCTTTATTGAATTACAGTTTCCATTCTCACGCTGCTGTCTGCAACTCTACGTCTACTAGCTAGATCGGCGAGGCTCCGTCTGAGTCTCCGCCCCGTGCGCACCAACTTAATATCCTAGCCTTGCTCCACCTTTTCCTCCTGACTGTCCTCCTCTGGGTCCCTCTACCCCCCGGGGCTTCTTCCTTCCGGGATTCTTCTGACGCTGACCCGGACCCTTCTGCCTCCTTGCGCCGGGCTTTAGGACCTGGTTCCCTTTCGGGGCTGCTCACTGCGCCGCCTTCCTCTGCATTTGAACTTGGCGCGCGCGCCCAACCTTCCACTTTCCTCTTAACCGTTTCTTCGCTCCCCGATGGAGGTGTGGCCACTCCTGACTCCTGCCCTCCCTCCTGTGGTGAGCTGCCAGCGCTTCCCCCCTGGCTCCTTTCCTCTTCCCTGCTTCCTGGCGGTGACGCTGGTCCCGATTTCCAGCTGCTCCCCCCTGAGTCTCCTCTGGCTCTATCTTCCTGGGGTGCCTCTCTAGATTCCCCCCTTGCCCTGGCCACTGGTGCTCCTTTCTGTGAATCCTCTGATTCACTGGAAAGACTGGGAGATCTCGGGTCGTCGTCATCACTCATCCTTTCCTCTGTCTCCTCCCCTTCGCTCTCTGTTTCCTCCCTTGCCCGTGCCTCTGCACCTAAACCCCTGACAGTATGTGTCTCTGGTTCAGGAACCTCGCCGTGCGCCAGTACTCCAGATTCTTATGGTCCGTGCGGACCTGCACTGTGTGTTTGGCTCCGATCAGGAAGTGCCTCCACGCCTTGAATGCTGCATGAATGGCAAGCAACTCCCTGTCCCAGATGGTGTAGTTCTGCTCCGACTTGCTGAGCTTCCTGGAGTAGAAGGCGCACGGCCTCCAATCCCCATGCGGGTCTTGCTGCAACAGGACTGCTCCCACGGCCCTGTCTGAGGCGTCTGTTTCAACCCTCATCGGTTTGCCGGGATTTACATGCAGTAGCTGCTCTTCGGACGAGAAGAGGCGCTTGAGTTTCCGAAAGGACTGCTCCGCCTGCTCCGTCCAGATGAACTTCTTCTTCTTGGAGCTGAGCGTGTCGGTCTGCATCGCGAACCCCTTGATGAACTTGCGATAGAAGTTAGCAAAGCCGACAAACCGCTGGACCTCCTTCCGGCTGCGCGGGCTCTTCCAGTCCAACACTGCACGAACCTTGGCGCTGTCCATGGCTAGCCCCTTGTCCGACAACTTGTAGCCCAGGAAATCCACCTCCGTCATGTCGAACTGGCACTTCTCCAGCTTGGCGTACAGTCTATGCTCCTGTAGCCTTTGCAGAACTTCCTTGACGTCTCTGTCGTGAACCTCCTGTGATTCTGAAAATATCAGGATGTCGTCCAGGAAGCAGACACACTTCTTGTAGAGGAGCCCCGCTAACACGTGATGCATGAAAGCTTGAAAACAGTGGGAGCCATTTTGTAATCCAAACGGCATAACTCTGTATTCGTAGGTGCCCAGGGGCGTGAACATGGCCGTCTTCCACTTGTCGCCCTCCCGTATGCGAATAAGGTTGTACGCCCCTTGCAGATCCAACTTGGTGAACACGCGTCCTTTGCGCACCGTCGCGAGGAGGTCGTCGATCTTGGGCATGGGGAAAGCCGTGGGCTTGGTTTTCGAGTTCAAAATCCTATAGTCCACCACAAGTCTTTTTTGGGGCGTGTCCTTCTTCCTCACAAAGAATACAGGACTGCCCCCCACTGCCTTGGACTCCCGGATGAACCCACGCTCCAAATTATGATCTATGAACTCCCTGAGTTCCTGCAGCTCATCTTCAGACATGGAATACAGTTTCCCTGTCAGCAGCGTCGCCCCTGGCAGGAGGTCAATCTTGCAGTCATAGGGCCTGTGGGGAGGCAGCTTGTCCGCCTCCTTCTCGCAGAAAACCTCCAAAAATTCTGCGTACTTGTGGGGCACTGCTTGCAGCGTGCCTAATTGCAGCTGTGTGTCCTCTTCTTCCCCCTCCGGTCTGGGCAGGATGCAGTGTTCTGCACAGTAAGAGGAGCCGAAAGTTAGTTGCCGCTGGTACCAAGCCAACGTTGGACTGTGCCTGTCCAGCCAACTCATGCCCAATACTACAGGCGTGTCCGACAGTTGGGTGACATTAAAGCTGATGACTTCCCTGTGATTTCCAATTTGCATCACCATCGGTGGCGTTTGCTTCACCACCTGCCCCCCTAGCAATTCCCTGCCATCCACCGTGACAACCTTCAGGGGCAGCGTGGCTGGCAGTAGCATTATATTGTGCTGCTCGATGAAATCCTGTCCTATAAAGTCCGCATTGCTACCAGAGTCAATGGTAATTGGCACTTCCATTGTAAGTCCATTGGGTAGCTGGAGCGATGTGGTGAGCTGCACTACTGGTTTGGGCGGGAGGGGGTCTGTGGGCTGCAAAATCTCTGGGGACTGCTTCACTGACTCGTCTGGCTGGGCCCCAGTGCCTCTGTTTCCAGCCAGACTCCGTCGTTTCCCTGCTGTGGTTCTCTCTGCTGAGTTGCTTCTGTTACCGTCGCGGAGGCTGCAGTGTGCTTGTGGAGCCTCTGGGGACACTCTTTCGCCATGTGCTGAGGACTGTCACAGAGGTAGCACTTCCTGTTCCCTCTAGGAGGCTTCGCTTTGACTGCTCCCGGTGCTAGGGCTCTGGTTGCTGACTGAGCCCTGGCGCCTCCAACCTCCATAGGTTCCCCTCCTCCTCCTGGCGGAGGCGTGGAGTGCGCACGCGCTGCATCCCTGGGAAAGAAGGAAGGCGCTCTTGCCGACTCGCGTCCTCCACGCCCTTCGTCTCTGCTCCATGGACGTTCTTCTAGACGCACCCCAATCGTCAGCGCCCTCTGAACGATCTCCTGAGTGCTCCGGGGTCTCTCCCCCCGCACAATTTCGTCTTTTACCGCACTGTTCAACCCTTCCCAGAAAAGGTCTCTGACTGGAGCTGAATCTTTGTCCCATTCCAGGGCACTGACCAGTGCAAAAAAGTGGGAATGATACTGCCTCACACTGGCCCTCCCTTGTTTCAGCCCATGTATCTCTTTTCTGGCGATATCAACGTCTATATTTGATAAAAAACACGAATCCATCGCTTTAATGAAGGCATCCGCACTTCGGAGCGCCGGATCCTGATCTCTCCACAGATTGCGCAGCCACGCTTTAGCGTCTCCATGCAAATGGGATAAAATAAACCCCACCTTCTCTTGCTCATCTCTAAAGTCTTTATCCAGCAGTTGCAGCGCAAACTGCACATCTGCTCGGAAGTTGGGGTACTGCTGTAAATTCCCATCGAAATGAGATACAAGGCTGCCTCCTCTTCTCTCCAGCCCAATTCCCTCCGATTTGGGTCCCGGTTGCCCCTGCTTTGTAAGCACTTCCAACCTGACCTGGAGATCCTTGTAGGCGGCAGCCGCTTCCTCCTCCCTCTTCCTGGATGCGAGTATCTCGGCGTTTAGTTGTGTCACTGCGTTTTGCAGGGCTGCTATCTGCTGTTCACTATTCATCTCGTCCGACTTTCGTGAGCTCGCGAAGCACCAATCTTCACCCCTCGCTGCGCCCACTCACGCTGCGAGGCTTTTGGTACAAAAGGGAGACGGAGCTTACTGTCAGAGCCGCTTCCAGGTCCCAGCTCACAGAGGACCACGCTAGCCGGCAGTACTGTACAAAAGTCTTTATTGAGTTACAGTTTCAATTTCCAAGCCGCAGCGCGCAGCTCTACGTCTTAGAAGCTAGACCGGCGAAGCTCCGTCTGAGTCTCCGCCTCCTGTACACCAACTTAATACTCTAGCCTTGCTCCACCTCTTCCGTCTTTCCTTCCTCCTCTGGGTCCCTCTACCCCCCGTGGCCTCTTCCTTCCTGGACTCTTCTGACGCTGACCCCCCCGGACTCTTCTCCCTCCTTGCGGCGGGCTTTAGGACCTGGCTCCCTATCCGGGCTGCTTACTGTGCTGCCTTCCTGTGTATTTGAACTTGGCGTGCACGCCCAGCCTTCAACCTTCCTCTTGACCGTTTCCTCGCTCCCCGATGGAGGTGTGGCCAATCCTGACTCATGCCCTCCCGCTTGCGGCGAGCCGCCAGGTCCCGATACCTGGGACCCCTCCCCCCTACTGCGCTCTGGTGGGGAAGCTGGTCCCGATTTCCAACTGCTGCTCTCTGAGTCCCCTCTGGTCCCTTCTTCCTGGGGTGTCCCCCTAGGCGCCCCCCTTGCTCTGACCACTGGCGCCCCTTTCTGTGAATCTTCCGATTCACTGGAAAGACTCAGAGATCTGGGGCCGCTGTCATCGCTCATATTTCCTTCGGATTCCTCCCCCTCGCTCTCTGTTTCCCCCCTTTCCTGTGCCTCTGCTCCTGAACCCCTGACAATAATTAAATAATAATTATAATTATTATAATTATTGAACCAGATAAAGCAGATAAATTTAATAAATTATCTCTACTCTCATGGTCACTTTTCTTTGCTCTGGCCGGAAAGAAGCCGTGCAAAAATACTGTCTCTCAAACCCTGGATCCACCAATTGCTGGGCTTCTTCACCTTCCTTGCTGCTCCCCTGGCACTGCCCCTCGCACCCACCTCCGGCTGCGTACGCTATGTTGTCCACCGCAAGACACGGGTTCAGACTAGCAGCTTTAAGTCTGCATTCCTGCCAGGGAGGAATTCGAACCCACCACCTGCTGAACGCCTCGCCCAGAGAGGCATTTCAAAGTGGCAGGGAGTTCCAAAGCCCCCCCGGCACTGTAGCAGTGAGTCCCAAAGGGGTCATTGGGATTTCTTTTTCATGCTGAAAAGCCCCATATCTTTATAGGGCATCCAGTGGCAGGCAGTCCCAAAAGTGGACAAACACTGTCACCTTTAAAAGGAGTTTAACAGGAATAACATAAGGAAAATTCATTATTATAGCAACTCCAGTGGCAGGCAGTCCCACAGCCCCCAAACTTTCTGAGAAGGCTTGCCTGAAACTTGCCACCGCTGTCGACCAGAAGCTTCTCCTCTTGCCAGGCCCAACCAGAACTCGGTGCCAGCTGAGAGATGAAAAGAAGAGTCAGGTGGGCAGTGGATTCAAGTGCCGGAGGCTCTTCCTTTGGCAGGGAGTTCCATTGGCCCAAGCAAACCCTGACTTGCCACTTTCTCCCTGGAAAGCTGGTAGTGGTAGCGGAAGAGTCTCGCTTGCGAGGCGGGTGGCACGGCGCCCACCTGGACGGAGACTAGCACCCTAGAAAATAGAAAATACTTATCGGGAGAGAAAGAGAGGGCTGAATCAGCTCCGTTCACACCCAGCCGGGTGTAAATTGTTATTGGGATGATTCATTCCCATCCCCTCAGCCCACCACACAGGGTTGTGAGCTGGAGGCACTCAATGGTCATCCCTCCTGACCCGGACACTTAGGGGTGCCTTGTGTGAGCCCCACCTTCATCACCCACCTCAGCCCAATCCCAGCTCCACCAATCGCCGTGGGGCATCCTCCAGCTTCAGGTGTCATATTCAAAATCGCACAAGCCTGAGCGGGAAACCACATTTTCAGGAGTTCTTTAATAGAAGTATGGGATAGATACAAAAATATATTGGAACCAAAAGTCCCTTATTGGCTATCTCCGCTGGAGGTAATGAGTGTTAAGAAAATTAATATGAGAGGTAATTGGAGTACATATGGTGAATTGGTAATTAAAGAAGGAGGAAAATGGAAATTGAAACCATTTGAACAAGTTAAAGATTATGTATATGATTGGTTGCATTACTTTCAAGTAAATGAAATGTTTAAAAAAGACTTAAAAGAAAGGGGTTATGTAGAAAAAGAATCTAAATTTCAAATAGACATAATAAACAATTAATATAAAACTCGGTCAAAAATGTATAAGATATTGTTGGAATGGCATACGAAAGATGAAGAGGTTAAATCGGTAATGATACAGTGGGCCAAAGATTTTGGGTATAATATTCAATTTGATGAATGGGAAAAATTGTGGAAAGAGAATATAAAATTTACTGCATGCACGGCACTGAAAGAAAATGTTATGAAAATGTTTTACAGATGGTACATCACACCTGTAAAGTTAGCAAAGATGTATAAGACGTGTAACAAATGTTGGAAATGTAAAGAAAAAGAAGGGACGTTCTTTCATGTGTGGTGGGAATAAGAAAGTGAAAAGCTTTTGGGAAATGATATACAATAAAATGAAAAAACTGTTAAGATATACTTTTGCCAGTGGCGTAGCGTGGGGGGTGCAGGGGGGGCCGGCCGCACCGGGCGCAACATCTGGGGGTTAGGGTTAGGGGGCGCAAATCCACGGGTTAGGGGGCGCAAATCCACGGGTTAGGGGGCGCAAATTACTTGCCTTGCCCCGGGTGCTGACGCTACGCCACTGACTTTTGCAAAAAAACCGGAGGCTTTTCTTTTCTTTTAGAGATCTTAGGAAAGGACATAAGAAGAAAAGACTGTAAACTCTTTCAATATGCAGCAACGGCAGCCAGAATCTTGTTGGCCCAGAAATGGAAGCAAGAGGAAATACCGACGATAAAAGAATGGAGACTGAAATTGACAGATTATGTGGAATTGGACAAATTAACTGGGAAAATCGGATACACCAAAGACCAAAAGTTCATCGAAGACTGGGGAAAGTTCCTACTGAAAGTTCCTATCTGAAAAACGTATGCGGCGTGAACACAACTCTAGTGGGATTTCAAGAGGCACTGTAAAAATAGAGAAATATTGTTAATATGAAATAGTGGGGGAAGGGAGGTATAATGGCAATACGAAAGAAGGGAATGTGTAATTAAAGTTATAAATATGGATGATTATCAGAGACGCTAAAGGAAGTTCAAAAAAGGAGATAATTTGTTGTATTTTGGATAAAAATGTATAATTGCATGGAAAATCAATAAAATTTATTATAAAAAAAACAAAAAAAAAACCTTATGCAAATAAAGCATTGCTTATTCTTCATCCACTGGTGTGCTTATTGGCTCCAGATCCAGAAATAACCCTGCCCTTGGCAGAACATATACAGTGCTTTTTTCTGGGGGGGGGGGGCACAGAGGAATGCATAAAACATTTTGTGAATGTACTTTTGTCCATTTACTGTATTTATTTTTCCCGGTTTGAACTAAAAAATGGCGATTTTCTTGAGTCAAAATGAGAGTACCCCCAATCATTTTTTTTAGAAAAGAAGCACTGCATATACACACACACATATACATATATCCGTTTTATTTTTATTTATTTACAAACGGACACCTATATCTAGGTATATATATTCTTGTATATAAACTTCCGCGGCCCACCCGCCCCATCCCTCCGCCAAGGGGCACGAGAGGAAGGCCACTGGGGGAGAAAGGCAGGTGAGGGCGGGGCGGGGGGCAGGGCTGCCCCCTGGGGAGAGCGGGGTCGAGAGAGAGTGGGCGGGAGAAAGAGAGAGGGCCAGCCTGGCTCGGCACGTCTCTGCTGGCCCAAGGTCGCAGCGCCTCTTCCGCCCGTTTCCCTCCCCTTCCTGTCAGCTTGCCTCTCCTCCGGTGGCACCTCCTTCCGGTACGCCTGCCCTCGCCCAAGATGGCGGCAGCACAGGCTCTTCCGCCCGTTTCCCTCCCCTTCCTGTCCGCTTGCCTCTCCCCCGGTGGCACCTCCTTCCGGTACGCCTGCCCTCGCCCAAGATGGCGGCAGCACAGGCTCTTCCGCCCGTTTCCCTCCCCTTCCTGTCGGCTTGCCTCTCCTCCGGTGGCACCTCCTTCCGGGTACCACTGCCCTCGCCCAAGATGGCGGCAGCACAGGCTCTTCCGCCCGTTTCCCTCCCCTTCTGTTTGCACCAGAATCACACTACCAAAGCAGAAAGGTCTTCTGGATTCCATCTACATAGGAAGAAGATGAAAACGCTCTGATTGGGCTTATTTCAAATAAGTGTTTTTGGGGTTACAATGCACATTCAACCAAAAATCGCAGAGCGAAATGTATGTTATCAGCCCAAATCAAGCATGGGTGTTTTGGTTCATCTCAATTGAAAGAGGGAGAAGAAGCTTGGATTGCACTCGGTTTTCATTCACCCACAGATAGAAAATCGAAGTATCATAAGCATAATCAACGCAAAACAGGTTGTTTTGGGTTCCGTCTACATAGAAAGAAGAATCTTGGATTTCGCTTAATAAAAAGTATTGTTCTTTGGTGTTAATGCACATGTACCCCAAAATGGCAAAGTGAATGTAATGCGACCAAAATAAAGAAACACCATTCCTCTTCCATATACTTCTTCCAGAAGACGAATAAGCTTCGAGAGGGCTTATTTGAATTTGCATGGTGTTTTTTGGGTTTGCACTAGAATCACACAACCAAAGCAAAGCAAAAAGAATGCACATTCAACCAAAAATCGCAGTGAAATGTTTGTTATCAGCCAAAATCAACCATAGGTGTTTAAGTTAATCTCAATCGAAAGAGGACAAATAAGCTTGGATTGCATTTCGGTATTCATTGACCCACAAACTGCAAATCGAAGTGTCATAAGCATAAACAAAGCAAAACAGGTTGTTTTGGATACCATCTACATAGAAAGAAGAATCTTGGATTGCGCTTATTTCAAAGTCGTGTTCTTTGGTTCTAATGTACATTGACCCACTAATCGCCAAGTGAGTGTAATGAGCCTAAAATGACAAAACACCATATTTCCGCTTCCATATGCGGAGAAAGAAGACGCATAAGCTTCGAGGCTTATTTCAATTCACAGGGTGTTTTTTGGGTTTGCACTAGAATCACACAACCAAAGCAAAAAGAATGCACATTCAACCAAAAATCGCAGAGTGAAATGTTTTTTATCAGCCAAAATCAACCATATAGGTGTTTAAGTTCATCTCAATAGAAAGAGAACGAATAAGCTTGGATTGCTCTTTCGGTGTTCATTCACCCACAAATAACAAAGCAAAGTGTAATAAGCCTAAAGAAAGCAAAACAGGTTGTATTCGGTTCCATCTACATAGAAATAAGAATCTTGGATTTCGCTTATTTCAAAGTCGTGTTCTTTGGTATTAATGCACTTTTACCCAGAAATCGCAAAGTGTATGTAATGAGACCAAAATAACAAAACGCCACATATTCCGCAACCATATGCGTAGAAAGAAGACGAATAAGCTTCGATTGGGCTTATTTCAATTCATAGAATCATAGAATCATAGTTGGAATTTATATGGTGTTTTTTGGGTGAGCACCAGAATCACCCCCAAACAAAGCAATAAGGTGTTTTGCGTTCCATCTACGTAGAAAGAAGATGAACACGCTCTGATTGGGCTTATTTCAAATAGCTGTTTTTGGGGTTAGAATGAACATTCAACAAAAAATCACAGAGCCAAATGTTTGTTAGCCCAAATCAACCAAAGTGTTTATGTTTATCTCAATAGAAAGAGAACGAATAAGCTTGGATTGCTCTTTCGGTGTTCATTCACCCACAAGCTGCAAAGCAAAGTGTCATAAGCATAAACAACGCAAAACAGGTTGTTTTGGTTTCCATCTACATAGAAAGAAGAATCTTGGATTGCGCTTATTTCAAAGTCGTGTTCTTTGGTGTTAATGCACTTTTACCCAGAAATCGCAAAGTGTATGTAAATGAGACCAAAATAACAAAACGCCATATTTCCGCTTCCATTTGCGTAGAAAGAAGACGAATAAGCTTCGAGAGGGCTTATTTGAATTTGCATGGTCTTTTTTGGGTGTATACCAGAATCACCCCCAAAGAAAGCAATAAAGTATTTTGCGTCCTATCTACGTAGGAAGGAGATAAAAACGCTCTGATTTAGATTATTTCAAATAGCTGTTTTGGGGGTTAGAATGCACATTCAACAAAAAAATCACTGAGCGAAATGTTTGTTATCAGCCCAAATCAACCATAGGTGTTTATGTTCATCTCAATAGAAAGAGAACGAATAAGCTTGGATTGCTCTTTCGTTGTTCATTCACCCACAAGCTGCAAAGCAAAGTGTCATAAGCATAAACAACGCAAAACAGGTTGTTTTGGTTTCCATCTACATAGAAAGAAGAATCTTGGATTTCGCTTATTTCAAAATCGTGTTCTTTGGAGTTAATGCATATTTACCCAGAAATCGCAGTGTATGTAATGAGACCAAAATAACAAAGCGACATATTTCCGCTTCCATATGAGTAGAAAGAAGACGAATAAGCTTCGATTGGGCTTATTTCAATTCATAGAATCATAGAATCATAGAGTTGAAATTAGCGTGGTGTTTTTTGGGTGTGCACCAGAATTACCTAACCAAAGCAAAAAGGTGTTCTGGGTTTGAAATAAGCGAAATCCAAGATTCCTCTTTCTATGTAGATGGAAACCAAAACAGAATGTTTTGCTTTCTTTCGGCTTTGGAATTTGTGGGTGAATGAACACCTAAGGAGCAATCCATGCTTATTCGTCCTCTTTCTATTGAGATTAACTAAAACGTCTATGCTTGATTTGGGCTGATAACAAACATTTCGCTCTGCGATTTTTGGTTGAATGTGCATTCTAACCCCAAAAACACCTATTTGAAATAATCCCAATCAGAGCGTTTTTATCTTCCTCCTACGTAGATAGAACGCAAAATACTTTATTGCTTTCTTTGGGGGTGATTCTGGTATACACCCAAAAAACACCATGCAAATTCAAATAAGCCCTCTCGAAGCTTATTCGTCTTCTTTCTACCCATGTGGAAGCGGATATATGGTGTTTCTTTAGTTTGGTCGCATTACATTCACTGTCATTTTTGGGTAAATGTGCATTAACACCAAAGAACACTACTTTTTAATAAGCGAAATCCAATATGCAGATGTTAGCCAAAAGACCTTTTTGCTTTGATTGTGTGATTCTGGTGCACACCCTAAAAAACACCACGCTAATTTCAACTCTATGATTCTATGATTCTATGAATTGAAATAAGCCCAATCGAAGCTTATGTTAACCAAAAGACCTTTTTGCTTTGGTTTTGTGATTCTGGTGCACACCCAAAAAACACCACGCTAATTTCAACTCTATGATTCTATGATTCTATGAATTGAAATAAGCCCAATCGAAGCTTATTCGTCTTCTTTCTACTCATATGGAAGCGGAAATATGTCGTTTTGTTATATTGGTCTCATTACCTACACTGCGATTTCTGGGTAAATATGCATTAACTCCAAAGAACACGATTTTGAAATAAGCGCAATCCAAGATTCTTCTTTCTATGTAGATGGAAACCAAAACAACCTGTTTTGCGTTGTTTATGCTTATGACACTTTGCTTTGCAGCTTGTGGGTGAATGAACACCGAAAGAGCAATCCAAGCTTATTCGTTCTCTTTCTATTGAGATAAACATAAACACTTATGGTTGATTTGGGCTAACAAACATTTGGCTCTGTGATTTTTTTGTTGAATGTTCATTCTAACCCCAAAAACAGCTATTTGAAATAAGCCCAATCAGAGCGTGTTCATCTTCTTTCTACGTAGATGGAACGCAAAACACCTTATTGCTTTGTTTGGGGGTGATTCTGGTGCTCACCCAAAAAACACCATATAAATTCCAACTATGATTCTATGATTCTATGAATTGAAATAAGCCCAATCGAAGCTTATTCGTCTTCTTTCTACGCATATGGTTGCGGAAATATGGCGTTTTGTTATTTTGGTCTCATTACATACACTGCGATTTCTGGGTAAAAGTGCATTAATACCAAAGAACACGACTTTGAAATAAGCGAAATCCAAGATTCTTATTTCTATGTACATGGAACCGAATACAACCTGTTTTGCTTTCTTTAGGCTTATTACACTTTGCTTTGTTATTTGTGGGTGAATGAACACCGAAAGAGCAATCCAAGCTTATTCGTTCTCTTTCTATTGAGATGAACTTAAACACCTATATGGTTGATTTTGGCTGATAAAAAACATTTCACTCTGCGATTTTTGGTTGAATGTGCATTCTTTTTGCTTTGGTTGTGTGATTCTAGTGCAAACCCAAAAAACACCCTGTGAATTGAAATAAGCCTCGAAGCTTATGCGTCTTCTTTCTCCGCATATGGAAGCGGAAATATGGTGTTTTGTCATTTTAGGCTCATTACACTCACTTGGCGATTTGTGGGTCAATGTACATTAGAACCAAAGAACACGACTTTGAAATAAGCGCAATCCAAGATTCTTCTTTCTATGTAGATGGTATCCAAAACAACCTGTTTTGCTTTGTTTATGCTTATGACACTTCGATTTGCAGTTTGTGGGTCAATGAATACCGAAATGCAATCCAAGCTTATTTGTCCTCTTTCGATTGAGATTAACTTAAACACCTATGGTTGATTTTGGCTGATAAACATTTCGCTGCGATTTTTGGTTGAATGTGCATTCTTTTTGCTTTGGTTGTGTGATTCTAGTGCAAACCCAAAAAACACCATGCAAATTCAAATAAGCCCTCTTGAAGCTTATTCCTCTTCTGGAAGAAGAATATGGAAGAGGAATGGTGTTTCTTTATTTTGGTCGCATTACATTCACTTTGCCATTTTGGGGTAAATGTGCATTAACACCAAAGAACAATACTTTTTATTAAGCGAAATCCAAGATTCTTCTTTCTATGTAGACGGAACCCAAAACAACCTGTTTTGCGTTGATTATGCTTATGATACTTCGATTTTCTATTTGTGGGTGAATGAAAACCGAGTGCAATCCAAGCTTCTTCTCCCACTTTCAATTGAGATGAACCAAAACACCCATGCTTGATTTGGGCTGATAACATACATTTCGCTCTGCGATTTTTGGTTGAATGTGCATTGTAACCCCAAAAACACTTATTTGAAATAAGCCCAATCAGAGCGTTTTCATCTTCTTCCTATGTAGATGGAATCCAGAAGACCTTTCTGCTTTGGTAGTGTGATTCTGGTGCAAACAGAAGGGGAGGGAAACGGGCGGAAGAGCCTGTGCTGCCGCCATCTTGGACGAGGGCAGGGGGTACCCGGAAGGAGGTGCCACCGGAGGAGAGGCAAGCCGACAGGAAGGGGAGGGAAACGGGCGGAAGAGCCTGTGCTGCCGCCATCTTGGGCGAGGGCAGGGGGTACCCGGAAGGAGGTGCCACCGGAGGAGAGGCAAGAGGACAGGAAGGGGAGGGAAACGGGCGGAAGAGCCTGTGCTGCCGCCATCTTGGGCGAGGGCAGGCGTACCGGAAGGAGGTGCCACCGGAGGAGAGGCAAGCCGACAGGAAAAGGAGGGAAACGGGCGGAAGAGCCTGTGCTGCCGCCATCTTGGGCGAGGGCAGGGGTACCGGAAGGAGGTGCCACCGGAGGAGAGGCAAGCTGACAGGAAGGGGAGGGAAACGGGCGGAAGAGGCGCTGCGACCTTGGGCCAGCAGAGACGTGCCGAGCCAGGCTGGCCCTCTCTCTTTCTCCCGCCCACTCTCTCTCGACCCCGCTCTCCCCAGGGGGCAGCCCTGCCCCCCGCCCCGCCCTCACCTGCCTTTTTCCCCCAGTGGCCTTCCTCTCGTGCCCCTTGGCGGAGGGATGGGGCGGGTGGGCCGCGGAAGTTTATATACAAGAATATACATACCTAGATATAGGTGTCCGTTTGTAAATAAATAAAAATAAAACGGATATATGTATATGTGTGTGTATATATGCAGTGCTTCTTTTCTAAAAAAAATGATTGGGGGTACTCTCATTTTGACTCAAGAAAATCGCCATTTTTTAGTTCAAACCGGGAAAAATAAATACAGTAAATGGACAAAAGTACATTCACAAAATGTTTTATGCATTCCTCTGTGCCCCCCCCCCCAGAAAAAAGCACTGTATATGTTCTGCCAAGGGCAGGGTTATTTCTGGATCTGGAGCCAATAAGCACACCAGTGGATGAAGAATAAGCAATGCTTTATTTGCATAAGTTTTTTTTGTTTTTTTTATAATAAATTTTATTGATTTTCCATGCAATTATACATTTTTATCCAAAATACAACAAATTATCTCCTTTTTTGAACTTCCTTTAGCGTCTCTGATAATCATCCATATTTATAACTTTAATTACACATTCCCTTCTTTCGTATTGCCATTATACCTCCCTTCCCCCACTATTTCATATTAACAATATTTCTCTATTTTTACAGTGCCTCTTGAAATCCCACTAGAGTTGTGTTCACGCCTGTCAGGGGTTCAGGAGCAGAGACGCAGAGAAGGGAGGAGACAGAGAGCGAGGGGGAGGAATACGAAGGAAAGATGAGTGGGGATGACGAACCAAGATCGCCGAGCTTATCCAGTGAGTCCGAGGATTCCCAGAAGGGAGCGCCAGCGGTCAGAGCAAGGGGGGAAAACAGGGGGACACCCCAGGAAGAAGGGTCCAGAGAGGGATCAGAGAGCAGCAGTTGGAGATCGGGACCCACGTACCCAGCCGGGAGCAGCGGGGAGGAAGGGGACCAGATATCGGGTTCCGGAGGCTTTCAGAAGGAGGGAGGGCATGAGTCAGGAGTAGTCACGCCCACCTCGGGGAGCGACGAAACGATCAAGAGGAAGGTGGAGAGTTGGGCGCGCGCGCCAAGTTCAAATGTAGCGGAAGCTGGCGCAGTAAGCAGCCCAGAGAGTGAGCCAGGTCCCAAAGCCCGCCGCAAGGAGGCGGAAGGGTCAGGGGGGTCCGCGTCAGAAGAGAGTAGGAAAGAAGAGACCCCGGGGGGCAGAAGGACCCAGAGACGGAAGGAAAGGCGCAGGAGGTGGAGCAAGGCTAGGATATTAAGCTGGTGTGCTAGAGGCGGAGACTCAGACGGGTCTTCGCCGGTCTGACCTAGAAGAAGTAGGGCTGCACATTGCAGTTTGGAAATGGAACCTGTAATCCAATAAAGACTCTTTTAACCTGAACGCTGGCTAGCGTGGTCCTATGTGAGCTGGGACTGAGTGGCAGCCCTGACAGTAAGACCCGTCTCTTTAAAGCTTCGGACACCTGATACCTCGCAGCAGAGGCAGAAGCAGCGAGAGGAGGAAATTGGTGTTTGGGAGCGAGCTCACAACGGTTGGCAGAGATGACGGAAGCAGAGAAAATTTCAGCGCTGCAACAGGCAGTGACCCAATTGAACGCGGAGGTACAGGCATCCAAGAAAAGGGAGGAGGATGCGGCAGCCGCCTACAGAGATCTCCACGCCAGGTTTGAAGCATTGGTTAAGCATGGGCAGCCAGGACCCAGACCGGAGGGGGTTGGGTTGGCACGGAGAGCAGGAGGGCTTGTGGCTCACTTCGATGGGAATTTACAACAGTACCCCAATTTTCGAGCAGACGTAATGTGCGCACTGCAACTGCTGGCGAAAGACTTTAGGGATGAGGAAGAGAAAGTGGGGTTTATACTATCCCATTTGCATGGGGATGCGAAAGCGTGGCTACGCAATTTGTGGAGGGATAAAGATCCGGCGCTTCAGAATGCAGATGCCTTTATCAAAGCGATGGATGCGTGCTTTTTATCTACCATTGACGTGGATCTTGCCCGACGGGAGATTCATGGACTGAAACAAGGGAGGGCGAGCGTACGCCAGTATCACGCCCGCTTTTTTGCGCTGGTCAGTGCCTTAGAATGGGACCGAGATTCGCCCCCAGTCAGAGACCTCTTCTGGGAAGGTTTGAGCAGTGCTGTTAAAGACGAAATTGCGAGGGGGGAGAGGCCCCGGAGCACGCAGGAGGTGGTCCAAAGGGTGCTGACTGTGGGGGTGAGGCTGGAAGAACGTCCATGGTGCAGAGACGAAGGACGTGGAGGGCGCGAAGCAGCGAGAAGTTTCTCTTTCGTTCCCAGGGAAGCTGCGCGTGCGCAATCCACACCTCCGCCAGGAGGGGGAGTGGAACCTATGGAGGTGGGAGGCGCCAGGGCTCAGTCAGCTACCAGAGCCCCTGCACCGGCGGCAGTCAAGACTAAACCTCCTAGAGGGACCAGGAAGTGTTATATATGCGACAGCTCTCAACACTTGGCGAAAGAGTGTCCCCAGAGGAGCTCCAAGAACACTGCAGCCTCCGCAACGGTGAAAGCGGCCACGCAACACAGCGAACACCAGCAGGGAAACGACGATGTCTGGCTGGAGACAGAGGCACTGGGGCCCAGCCAGACGCATCACTGAAGCAGTCCCCAGCAATCTTGCAACCCACGGACCCCCTCCCACCCAAACCAGTAGTGCAACTCACAGCATCTCTCCAGCTGCCCGATGGCGTCACTATCGAAGTGCCGCTTTCTGTGGATTCTGGAAGCAACGCAGACTTTATAGCACAGGATTTTGTGGAGCAGCACGCTATACAGCTATTACCGGCCACTCTGCCCCTGCAGGTCGTCACAGTGGATGGTAGAGAGTTGCTGGGGGGGCAGGTGGTGAAGCAAACGTCGCCAATGGTGATGCGCCTTGGCAACCACAGGGAAGTCATCAGTTTTAACGTCACCCGCCTGTCGGACACACCCATTGTGTTGGGCATGAGTTGGCTGGACAGGCACAGTCCGACACTGGCTTGGTACCAGCGACAGCTGATCTTCGGCTCCTCTTACTGCGCAGAACACTGCATCCTGCCCGAACAGGAGGGAGAGGAGGAGGAATCACAACTGCAGTTGGGAACGTTGCAAGCAGTCCCCCACAAATACGCAGACTTTCTGGAGGTCTTCTGCGAGAAGGAGGCAGACAAGTTACCACCGCACAGGCAATATGACTGCAAGATTGACCTCCTACCAGGGGCGACGCTACCGAAGGGGAGGCTGTATTCCATGTCGGAGGATGAACTACAGGAACTCAAACAGTTCATAGATCACAATTTGGAGCGCGGTTTCATCCGGGAGTCCAGGGCAGTAGGGGGCAGTCCTGTTTTCTTTGTGAAGAAGAAGGACACGCCCCAAAAAAGACTGGTGGTGGATTTTCGCCTCTTGAACAAGATGACCAAGCCCTCTGATTTCCCCATGCCCAGGATTGACGACCTACTGGCGACGGTGCGCAAGGGACGCGTGTTTACCAAGTTGGACCTGCGAGGGGCGTACAATCTCATCCGCATGAGGGAGGGCGATGAGTGGAAGACAGCCATGTTCACGCCTCTGGGAACCTACGAGTACAGAGTGATGCCGTTTGGATTGCAAAACGGTTCTCACTGTTTTCAAGCTTTCATGCATCATGTGTTGGCGGGACTCCTCTACAAGAAGTGTGTCTGCTTTCTGGATGACATCCTGATATTCTCCGAGTCGCAGCAAGCGCATGACCAGGATGTTCGGGAGGTGCTGGAGAGGTTGCAGCAGCATAGACTGTACGCCAAACTGGAGAAGTGCCAGTTCGACACGACGGAGGTGGATTTCTTGGGTTACAAGTTGTCGGACAAGGGGCTAGCCATGGACAGCGCCAAGGTTCGAGCGGTGTTGGATTGGAAGAGCCCGCGCAACCGGAAGGAGGTCCAGCGGTTTGTCGGCTTCGCCAACTTCTATCGCAAGTTTATCAAAGGGTTCGCGATGCAGACGGCGGCTATTACGGACACGCTAAGCTCCAAGAAAAAGAAATTCATCTGGACGGAGCAGGCGGAGCAGTCCTTTCAGGCACTCAAGCGTCTCTTCGCGTCGGAAGAGCAACTGCTGCATATCGACCCCAGCAGACCGATGCGGGTAGAGACAGACGCGTCCGATAGAGCAGTGGGAGCTGTCCTGCTGCAGAGGGACCCACAGGGGGTCTGGAGGCCGGGAGCGTTCTACTCCAGAAAGCTCACCAAGTCGGAGCAGAACTACACCATCTGGGACAGGGAGTTGCTTGCCATTCATGCAGCCTTCAAGGCGTGGAGACACTTCCTGATCGGCGCCAAGCACACGGTGCAGGTCTGCACGGACCACAAGAATCTGGAGCACTGGCGCACGGCGAAGTTCCTGAACCAGAGGCAGATACGTTGGGCAGAGTTCTTTGCTGACTTCGATTTCCGAATAGAGTACGTCCCAGGCGACACCAACATCATGGCGGATGCACTGTCCCGAAAACCGCAATACCTCGAAGAGGCGACGCCAGCGGCAGCCATGCACATCTTCGCGCCAGCTGCGTGGGCGTGCGCTTCAGCCACAGTAGACCTGGATGCGGTGCGGCGGGCGTTGCAGGACGACTCATTCGCGCAGGCGAAGATGGCCGAGGTGCACAAGGGCACAGCGAAGAGCGACGAGTTCCAGATACGGGACGGCTTGCTCTTACGTAAAGGGGCCATCTACGTGCCGGGAGATGAACTTCGCGCCAAGGTACTGCAGCAGTTGCACGACGCACCCACGGCCGGGCACTTTGGCACGGAAAAAACGGTGGAATTAGTCGCAAGGGACTTTTGGTGGCCCAGACTGAGAGGGGAAGTCGCGGACTACGTCGCGAGGTGCGACACCTGCCAGAGGGCCAAACCGGTGCACAAACCACCGGCGGGACTGCTGGAACCGCTGCAAACGCCGTTTGAACCGTGGGAGAGGGTGGCCCTGGACTTTGTCACGGATCTCCCCAGCTCGAGAGGCAAGACAGCTGTACTAGTGGTGGTGGACTTGTTCACCAAGATGGCACACTTCATACCGTGTGCGAAGGTGGCCACGGCAGAACAAACAGCCAAACTGTTCATAGATCACGTGTTCAAAGTGCACGGGCTGCCGCGGTCTATACTGTCCGACCGCGGTCGCCAGTTCATCTCGAATTTCTGGCAGAAGCTGATGGGCTTCCTGAACGTCAAGATCAACCTGACATCAGCGAGACACCCGCAGACCAACGGGCAAGCGGAGAGGGTCAATGCCATCATGCAGCAGTACCTGAGATGCTATGCCAATCAACAGCCTGCGACGTGGGTGGATTACCTGCCGCTCGCCGAGTTCGCCTACAACAACACGAAGCACGTGTCCACAGGGGTGACGCCGTTCTTCGCCAACAATGGGAGGAATCCCAGAACCTTCCCGGGACTGGACAGAGTGGGGGAAGGGGAACCGCAGACGGCGGACGCTTTCGCGTCTGAGTTGCAGGAGGTCCACGATCAACTCCGACGGCAGCTGGAGCTAGCGAAGCACGCTTACAAGGTGCAAGCGGACAAGCACAGGCGGGTTGGCGAAGAGATCCGAGTGGGAGACTGGGTCTGGTTGGCAGCCCACGCAGTGCCGACCAGATCGTTAGCCAAAAAGAAGTTGGGGCACAAGCAACTCGGTCCATACCAAGTCGAAGCGCAGATCAACCCAGTAGCTTTCAGGCTGGTGCTACCGGAGGGTTCCAGGATGCATCCGGTGTTCCACAGGTCGGTGCCACTGAGTGGCAGCCCTGACAACGCTGCATACGTTTTTCAGATAGGAACTTTCAGTAGGAACTTTCCCCAGTCTTCGATGAACTTTTGGTCTTTGGTGTATCCGATTTTCCCAGTTAATTTGTCCAATTCCACATAATCTGTCAATTTCAGTCTCCATTCTTTTATCGTCGGTATTTCCTCTTGCTTCCATTTCTGGGCCAACAAGATTCTGGCTGCCGTTGCTGCATATTGAAAGAGTTTACAGTCTTTTCTTCTTATGTCCTTTCCTAAGATCTCTAAAAGAAAAGAAAAGCCTCCGGTTTTTTTGCAAAAGTCAGTGGCGTAGCGTCAGCACCCGGGGCAAGGCAAGTAATTTGCGCCCCCTAACCCGTGGATTTGCGCCCCCTAACCCGTGGATTTGCGCCCCCTAACCCTAACCCCCAGATGTTGCGCCCGGTGCGGCCGGCCCCCCCTGCACCCCCCACGCTACGCCACTGGCAAAAGTATATCTTAACAGTTTTTTCATTTTATTGTATATCATTTCCCAAAAGCTTTTCACTTTCTTATTCCCACCACACATGAAAGAACGTCCCTTCTTTTTCTTTACATTTCCAACATTTGTTACACGTCTTATACATCTTTGCTAACTTTACAGGTGTGATGTACCATCTGTAAAACATTTTCATAACATTTTCTTTCAGTGCCGTGCATGCAGTAAATTTTATATTCTCTTTCCACAATTTTTCCCATTCATCAAATTGAATATTATACCCAAAATCTTTGGCCCACTGTATCATTACCGATTTAACCTCTTCATCTTTCGTATGCCATTCCAACAATATCTTATACATTTTTGACCGAGTTTTATATTAATTGTTTATTATGTCTATTTGAAATTTAGATTCTTTTTCTACATAACCCCTTTCTTTTAAGTCCTTTTTAAACATTTCATTTACTTGAAAGTAATGCAACCAATCATATACCGTATTTTTCGCACCATAGGGCGCACCGGACCATAGGGCGCACCCAGTTTTTAGGGGGGGAATTCAAGAAAAAAAATCTTTTTCCCCCCCGCAGCCCCAAAGAGCAGCGTACAGGCTGCACACAACCTCTCCCTGCCGGAGGGGTTGCGTGCAGCTATGGATCAAGCCAAGGCAGCGAGCGGGATGGATCCCGCTCGCTGTTTTGGCTTCCCCTTTAGCCCCGTGCAGCCTCTCCTTGGCGGAGGGGCTGCACAGGGCTTTCCTGGCTTTACTGGGAGGTGGGGGGATTCCCTCACCTCTCCCCAAAGCCCGCAGAAGCCGTGCAAACCCTTTAAAGAGATCACGGCTTCTCCTGGCTTTCCTGGGAGGCGGGGGATTCCCCCACCTCCCGCAAAACCGGCAGAAGCCGCGCGCCTTTTAAAAGGGCTGCACGGCTTCTCCTGGCTTTCCTGGGAGGCGGGGGGATTCCCCCGCCTCCCGCAAAACCGGCAGAAGCCACGCGCCTTTTAAAAGGGCTGCACGGCTTCTCCTGGCTTTCCTGGGAGGCGGGGGATTCCCCCGCCTCCCGCAAAACCAGGCTCCCCCCCCCCAGCCTTCTAACCAAGTCGGGGGACAGCGGCAAAGGCGCGCTGCGCCCCTGCCGCTGTCCCCCGAGTTTGCGGGGCTGGCGACGGGGAGGAGCAGGCTTCTCCCCCCGCCAGCCTTCTAGACAAGTCGGGGGACAGCGGCAAAGGCGCGCTGCGCCTCTCCCGCTGTCTCCCGAGTTTGCGGGGCTGGCGACGGGGAGGAGCAGGCTTCTCCCCCCGCCAGCCTTCTAGACAAGTCGGGGGACAGCGGCAAAGGCGCGCTGCGCCCATGCCACTGTCCCCCGAGTTTGCGGGGCTGGCGACGGGGAGGAGCAGGCTTCTCCCCCCGCCAGCCTTCTAGACAAGTCGGGGGACAGCGGCAAAGGCGCGCTGCGCCTCTCCCGCTGTCTCCCGAGTTTGCGGGGCTGGCGACGGGGAGGAGCAGGCTTCTCCCCCCGCCAGCCTTCTAGCCAAGTCGGGGGACAGCGGCAAAGGTGCGCTGCACCCCTGCCGCTGTCCCCCGAGTTTGCGGGGCTGGCGACAGGGAGGAGCAGGCTTCTCCCCCCGCCAGCCTTCTAGACAAGTCGGCGGACAGCGGCAAAGGCGCGCTGCGCCCCTGCCGCTGTCTCCCGAGTTTGCGGGGCTGGTGACGGGGCGGAGCAGGCTTCTCCCCCCGCCAGCCTTCTACCCAAGTCGGGGGACAGCGGCAAAGGCGCGCTGCACCCCTGCCGCTGTCCCCCGAGTTTGCGGGGCTGGCGACGGGGAGGAGCAGGCTTCTCCCCCCGCCAGCCTTCTAGCCAAGTCGGGGGACAGCGGCAAAGGCGCGCTGCGCCCCTGCCGCTGTCCCCCGAGTTTGCGGGGCTGGCGACGGGGAGGAGCAGGCTTCTCCCCCCGCCAGCCTTCTAGACAAGTCGGGGGACAGCGGCAAAGGCGCGCTGCGCCCCTGCCGCTGTCCCCCGAGTTTGCGGGGCTGGCGACGGGGAGGAGCAGGCTTCTCCCCCCGCCAGCCTTCTAGACAAGTCGGGGGACAGCGGCAAAGGCGCGCTGCGCCCCTGCCGCTGTCTCCCGAGTTTGCGGGGCTGGCGACGGGGAGGAGCAGGCTTCTCCCCCCGCCAGCCTTCTAGCCAAGTCGGGGACAGCGGCAAAGGCGCGCTGCACCCCTGCCGCTGTCCCCTGAGTTTGCGGGGCTGGCGACGGGGAGGAGCAGGCTTCTCCCCCCGCCAGCCTTCTAGCCAAGTCGGGGGACAGCGGCAAAGGCGCGCTGCGCCCCTGCCGCTGTCTCCCGAGTTTGCGGGGCTGGCGACGGGGAGGAGCAGGCTTCTCCCCCCGCCAGCCTTCTAGACAAGTCGGGGGACAGCGGCAAAGGCGCGCTGCACCCCTGCCGCTGTCCCCTGAGTTTGCGGGGCTGGCGACGGGGAGGAGCAGGCTTCTCCCCCCGCCAGCCTTCTAGACAAGTCGGGGGACAGCGGCAAAGGCGCGCTGCGCCCCTGCCGCTGTCTCCCGAGTTTGCGGGGCTGGCGACGGGGAGGAGCAGGCTTCTCCCCCCGCCAGCCTTCTAGCCAAGTCGGGGACAGCGGCAAAGGCGCACTGCACCCCTGCCGCTGTCCCCTGAGTTTGCGGGGCTGGCGACGGGGAGGAGCAGGCTTCTCCCCCCGCCAGCCTTCTAGCCAAGTCGGGGGACAGCGGCAAAGGCGCGCTGCGCCCCTGCCGCTGTCTCCCGAGTTTGCGGGGCTGGCGAGGGGGAGGAGCAGGCTCCCCCCCGCCAGCCTTCTAACCAAGTCGGGGGACAGTCCCCCGAGCTTGTGGGGCTGGCGGTGGGGCTCTCCTGAAGCCTGGAGAGCGAGAGGGGTCGGTGCGCACCGACCCCTCTCGCTCTCCAGGCTTCAGCGAAAGCCTGCATTCGCACCATAGGACGCACACACATTTCCCCTTCATTTTTGGAGGGGAAAAAGTGCGTCCCACAGTGCGAAAAATACGGTACATAATCTTTAACTTGTTCAAATGGTTTCAATTTCCATTTTCCTCCTTCTTTAATTACCAATTCACCATATGTACTCCAATTACCTCTCATATTAATTTTCTTAACACTCATTACCTCCAGCGGAGATAGCCAATAAGGGACTTTTGGCTCCAATATATTTTTGTATCTATCCCATACTTCTATTAAAGAACTCCTGAAAATGTGGTTTCCCGCTCAGGCTTGTGCGATTTTGAATATGACACCTGAAGCTGGAGGATGCCCCACGGCGATTGGTGGAGCTGGGATTGGGCTGAGGTGGGTGATGAAGGTGGGGCTCACACAAGGCACCCCTAAGTGTCCGGGTCAGGAGGGATGACCATTGAGTGCCTCCAGCTCACAACCCTGTGTGGTGGGCTGAGGGGATGGGAATGAATAATCCCAATAACAATTTACACCCGGCTGGGTGTGAACGGAGCTGATTCAGCCCTCTCTTTCTCTCCCGATAAGTATTTTCTATTTTCTAGGGTGCTAGTCTCCGTCCAGGTGGGCGCCGTGCCACCCGCCTCGCAAGCGAGACTCTTCCGCTACCACTACCAGCTTTCCAGGGAGAAAGTGGCAAGCCAGGGTTTGCTTGGGCCAATGGAACTCCCTGCCAAAGGAAGAGCCTCCGGCACTTGAATCCACTGCCCACCTGACTCTTCTTTTCATCTCTCAGCTGGCACCGAGTTCTGGTTGGGCCTGGCAAGAGGAGAAGCTTCTGGTCGACAGCGGTGGCAAGTTTCAGGCAAGCCTTCTCAGAAAGTTTGGGGGCTGTGGGACTGCCTGCCACTGGAGTTGCTATAATAATGAATTTTCCTTATGTTATTCCTGTTAAACTCCTTTTAAAGGTGACAGTGTTTGTCCACTTTTGGGACTGCCTGCCACTGGATGCCCTATAAAGATATGGGGCTTTTCAGCATGAAAAAGAAATCCCAATGACCCCTTTGGGACTCACTGCTACAGTGCCGGGGGGGCTTTGGAACTCCCTGCCACTTTGAAATGCCTCTCTGGGCGAGGCGTTCAGCAGGTGGTGGGTTCGAATTCCTCCCTGGCAGGAATGCAGACTTAAAGCTGCTAGTCTGAACCCGTGTCTTGCGGTGGACAACATAGCGTACGCAGCCGGAGGTGGGTGCGAGGAGCAGTGCCAGGGGAGCAGCAAGGAAGGTGAAGAAGCCCAGCAATTGGTGGATCCAGGGTTTGAGAGACAGTATTTTTGCACGGCTTCTTTCCGGCCAGAGCAAAGAAAAGTGACCATGAGAGTAGAGATAATTTATTAAATTTATCTGCTTTATCTGGTTCAATAATTATAATAATTATAATTATTATTTAATTATATATTCTAATTTTAATAATTACAATTACAATAAGAAAAGTAATCAAAATTACAATAAGAAATATTGCAATCATTATTATAATTATAATCACGATAGCAATTTTTCTTTCTAAACACACAGACACAGGTAGAAGCCCAGAATGGTAGAGCTAGAAGGGACCCTGGTGGTCATCCAGTCCAATCCCCTGCAATGCATAGACACACAGACACATACTTTCTGCCCCCAGGGAGCAGAGGCCCCACCCTGCCTTGGGGGGTGCCGTCACTTTGCATTTGTAGGACCGGGTCTGGATTGCGGAGCTGCCCGTTGGTGGACTAACAGGCTCGCCCCCTTCTCCCAAGAAGCCTGCCCAGAAAAGAGAAGTCTGCCTCAGAGATAGTAGTCTGCCCAGAGACAGCCTGTTGGTTGGTTAACAGTAAAGGTAAGGTAAAGTATAATAAGCCTAAAGAAAGCAAAACAGGTTGTTTTGGGTTCCGTCTACATAGAAAGAAGAATCTTGGATTTTGCTTATTAAAAAGTCGTGTTCTTTGGTGTTAATGCACATTTACCCAAAAATCGCAAAGTGAATGTAATGCGACCAAAATAAAGAAACACCATATTTCCTCTTCCATATGCTTCTTCCAGAAGACGAATAAGCTTCGAGAGGGCTTATTTGAATTTGCATGGTGTTTTTTGGGTTTGCACTAGAATCACACAACCAAAGCAAAAAGAATGCACATTCAACCAAAAATCGCGGTTGTCAGGGGTTTAGGAGCAGAGGCAAGGGCAAGGGAGGAAACAGAGAGCGAAGGGGAGGAGGCAGAAGAAAAGATGAGTGATGACGACGACCCGAGATCTCCGAGTCTTTCCAGTGAATCAGAGGATTCACAGAAAGGAGCACCATTGGCCAGGGCAAGGGGGGAGTTTAGGGGGGCACCCCAGGAAGATAGAGCCAGAGGGGACTCAGAGGAGAGCAGTTGGAAATCGGGACCAGCGTCACCGCTAGGGAGCAGGGAGGAGGAAGGGAGCCAGGGGGCAAGCGCTGGCAGCTCACCACAGGAGGGAGGGCATGAGTCAGGAGTGGCCACACCTCCATCGGGGAGCGAAGAAACGGTTAAGCGGAAAGTGGAAGGTTGGGCGCGCGCGCCAAGTTCAAATGCAGAGGAAGGCGGCGCAGTAAGCAGCCCGGAAAGGGAGCCAGGTCCTAAAGCAAGGAGGCAGGAGGGTCCGGGTCAGCGTCAGAAGAATCCCGGAAGGAAGAAACCCCGGGGGGCAGAGGGACCCAGAGGAGAACAGTCAGGCGGAAAAGGTGGAGCAGGGCTAGGATATTAAGTTGGTGCACAAGGGGCGGAGAATCAGACGGAGCTTCGCCGATCTAGCTACTAGACGTAGAGTTGCACGCAGCAGCTTGAAAATGGAAACTGTAACTCAATAAAGACTTTTACTTAATGATCGCTGGCTAGCGTGATCCTCTGTGAGCTAGGATCTTCGAGCAGCTCTGACAGTAAGCTCCGTCTCACAAGTGTGGGCATCTACAGCCTCGAGGAGGGGAGAGAAGCAGGTGCCTACCAGCGAGCTCACGAACGGCAGCCGACATGACGGCTGAGCAGCAGATAGAGGAACTCAGAAAAGCAGTGTCACAACTGACTGCAGAGGCTCTCGCATCCCGGAAGAGAGAGGAGGAGGCAGCGGCCGCCTGCAAGGATCTCCAAGTCAGGTTAGACGTGCTTACAAAGCAGACACCCAGACAGGAGGGAATTGGGTTGGCGAGACGTACAGGCGGTCTGGTCTCTCACTTCGATGGGAACCTGCAACAGTATCCCAACTTTAGAGCAGATGTACTGTGCGCACTGCAACTGCTGAATAAAGACTTTAGAGATGAGCAAGAGAAGGTGGGATTCATCATGTCCCATTTGCATGGGGATGCTAAAGCATGGCTGCGCAATCTATGGAGAGATAAGGATCCGGCGCTCCGAGATGCGGATGCCTTTATTAAAGCGATGGATGGGTGTTTTTTATCAAGCATTGACGTGGATCTTGCCCGGAAGGAGGTGCATGGACTAAGGCAAGGGAGGGCCAGCGTAAGGCAATATCATGCCCGCTTTTTCGCTTTGGTCAGTGCCCTGGAATGGGACAGAGATTCGGCCCCTGTGAGAGACCTCTTTTGGGAGGGGCTGCACAGCTCGATTAAAGATGAGATCGCGAGGGGGGAGCGACCCCGGACCACCCAGGAGGTCGTTCAGAGGGCACTGGCAGTGGGGGTGCGGCTGGAAGAACGTCCGTGGAGCAGGGACGAAGGGCGTGGAGGGCGCGAACCAGTCAGGGGCCCCTCCTTCCTTCCCAGAGACGCAGCGCGGGCGCAATCCACGCCTCCACCAGGAGGAGGGGCGGAACCTATGGAGGTGGGAGGTGCAAGGGCTCAGTCAGCAACCAGAGCCCTAGCACCGGGAGCAGTGAAAGCGAAGCCTCCTAGAGGGAACAGGAAGTGTTACGTCTGTGAGGAGCCAGGGCACATGGCGAAAGAGTGTCCCCAGAGGCCCCACAAGCTCACTGCAGCCTCAGCAATGGTGACTGCAGCGACGCAGCAAGGTGGACCACAGCAGGGAAACGACGCAGTCTGGCTGGAGGAAGAGGCACTGGGGCCCAGCCAGACGTGTTAGTGACGCAGTCCCCAGAGATTTTACAGCCCGTGAACCCCCTCCCGCCCAAACCAGTAGTGAGGCTCACCGCATCTCTCCAGCTGCCCAATGGCATCACCATGGACGTGCCAATCACCGTGGACTCGGGCAGCAACGCGGACTTTATAGGGCAGGACTTTGTCGACAAACACGCTATACAGTTGCTGCCGGCCACACTGCCCCTGCAGGTTGTCACGGTGGATGGCAGAGAGCTGCTAGGGGGGCAAGTGGTGAAGCAGACGCCACCGATGGTGATGCGACTTGGGAATCACAGAGAAGTCATCAGCTTCAATGTCACTCAGCTATCGGATACGCCCATTGTATTGGGAATGAGTTGGCTGGACAAGCACAGCCCAACGCTGGCTTGGTACCAGAGGCAGCTGATCTTCGGCTCTTCCTTTTGTGCTGAACACTGCATCGTGCCCCGGCAGGAAGGAGAGGAAGAGGAGTCACAGCTGCTGCTAGGCACGCTGCAAGTGATTCCCCACAAGTACGCAGAATTTTTGGAAGTTTTCTGCGAAAAGGAGGCGGACAGGCTACCCCCTCACAGACCATATGACTGCAAAATTGACCTGCTGCCGGGGGCGGCGCTGCCTAAAGGGAAACTGTATTCCATGTCAGAGGACGAACTGCAAGAACTCAAGGAGTTCATAGATCATAATTTGGAGCGCGGTTTCATCCGAGAGTCCAAGGCAGCGGGGGGCAGTCCTGTATTCTTTGTTAAAAAGCGAGACACGCCCCAAAAAAGACTGGTCGTGGACTATCGCATTTTGAACAGTGGGACCAAGCCATCGGACTTCCCCATGCCCCGAATCGACGACCTCCTAGCGAAGGTGCGGAAGGGAAAAGTGTTCACCAAGTTGGACCTGCGAGGGGCGTACAACCTCATTCGCATGCGGGAAGGAGATGAGTGGAAGACGGCCATGTTCACGCCACTGGGGACCTACGAATATAGAGTTATGCCTTTTGGATTGCAAAATGGCTCCCACGTTTTTCAAGCTTTCATGCATCACGTGTTGGCGGGACTTCTCTACAAGACGTGCGTCTGTTTCTTAGATGACATCCTGATCTTTTCGGAATCGCAGCAGGAGCATGACGGGCACGTCAAGGAAGTGCTGAGCAGGCTAAAGCAACATAGGCTCTACGCCAAGCTGGAGAAGTGCCAATTTGACGTGACGGAGGTGGACTTTCTGGGCTACAAGCTGTCTGACAAGGGGCTCGCCATGGACAGCGCCAAGGTTCGAGCAGTGTTGGATTGGAAGAGTCCACGCAACCGGAAGGAGGTCCAACGGTTTGTCGGCTTCGCGAACTTCTATCGCAAGTTTATCAAAGGCTTCGCTATGCAGACAGCGGCCATCACAGACACGCTTAGCTCCAAGAAAAAGAAGTTCGTTTGGACAGAGCAGGCGGAGCAGTCCTTTCAGGCGCTCAAGCGTCTCTTCGCGTCGGAAGAGCAGCTGCTTCATGTCAACCCCAGCAGGCCGATGAGGGTGGAGACAGACGCCTCGGACAGAGCCGTGGGGGCAGTCCTGCTGCAGAAGGACCAGCAGGGGGTGTGGCGACCGGGAGCGTTTTACTCCAGGAAGCTCAGCAAGTCCGAGCAGAACTACACCATCTGGGACAGGGAGTTGCTGGCCATTCATGCAGCGTTCAAAGCGTGGAGGCACTTCCTGATCGGCGCCAAGCACACGGTGCAGGTTTGCACGGACCACAAGAATCTGGAGCACTGGCGCACGGCACAGTTCCTAAACCAGAGGCAGATACGTTGGGCTGAGTTCTTTGCGAACTTCGACTTCCGCATAGAGTATGTCCCGGGGGACACTAACATCATGGCGGACGCCCTCTCCCGTAAGCCACAGTATCTGGAGGACGCAACGCCAGCGGCCGCCATGCACATCTTCGCACCAACAGTGTGGGCGTGCGCCGCGGCCACCGTGGACCTGGAGGCGGTGCGACGAGCGTTGCAGGATGACTCCTTCGCGCAAACAAAGATGGCGGAGGTGCAAAGGGGCAAGGCTGCGGCCGACGGTTTCCAGCTACGAGATGGATTGCTCATCCGTAAAGGGGCCATCTACGTGCCGGGAGACGACCTTCGCGCCAAGGTGCTACAGCAGCTGCACGACGCGCCCACGGCCGGGCACTTTGGCAAGGAGAAGACGGTGGAATTAGTAGCCAGGGATTTCTGGTGGCCTGGAATGAGAGGGGAGGTCGCAGACTACGTGGCGAGGTGCGACACCTGCCAGAGGGCCAAGCCAGTGCACAGACCGCCGGCCGGACTGTTGGAACCGCTGCAAACTCCGGTCGAACCTTGGGAGAGGGTGGCTCTGGACTTTGTCACAGATCTGCCCAGCTCGAGAGGCAAGACGGCAGTGCTGGTGGTGGTGGACCTGTTTTCCAAGATGGCACATTTCATTCCGTGTGCGAAGGCGGCCACGGCGGAGCAAACCGCCAAACTGTTCATAGACCACGTGTTCAAGGTTCACGGTCTGCCACGGTCTATTCTGTCCGACCGGGGGCGGCAGTTCATCTCGAATTTCTGGCAGAAGCTGATGGGCTTCCTGAACGTCAAGATCAACCTGGCGTCGGCGAGACACCCGCAGACCAACGGGCAAGCGGAGCGGGTCAATGCCATCATGCAGCAGTACCTGAGATGTTATGCAAATCAACAGCCTGCGACGTGGGTGGATTACCTGCCGCTTGCCGAGTTCGCCTACAACAACACGAAGCACGTGTCCACGGGGGTCACGCCGTTCTTCGCCAACAATGGGAGGCACCCCAGAACCTTCCCGGGACTGGAAAGAAAGGGAGAGGGGGAGCCGCAGACAGCAGATGCGTTCGCGTCGGAGCTGCAGGAAGTCCACGATCAGCTGAGGCGCCACCTGGAGCTGCCCAAACACGCATACAAGGTACAAGCGGACAAGCACAGAAGGGTTGGCGAAGAGCTCCACGTGGGAGACTGGGTCTGGTTAGCAGCCCACGCAGTGCCGGCCAGGTCGTTGGCCAAGAAGAAACTAGGGCATAAACAACTGGGGCCCTACCAAGTCGAAGAGCAGGTCAACCCGGTAGCTTTCAGACTGGCACTTCCGGAGGGCTCCAGAATGCATCCGGTGTTCCACAGATCGGTGCTCACTCCCTACAAGGCACCGCACAGGTTCCAAGAACCCGGAACGGCGCCGAGTCCGGTCAGAGACAGAACAGGGCACGCGGGAGTGGCACAGAAGGAGCGCATCAACGAAGTCACGGAGATTTTGGACTCCAGATGGGGGGAGGAGGGGGTAGAATACTTTCTCGCCAAGGAGGGCACCCCGGCCAGTGCGAACAGCTGGGTGCCGGGCTACGCTTTGGACGAACCTCTACTCAAAGACGAGTTTCACGCCCTCTTCCCACATAGACCAATGACAGCAGACTTTTTCGACGACTGGCTTTTCACGCCCACGCTTTCGGCCAGCACTTTCCGGGGGTTCGACTCGGACGAGGACCCGACACAAGACGTACGTTCCCCGGAGGGGTCACCCTCGGGATCTGCATCAGAACCCTCGTATTGGTGGGACGATCGACCAGAGGAGCAGTTCCGCAGAAAGTGGCTGGAATGCCCAGGACGAGCAACGCCGCCAGGAGGAAGTGAGGGAGAGACGGACATGGACGTTTTCGGGGACGACCCTGGTTTCGAGCACGGCGGCACAGAGATGGAAGCGGAGGTGACCGTCGTCGACGGGAGCAGGGAGGAAGACCCGGGAGCCTTCAGATGGAGGCCCGCCACGGGAAGCGAACGATATCCGACATTCGTCCCTTTGCAACAGCAGCACCCAGTTCCAGCACCGGAAGGAGGGGAGGGGGGAATGGGGGGCTTCGAGGGGGGGATGGATGTCAGGGGTTTAGGAGCAGAGGCAAGGGCAAGGGAGGAAACAGAGAGCGAAGGGGAGGAGGCAGAAGAAAAGATGAGTGATGACGACGACCCGAGATCTCCGAGTCTTTCCAGTGAATCAGAGGATTCACAGAAAGGAGCACCATTGGCCAGGGCAAGGGGGGAGTTTAGGGGGGCACCCCAGGAAGATAGAGCCAGAGGGGACTCAGAGGAGAGCAGTTGGAAATCGGGACCAGCGTCACCGCTAGGGAGCAGGGAGGAGGAAGGGAGCCAGGGGGCAAGCGCTGGCAGCTCACCACAGGAGGGAGGGCCACACCTCCATCGGGGAGCGAAGAAACGGTTAAGCGGAAAGTGGAAGGTTGGGCGGGCGCACCAAGTTCAAATGCAGAGGAAGGCGGCGCAGTAAGCAGCCCGGAAAGGGAGCCAGGTCCTAAAGCCCGGCGCAAGGAGGCAGGAGGGTCCGGGTCAGCGTCAGAAGAATCCCAGAAGGAAGAAACCCCGGGGGGCAGAGGGACCCAGAGGAGAACAGTCAGGCGGAAAAGGTGGAGCAGGGCTAGGATATTAAGTTGGTGCACAAGGGGCGGAGAATCAGACGGAGCTTCGCCGATCTAGCTACTAGACGTAGAGTTGCACGCAGCAGCTTGAAAATGTAAACTGTAACTCAATAAAGACTTTTACTTAATGATCGCTGGCTAGCGTGATCCTCTGTGAGCTAGGATCTTCGAGCAGCTCTGACAGTATGTGTCTCTGGTTCAGGAACCTCGCCGTGCGCCAGTACTCCAGATTCTTATGGTCCGTGCGGACCTGCACTGTGTGTTTGGCTCCGATCAGGAAGTGCCTCCACGCCTTGAATGCTGCATGAATGGCAAGCAACTCCCTGTCCCAGATGGTGTAGTTCTGCTCCGACTTGCTGAGCTTCCTGGAGTAGAAGGCGCACGGCCTCCAATCCCCATGCGGGTCTTGCTGCAACAGGACTGCTCCCACGGCCCTGTCTGAGGCGTCTGTTTCAACCCTCATCGGTTTGCCGGGATTTACATGCAGTAGCTGCTCTTCGGACGAGAAGAGGCGCTTGAGTTTCCGAAAGGACTGCTCCGCCTGCTCCGTCCAGATGAACTTCTTCTTGGAGCTGAGCGTGTCGGTCTGCATCGCGAACCCCTTGATGAACTTGCGATAGAAGTTAGCAAAGCCGACAAACCGCTGGACCTCCTTCCGGTTGCGCGGGCTCTTCCAGTCCAACACTGCACGAACCTTGGCGCTGTCCATGGCTAGCCCCTTGTCCGACAACTTGTAGCCCAGGAAATCCACCTCCGTCATGTCGAACTGGCACTTCTCCAGCTTGGCGTACAGTCTATGCTCCTGTAGCCTTTGCAGAACTTCCTTGACGTCTCTGTCGTGAACCTCCTGTGATTCTGAAAATATCAGGATGTCGTCCAGGAAGCAGACACACTTCTTGTAGAGGAGCCCCGCTAACACGTGATGCATGAAAGCTTGAAAACAGTGGGAGCCATTTTGTAATCCAAACGGCATAACTCTGTATTCGTAGGTGCCCAGGGGCGTGAACATGGCCGTCTTCCACTTGTCGCCCTCCCGTATGCGAATAAGGTTGTACGCCCCTTGCAGATCCAACTTGGTGAACACGCGTCCTTTGCGCACCGTCGCGAGGAGGTCGTCGATCTTGGGCATGGGGAAAGCCGTGGGCTTGGTTTTCGAGTTCAAAATCCTATAGTCCACCACAAGTCTTTTTTGGGGCGTGTCCTTCTTCCTCACAAAGAATACAGGACTGCCCCCCACTGCCTTGGACTCCCGGATGAACCCACGCTCCAAATTATGATCTATGAACTCCCTGAGTTCCTGCAGCTCATCTTCAGACATGGAATACAGTTTCCCTGTCGGCAGCGTCGCCCCTGGCAGGAGGTCAATCTTGCAGTCATAGGGCCTGTGGGGAGGCAGCTTGTCCGCCTCCTTCTCGCAGAAAACCTCCAAAAATTCTGCGTACTTGTGGGGCACTGCTTGCAGCGTGCCTAATTGCAGCTGTGTGTCCTCTTCTTCCCCCTCCGGTCTGGGCAGGATGCAGTGTTCTGCACAGTAAGAGGAGCCGAAAGTTAGTTGCCGCTGGTACCAAGCCAACGTTGGACTGTGCCTGTCCAGCCAACTCATGCCCAATACTACAGGCGTGTCCGACAGTTGGGTGACATTAAAGCTGATGACTTCCCTGTGATTTCCAATTTGCATCACCATCGGTGGCGTTTGCTTCACCACCTGCCCCCCTAGCAATTCCCTGCCATCCACCGTGACAACCTTCAGGGGCAGCGTGGCTGGCAGTAGCGTTATATTGTGCTGCTCGATGAAATCCTGTCCTATAAAATCCGCGTTGCTACCAGAGTCAATGGTAATTGGCACTTCCATTGTAAGTCCATTGGGTAGCTGGAGCGATGCGGTGAGCTGCACTACTGGTTTGGGCGGGAGGGGGTCTGTGGGCTGCAAAATCTCTGGGGACTGCTTCACTGACTCGTCTGGCTGGGCCCCAGTGCCTCTGTTTCCAGCCAGACTCCGTCGTTTCCCTGCTGTGGTTCTCTCTGCTGAGTTGCTTCTGTTACCGTCGCGGAGGCTGCAGTGTGCTTGTGGAGCCTCTGGGGACACTCTTTCGCCATGTGCTGAGGACTGTCACAGAGGTAGCACTTCCTGTTCCCTCTAGGAGGCTTCGCTTTGACTGCTCCCGGTGCTAGGGCTCTGGTTGCTGACTGAGCCCTGGCGCCTCCAACCTCCATAGGTTCCCCTCCTCCTCCTGGCGGAGGCGTGGAGTGCGCACGCGCTGCATCCCTGGGAAAGAAGGAAGGCGCTCTTGCCAACTCGCGTCCTCCACGCCCTTCGTCTCTGCTCCATGGACGTTCTTCTAGATGCACCCCAATCGTCAGCGCCCTCTGAACGATCTCCTGAGTGCTCCGGGGTCTCTCCCCCCGCACAATTTCGTCTTTTACCACACTGTTCAACCCTTCCCAGAAAAGGTCTCTGACTGGAGCTGAATCTTTGTCCCATTCCAGGGCACTGACCAGTGCAAAAAAGTGGGAATGATACTGCCTCACACTGGCCCTCCCTTGTTTCAGCCCATGTATCTCTTTTCTGGCGATATCAACGTCTATATTTGATAAAAAACACGAATCCATCGCTTTAATGAAGGCATCCGCACTTCGGAGCGCCGGATCCTGATCTCTCCACAGATTGCGCAGCCACGCTTTAGCGTCTCCATGCAAATGGGATAAAATAAACCCCACCTTCTCTTGCTCATCTCTAAAGTCTTTGTCCAGCAGTTGCAGCGCAAACTGCACATCTGCTCGGAAGTTGGGGTACTGCTGTAAATTCCCATCGAAATGAGATACAAGGCTGCCTCCTCTTCTCTCCAGCCCAATTCCCTCCGATTTGGGTCCCGGTTGCCCCTGCTTTGTAAGCACTTCCAACCTGACCTGGAGATCCTTGTAGGCGGCAGCCGCTTCCTCCTCCCTCTTCCTGGATGCGAGTATCTCGGCGTTTAGTTGTGTCACTGCGTTTTGCAGGGCTGCTATCTGCTGTTCACTATTCATCTCGTCTGACTTTCGTGAGCTCGCGAAGCACCAATCTTCACCCCTCGCTGCGCCCACTCACGCTGCGAGGCTTTTGGTACAAAAGGGAGACGGAGCTTACTGTCAGAGCCGCTTCCAGGTCCCAGCTCACAGAGGACCACGCTAGCCGGCAGTACTGTACAAAAGTCTTTATTGAGTTACAGTTTCAATTTCCAAGCCGCAGCGCGCAGCTCTACGTCTTAGAAGCTAGACCGGCGAAGCTCCGTCTGAGTCTCCGCCTCCTGTACACCAACTTAATACTCTAGCCTTGCTCCACCTCTTCCGTCTTTCCTTCCTCCTCTGGGTCCCTCTACCCCCCGTGGCCTCTTCCTTCCTGGACTCTTCTGACGCTGTCCCCCCCGGACTCTTCTCCCTCCTTGCGGCGGGCTTTAGGACCTGGCTCCCTATCCGGGCTGCTTACTGTGCTGCCTTCCTGTGTATTTGAACTTGGCGCGCACGCCCAGCCTTCAACCTTCCTCTTGACCGTTTCCTCGCTCCCCGATGGAGGTGTGGCCAATCCTGACTCATGCCCTCCCGCTTGCGGCGAGCCGCCAGATCCCGATACCTGGGACCCCTCCCCCCTACTGCGCTCTGGTGGGGAAGCTGGTCCCGATTTCCAACTGCTGCTCTCTGAGTCCCCTCTGGTCCCTTCTTCCTGGGGTGTCCCCCTAGGCACCCCCCTTGCTCTGACCACTGGCGCCCCTTTCTGTGAATCTTCCGATTCACTGGAAAGACTCAGAGATCTGGGGCCGCTGTCATCGCTCATATTTCCTTCGGATTCCTCCCCCTCGCTCTCTGTTTCCCCCCTTTCCTGTGCCTCTGCTCCTGAACCCCTGACAATAATTAAATAATAATTATAATTATTATAATTATTGAACCAGATAAAGCAGATAAATTTAATAAATTATCTCTACTCTCATGGTCACTTTTCTTTGCTCTGGCCGGAAAGAAGCCGTGCAAAAATACTGTCTCTCAAACCCTGGATCCACCAATTGCTGGGCTTCTTCACCTTCCTTGCTGCTCCCCTGGCACTGCTCCTCGCACCCACCTCCGGCTGCGTACGCTATGTTGTCCACCGCAAGACACGGGTTCAGACTAGCAGCTTTAAGTCTGCATTCCTGCCAGGGAGGAATTCGAACCCACCACCTGCTGAACGCCTCGCCCAGAGAGGCATTTCAAAGTGGCAGGGAGTTCCAAAGCCCCCCCCCCCCGGCACTGTAGCAGTGAGTCCCAAAGGGGTCATTGGGATTTCTTTTTCATGCTTGTCAGGGGTTCAGGAGCAGAGACGCAGAGAAGGGAGGAGACAGAGAGCGAGGGGGAGGAATACGAAGGAAAGATGAGTGGGGATGACGAACCGAGATCGCCGAGCTTATCCAGTGAGTCCGAGGATTCCCAGAAGGAACGCCAGCGGTCAGAGCAAGGGGGGAAAACAGGGGGACACCCCAGGAAGAAGGGTCCAGAGAGGGATCAGAGAGCAGCAGTTGGAGATCGGGACCCACGTACCCAGCCGGGAGCAGCGGGGAGGAAGGGGACCAGATATCAGGTTCCGGAGGCTTTCAGAAGGAGGGAGGGCATGAGTCAGGAGTAGTCACGCCCACCTCGGGGAGCGACGAAACGATCAAGAGGAAAGTGGAGAGTTGGGCGCGCGCGCCAAGTTCAAATGTAGCGGAAGCTGGCGCAGTAAGCAGCCCAGAGAGTGAGCCAGGTCCCAAAGCCCGCCGCAAGGAGGCGGAAGGGTCAGGGGGGTCCGCGTCAGAAGAGAGTAGGAAAGAAGAGACCCCGGGGGGCAGAAGGACCCAGAGACGGAAGGAAAGGCGCAGGAGGTGGAGCAAGGCTAGGATATTAAGCTGGTGTGCTAGAGGCGGAGACTCAGACGGGTCTTCGCCGGTCTGACCTAGAAGAAGTAGGGCTGCACATTGCAGTTTGGAAATGGAACCTGTAATCCAATAAAGACTCTTTTAACCTGAACGCTGGCTAGCGTGGTCCTATGTGAGCTGGGACTGAGTGGCAGCCCTGACAGTAAGACCCGTCTCCTTTAAGCTTCGGACACCTGATACCTCGCAGCGGAGGCAGAAGCAGCGAGAGGAGGAAATTGGTGTTTGGGAGCGAGCTCACAACGGTTGGCAGAGATGACGGAAGCAGAGAAAATTTCAGCGCTGCAACAGGCAGTGACCCAATTGAACGCGGAGGTACAGGCATCCAAGAAAAGGGAGGAGGATGCGGCAGCCGCCTACAGAGATCTCCACGCCAGGTTTGAAGCATTGGTTAAGCATGGGCAGCCAGGACCCAGACCGGAGGGGGTTGGGTTGGCACGGAGAGCAGGAGGGCTTGTGGCTCACTTCGATGGGAATTTACAACAGTACCCCAATTTTCGAGCAGACGTAATGTGCGCACTGCAACTGCTGGCGAAAGACTTTAGGGATGAGGAAGAGAAAGTGGGGTTTATACTATCCCATTTGCATGGGGATGCGAAAGCGTGGCTACGCAATTTGTGGAGGGATAAAGATCCGGCGCTTCAGAATGCAGATGCCTTTATCAAAGCGATGGATGCGTGCTTTTTATCTACCATTGACGTGGATCTTGCCCGACGGGAGATTCATGGACTGAAACAAGGGAGGGCGAGCGTACGCCAGTATCACGCCCGCTTTTTTGCGCTGGTCAGTGCCTTAGAATGGGACCGGGATTCGCCCCCAGTCAGAGACCTCTTCTGGGAAGGTTTGAGCAGTGCTGTTAAAGACGAAATTGCGAGGGGGGAGAGGCCCCGGAGCACGCAGGAGGTGGTCCAAAGGGCGCTGACTGTGGGGGTGAGGCTGGAAGAAGGTCCATGGTGCAGAGACGAAGGACGTGGAGGGCGCGAAGCAGCGAGAAGTTTCTCTTTCGTTCCCAGGGAAGCTGCGCGTGCGCAATCCACACCTCCGCCAGGAGGGGGAGTGGAATCTATGGAGGTGGGAGGCGCCAGGGCTCAGTCAGCTACCAGAGCCCCTGCACCGGCGGCAGTCAAGACTAAACCTCCTAGAGGGACCAGGAAGTGTTATATATGCGACAGCTCTCAACACTTGGCGAAAGAGTGTCCCCAGAGGAGCTCCAAGCACACTGCAGCCTCCGCAACGGTGAAAGCGGCCACGCAACACAGCGAACAACAGCAGGGAAACGACGATGTCTGGCTGGAGACAGAGGCACTGGGGCCCAGCCAGACGCATCACTGAAGCAGTCCCCAGCAATCTTGCAACCCACGGACCCCCTCCCACCCAAACCAGTAGTGCAACTCACAGCATCTCTCCAGCTGCCCGATGGCGTCACTATCGAAGTGCCGCTTTCTGTGGATTCTGGAAGCAACGCAGACTTTATATCACAGGATTTTGTGGAGCAGCACGCTATACAGCTATTACCGGCCACTCTGCCCCTGCAAGTCGTCACAGTGGATGGTAGAGAGTTGCTGGGGGGGCAGGTGGTGAAGCAAACGCCGCCAATGGTGATGCGCCTTGGCAACCACAGGGAAGTCATCAGTTTTAACGTCACCCGCCTGTCGGACACACCCATTGTGTTGGGCATGAGTTGGCTGGACAGGCACAGTCCGACACTGGCTTGGTACCAGCGACAGCTGATCTTCGGCTCCTCTTACTGCGCAGAACACTGCATCCTGCCCGAACAGGAGGGAGAGGAGGAGGAATCACAACTGCAGTTGGGAACGTTGCAAGCAGTCCCCCACAAATACGCAGACTTTCTGGAGGTCTTCTGCGAGAAGGAGGCAGACAAGTTACCACCGCACAGGCAATATGACTGCAAGATTGACCTCCTACCAGGGGCGACGCTACCGAAGGGGAAGCTGTAAGCTCCAAGAAAAAGAAATTCATCTGGACGGAGCAGGCGGAGCAGTCCTTTCAGGCACTCAAGCGTCTCTTCGCGTCGGAAGAGCAACTGCTGCATATCGACCCCAGCAGACCAATGCGGGTAGAGACAGACGCGTCCGATAGAGCAGTGGGAGCTGTCCTGCTGCAGAGGGACCCACAGGGGGTCTGGAGGCCGGGAGCGTTCTACTCCAGAAAGCTCACCAAGTCGGAGCAGAACTACACCATCTGGGACAGGGAGTTGCTTGCCATTCATGCAGCCTTCAAGGCGTGGAGACACTTCCTGATCGGCGCCAAGCACACGGTGCAGGTCTGCACGGACCACAAGAATCTGGAGCACTGGCGCACGGCGAAGTTCCTGAACCAGAGGCAGATACGTTGGGCGGAGTTCTTTGCTGACTTCGATTTCCGAATAGAGTACGTCCCAGGCGACACCAACATCATGGCGGATGCACTGTCCCGAAAACCGCAATACCTCGAAGAGGCGACGCCAGCGGCAGCCATGCACATCTTCGCGCCAGCTGCGTGGGCGTGCGCTTCAGCCACAGTAGACCTGGATGCGGTGCGGCGGGCGTTGCAGGACGACTCATTCACGCAGGCGAAGATGGCCGAGGTGCACAAGGGCACAGCGAAGAGCGACGAGGTCCAGATACGGGACGGCTTGCTCTTACGTAAAGGGGCCATCTACGTGCCGGGAGATGAACTTCGCGCCAAGGTACTGCAGCAGTTGCACGACGCACCCACGGCCGGGCACTTTGGCATGGAAAAAACGGTGGAATTAGTCGCAAGGGACTTTTGGTGGCCCAGACTGAGAGGGGAAGTCGCGGACTACGTCGCGAGGTGCGACACCTGCCAGAGGGCCAAACCGGTGCACAAACCACCGGCGGGACTGCTGGAACCGCTGCAAACGCCGTTTGAACCGTGGGAGAGGGTGGCCCTGGACTTTGTCACGGATCTCCCCAGCTCGAGAGGCAAGACAGCTGTACTAGTGGTGGTGGACTTGTTCACCAAGATGGCACACTTCATACCGTGTGCGAAGGTGGCCACGGCAGAACAAACAGCCAAACTGTTCATAGATCACGTGTTCAAAGTGCACGGGCTGCCGCGGTCTATACTGTCCGACCGCGGTCGCCAGTTCATCTCGAATTTCTGGCAGAAGCTGATGGGCTTCCTGAACGTCAAGATCAACCTGACATCAGCGAGACACCCGCAGACCAACGGGCAAGCGGAGAGGGTCAATGCCATCATGCAGCAGTACCTGAGATGCTATGCCAATCAACAGCCTGCGACGTGGGTGGATTACCTGCCGCTCGCCGAGTTCGCCTACAACAACACGAAGCACGTGTCCACAGGGGTGACGCCGTTCTTCGCCAACAATGGGAGGAATCCCAGAACCTTCCCGGGACTGGCTAGCGTGGTCCTATGTGAGCTGGGACTGAGTGGCAGCCCTGACAATGCTGAAAAGCCCCATATCTTTATAGGGCATCCAGTGGCAGGCAGTCCCAAAAGTGGACAAACACTGTCACCTTTAAAAGGAGTTTAACAGGAATAACATAAGGAAAATTCATTATTATAGCAACTCCAGTGGCAGGCAGTCCCACAGCCCCCAAACTTTCTGAGAAGGCTTGCCTGAAACTTGCCACCACTGTCGACCAGAAGCTTCTCCTCTTGCCAGGCCCAACCAGAACTCGGTGCCAGCTGAGAGATGAAAAGAAGAGTCAGGTGGGCAGTGGATTCAAGTGCCGGAGGCTCTTCCTTTGGCAGGGAGTTCCATTGGCCCAAGCAAACCCTGACTTGCCACTTTCTCCCTGGAAAGCTGGTAGTGGTAGCGGAAGAGTCTCGCTTGCGAGGCGGGTGGCACGGCGCCCACCTGGACGGAGACTAGCACCCTAGAAAATAGAAAATACTTATCGGGAGAGAAAGAGAGGGCTGAATCAGCTCCGTTCACACCCAGCCGGGTGTAAATTGTTATTGGGATGATTCATTCCCATCCCCTCAGCCCACCACACAGGGTTGTGAGCTGGAGGCACTCAATGGTCATCCCTCCTGACCCGGACACTTAGGGGTGCCTTGTGTGAGCCCCACCTTCATCACCCACCTCAGCCCAATCCCAGCTCCACCAATCGCCGTGGGGCATCCTCCAGCTTCAGGTGTCATATTCAAAATCGCACAAGCCTGAGCGGGAAACCACATTTTCAGGAGTTCTTTAATGGGATAGATGGGATATGGGATAGATACAAAAATATATTGGAGCCAAAAGTCCCTTATTGGCTATCTCCGCTGGAGGTAATGAGTGTTAAGAAAATTAATATGAGAGGTAATTGGAGTACATATGGTGAATTGGTAATTAAAGAAGGAGGAAAATGGAAATTGAAACCATTTGAACAAGTTAAAGATTATGTATATGATTGGTTGCATTACTTTCAAGTAAATGAAATGTTTAAAAAAGACTTAAAAGAAAGGGGTTATGTAGAAAAAGAATCTAAATTTCAAATAGACAATTAATATAAAACTCGGTCAAAAATGTATAAGATATTGTTGGAATGGCATACGAAAGATGAAGAGGTTAAATCGGTAATGATACAGTGGGCCAAAGATTTTGGGTATAATATTCAATTTGATGAATGGGAAAAATTGTGGAAAGAGAATATAAAATTTACTGCATGCACGGCACTGAAAGAAAATGTTATGAAAATGTTTTACAGATGGTACATCACACCTGTAAAGTTAGCAAAGATGTATAAGACGTGTAACAAATGTTGGAAATGTAAAGAAAAAGAAGGGACGTTCTTTCATGTGTGGTGGGAATAAGAAAGTGAAAAGCTTTTGGGAAATGATATACAATAAAATGAAAAAACTGTTAAGATATACTTTTGCCAGTGGCGTAGCGTGGGGGGTGCAGGGGGGGCCGGCCGCACCGGGCGCAACATCTGGGGGTTAGGGTTAGGGGGCGCAAATCCACGGGTTAGGGGGCGCAAATCCACGGGTTAGGGGGCGCAAATCCACGGGTTAGGGGGCGCAAATCCACGGGTTAGGGGGCGCAAATTACTTGCCTTGCCCCGGGTGCTGACGCTACGCCACTGACTTTTGCAAAAAAACCGGAGGCTTTTCTTTTCTTTTAGAGATCTTAGGAAAGGACATAAGAAGAAAAGACTGTAAACTCTTTCAATATGCAGCAACGGCAGCCAGAATCTTGTTGGCCCAGAAATGGAAGCAAGAGGAAATACCGACGATAAAAGAATGGAGACTGAAATTGACAGATTATGCGGAATTGGACAAATTAACTGGGAAAATCAGATACACCAAAGACCAAAAGTTCATCGAAGACTGGGGAAAGTTCCTACTGAAAGTTCCTATCTGAAAAACGTATGCGGCGTGAACACAACTCTAGTGGGATTTCAAGAGGCACTGTAAAAATAGAGAAATATTGTTAATATGAAATAGTGGGGGAAGGGAGGTATAATGGCAATACGAAAGAAGGGAATGTGTAATTAAAGTTATAAATATGGATGATTATCTGAGACGCTGAAGGAAGTTCAAAAAAGGAGATAATTTGTTGTATTTCGGATAAAAATGTATAATTGCATGGAAAATCAATAAAATTTATTATAAAAAAAAACCTTATGCAAATAAAGCATTGCTTATTCTTCATCCACTGGTGTGCTTATTGGCTCCAGATCCAGAAATAACCCTGCCCTTGGCAGAACATATACAGTGCTTTTTTCTGGGGGGGGGGCACAGAGGAATGCATAAAACATTTTGTGAATGTACTTTTGTCCATTTACTGTATTTATTTTTCCCGGTTTGAACTAAAAAATGGCGATTTTCTTGAGTCAAAATGAGAGTACCCCCAATCATTTTTTTTAGAAAAGAAGCACTGCATATATACACACACATATACATATATCCGTTTTATTTTTATTTATTTACAAACGGACACCTATATCTAGGTATGTATATTCTTGTATATTCTTATTTCAATTCACAGGGTGTTTTTTGGGTTTGCACTAGACTCACACAACCAAAGCAAAAAGAATGCACATTCAACCAAAAATCGCAGAGTGAAATGTTTTTTATCAGCCAAAATCAACCATATAGGTGTTTAAGTTCATCTCAATAGAAAGAGAACGAATAAGCTTGGATTGCTCTTTCGGTATTCATTCACCCACAAATAACAAAGCAAAGTGTAATAAGCCTAAAGAAAGCAAAACAGGTTGTATTCGGTTCCATCTACATAGAAATAAGAATCTTGGATTTCGCTTATTTCAAAGTCGTGTTCTTTGGTATTAATGCACTTTTACCCAGAAATCGCAAAGTGTATGTAATGAGACCAAAATAACAAAACGCCATATTTCCGCAACCATATGCGTAGAAAGAAGACGCATAAGCTTCGATTGGGCTTATTTCAATTCATAGAATCATAGAATCATAGTTGGAATTTATATGGTGTTTTTTGGGTTTGCACCAGAATCACCCCCAAACAAAGCAATAAGGTGTTTTGCGTTCCATCTACGTAGAAAGAAGATGCACAAGCTCTGATTGGGCTTATTTCAAATAGCTGTTTTGGGGTTAGAATGAACATTCAACAAAAAAATCACAGAGCCAAATGTTTGTTATCAGCCCAAATCAACCATAAGTGTTTATGTTTATCTCAATAGAAAGAGAACGAATAAGCTTGGATTGCTCTTTCGGTGTTCATTCACCCACAAGCTGCAAAGCAAAGTGTCATAAGCATAAACAACGCAAAACAGGTTGTTTTGGTTTCCATCTACATAGAAAGAAGAATCTTGGATTTCGCTTATTTCAAAATCGTGTTCTTTGGTATTAATGCACTTTTACCCAGAAATCGCAAAGTGTATGTAATGAGACCAAAATAACAAAACGCCATATTTCCGCTTCCATATGAGTAGAAAGAAGACGAATAAGCTTCGATTGGGCTTATTTCAATTCATAGAATCATAGAATCATAGTTGAAATTAGCGTGGTGTTTTTTGGGTGTGCACCAGAATCACCTAACCAAAGCAAAAAGGTGTTCTGGGTTCAATCTACATAAAAAGAAGATGAACACGCTCTGATTGGGCTTATTTCAAATAGCTGTTTTTGGGGTTAGAATGAACATTCAACGAAAAATCACAGAACCAAATGTTTGTTATCAGCCCAAATCAACCATAAGTGTTTATGTTTATCTCAATAGAAAGAGAACGAATAAGCTTGGATTGCTCTTTCGGTGTTCATTCACCCACAAGCTGCAAAGCAAAGTGTCATAAGCATAAACAACGCAAAACAGGTTGTTTTGGTTTCCATCTACATAGAAAGAAGAATCTTGGATTTCGCTTATTTCAAAATCGTGTTCTTTGGTATTAATGCACTTACCCAGAAATCGCAAACTGTATGTAATGAGACCAAAATAACAAAACGCCATATTTCCGCTTCCATATGAGTAGAAAGAAGACGAATAAGCTTCGATTGGGCTTATTTCAATTCATAGAATCATAGAATCATAGTTGAAATTAGCGTGGTGTTTTTTGGGTGTGCACCAGAATCACCTAACCAAAGCAAAAAGGTGTTCTGGGTTCAATCTACATAAAAAGAAGATGAACACGCTCTGATTGGGCTTATTTCAAATAGCTGTTTTTGGGGTTAGAATGAACATTCAACAAAAAATCACAGAACCAAATGTTTGTTATCAGCCCAAATCAACCATAAGTGTTTATGTTTATCTCAATAGAAAGAGAACGAATAAGCTTGGATTGCTCTTTCGGTGTTCATTCACCCACAAGCTGCAAAGCAAAGTGTCATAAGCATAAACAACGCAAAGGTTGTTTTGGTTTCCATCTACATAGAAAGAAGAATCTTGGATTTCGCTTATTTCAAAATCGTGTTCTTTGGTATTAATGCACATTTACCCTGAAATCGCAAAGTGTATGTAATGAGACCAAAATAACAAAACGCCATATTTCCGCTTCCATTTGCGTAGAAAGAAGACGAATAAGCTTCGAGAGGGCTTATTTGAATTTGCATGCTTTTTTGGGTGTGCACCAGAATCACAAAACCAAAGCAAAAAGGTCTTTTGGTTAACATAAGCTTCGATTGGGCTTATTTCAATTCATAGAATCATAGAATCATAGAGTTGAAATTAGCGTGGTGTTTTTTAGGGTTTGCACCAGAACCACACAATCAAAGCAAAAAGGTCTTTTGGCTAACATCTGCATATTGGATTTCGCTTATTAAAAAGTAGTGTTCTTTGGTGTTAATGCACATTTACCCAAAAATCACAAAGTGAATGTAATGCGACCAAACTAAAGAAACACCATATTTCCGTTTCCACATGGGTAGAAAGAAGACGAATAAGCTTCGAGAGGGCTTATTTGAATTTGCATGGTGTTTTTTGGGTGTATACCAGAATCACCCCCAAAGAAAGCAATAAAGTATTTTGCGTTCTATCTACGTAGGAGGAAGATAAAAACGCTCTGATTGGGATTATTTCAAATAGGTGTTTTTGGGGTTAGAATGCACATTCAACCAAAAATCGCAGAGCGAAATGTTTGTTATCAGCCCAAATCAAGCATAGACGTTTTAGTTAATCTCAATAGAAAGAGGACGAATAAGCTTGGATTGCTCCTTAGGTGTTCATTCACCCACAAATTCCAAAGCCGAAAGAAAGCAAAACATTTTGTTTTGGTTTCCATCTACATAGAAAGAGGAATCTTGGATTTCGCTTATTTCAAACCCAGAACACCTTTTTGCTTTGGTTAGGTAATTCTGGTGCACACCCCAAAAACACCACGCTAATTTCAACTCTATGATTCTATGAATTGAAATAAGCCCAATCGAAGCTTATTCGTCTTCTTTCTACTCATATGGAAGCGGAAATATGTCTTGTTATTTTGGTCTCATTACATACACTGCGATTTCTGGGTAAATGTGCATTAACTCCAAAGAACACGATTTTGAAATAAGCGAAATCCAAGATTCTTCTTTCTATGTAGATGGAAACCAAAACAACCTGTTTTGCGTTGTTTATGCTTATGACACTTTGCTTTGCAGCTTGTGGGTGAATGAACACCGAAAGAGCAATCCAAGCTTATTCGTTCTCTTTCTATTGAGATGAACATAAACACCTATGGTTGATTTGGGCTGATAACAAACATTTCGCTCAGTGATTTTTTTGTTGAATGTTCATTCTAACCCCAAAAACAGCTATTTGAAATAATCTAAATCAGAGCGTTTTTATCTTCTTCCTACGTAGATAGGACGCAAAATACTTTATTGCTTTGTTTGGGGGTGATTCTGGTGCTCACCCAAAAAACACCATATAAATTCCAACTATGATTCTATGAATTGAAATAAGCCCAATCGAAGCTTATTCGTCTTCTTTCTACTCATATGGAAGCGGAAATATGTCTTGTTATTTTGGTCTCATTACATACACTGCGATTTCTGGGTAAATATGCATTAACTCCAAAGAACACGATTTTGAAATAAGCGAAATCCAAGATTCTTCTTTCTATGTAGATGGAAACCAAAACAACCTGTTTTGCGTTGTTTATGCTTTTGACACTTTGCTTTGCAGCTTGTGGGTGAATGAACACCGAAAGAGCAATCCAAGCTTATTCGTTCCCTTTCTATTGAGATAAACATAAACACTTATGCTTGATTTAGGCTGATAACAAACATTTGGCTCTGTGATTTTTTGTTGAATGTTCATTCTAACCCCAAAAACAGCTATTTGAAATAAGCCCAATCAGAGCGTGTTCATCTTCTTTCTACGTAGATGGAACGCAAAACACCTTATTGCTTTGTTTGGGGGTGATTCTGGTGCTCACCCAAAAAACACCATATAAATTCCAACTATGATTCTATGATTCTATGAATTGAAATAAGCCCAATCGAAGCTTATGCGTCTTCTTTCTACGCATATGGTTGCGGAAATATGGCGTTTTGTTATTTTGGTCTCATTACATACACTTTGCGATTTCTGGGTAAAAGTGCATTAATACCAAAGAACACGACTTTGAAATAAGCGAAATCCAAGATTCTTATTTCTATGTAGATGGAACCGAATACAACCTGTTTTGCTTTCCTTAGGCTTATTACACTTTGCTTTGTTATTTGTGGGTGAATGAACACCGAAAGAGCAATCCAAGCTTATTCGCTCTTTCTATTGAGATGAACTTAAACACCTATATGGTTGATTTTGGCTGATAAAAAACATGTCACTCTGCGATTTTTGGTTGAATGTGCATTCTTTTTGCTTTGGTTGTGTGATTCTAGTGCAAACCCAAAAAACACCCTGTGAATTGAAATAAGCCTCGAAGCTTATGCGTCTTCTTTCTCCGCATATGGAAGCGGAAATATGGTGTTTTGTCATTTTAGGCTCATTACACTCACTTGGCGATTAGAACCAAAGAACACGACTTTGAAATAAGCGCAATCCAAGATTCTTCTTTCTATGTAGATGGTATCCAAAACAACCTGTTTTGCTTTGTTTATGCTTATGACACTTCGATTTGCAGTTTGTGGGTCAATGAATACCGAAATGCAATCCAAGCTTATTTGTCCTCTTTCGATTGAGATTAACTTAAACACCTATGGTTGATTTGGGCTGATAACAAACATTTGGTTCTGTGATTTTTTGTTGAATGTGCATTCTTTTTGCTTTGGTTGTGTGATTCTAGTGCAAACCCAAAAAACGCCATGCAAATTCAAATAAGCCCTCTCGAAGCTTATTCGTCTTCTGGAAGAAGTATATGGAAGAGGAATGGTGTTTCTTTATTTTGGTCGCATTACATTCACTTTGCCATTTTGGGGTAAATGTGCATTAACACCAAAGAACAATACTTTTTATTAAGCGAAATCCAAGATTCTTCTTTCTATGTAGACGGAACCCAAAACAACCTGTTTTGCGTTGATTATGCTTATGATACTTCGATTTTCTATTTGTGGGTGAATGAAAACCGAGTGCAATCCAAGCTTCTTCTCCCTCTTTCAATTGAGATGAACCAAAACACCCATGCTTGATTTGGGCTGATAACATACATTTCGCTCTGCGATTTTTGGTTGAATGTGCATTGTAACCCCAAAAACACTTATTTGAAATAAGCCCAATCAGAGCGTTTTCATCTTCTTCCTATGTAGATGGAATCCAGAAGACCTTTCTGCTTTGGTAGTGTGATTCTGGTGCAAACAGAAGGGGAGGGAAACGGGCGGAAGAGCCTGTGCTGCCGCCATCTTGGGCGAGGGCAGGGGGTACCCGGAAGGAGGTGCCACCGGAGGAGAGGCAAGCCGACAGGAAGGGGAGGGAAACGGGCGGAAGAGCCTGTGCTGCCGCCATCTTGGGCGAGGGCAGGGGGTACCCGGAAGGAGGTGCCACCGGAGGAGAGGCAAGAGGACAGGAAGGGGAGGGAAACGGGCGGAAGAGCCTGTGCTGCCGCCATCTTGGGCGAGGGCAGGCGTACCGGAAGGAGGTGCCACCGGAGGAGAGGCAAGCAGACAGGAAAAGGAGGGAAACGGGCGGAAGAGCCTGTGCTGCCGCCATCTTGGGCGAGGGCAGGGGTACCGGAAGGAGGTGCCACCGGAGGAGAGGCAAGCTGACAGGAAGGGGAGGGAAACGGGCGGAAGAGGCGCTGCGACCTTGGGCCAGCAGAGACGTGCCGAGCCAGGCTGGCCCTCTCTCTTTCTCCCGCCCACTCTCTCTCGACCCCGCTCTCCCCAGGGGGCAGCCCTGCCCCCCGCCCCGCCCTCACCTGCCTTTTTCCCCCAGTGGCCTTCCTCTCGTGCCCCTTGGCGGAGGGATGGGGCGGGTGGGCCGCGGAAGTTTATATACAAGAATATACATACCTAGATATAGGTGTCCGTTTGTAAATAAATAAAAATAAAACGGATATATGTATATGTGTGTGTATATATGCAGTGCTTCTTTTCTAAAAATAATGATTGGGGGTACTCTCATTTTGACTCAAGAAAATCGCCTTTTTTTTAGTTCAAACCGGGGAAAATAAATACAGTAAATGGACAAAAGTACATTCACAAAATGTTTTATGCATTCCTCTGTGCCCCCCCCCCAGAAAAAAGCACTGTATATGTTCTGCCAAGGGCAGGGTTATTTCTGGATCTGGAGCCAATAAGCACACCAGTGGATGAAGAATAAGCAATGCTTTATTTGCATAAGTTGTTTTTTTGTTTTTTTTATAATAAATTTTATTGATTTTCCATGCAATTATACATTTTTATCCAAAATACAACAAATTATCTCCTTTTTTGAACTTCCTTTAGCGTCTCTGATAATCATCCATATTTATAACTTTAATTACACATTCCCTTCTTTCGTATTGCCATTATACCTCCCTTCCCCCACTATTTCATATTAACAATATTTCTCTATTTTTACAGTGCCTCTTGAAATCCCACTAGAGTTGTGTTCACGCCGCATACTGTCAGGGGTTTAGGAGCAGAGGCACGGGCAAGGGAGGAAACAGAGAGCGAAGGGGAGGAGGCAGAAGAAAAGATGAGTGATGACGACGACCCGAGATCTCCTAGTCTTTCCAGTGAATCAGAGGATTCACAGAAAGGAGCACCAGTGGCCAGGGCAAGGGGGGAGTCAAGGGGGGCACCCCAGGAAGATAGAGCCAGAAGGGACTCAGGGGGGAGCAGCTGGAAATCGGGACCAGCGTCACCGCCAGGAAGCAGGGAAGAGGAAGGGAGCCAGGGGGGAAGCGCTGGCAGCTCACCACAGGAGGGAGGGCATGAGTCAGGAGTGGCCACACCTCCATCGGGGAGCGAAGAAACGGTTAAGAGGAAGGTGGAAGGTTGGGCGCGCGCGCCAAGTTCAAATGCAGAGGAAGGCGGCGCAGTAAGCAGCCCCGAAAGGGAACCAGGTCCTAAAGCCCGGCGCAAGGAGGCAGGAGGGTCCGGGTCAGCGTCAGAAGAATCCCGGAAGGAAGAAGCCCCGGGGGGTAGAGGGACCCAGAGGAGGACAGTCAGGCGGAAAAGGTGGAGCAAGGCTAGGATATTAAGTTGGTGCACAAGGGGCGGAGATTCAGACGGAGCTTCGCCGATCTAGCTACTAGACGTAGAGTTTGCGCGCAGCAGCGTGAGAATGGAAACTGTAATTCAATAAAGACTTTTACTTAATGATCGCTGGCTAGCGTGATCCTCTGTGAGCTAGGATCTTCAAGCAGCTCTGACACATACGTTTTTCAGATAGGAACTTTCAGTAGGAACTTTCCCCAGTCTTCGATGAACTTTTGGTCTTTGGTGTTGTCAGAGCTGCTTCAAGATCCTAGCTCACAGAGGATCACGCTAGCCAGCGGTCATTAAGTAAAAGTCTTTATTGAATTACAGTTTCCATTCTCACGCTGCTGTCTGCAACTCTACGTCTACTAGCTAGATCGGCGAGGCTCCGTCTGAGTCTCCGCCCCGTGCGCACCAACTTAATATCCTAGCCTTGCTCCACCTTTTCCTCCTGACTGTCCTCCTCTGGGTCCCTCTACCCCCCGGGGCTTCTTCCTTCCGGGATTCTTCTGACGCTGACCCGGACCCTTCTGCCTCCTTGCGCCGGGCTTTAGGACCCGGTTCCCTTTCGGGGCTGCTCACTGCGCCGCCTTCCTCTGCATTTGAACTTGGCGCGCGCGCCCAACCTTCCACTTTCCTCTTAACCGTTTCCTCGCTCCCCGATGGAGGTGTGGCCACTCCTGACTCCTGCCCTCCCTCCTGTGGTGAGCTGCCAGCGCTTCCCTCCTGGCTCCTTTCCTCTTCCCTGCTTCCTGGCGGTGACGCTGGTCCCGATTTCCAGCTGCTCCCCCCTGAGTCTCCTCTGGCTCTATCTTCCTGGGGTGCCTCCCTAGACTCCCCCCTTGCCCTGGCCACTGGTGCTCCTTTCTGTGAATCCTCTGATTCACTGGAAAGACTGGGAGATCTCGGGTCGTCGTCATCACTCATCCTTTCCTCTGTCTCCTCCCCTTCGCTCTCTGTTTCCTCCCTTGCCCGTGCCTCTGCACCTAAACCCCTGACATCCATCCCCCCCTCGAAGCCCCCCAGTCCCCCCTCCCCTCCTTCCGGTGCTGGAGCTGGGGGCTGCTGTTGCAAAGGGACGAACGTCGGATATCGGTCGCTTCCCGTGGCAGGCCTCCAGCGGAACTCTTCCAGGTCTTCCTCTCTGCTCTCGTTGACGACAGTCACCTCCTCTTCCATCTCTGTGCCGCCGTGCTCGAAACCAGGGTCGTCCCCGAAAATGTCCATGTCCGTCTCTCCCGCACTTCCTCCAGGCGGCGTTGCTCGGCCGGAACAGTCCAGCCACTTCCTGCGGAACTGCTCCTCCGGCCTATCGTCCCACCAATACGAGGGTTCTGAGACCGATCCCGAGGGTGACCCCTCCGGGGAACGGACGTCTCGTGTTGGTTCCTCGTCCGAGTCGAACCCCCTGAACGTGCTGTCCGAAAGCGTGGGCGTGAAAAGCCAGTCGTCGAAAAAGTCTGCTGGCATAGGTCTATGTGGGAAGAGGGCATGAAACTCGTCTTTGAGCAGAGGTTCGTCTAAAGCGTAGCCCGGCACCCAGCTGTTCGCACTGGCCGGGGTGCCCTCCCTGGCGAGAAAGTATTCTACTCCCTCTTCCCCCCATCTGGAGTCCAAAATCTCCGTGACTTCGTTGATGCGCTCCTCCTGTGCCACTCCCGCGTGCCCCGTTCCTTCTCTGAGCGGACTCGGCGCCGTTCCGGGTTCCTGGAACCTGTGCGGTGCCTTGTAGGGAGTGAGCACCGATCTGTGGAACACCGGATGCATTCTGGAACCCTCCGGAAGCGCCAGCCTGAAAGCCACCGGGTTGACCTGCTCTTCGACTTGGTAGGGCCCCAGTTGTTTATGCCCTAGTTTCTTCTTGGCCAACGACCTGGCCGGCACTGCGTGGGCTGCTAACCAGACCCAGTCTCCCACGTGGAGCTCTTCGCCAACCCTTCTGTGTTTGTCCGCTTGTACCTTGTATGCGTGTTTAGCCAGCTCCAGGTGGCGCCGCAGCTGATCGTGGACTTCCTGCAGCTCCAACGCGAACGCATCTGCTGACTGCGGCTCCCCTTCTCCCCTGCCTTCCAGTCCCGGAAAGGTTCTAGGGTGCCGCCCGTTGTTGGCGAAGAACGGCGTGACGCCCGTGGATACGTGCTTCGTGTTGTTGTAGGCAAACTCTGCAAGCGGCAGGTAATCTACCCACGTCGCAGGCTGTTGGTTTGCATAACATCTCAGGTACTGCTGCATGATGGCATTGGCTCGCTCCGCTTGCCCGTTGGTCTGCGGGTGTCTCGCCGACGCCAGATTGATCTTGACGTTTAGGAAGCCCATCAGTTTCTGCCAGAAGTTCGAGATGAACTGCCGCCCGCGGTCGGACAGAATAGACCGTGGCAGACCGTGAACCCTGAACACGTGGTCTATGAACAGTTTGGCGGTTTGCTCCGCCGTGGCCACCTTAGCACACGGAATGAAATGCGCCATCTTGGAGAACAGGTCCACCACCACCAACACTGCCGTCTTGCCCCTTGAGCTGGGCAGATCCGTGACAAAGTCCAGAGCCACCCTTTCCCAAGGTTCGACCGGAGTTTGCAGCGGCTCCAACAGTCCAGCCGGCGGTTTGTGCACCGGCTTTGCCCTCTGGCAGGTGTCACACCTCGCTACGTAGTCTGCGACCTCCCCTCTCATTCCAGGCCACCAGAAATCCCTGGCTACTAATTCCACCGTCTTCTCCTTGCCAAAGTGCCCGGCCGTGGGTGCGTCGTGCAGCTGCTGTAGCACCTTGGCTCGAAGTTCGTCACCCGGCACGTAGATGGCCCCTTTACGGATGAGCAAGCCATCTCGTAGCTGGAAACCGTCGGCCGCTGCCTTGCCCCCTCGCACCTCTGCCATCTTCGTTCGTGCGAAGGAGTCCCCCTGCAACGCTCGCCGCACCGCCTCTAGGTCCACGGTCGCCGCGGCGCACGCCCACACTGTCGGTGCAAAGATGTGCATGGCGGCCGCTGGTGTTGCGTCCTCCAGATACTGTGGCTTGCGGGAGAGAGCGTCTGCCATGATGTTGGTGTCCCCCGGGACATACTCTATTCGGAAGTCGAAGTCCGCAAAGAACTCAGCCCAACGTATCTGCCTCTGGTTCAGGAACTGTGCCGTGCGCCAGTGTTCCAGATTCTTGTGGTCCGTGCAAACCTGCACCGTGTGCTTGGCGCCGATCAGAAAGTGCCTCCACGCCTTGAACGCTGCATGAATGGCCAGCAACTCCCTGTCCCATATGGTGTAGTTCTGCTCGGACTTGCTGAGCTTCCTGGAGTAAAACGCTCCCGGCCGCCACACGCCCTGCGGGTCCTTCTGCAGCAGGACCGCCCCCACTGCTCTGTCCGAAGCGTCTGTCTCCACCCTCATCGGCATGCTGGGGTTGACATGAAGCAGCTGCTCTTCCGACGCGAAGAGACGCTTGAGGGCCTGAAAGGACTGCTCCGCCTGCTCTGTCCAGATGAACTTCTTCTTCTTGGAGCTAAGGGTGTCAGTGATGGCCGCCGTCTGCATCGCGAAGCCCTTGATAAACTTGCGATAGAAGTTCGCAAAGCCGACAAACCGTTGGACCTCCTTCCGGTTGCGTGGGCTCTTCCAATCCAACACCGCTCGAACCTTGGCGCTGTCCATGGCGAGCCCCTTGGCAGACAGCTTGTAGCCCAGGAAATCCACCTCCGGCACGTCAAATTGGCACTTCTCCAGCTTGGCGTAGAGCCTGTGTTGCTTTAGCCTGCCCAGCACTTCCTTGACGTGCTTGTCATGTTCTTGCTGCGACTCCGAAAAGATCAGGATGTCATCCAAGAAACAGACGCACGTCTTGTAGAGAAGTCCCGCCAACACGTGATGCATAAATGCTTGAAAAACGTGAGCGCCATTTTGCAGTCCAAAAGGCATAACTCTGTATTCGTAGGTACCCAGTGGCGTGAACATGGCTGTCTTCCACTCATCACCTTCCCGCATGCGAATGAGGTTGTACGCCCCCCGCAGGTCCAACTTGGTGAACACCTTTCCCTTCCGTACCTTCGCCAGGAGGTCGTCGATGCGGGGCATGGGGAAGTCCGACGGCTTGGTCACACTGTTCAAAATCCTGTAATCCACTACGAGTCTTTTTTGGGGCGTGTCTCGCTTCTTAACAAAGAATACAGGACTGCCCCCCACTGCCTTAGACTCCCGGATGAAACCGCGCTCCAAATTATGATCGATGAAGTCTTTGAGTTCCTGCAGTTCGTCCTCAGACATGGAATACAGCTTCCCTTTAGGCAGCGCCGCCCCCGGCAGCAGGTCAATTTTGCAGTCATATGGTCTGTGAGGGGGTAGCCTGTCCGCCTCCTTCTCGCAGAAAACTTCCAGAAATTCTGCGTACTTGTGGGGAATCGCTTGCAGCGTGCCTAGCAGCAGCTGTGACTCCTCTTCCTCTCCTTCCTGCCTGGGTACGATGCAGTGTTCAGCACAAAAGGAAGAGCCGAAGACCAGCTGCCTCTGGAACCAAGCCATCGTTGGGCTGTGCTTGTCCAGCCAACTCATACCCAATACAATGGGCGTGTCAGACAGTTGAGTGACGTTGAAGCTGATGACTTCCCTGTGATTCCCAAGTCGCATCACCATTGGTGGCGTCTGCTTCACCACTTGCCCCCCTAGCAGCTCCCTGCCATCCACCGTGACAACCTGCAGGGGCAGTGTGGCCGGCAGCAACTGCACAGCGTGCCTGTCGACAAATTCCTGCCCTATAAAGTCCGCGTTGCTGCCGGAGTCGATGGTGATTGGCACGTCTATGGTGATTCCATTGGGCAGCTGGAGAGATGCTGTGAGCCTCACTACTGGTTTGGGCGGGAGGGGGTTCACTGGCTGTAAAATTTCTGGGGACTGCGTCACTAACACGTCTGGCTGGGCCCCAGTGCCTCTTCCTCCAGCCAGACATCGTCGTTTCCCTGCTGTGGTCCTCCCTGCTGCGTTGCTGCAGTCACCATTGCTGAGGCTGCAGTAAGCTTGTGGGGCCTCTGGGGACACTCTTTCGCCATATGCCCTGGCTGCTCACAGACGTAACACTTCCTGGTCCCTCTAGGAGGCTTCGCCTTCACTGCTGCCGGTGCTAGAGCTCTGGTTGCTGACTGAGCCCTTGCACCTCCAACCTCCATAGGTTCGGCTCCTCCTCCTGGCGGAGGCGTGGATTGCGTTCGCGCTGCTTCTCTGGGAAAGAAGGAGGGGCCCCCGGCTGGTTCGCGCCCTCCACGTCCTTCGTCCTTGCTCCACGGACGTCCTTCCAGCCTCACCCCCACTGTCAGAGCCCTCTGAACGACCTCCTGGGTGGTTCGGGGTCTCTCCCCCCTCGCTATCTCATCTTTAATCGAGTTGTGCAGTCCCTCCCAAAAGAGGTCTCTTACAGGAGCCGAATCTCTGTCCCATTCCAGGGCGCTGACCAAGGCGAAAAAGCGTGCATGATACTGTCTGACGCTGGCCCTCCCTTGTCTCAGCCCATGCACCTCCTTCCGTGCAAGATCAATGTCAATACTTGATAAGAAACACCCATCCATCGCTTTAATAAAGGCATCCGCATTCTGGAGCGCCGGATCGTTATCTCTCCATAAATTGCGCAACCATGCTTTCGCCTCCCCATGCAGATGGGACATGATGAACCCCACTCTCTCCTGTTCATCTCTAAAGTCTTTATGCAACAGTTGCAGTGCGCACAGTACGTCGGCTCTAAAGTTGGGATACTGTTGCAGGTTCCCATCGAAGTGAGAGAGCAGCCCGCCTGTCCGTCTCGCCAACCCAATTCCCTCCTGCCGGGGTGGTTGCTTTGCCAGTACGTCTAACCTGACCTGGAGATCCCTGCAGGCGGCAGCTGCCTCGTCCTCTCTCTTCCTGGATGCGAGAACCTCGGCGTTCAGTTGTGCCACTGCTTTTCTGAGGTCCTCTATCTGCTGCTCAGCCGTCATGTCTCTTGCCGTTCGTGAGCTCGCTAGTGGGCGCCTGTTTCTCTCCCCTCCTCGAGGCTGCAGATGCCCACAATGTAGAGACGGAGCCTACTGTCAGAGCTGCTTCAAGATCCTAGCTCACAGAGGATCACGCTAGCCAGCGGTCATTAAGTAAAAGTCTTTATTGAATTACAGTTTCCATTCTCACGCTGCTGTCTGCAACTCTACGTCTACTAGCTAGATCGGCGAGGCTCCGTCTGAGTCTCCGCCCCGTGCGCACCAACTTAATATCCTAGCCTTGCTCCACCTTTTCCTCCTGACTGTCCTCCTCTGGGTCCCTCTACCCCCCGGGGCTTCTTCCTTCCGGGATTCTTCTGACGCTGACCCGGACCCTTCTGCCTCCTTGCGCCGGGCTTTAGGACCCGGTTCCCTTTCGGGGCTGCTCACTGCGCCGCCTTCCTCTGCATTTGAACTTGGCGCGCGCGCCCAACCTTCCACTTTCCTCTTAACCGTTTCCTCGCTCCCCGATGGAGGTGTGGCCACTCCTGACTCCTGCCCTCCCTCCTGTGGTGAGCTGCCAGCGCTTCCCTCCTGGCTCCTTTCCTCTTCCCTGCTTCCTGGCGGTGACGCTGGTCCCGATTTCCAGCTGCTCCCCCCTGAGTCTCCTCTGGCTCTATCTTCCTGGGGTGCCTCCCTAGACTCCCCCCTTGCCCTGGCCACTGGTGCTCCTTTCTGTGAATCCTCTGATTCACTGGAAAGACTGGGAGATCTCGGGTCGTCGTCATCACTCATCCTTTCCTCTGTCTCCTCCCCTTCGCTCTCTGTTTCCTCCCTTGCCCGTGCCTCTGCACCTAAACCCCTGACAGGTGTATCCGATTTTCCCAGTTAATTTGTCCAATTCCACATAATCTGTCAATTTCAGTCTCCATTCTTTTATCGTCGGTATTTCCTCTTGCTTCCATTTCTGGGCCAACAAGATTCTGGCTGCCGTTGCTGCATATTGAAAGAGTTTACAGTCTTTTCTTCTTATGTCCTTTCCTAAGATCTCTAAAAGAAAAGAAAAGCCTCCGGTTTTTTTGCAAAAGTCAGTGGCGTAGCGTCAGCACCCGGGGCAAGGCAAGTAATTTGCGCCCCCTAACCCGTGGATTTGCGCCCCCTAACCCGTGGATTTGCGCCCCCTAACCCTAACCCCCAGATGTTGCGCCCGGTGCGGCCGGCCCCCCCTGCACCCCCCACGCTACGCCACTGGCAAAAGTATATCTTAACAGTTTTTTCATTTTATTGTATATCATTTCCCAAAAGCTTTTCACTTTCTTATTCCCACCACACATGAAAGAACGTCCCTTCTTTTTCTTTACATTTCCAACATTTGTTACACGTCTTATACATCTTTGCTAACTTTACAGGTGTGATGTACCATCTGTAAAACATTTTCATAACATTTTCTTTCAGTGCCGTGCATGCAGTAAATTTTATATTCTCTTTCCACAATTTTTCCCATTCATCAAATTGAATATTATACCCAAAATCTTTGGCCCACTGTATCATTACCGATTTAACCTCTTCATCTTTCGTATGCCATTCCAACAATATCTTATACATTTTTGACCGAGTTTTATATTAATTGTCTATTTGAAATTTAGATTCTTTTTCTACATAACCCCTTTCTTTTAAGTCTTTTTTAAACATTTCATTTACTTGAAAGTAATGCAACCAATCATATACATAATCTTTAACTTGTTCAAATGGTTTCAATTTCCATTTTCCTCCTTCTTTAATTACCAATTCACCATATGTACTCCAATTACCTCTCATATTAATTTTCTTAACACTCATTACCTCCAGCGGAGATAGCCAATAAGGGACTTTTGGCTCCAATATATTTTTGTATCTATCCCATATCCCATATCCCATCTATCCCATTAAAGAACTCCTGAAAATGTGGTTTCCCGCTCAGGCTTGTGCGATTTTGAATATGACACCTGAAGCTGGAGGATGCCCCACGGCGATTGGTGGAGCTGGGATTGGGCTGAGGTGGGTGATGAAGGTGGGGCTCACACAAGGCACCCCTAAGTGTCCGGGTCAGGAGGGATGACCATTGAGTGCCTCCAGCTCACAACCCTGTGTGGTGGGCTGAGGGGATGGGAATGAATCATCCCAATAACAATTTACACCCGGCTGGGTGTGAACGGAGCTGATTCAGCCCTCTCTTTCTCTCCCGATAAGTATTTTCTATTTTCTAGGGTGCTAGTCTCCGTCCAGGTGGGCGCCGTGCCACCCGCCTCGCAAGCGAGACTCTTCCGCTACCACTACCAGCTTTCCAGGGAGAAAGTGGCAAGTCAGGGTTTGCTTGGGCCAATGGAACTCCCTGCCAAAGGAAGAGCCTCCGGCACTTGAATCCACTGCCCACCTGACTCTTCTTTTCATCTCTCAGCTGGCACCGAGTTCTGGTTGGGCCTGGCAAGAGGAGAAGCTTCTGGTCGACAGTGGTGGCAAGTTTCAGGCAAGCCTTCTCAGAAAGTTTGGGGGCTGTGGGACTGCCTGCCACTGGAGTTGCTATAATAATGAATTTTCCTTATGTTATTCCTGTTAAACTCCTTTTAAAGGTGACAGTGTTTGTCCACTTTTGGGACTGCCTGCCACTGGATGCCCTATAAAGATATGGGGCTTTTCAGCATTGTCAGGGCTGCCACTCAGTCCCAGCTCACATAGGACCACGCTAGCCAGCGTTCAGGTTAAAAGAGTCTTTATTGGATTACAGGTTCCATTTCCAAACTGCAATGTGCAGCCCTACTTCTTCTAGGTCAGACCGGCGAAGACCCGTCTGAGTCTCCGCCTCTAGCACACCAGCTTAATATCCTAGCCTTGCTCCACCTCCTGCGCCTTTCCTTCCGTCTCTGGGTCCTTCTGCCCCCCGGGGTCTCTTCTTTCCTACTCTCTTCTGACGCGGACCCCCCTGACCCTTCCGCCTCCTTGCGGCGGGCTTTGGGACCTGGCTCACTCTCTGGGCTGCTTACTGCGCCAGCTTCCGCTACATTTGAACTTGGCGCGCGCGCCCAACTCTCCACTTTCCTCTTGATCGTTTCGTCGCTCCCCGAGGTGGGCGTGACTACTCCTGACTCATGCCCTCCCTCCTTCTGAAAGCCTCCGGAACCCGATATCTGGTCCCCTTCCTCCCCGCTGCTCCCGGCTGGGTACGTGGGTCCCGATCTCCAACTGCTGCTCTCTGATCCCTCTCTGGACCCTTCTTCCTGGGGTGTCCCCCTGTTTTCCCCCCTTGCTCTGACCGCTGGCGCTCCCTTCTGGGAATCCTCGGACTCACTGGATAAGCTCGGCGATCTCGGTTCGTCATCCCCACTCATCTTTCCTTCGTATTCCTCCCCCTCGCTCTCTGTCTCCTCCCTTCTCTGCGTCTCTGCTCCTGAACCCCTGACATCCATCCCCCCTCGAAGCCCCCCCTTCCCCCCTCCCCGCTTTCAAGGGTGGTTGCTGGGTGCTCCATCATCACAGGAGTGAATGCCTGCTCTATCGGACGCGTCTGTCTCTACCCGCATCGGTCTGCTGGGGTCGATATGCAGCAGTTGCTCTTCCGACGCGAAGAGACGCTTGAGTGCCTGAAAGGACTGCTCCGCCTGCTCCGTCCAGATGAATTTCTTTTTCTTGGAGCTTAGCGTGTCCGTAATAGCCGCCGTCTGCATCGCGAACCCTTTGATAAACTTGCGATAGAAGTTGGCGAAGCCGACAAACCGCTGGACCTCCTTCCGGTTGCGCGGGCTCTTCCAATCCAACACCGCTCGAACCTTGGCGCTGTCCATGGCTAGCCCCTTGTCCGACAACTTGTAACCCAAGAAATCCACCTCCGTCGTGTCGAACTGGCACTTCTCCAGTTTGGCGTACAGTCTATGCTGCTGCAACCTCTCCAGCACCTCCCGAACATCCTGGTCATGCGCTTGCTGCGACTCGGAGAATATCAGGATGTCATCCAGAAAGCAGACGCACTTCTTGTAGAGGAGTCCCGCCAACACATGATGCATGAAAGCTTGAAAACAGTGAGAACCGTTTTGCAATCCAAACGGCATCACTCTGTACTCGTAGGTTCCCAGAGGCGTGAACATGGCTGTCTTCCACTCATCGCCCTCCCTCATGCGGATGAGATTGTACGCCCCTCGCAGGTCCAACTTGGTAAACACGCGTCCCTTGCGCACCGTCGCCAGTAGGTCGTCAATCCTGGGCATGGGGAAATCAGAGGGCTTGGTCATCTTGTTCAAGAGGCGAAAATCCACCACCAGCCTTTTTTGGGGCGTGTCCTTCTTCTTCACAAAGAAAACAGGACTGCCCCCTACTGCCCTGGACTCCCGGATGAAACCGCGCTCCAAATTGTGATCTATGAACTGTTTGAGTTCCTGTAGTTCATCCTCCGACATGGAATACAGCTTCCCCTTCGGTAGCGTCGCCCCTGGTAGGAGGTCAATCTTGCAGTCATATTGCCTGTGCGGTGGTAACTTGTCTGCCTCCTTCTCGCAGAAGACCTCCAGAAAGTCTGCGTATTTGTGGGGGACTGCTTGCAACGTTCCCAACTGCAGTTGTGATTCCTCCTCCTCTCCCTCCTGTTCGGGCAGGATGCAGTGTTCTGCGCAGTAAGAGGAGCCGAAGATCAGCTGTCGCTGGTACCAAGCCAGTGTCGGACTGTGCCTGTCCAGCCAACTCATGCCCAACACAATGGGTGTGTCCGACAGGCGGGTGACGTTAAAACTGATGACTTCCCTGTGGTTGCCAAGGCGCATCACCATTGGCGGCGTTTGCTTCACCACCTGCCCCCCAGCAACTCTCTACCATCCACTGTGATGACTTGCAGGGGCAGAGTGGCCGGTAATAGCTGTATAGCGTGCTGCTCCACAAAATCCTGTGCTATAAAGTCTGCGTTGCTTCCAGAATCCACAGAAAGCGGCACTTCGATAGTGACGCCATCGGGCAGCTGGAGAGATGCTGTGAGTTGCACTACTGGTTTGGGTGGGAGGGGGTCCGTGGGTTGCAAGATTGCTGGGGACTGCTTCAGTGATGCGTCTGGCTGGGCCCCAGTGCCTCTGTCTCCAGCCAGACATCGTCGTTTCCCTGCTGTTGTTCGCTGTGTTGCGTGGCCGCTTTCACCGTTGCGGAGGCTGCAGTGTGCTTGGAGCTCCTCTGGGGACACTCTTTCGCCAAGTGTTGAGAGCTGTCGCATATATAACACTTCCTGGTCCCTCTAGGAGGTTTAGTCTTGACTGCCGCCGGTGCAGGGGCTCTGGTAGCTGACTGAGCCCTGGCGCCTCCCACCTCCATAGGTTCCACTCCCCCTCCTGGCGGAGGTGTGGATTGCGCACGCGCAGCTTCCCTGGGAACGAAAGAGAAACTTCTCGCTGCTTCGCGCCCTCCACGTCCTTCGTCTCTGCACCATGGACGTTCTTCCAGCCTCACCCCCCACAGTCAGCGCCCTTTGGACCACCTCCTGCGTGCTCCGGGGCCTCTCCCCCCTCGCAATTTCGTCTTTAACAGCACTGCTCAAACCTTCCCAGAAGAGGTCTCTGACTGGGGGCGAATCCCGGTCCCATTCTAAGGCACTGACCAGCGCAAAAAAGCGGGCGTGATACTGGCGTACGCTCGCCCTCCCTTGTTTCAGTCCATGAATCTCCCGTCGGGCAAGATCCACGTCAATGGTAGATAAAAAGCACGCATCCATCGCTTTGATAAAGGCATCTGCATTCTGAAGCGCCGGATCTTTATCCCTCCACAAATTGCGTAGCCACGCTTTCGCATCCCCATGCAAATGGGATAGTATAAACCCCACTTTCTCTTCCTCATCCCTAAAGTCTTTCGCCAGCAGTTGCAGTGCGCACATTACGTCTGCTCGAAAATTGGGGTACTGTTGTAAATTCCCATCGAAGTGAGCCACAAGCCCTCCTGCTCTCCGTGCCAACCCAACCCCCTCCGGTCTGGGTCCTGGCTGCCCATGCTTAACCAATGCTTCAAACCTGGCGTGGAGATCTCTGTAGGCGGCTGCCGCATCCTCCTCCCTTTTCTTGGATGCCTGTACCTCCGCGTTCAATTGGGTCACTGCCTGTTGCAGCGCTGAAATTTTCTCTGCTTCCGTCATCTCTGCCAACCGTTGTGAGCTCGCTCCCAAACACCAATTTCCTCCTCTCGCTGCTTCTGCCTCCGCTGCGAGGTATCAGGTGTCCGAAGCTTTAAGGAGACGGGTCTTACTGTCAGGGCTGCCACTCAGTCCCAGCTCACATAGGACCACGCTAGCCAGCGTTCAGGTTAAAAGAGTCTTTATTGGATTACAGGTTCCATTTCCAAACTGCAATGTGCAGCCCTACTTCTTCTAGGTCAGACCGGCGAAGACCCGTCTGAGTCTCCGCCTCTAGCACACCAGCTTAATATCCTAGCCTTGCTCCACCTCCTGCGCCTTTCCTTCCGTCTCTGGGTCCTTCTGCCCCCCGGGGTCTCTTCTTTCCTACTCTCTTCTGACGCGGACCCCCCTGACCCTTCCGCCTCCTTGCGGCGGGCTTTGGGACCTGGCTCACTCTCTGGGCTGCTTACTGCGCCAGCTTCCGCTACATTTGAACTTGGCGCGCGCGCCCAACTCTCCACTTTCCTCTTGATCGTTTCGTCGCTCCCCGAGGTGGGCGTGACTACTCCTGACTCATGCCCTCCCTCCTTCTGAAAGCCTCCGGAACCCGATATCTGGTCCCCTTCCTCCCCGCTGCTCCCGGCTGGGTACGTGGGTCCCGATCTCCAACTGCTGCTCTCTGATCCCTCTCTGGACCCTTCTTCCTGGGGTGTCCCCCTGTTTTCCCCCCTTGCTCTGACCGCTGGCGCTCCCTTCTGGGAATCCTCGGACTCACTGGATAAGCTCGGCGATCTCGGTTCGTCATCCCCACTCATCTTTCCTTCGTATTCCTCCCCCTCGCTCTCTGTCTCCTCCCTTCTCTGCGTCTCTGCTCCTGAACCCCTGACAAGTATGAAAAAGAAATCCCAATGACCCCTTTGGGACTCACTGCTACAGTGCCGGGGGGGGGCTTTGGAACTCCCTGCCACTTTGAAATGCCTCTCTGGGCGAGGCGTTCAGCAGGTGGTGGGTTCGAATTCCTCCCTGGCAGGAATGCAGACTTAAAGCTGCTAGTCTGAACCCGTGTCTTGCGGTGGACAACATAGCGTACGCAGCCGGAGGTGGGTGCGAGGAGCAGTGCCAGGGGAGCAGCAAGGAAGGTGAAGAAGCCCAGCAATTGGTGGATCCAGGGTTTGAGAGACAGTATTTTTGCACGGCTTCTTTCCGGCCAGAGCAAAGAAAAGTGACCATGAGAGTAGAGATAATTTATTAAATTTATCTGCTTTATCTGGTTCAATAATTATAATAATTATAATTATTATTTAATTATTGTCAGGGGTTCAGGAGCAGAGGCACAGGAAAGGGGGGAAACAGAGAGCGAGGGGGAGGAATCCGAAGGAAATATGAGCGATGACAGCGGCCCCAGATCTCTGAGTCTTTCCAGTGAATCGGAAGATTCACAGAAAGGGGCGCCAGTGGTCAGAGCAAGGGGGGCGCCTAGGGGGACACCCCAGGAAGAAGGGACCAGAGGGGACTCAGAGAGCAGCAGTTGGAAATCGGGACCAGCTTCCCCACCAGAGCGCAGTAGGGGGGAGGGGTCCCAGGTATCGGGATCTGGCGGCTCGCCGCAAGCGGGAGGGCATGAGTCAGGATTGGCCACACCTCCATCGGGGAGCGAGGAAACGGTCAAGAGGAAGGTTGAAGGCTGGGCGTGCACGCCAAGTTCAAATACACAGGAAGGCAGCACAGTAAGCAGCCCGGATAGGGAGCCAGGTCCTAAAGCCCGCCGCAAGGAGGGAGAAGAGTCCGGGGGGGACAGCGTCAGAAGAGTCCAGGAAGGAAGAGGCCACGGGGGGGTAGAGGGACCCAGAGGAGGAAGGAAAGACGGAAGAGGTGGAGCAAGGCTAGAGTATTAAGTTGGTGTACAGGAGGCGGAGACTCAGACGGAGCTTCGCCGGTCTAGCTTCTAAGACGTAGAGCTGCGCGCTGCGGCTTGGAAATTGAAACTGTAACTCAATAAAGACTTTTGTACAGTACTGCCGGCTAGCGTGGTCCTCTGTGAGCTGGGACCTGGAAGCGGCTCTGACAGTAAGCTCCGTCTCCCTTTTGTACCAAAAGCCTCGCAGCGTGAGTGGGCGCAGCGAGGGGTGAAGATTGGTGCTTCGCGAGCTCACGAAAGTCGGACGAGATGAATAGTGAACAGCAGATAGCAGCCCTGCAAAACGCAGTGACACAACTAAACGCCGAGATACTCGCATCCAGGAAGAGGGAGGAGGAAGCGGCTGCCGCCTACAAGGATCTCCAGGTCAGGTTGGAAGTGCTTACAAAGCAGGGGCAACCGGGACCCAAATCGGAGGGAATTGGGCTGGAGAGAAGAGGAGGCAGCCTTGTATCTCATTTCGATGGGAATTTACAGCAGTACCCCAACTTCCGAGCAGATGTGCAGTTTGCGCTGCAACTGCTGGACAAAGACTTTAGAGATGAGCAAGAGAAGGTGGGGTTTATTTTATCCCATTTGCATGGAGACGCTAAAGCGTGGCTGCGCAATCTGTGGAGAGATCAGGATCCGGCGCTCCGAAGTGCGGATGCCTTCATTAAAGCGATGGATTCGTGTTTTTTATCAAATATAGACGTTGATATCGCCAGAAAAGAGATACATGGGCTGAAACAAGGGAGGGCCAGTGTGAGGCAGTATCATTCCCACTTTTTTGCACTGGTCAGTGCCCTGGAATGGGACAAAGATTCAGCTCCAGTCAGAGACCTTTTCTGGGAAGGGTTGAACAGTGCGGTAAAAGACGAAATTGTGCGGGGGGAGAGACCCCGGAGCACTCAGGAGATCGTTCAGAGGGCGCTGACGATTGGGGTGCGTCTAGAAGAACGTCCATGGAGCAGAGACGAAGGGCGTGGAGGACGCGAGTTGGCAAGAGCGCCTTCCTTCTTTCCCAGGGATGCAGCGCGTGCGCACTCCACGCCTCCGCCAGGAGGAGGAGGGGAACCTATGGAGGTTGGAGGCGCCAGGGCTCAGTCAGCAACCAGAGCCCTAGCACCGGGAGCAGTCAAAGCGAAGCCTCCTAGAGGGAACAGGAAGTGCTACCTCTGTGACAGTCCTCAGCACATGGCGAAAGAGTGTCCCCAGAGGCTCCACAAGCACACTGCAGCCTCCGCGACGGTAACAGAAGCAACTCAGCAGAGAGAACCACAGCAGGGAAACGACGGAGTCTGGCTGGAAACAGAGGCACTGGGGCCCAGCCAGACGAGTCAGTGAAGCAGTCCCCAGAGATTTTGCAGCCCACAGACCCCCTCCCGCCCAAACCAGTAGTGCAGCTCACCGCATCGCTCCAGCTACCCAATGGACTTACAATGGAAGTGCCAATTACCATTGACTCTGGTAGCAACGCGGATTTTATAGGACAGGATTTCATCGAGCAGCACAATATAACGCTACTGCCAGCCACGCTGCCCCTGAAGGTTGTCACGGTGGATGGCAGGGAATTGCTAGGGGGGCAGGTGGTGAAGCAAACGCCACCGATGGTGATGCAAATTGGAAATCACAGGGAAGTCATCAGCTTTAATGTCACCCAACTGTCGGACACGCCTGTAGTATTGGGCATGAGTTGGCTGGACAGGCACAGTCCAACGTTGGCTTGGTACCAGCGGCAACTAACTTTCGGCTCCTCTTACTGTGCAGAACACTGCATCCTGCCCAGACCGGAGGGGGAAGAAGAGGACACACAGCTGCAATTAGGCACGCTGCAAGCAGTGCCCCACAAGTACGCAGAATTTTTGGAGGTTTTCTGCGAGAAGGAGGCGGACAAGCTGCCTCCCCACAGGCCCTATGACTGCAAGATTGACCTCCTGCCAGGGGCGACGCTGCCGACAGGGAAACTGTATTCCATGTCTGAAGATGAGCTGCAGGAACTCAGGGAGTTCATAGATCATAATTTGGAGCGTGGGTTCATCCGGGAGTCCAAGGCAGTGGGGGGCAGTCCTGTATTCTTTGTGAGGAAGAAGGACACGCCCCAAAAAAGACTTGTGGTGGACTATAGGATTTTGAACTCGAAAACCAAGCCCACGGCTTTCCCCATGCCCAAGATGGACGACCTCCTCGCGACGGTGCGCAAAGGACGCGTGTTCACCAAGTTGGATCTGCGAGGGGCGTACAACCTTATTCGCATACGGGAGGGCGACAAGTGGAAGACGGCCATGTTCACGCCCCTGGGCACCTACGAATACAGAGTTATGCCGTTTGGATTACAAAATGGCTCCCACTGTTTTCAAGCTTTCATGCATCACGTGTTAGCGGGGCTCCTCTACAAGAAGTGTGTCTGCTTCCTGGACGACATCCTGATATTTTCAGAATCACAGGAGGTTCACGACAGAGACGTCAAGGAAGTTCTGCAAAGGCTACAGGAGCATAGACTGTACGCCAAGCTGGAGAAGTGCCAGTTCGACATGACGGAGGTGGATTTCCTGGGCTACAAGTTGTCGGACAAGGGGCTAGCCATGGACAGCGCCAAGGTTCGTGCAGTGTTGGACTGGAAGAGCCCGCGCAGCCGGAAGGAGGTCCAGCGGTTTGTCGGCTTTGCTAACTTCTATCGCAAGTTCATCAAGGGGTTCGCGATGCAGACCGACACGCTCAGCTCCAAGAAGAAGAAGTTCATCTGGACGGAGCAGGCGGAGCAGTCCTTTCGGAAACTCAAGCGCCTCTTCTCGTCCGAAGAGCAGCTACTGCATGTAAATCCCGGCAAACCGATGAGGGTTGAAACAGACGCCTCAGACAGGGCCGTGGGAGCAGTCCTGTTGCAGCAAGACCCGCATGGGGATTGGAGGCCGTGCGCCTTCTACTCCAGGAAGCTCAGCAAGTCGGAGCAGAACTACACCATCTGGGACAGGGAGTTGCTTGCCATTCATGCAGCATTCAAGGCGTGGAGGCACTTCCTGATCGGAGCCAAACACACAGTGCAGGTCCGCACGGACCATAAGAATCTGGAGTACTGGCGCACGGCGAGGTTCCTGAACCAGAGACACATACTGTCAGAGCTGCTCGAAGATCCTAGCTCACAGAGGATCACGCTAGCCAGCGATCATTAAGTAAAAGTCTTTATTGAGTTACAGTTTCCATTTTCAAGCTGCTGCGTGCAACTCTACGTCTAGTAGCTAGATCGGCGAAGCTCCGTCTGATTCTCCGCCCCTTGTGCACCAACTTAATATCCTAGCCCTGCTCCACCTTTTCCGCCTGACTGTTCTCCTCTGGGTCCCTCTGCCCCCCGGGGTTTCTTCCTTCCGGGATTCTTCTGACGCTGACCCGGACCCTCCTGCCTCCTTGCGCCGGGCTTTAGGACCTGGCTCCCTTTCCGGGCTGCTTACTGCGCCGCCTTCCTCTGCATTTGAACTTGGCGCGCGCGCCCAACCTTCCACTTTCCGCTTAACCGTTTCTTCGCTCCCCGATGGAGGTGTGGCCACTCCTGACTCATGCCCTCCCTCCTGTGGTGAGCTGCCAGCGCTTGCCCCCTGGCTCCCTTCCTCCTCCCTGCTCCCTAGCGGTGACGCTGGTCCCGATTTCCAACTGCTCTCCTCTGAGTCCCCTCTGGCTCTATCTTCCTGGGGTGCCCCCCTAAACTCCCCCCTTGCCCTGGCCACTGGTGCTCCTTTCTGTGAATCCTCTGATTCACTGGAAAGACTCGGAGATCTCGGGTCGTCGTCATCACTCATCTTTTCTTCTGCCTCCTCCCCTTCGCTCTCTGTTTCCTCCCTTGCCCTTGCCTCTGCTCCTAAACCCCTGACATCCATCCCCCCCTCGAAGCCCCCCATTCCCCCCTCCCCTCCTTCCGGTGCTGGAACTGGGTGCTGCTGTTGCAAAGGGACGAATGTCGGATATCGTTCGCTTCCCGTGGCGGGCCTCCATCGGAAGGCTCCCGGGTCTTCCTCCCTGCTCCCGTCGACGACGGTCACCTCCGCTTCCATCTCTGTGCCGCCGTGCTCGAAACCAGGGTCGTCCCCGAAAACGTCCATGTCCGTCTCTCCCTCACTTCCTCCTGGCGGCGTTGCTCGTCCTGGGCATTCCAGCCACTTTCTGCGGAACTGCTCCTCTGGTCGATCGTCCCACCAATACGAGGGTTCTGATGCAGATCCCGAGGGTGACCCCTCCGGGGAACGTACGTCTTGTGTCCGGTCCTCGTCCGAGTCGAACCCCCGGAAAGTGCTGGCCGAAAGCGTGGGCGTGAAAAGCCAGTCGTCGAAAAAGTCTGCTGGCATTGGTCTATGTGGGAAGAGGGCGTGAAACTCGTCTTTGAGTAGAGGTTCGTCCAAAGCGTAGCCCGGCACCCAGCTGTTCGCACTGGCCGGAGTGCCCTCCTTGGCGAGAAAGTATTCTACCCCCTCCTCCCCCCATCTGGAGTCCAAAATCTCCGTGACTTCGTTGATGCGCTCCTTCTGTGCCACTCCCGCGTGCCCTGTTCTGTCTCTGACCGGACTCGGCGCCGTTCCGGGTTCTTGGAACCTGTGCGGTGCCTTGTAGGGAGTGAGCACCGATCTGTGGAACACCGGATGCATTCTGGAACCCTCCGGAAGTGCCAGTCTGAAAGCTACCGGGTTGACCTGCTCTTCGACTTGGTAGGGCCCCAGTTGTTTATGCCCTAGTTTCTTCTTGGCCAACGACCTGGCCGGCACTGCGTGGGCTGCTAACCAGACCCAGTCTCCCACGTGGAGCTCTTCGCCAACCCTTCTGTGCTTGTCCGCTTGTACCTTGTATGCGTGTTTGGCCAGCTCCAGGTGGCGCCTCAGCTGATCGTGGACTTCCTGCAGCTCCGACGCGAACGCATCTGCTGTCTGCGGCTCCCCCTCCCCCATTCTTTCCAGTCCCGGGAAGGTTCTGGGGTGCCTCCCATTGTTGGCGAAGAACGGCGTGACCCCCGTGGACACGTGCTTCGTGTTGTTGTAGGCGAACTCGGCAAGCGGCAGGTAATCCACCCACGTCGCAGGCTGTTGATTTGCATAACATCTCAGGTACTGCTGCATGATGGCATTGACCCGCTCCGCTTGCCCGTTGGTCTGCGGGTGTCTCGCCGACGCCAGGTTGATCTTGACGTTCAGGAAGCCCATCAGCTTCTGCCAGAAATTCGAGATGAACTGCCGCCCCCGGTCGGACAGAATAGACCGTGGCAGACCGTGAACCTTGAACACGTGGTCTATGAACAGTTTGGCGGTTTGCTCCGCCGTGGCCACCTTCGCACACGGAATGAAATGTGCCATCTTGGAAAACAGGTCCACCACCACCAGCACTGCCGTCTTGCCTCTCGAGCTGGGCAGATCTGTGACAAAGTCCAGAGCCACCCTCTCCCAAGGTTCGACCGGAGTTTGCAGCGGTTCCAACAGTCCGGCCGGCGGTCTGTGCACTGGCTTGGCCCTCTGGCAGGTGTCGCACCTCGCCACGTAGTCTGCGACCTCCCCTCTCATTCCAGGCCACCAGAAATCCCTGGCTACTAATTCCACTGTCTTCTCCTTGCCAAAGTGCCCGGCGCGAAGCACCTTGGCGCGAAGGTCGTCTCCCGGCACGTAGATGGCCCCTTTACGGATGAGCAATCCATCTCGTAGCTGGAAACCGTCGGCCGCAGCCTTGCCCCTTTGCACCTCCGCCATCTTTGTTTGCGCGAAGGAGTCATACTGCAACGCTCGTCGCACCGCCTCCAGGTCCACGGTGGCCGCGGCGCACGCCCACACTGTTGGTGCGAAGATGTGCATGGCGGCCGCTGGCGTTGCGTCCTCCAGATACTGTGGCTTACGGGAGAGGGCGTCCGCCATGATGTTAGTGTCCCCCGGGACATACTCTATGCGGAAGTCGAAGTTCGCAAAGAACTCAGCCCAACGTATCTGCCTCTGGTTTAGGAACTGTGCCGTGCGCCAGTGCTCCAGATTCTTGTGGTCCGTGCAAACCTGCACCGTGTGCTTGGCGCCGATCAGGAAGTGCCTCCACGCTTTGAACGCTGCATGAATGGCCAGCAACTCCCTGTCCCAGATGGTGTAGTTCTGCTCGGACTTGCTGAGCTTCCTGGAGTAAAACGCTCCCGGTCGCCACACCCCCTGCTGGTCCTTCTGCAGCAGGACCGCCCCCACGGCTCTGTCCGAGGCGTCTGTCTCCACCCTCATCGGCCTGCTGGGGTTGACATGAAGCAGCTGCTCTTCCGACGCGAAGAGACGCTTGAGCGCCTGAAAGGACTGCTCCGCCTGCTCTGTCCAAACGAACTTCTTTTTCTTGGAGCTAAGCGTGTCTGTGATGGCCGCTGTCTGCATAGCGAAGCCTTTGATAAACTTGCGATAGAAGTTCGCGAAGCCGACAAACCGTTGGACCTCCTTCCGGTTGCGTGGACTCTTCCAATCCAACACCGCTCGAACCTTGGCGCTGTCCATGGCGAGCCCCTTGTCAGACAGCTTGTAGCCCAGAAAGTCCACCTCCGTCACGTCAAATTGGCACTTCTCCAGCTTGGCGTAGAGCCTATGTTGCTTTAGCCTGCGCAGCACTTCCTTGACGTGCCCGTCATGCTCCTGCTGCGATTCCGAAAAGATCAGGATGTCATCTAAGAAACAGACGCACGTCTTGTAGAGAAGTCCCGCCAACACGTGATGCATGAAAGCTTGAAAAACGTGGGAGCCATTTTGCAATCCAAAAGGCATAACTCTATATTCGTAGGTCCCCAGTGGCGTGAACATGGCCGTCTTCCACTCATCTCCTTTCCGCATGCGAATGAGGTTGTACGCCCCTCGGAGGTCCAACTTGGTGAACACTTTTCCCTTCCGCACCTTCGCTAGGAGGTCGTCGATTCGGGGCATGGGGAAGTCCGATGGCTTGGTCCCACTGTTCAAAATGCGATAGTCCACGACCAGTCTTTTTTGGGGCGTGTCTCGCTTTTTAACAAAGAATACAGGACTGCCCCCCGTTGCCTTGGACTCTCGGATGAAACCGCGCTCCAAATTATGATCTATGAACTCCTTGAGTTCTTGCAGTTCGTCCTCTGACATGGAATACAGTTTCCCTTTAGGCAGCGCCGCCCCCGGCAGCAGGTCAATTTTGCAGTCATATGGTCTGTGAGGGGGTAGTCTGTCCGCCTCCTTTTCGCAGAAAACTTCCAAAAATTCTGCGTACTTGTGGGGAATCACTTGCAGCGTGCCTAGCAGCAGCTGTGACTCCTCTTCCTCTCCTTCCTGCCGGGGCACGATGCAGTGTTCAGCACAAAAGGAAGAGCCGAAGATCAGCTGCCTCTGGTACCAAGCCAGCGTTGGGCTGTGCTTGTCCAGCCAACTCATTCCCAATACAATGGGCGTATCCGATAGCTGAGTGACATTGAAGCTGATGACTTCTCTGTGATTCCCAAGTCGCATCACCATCGGTGGCGTCTGCTTCACCACTTGCCCCCCTAGCAGCTCCCTGCCATCCACCGTGACAACCTGCAGGGGCAGTGTGGCCGGCAGCAACTGTATAGCGTGTTTGTCGACAAAGTCCTGCCCTATAAAGTCCGCGTTGCTGCCCGAGTCCACGGTGATTGGCACGTCCATGGTGATGCCATTGGGCAGCTGGAGAGATGCGGTGAGCCTCACTACTGGTTTGGGCGGGAGGGGGTTCACGGGCTGTAAAATCTCTGGGGACTGCGTCACTAACACGTCTGGCTGGGCCCCAGTGCCTCTTCCTCCAGCCAGACTGCGTCGTTTCCCTGCTGTGGTCCACCTTGCTGCGCCGCTGCAGTCACCATTGCTGAGGCTGCAGTGAGCTTGTGGGGCCTCTGGGGACACTCTTTCGCCATGTGCCCTGGCTCCTCACAGACGTAACACTTCCTGTTCCCTCTAGGAGGCTTCGCTTTCACTGCTGCCGGTGCTAGGGCTCTGGTTGCTGACTGAGCCCGTGCACCTCCCACCTCCATAGGTTCCGCTCCTCCTCCTGGTGGAGGCGTGGATTGCGCCCGCGCTGCGTCTCTGGGAAGGAAGGAGGGGCCCCTGACTGGTTCGCGCCCTCCGTCCCTGCTCCACGGACGTTCTTCCAGCCGCACCCCCACTGCCAGTGCCCTCTGAACGACCTCCTGGGTGGTCCGGGGTCGCTCCCCCCTCGCGATCTCATCTTTAATCGAGCTGTGCAGCCCCTCCCAAAAGAGGTCTCTCACAGGGGCCGAATCTCTGTCCCATTCCAGGGCACTGACCAAAGCGAAAAAGCGAGCATGATATTGCCTTACGCTGGCCCTCCCTTGCCTTAGTCCATGCACCTCCTTCCGGGCAAGATCCACGTCAATGCTTGATAAAAAACACCCATCCATCGCTTTAATAAAGGCATCCGCATCTCGGAGCGCCGGATCCTTATCTCTCCATAGATTGCGCAGCCATGCTTTAGCATCCCCATGCAAATGGGACATGATGAATCCCACCTTCTCTTGCTCATCTCTAAAGTCTTTATTCAGCAGTTGCAGTGCGCACAGTACATCTGCTCTAAAGTTGGGATACTGTTGCAGGTTCCCATCGAAGTGAGAGACCAGACCGCCTGTACGTCTCGCCAACCCAATTCCCTCCTGTCTGGGTGTCTGCTTTGTAAGCACGTCTAACCTGACTTGGAGATCCTTGCAGGCGGCAGCTGCCTCCTCCTCTCTCTTCCGGGATGCGAGAGCCTCTGCATTCAGTTGTGACACTGCTTTTCTGAGTTCCTCTATCTGCTGCTCAGCCGTCATGTCGGCTGCCGTTCGTGAGCTCGCTGGTAGGCACCTGCTTCTCTCCCCTCCTCGAGGCTGTAGATGCCCACACTTGTGACACATACGTTGGGCGGACTTCTTTGCAGAACTTCGACTTCAGGATAGAGTACGTCCCAGGTGACAACAACGTCATGGCGGATGCACTGTCCAGGAAGCCGCAATACCTCGAGGAGGCGACGCCAGCGGCGGCCAAGCACATTTTCGCACCAGAAGCATGGGCGTGCGCTTCGGCAACCGTAGACCTGGATGCTGTACGTCGCGCGCTGCAGGAAGACTCCTTCGCACAAGCGAAGATGGAGGAGGTGCACAGGGGCACGGCGAAGGGCGACGAGTTCCAGATACGCGAAGGATTGCTCATCCGCAAAGGGGCCCTCTACGTGCCGGGAGACGAACTCCGCGCTAAGGTACTGCAGCAGTTGCACGACGCACCCACCGCCGGGCACTTTGGCACTGAGAAGACGACAGAATTAGTCGCCAGAGACTTCTGGTGGCCCAAGATGCGGGGAGAAGTCGCGGATTACGTCGCGAGGTGCGACACCTGCCAGAGGGCTAAGACAGTGCATAAACCGCCGGCGGGACTGCTGGAACCGCTGCAAACTCCGCTCGAACCGTGGGAGAGGGTGGCCCTGGACTTTGTCACAGATCTGCCCAGCTCGAGGGGCAAGACAGCAGTGCTAGTGGTGGTGGACATGTTCACCAAAATGGCACATTTCATTCCGTGTGCGAAAGTGGCCACGGCGGAACAGACCGCCAAACTGTTCATAGATCACGTGTTCAAGGTTCACGGTCTGCCACGGTCTATACTGTCCGACCGGGGGCGACAGTTCATCTCGAACTTCTGGCAGAAGCTGATGGGCATCCTGAATGTCAAGATCAACCTAGCGTCGGCGAGACACCCGCAGACCAACGGACAAGCGGAGCGGGTCAATGCCATCATGCAGCAGTACCTGAGATGTTACGCAAATCAGCAGCCTGCAACGTGGGTGGACTACCTGCCACTCGCCGAGTTCGCCTACAACAACACGAAGCACGTGTCCACGGGGGTGACGCCGTTCTTCGCCAACAATGGGAGGCATCCCAGAACCTTCCCGGGACTACAGAGAGTGGGGGAGGGGGAGCCACAGGCAGCGGACGTCTTCGCGTCAGAGTTGCAGGAGGTCCACGAACAGCTTCAAAGGCAGTTAGAGCTAGCTAAGCACGCATACAAACTGCAGGCTGACAGACACAGGAGGGTTGGGGAAGAAATACAGGTGGGAGACTGGGTTTGGTTGGCAGCCCAGGCAGTGCCGGCCAGATCGTTAGTGAAAAAGAAGCTCGGACATAAGCAGCTAGGGCCCTACCAAGTCGAGGCACAGATCAATCCGGTGGCTTTCCGGCTGACGCTTCCGGAGGGATCCAGGATGCATCCGGTTTTCCATAGGTCAGTACTCACTCCCTACAAGGCACCTCACAGATTTCAGGAGCCAGGGACGGCACCGAGCCCGCTCAGGGAAAGGACCACGCAGGGGGGGTCGCCAGAGGGGGAGCCCATCAACGAGGTCACAGAGATTTTAGACTCAAGATGGGGGGAAGAGGGAGTAGAATACCTTCTCGCCAGAGAGGGCACCTCAGCCAGTGCCAACAGCTGGAGGAACCTCTGCTCAAAGGTCTGCTCAGAGGGGACTCAGCTCTCTGCTCAGAGGGGACTCAGAGAGCAGCTACGCTTTGGAGGAACCTCTGCTCAAAGACGAGTTTCATGCCCTCTTCCCACACAGGCCCATGCCAGCCGAGTTTTTCAACGACTGGCTTTTCACACCCACGCTTTCAGCCAGCACGTTCCAGGGGTTCGACTCGGACGAGGAACCGGCACTGGACACACGTTCCCCGGAGGGGTCACCCTCGGGATCTGCCTCAGAACCCTCGTATTGGTGGGATGATCGACCAGAGGAGCAGTGGCGCAGGAAATGGCTGGAGGGTCCCGGGCGAGCAACGTACCCAGAAGAGACCGAGGGAGAGACGGACATGGACGTGTTCAGGGAGGACCTTGGGTTCGAGCACGGCGGCACAGAGATGGAAGCAGAGGAGATCGACGTCGGCGAGGGCAAGGAGGAAGAGCAGGACTTATCCAGTTGGATGTACGCCACGGGAAACGAACTGTATCCGGCACTCACCCCCATAACAACGGAGCACCCAGCACCCACACCTGAAGGAGGGGAGGGGGGAAAGGGGGGCTTCGAGGGGGGATGGATGTCAGGGGTTCAGGAGCAGAGGCACAGGAAAGGGAGGAAACAGAAAGCGAGGGGGAGGAATCCGAAGGAAATATGAGCGATGACAGCGGCCCCAGATCTCTGAGTCTTTCCAGTGAATCGGAAGATTCACAGAAAGGGGCGCCAGTGGTCAGAGCAAGGGGGGCGCCTAGGGGGACACCCCAGGAAGAAGGGACCAGAGGGGACTCAGAGAGCAGCTGTTGGAAATCGGGACCAGCTTCCCCACCAGAGCGCAGTAGGGTGGAGGGGTCCCAGGTATCGGGATCTGGCGGCTCGCCGCAAGCGGGAGGGCATGAGTCAGGATTGGCCACACCTCCATCGGGGAGCGAGGAAACGGTCAAGAGGAAGGTTGAAGGCTGGGCGCGCGCGCCAAGTTCAAATACACAGGAAGGCGGCACAGTAAGCAGCCCGGATAGGGAGCCAGGTCCTAAAGCCCGCCGCAAGGAGGGAGAAGAGTCCGGGGGGTCAGCGTCAGAAGAGTCCAGGAAGGAAGAGGCCACGGGGGGTAGAGGGACCCAGAGGAGGAAGGAAAGACGGAAGAGGTGGAGCAAGGCTAGAGTATTAAGTTGGTGTACAGGAGGCGGAGACTCAGACGGAGCTTCGCCGGTCTAGCTTCTAAGACGTAGAGCTGCGCGCTGCGGCTTGGAAATTGAAACTGTAACTTAATAAAGACTTTTGTACAGTACTGCCGGCTAGCGTGGTCCTCTGTGAGCTGGGACCTGGAAGCGGCTCTGACAATTATATATTCTAATTTTAATAATTACAATTACAATAAGAAAAGTAATCAAAATTACAATAAGAAAAATTGCAATCATTATTATAATTATAATCACGATAGCAATTTTTCTTTCTAAACACACAGACACAGGTAGAAGCCCAGAATGGTAGAGCTAGAAGGGACCCTGGTGGTCATCCAGTCCAATCCCCTGCAATGCACACACAGGACATACTAATGGATTCTTTCTGCCCCCAGGGAGCAGAGCCCCCACCCTGCCTTGCGGGGTGCCGTCACTTTGCATTTGTAGGACCGGGTCTGGATTGCGGAGCTGCCCGTTGGTGGGAGAATGAACACCGAAAGAGCAATCCAAGCTTATTTGTCCTCTTTCTATTAACTAAAACACCTATGCTTGATTTGGGCTGATAACATTTCGCTCTGTGATTTTTGGTTGAATGTGCATTCTAACCCCAAAAACAGCTATTTGAAATAAACCCAATCAGAGCGTTTTCATCTTCTTTCTACGTAGATGGAACGCAAAACACCTTATTGCTTTGTTTGGGGGTGATTCTGGTGCTCACCCAAAAAACACCATGTAAATTCCAACTATGATTCTATGAATTGAAATAAGCCCAATCGAAACTTATTCCTCTTCTTTCTACGCATATGGATGCGGAAATATGGCGTTTTGTTATTTTGGTCTCATTACATACACTTTGCGATTTCTGGGTAAAAGTGCATTAATACCAAAGAACACGACTTTGAAATAAGCGAAATCCAAGATTCTTATTTCTATGTAGATGGAACCGAATACAACCTGTTTTGCTTTCTTTAGGCTTATTACACTTTGCTTTGTTATTTGTGGGTAAATGAACACCGAAAGAGCAATCCAAGCTTATTCGTTCTTTCTATTGAGATGAACTTAAACACCTATGGTTGATTTTGGCTGATAAAAAACATTTCACTCTGCGATTTTTGGTTGAATGTGTATTCTTTTTGCTTTGGTTGTGTGATTCTAGTGCAAACCCAAAAAACACCCTGTGAATTGAAATAAGCCTCGAAGCTTATGCGTCGAAGCTTATGCGTCTTCCATATGCGGAGAAAGAAGCGGAAATATGGTTGTCAGGGGTTTAGGAGCAGAGGCACGGGCAAGGGAGGAAACAGAGAGCGAAGGGGAGGAGGCAGAAGAAAAGATGAGTGATCACGACGACCCGAGATCTCCTAGTCTTTCCAGTGAATCAGAGGATTCACAGAAAGGAGCACCAGTGGCCAGGGCAAGGGGGGCACCCCAGGAAGATAGAGCCAGAAGGGACTCAGGGGGGAGCAGCTGGAAATCGGGACCAGCGTCACCGCCAGGAAGCAGGGAAGAGGAAGGGAGCCAGGGGGGAAGCGCTGGCAGCTCACCACAGGAGGGAGGGCATGAGTCAGGAGTGGCCACACCTCCATCGGGGAGCGAAGAAACGGTTAAGAGGAAGGTGGAAGGTTGGGCGCGCGCGCCAAGTTCAAATGCAGAGGAAGGCGGCGCAGTAAGCAGCCCCGAAAGGGAACCAGGTCCTAAAGCCCGGCGCAAGGAGGCAGGAGGGTCCGGGTCAGCGTCAGAAGAATCCCGGAAGGAGGAGGCCCCGGGGGGTAGAGGGACCCAGAGGAGGACAGTCAGGCGGAAAAGGTGGAGCAAGGCTAGGATATTAAGCTGGTGCTCACGGGGCGGAGACTCAGACGGAGCTTCGCCGATCTAGCTACTAGACGTAGAGTTTGCGCGCAGCAGCGTGAGAATGGAAACTGTAATTCAATAAAGACTTTTACTTAATGATCGCTGGCTAGCGTGATCCTCTGTGAGCTAGGATCTTCAAGCAGCTCTGACAGTAAGCTCCGTCTCTCCATTGTGGGCATCTACAGCCTCGAGGAGGGGAGAGAAACAGGTGCCTACTAGCGAGCTCACGAACGGCAGACGACATGACGGCTGAGCAGCAGATAGAGGACCTCAGAAAAGCAGTGGCACAACTGAACGCCGAGGTTCTCGCATCCAGGAAGAGAGAGGAGGAGGCAGCTGCCGCCTGCAGGGATCTCCAGGTCAGGTTAGACGTGCTGACAAAGCAGACACCCCGGCAGGAGGGAATTGGGTTGGCGAGACGGACAGGCGGGCTGGTCTCTCACTTCGATGGGAACCTGCAACAGTATCCCAACTTTAGAGCCGACGTACTGTGCGCACTGCAACTGCTGCATAAAGACTTTAGAGATGAACAAGAGAGAGTGGGGTTCATCATGTCCCATCTGCATGGGGATGCGAAAGCATGGCTACGCAATTTATGGAGAGATAAGGATCCGGCGCTCCAGAATGCGGATGCCTTTATTAAAGCGATGGATGGGTGCTTTTTATCAAGTATTGACGTGGATCTTGCACGGAAGGAGGTGCATGGGCTGAGACAAGGGAGGGCCAGCGTCAGGCAGTATCATGCCCGCTTTTTCGCCTGGGTCAGTGCCCTGGAATGGGACAGAGATTCGGCTCCTGTAAGAGACCTCTTTTGGGAGGGGCTGCACAACTCGATTAAAGATGAGATCGCGAGGGGGGAGAGACCCCGAACCACCCAGGAGGTCGTTCAGAGGGCACTGGCAGTGGGGGTGAGGCTGGAAGGACGTCCGTGGAGCAAGGACGAAGGGCGTGGAGGGCGCGAACCAGCCGGGGGCCCCTCCTTCCTTCCCAGAGAAGCAGCGCGGGCGCAATCCACGCCTCCGCCAGGAGGAGGAGCCGAACCTATGGAGGTTGGAGGTGCAAGGGCTCAGTCAGCAACCAGAGCCCTAGCACCGGCAGCAGTGAAAGCGAAGCCTCCTAGAGGGAACAGGAAGTGTTACGTCTGTGAGGAACCAGGGCATATGGCAAAAGAGTGTCCCCAGAGGCCCCACAAGCTCACTGCAGCCTCAGCAATGGTGACTGCAGCAACGCAGCAAGGAGGACCACAGCAGGGAAACGACGCGGTCTGGCTGGAGGAAGAGGCACTGGGGCCCAGCCAGACGTGTTAGTGACGCAGTCCCCAGAGATTTTACAGCCCGTGAACCCCCTCCCGCCCAAACCAGTAGTGAGGCTCACAGCATCTCTCCAGCTGCCCAATGGAATCACCATAGACGTGCCAATCACCATTGACTCAGGCAGCAATGCGGACTTTATAGGGCAGGACTTTGTCGACAGGCACGCTGTGCAGTTGCTGCCGGCCACACTGCCCCTGCAGGTTGTCACGGTGGATGGCAGGGAGCTGCTCGGGGGGCAAGTGGTGAAGCAGACGCCACCAATGGTGATGCGACTTGGGAATCACAAAGAAATCATCAGCTTCAACGTCACTCAACTATCTGACACGGCCGTTGTATTGGGCATGAGTTGGCTGGACAAGCACAGCCCAACGATGGCTTGGTACCAGAGGCAGTTGATCTTCGGCTCTTCCTTTTGTGCTGAACACTGCATCGTGCCCAGGCAGGAAGGAGAGGAAGAGGAGTCACAGCTGCTGCTCGGCACGCTGCAAGCGATTCCCCACAAGTACGCTGAATTTTTGGAAGTTTTCTGCGAGAAGGAGGCAGACAGGCTACCCCCTCACAGACCATATGACTGCAAAATTGACCTGCTGCCGGGGGCGGCGCTGCCTAAAGGGAGACTGTATTCCATGTCAGAGGACGAACTGCAAGAACTCAAGGAGTTCATTGATCATAATTTGCAGCGCGGCTTCATCCGGGAGTCCAAGGCAGTGGGGGGCAGTCCCGTATTCTTTGTTAAGAAGCGGGACACGCCCCAAAAGAGACTCGTAGTGGATTACAGGATTTTGAACAGTGTGACTAGGCCATCGGACTTCCCCATGCCCCGAATTGACGACCTCCTCGCAAAGGTACGGAAGGGCAGAGTGTTCACCAAGTTGGACCTGCGGGGGGCGTACAACCTCATTCGCATGCGGGAGGGTGATGAGTGGAAGACAGCCATGTTCACGCCACTGGGGACCTACGAATATAGAGTTATGCCTTTTGGATTGCAAAATGGCTCCCACGTTTTTCAAGCTTTTATGCATCACGTGTTGGCGGGACTTCTCTACAAGACGTGCGTCTGTTTCTTAGATGACATCCTGATCTTTTCGGAGTCGCAGCAGGAGCATGACAAACACGTCAAGGAAGTGCTGAGCAGGCTAAAGCAACATAGGCTCTACGCCAAGCTGGAGAAGTGCCAATTCGACGTGACGGAGGTGGATTTTCTGGGCTACAAGCTGTCTGACAAGGGGCTCGCCATGGACAGCGCCAAGGTTCGAGCGGTGTTGGATTGGAAGAGCCCGCGCAACCGGAAGGAGGTCCAACGGTTTGTCGGCTTTGCGAACTTCTATCGCAAATTTATCAAGGGCTTCGCGATGCAGACGGCGGCCATCACTGACACGCTTAGCTCCAAGAAAAAGAAGTTCATTTGGACAGAGCAGGCGGAGCAGTCCTTTCAGGCACTCAAGCGTCTCTTCGCGTCGGAAGAGCAGCTGCTTCATGTCAACCCCAGCAAGCCGATGAGGGTGGAGACAGACGCTTCGGACAGAGCCGTGGGGGCGGTCCTGCTGCAGAAAGACCCGCAGGGGGTGTGGCGACCGGGAGCGTTTTACTCCAGGAAGCTCAGCAAGTCCGAGCAGAACTACACCATATGGGACAGGGAGTTGCTGGCCATTCACGCAGCGTTCAAGGCGTGGAGGCACTTTCTGATCGGCGCCAAGCACACGGTGCAGGTTTGCACGGACCACAAGAATCTAGAGCACTGGCGCACGGCACAGTTCCTGAATCAGAGGCAGATACGTTGGGCTGAGTTCTTTGCGAACTTCGACTTCCGAATAGAGTATGTCCCGGGGGACACCAACATCATGGCAGACGCTCTCTCCCGTAAGCCACAGTATCTGGAGGACGCAACACCAGCGGCCGCCATGCACATCTTCGCACCGACAGTGTGGGCGTGCGCCGCGGCGACCGTGGACCTAGAGGCGGTGCGACGAGCGTTGCAGGGGGACTCCTTCGCACGAGCAAAGATGGCAGAGGTGCAAAGGGGCAAGGCAGCGGCCGACGGTTTCCAGCTAAGAGATGGATTGCTCATCCGTAAAGGGGCCATCTACGTGCCGGGAGACGAACTTCGAGCCAAGGTGCTGCAGCAGCTGCACGACGCGCCCACGGCCGGGCACTTTGGCAAGGAGAAGACGGTGGAATTAGTAGCCAGGGATTTCTGGTGGCCTGGAATGAGAGGGGAGGTCGCAGACTACGTGGCGAGGTGTGACACCTGCCAGAGGGCCAAACCGGTGCACAAACCGCCGGCCGGACTGTTGGAACCGCTGCAAACTCCGGTCGAACCTTGGGAAAGGGTGGCCCTGGACTTTGTCACGGATCTGCCCAGCTCAAGGGGCAAGACGGCAGTGCTGGTGGTGGTGGACCTGTTTTCCAAGATGGCCCATTTCATTCCGTGTGCTAAGGTGGCCACGGCGGAGCACACCGCCAAACTGTTCATAGACCACGTGTTCAAGGTTCACGGTCTGCCACGGTCTATTCTGTCCGACCGGGGGCGGCAGTTCATCTCGAATTTCTGGCAGAAGCTGATGGGCTTCCTGAACGTCAAGATCAACCTGGCGTCGGCGAGACACCCGCAGACCAACGGGCAAGCGGAGCGGGTCAATGCCATCATGCAGCAGTACCTGAGATGTTATGCAAATCAACAGCCTGCGACGTGGGTGGATTACCTGCCGCTTGCCGAATTCGCCTACAACAACACGAAGCACGTGTCCACGGGGGTCACGCCGTTCTTCGCCAACAACGGGAGACACCCCAGAACCTTCCCGGGACTGGAAAGAATGGGGGAGGGGGAGCCGCAGACAGCAGATGCGTTCGCGTCGGAGCTGCAGGAAGTCCACGATCAGCTGAGGCGCCACCTGGAGCTGGCCAAGCACGCATACAAGGTACAAGCAGACAAGCACAGAAGGGTTGGAGAAGAGCTCCACGTGGGAGACTGGGTTTGGTTAGCAGCCCATGCAGTGCCGGCCAGGTCGTTGGCCAAGAAGAAACTAGGGCATAAGCAACTGGGGCCCTACCAAGTCGAAGAGCAGGTCAACCCGGTAGCTTTCAGACTGGCACTTCCGGAGGGTTCCAGGATGCATCCAGTATTCCACAGATCGGTGCTCACTCCCTACAAGGCACCGCACAGGTTCCAGGAACCCGGAACGGCGCCGAGTCCGGCCAGAGACAGAACAGGGCACGCGGGAGTGGCACAGAAGGAGCGCATCAACGAGGTCACGGAGATTTTGGACTCCAGATGGGGGGAAGAGGGGGTAGAATACTTTCTCGCCAAGGAGGGCACCCCGGCCAGTGCGAACAGCTGGGTGCCGGGATACGCCTTAGACGAACCTCTGCTCAAAGACGAGTTTCATGCCCTCTTCCCACATAGACCTATGCCAGCAGACTTTTTCGACGACTGGCTTTTCATGCCCACGCTTTCGGCCAGCACGTTCCGGGGGTTCGACTCGGACGAGGAACCGACACGAGACGTCCGTTCCCCGGAGGGGTCACCCTCGGGATCCGCCTCGGAACCCTCGTATTGGTGGGACGATAGGCCAGAGGAGCAGTTCCGCAGAAAGTGGCTGGAATGCTCAGGACGAGCAACGCCGCCAGGAGGAAGTGAGGGAGAGACGGACATGGACATTTTCGGGGACGACCCTGGTTTCGAGCACGGCGGCACAGAGATGGAAGCGGAGGTGACCGTCGTCGACGAGAGCAGGGAGGAAGAACCGGAAGACTTCAGATGGAGGCCCGCCACGGGAAGCGACCGATATCCGACGTTCGTCCCTTTGCAACAGCAGCCCCCAGCTCCAGCACCGGAAGGAGGGGAGGGGGGAATGGGGGGCTTCGAGGGGGGGATGGATGTCAGGGGTTTAGGAGCAGAGGCACGGGCAAGGGAGGAAACAGAGAGCGAAGGGGAGGAGGCAGAAGAAAAGATGAGTGATGACGACTTCCCGAGATCTCCTAGTCTTTCCAGTGAATCAGAGGATTCACAGAAAGGAGCACCAGTGGCCAGGGCAAGGGGGGCACCCCAGGAAGATAGAGCCAGAAGGGACTCAGGGGGGAGCAGCTGGAAATCGGGACCAGCGTCACCGCCAGGAAGCAGGGAAGAGGAAGGGAGCCAGGGGGGAAGCGCTGGCAGCTCACCACAGGAGGGAGGGCATGAGTCAGGAGTGGCCACACCTCCATCGGGGAGCGAAGAAACGGTTAAGAGGAAGGTGGAAGGTTGGGCGCGCGCGCCAAGTTCAAATGCAGAGGAAGGCGGCGCAGTAAGCAGCCCCGAAAGGGAACCAGGTCCTAAAGCCCGGCGCAAGGAGGCAGGAGGGTCCGGGTCAGCGTCAGAAGAATCCCGGAAGGAGGAGGCCCCGGGGGGTAGAGGGACCCAGAGGAGGACAGTCAGGCGGAAAAGGTGGAGCAAGGCTAGGATATTAAGCTGGTGCTCACGGGGCGGAGACTCAGACGGAGCTTCGCCGATCTAGCTACTAGACGTAGAGTTTGCGCGCAGCAGCGTGAGAATGGAAACTGTAATTCAATAAAGACTTTTACTTAATGATCGCTGGCTAGCGTGATCCTCTGTGAGCTAGGATCTTCAAGCAGCTCTGACAATGGTGTTTTGTCATTTTAGGCTCATTACACTCACTTGGCGATTTGTGGGTCAATGTACATTAGAACCAAAGAACACGACTTTGAAATAAGCGCAATCCAAGATTCTTCTTTCTATGTAGATGGTATCCAAAACAACCTGTTTTGCTTTGTTTATGCTTATGACACTTCGATTTGCAGTTTGTGGGTAAATGAATACCGAAATGCAATCCAAGCTTATTCGTCCTCTTTCGATTGAGATTAAGTTAAACAACCTATGTTTGATTTTGGCTGATAACAAACATTTCACTGCGATTTTTGGTTGAATGTGCATTCTTTTTGCTTTGGTTGTGTGATTCTAGTGCAAACCCAAAAAACACCATGCAAATTCAAATAAGCCCTCTCGAAGCTTATTCGTCTTCTGGAAGAAGCATATGGAAGAGGAAATATGGTGTTTCTTTATTTTGGTCGCATTACATTCACTTTGCGATTTTTGGGTAAATGTGCATTAACACCAAAGAACACGACTTTTTAATAAGCAAAATCCAAGATTCTTCTTTCTATGTAGACGGAACCCAAAACAACCTGTTTTGCTTTCTTTAGGCTTATTATACTTTACCTTACCTTTACTGTTAACCAACCAACAGGCTGTCTCTGGGCATACTACTATCTCTGAGGCAGCCTTCTCTTTTCTGGGCAGGCTTCTTGGGAGAAGGGGGCGAGCCTGTTAGTCCACCAACGGGCAGCTCCGCAATCCAGACCCGGTCCTACAAATGCAAAGTGACGGCACCCCCCAAGGCAGGGTGGGGCCTCTGCTCCCTGGGGGCAGAAAGTATGTGCCTGTGTGTCTATGCATTGCAGGGGATTGGACTGGATGACCACCAGGGTCCCTTCTAGCTCTACCATTCTGGGCTTCTACCTGTGTCTGTGTGTTTAGAAAGAAAAATTGCTATCGTGATTATAATTATAATAATGATTGCAATATTTCTTATTGTAATTTTGATTACTTTTCTTATTGTAATTGTAATTATTAAAATTAGAATATATAATTAAATAATAATTATAATTATTATAATTATTGAACCAGATAAAGCAGATAAATTTAATAAATTATCTCTACTCTCATGGTCACTTTTCTTTGCTCTGGCCGGAAAGAAGCCGTGCAAAAATACTGTCTCTCAAACCCTGGATCCACCAATTGCTGGGCTTCTTCACCTTCCTTGCTGCTCCCCTGGCACTGCTCCTCGCACCCACCTCCGGCTGCGTACACTATGTTGTCCACCGCAAGACACGGGTTCAGACTAGCAGCTTTAAGTCTGCATTCCTGCCAGGGAGGAATTCGAACCCACCACCTGCTGAACGCCTCGCCCAGAGAGGCATTTCAAAGTGGCAGGGAGTTCCAAAGCCCCCCCGGCACTGTAGCAGTGAGTCCCAAAGGGGTCATTGGGATTTCTTTTTCATGCTGAAAAGCCCCATATCTTTATAGGGCATCCAGTGGCAGGCAGTCCCAAAAGTGGACAAACACTGTCACCTTTAAAAGGAGTTTAACAGGAATAACATAAGGAAAATTCATTATTGTCAGGGGTTCAGGAGCAGAGACGCAGAGAAGGGAGGAGACAGAGAGCGAGGGGGAGGAATACGAAGGAAAGATGAGTGGGGATGACGAACCGAGATCGCCGAGCTTATCCAGTGAGTCCGAGGATTCCCAGAAGGGAGCGCCAGCGGTCAGAGCAAGGGGGGAAAACAGGGGGACACCCCAGGAAGAAGGGTCCAGAGAGGGATCAGAGAGCAGCAGTTGGAGATCGGGACCCACGTACCCAGCCGGGAGCAGCGGGGAGGAAGGGGACCAGATATCGGGTTCCGGAGGCTTTCAGAAGGAGGGAGGGCATGAGTCAGGAGTAGTCACGCCCACCTCGGGGAGCGACGAAACGATCAAGAGGAAGGTGGAGAGTTGGGCGCGCGCGCCAAGTTCAAATGTAGCGGAAGCTGGCGCAGTAAGCAGCCCAGAGAGTGAGCCAGGTCCCAAAGCCCGCCGCAAGGAGGCGGAAGGGTCAGGGGGGTCCGCGTCAGAAGAGAGTAGGAAAGAAGAGACCCCGGGGGGCAGAAGGACCCAGAGACGGAAGGAAAGGCGCAGGAGGTGGAGCAAGGCTAGGGTATTAAGCTGGTGTGCTAGAGGCGGAGACTCAGACGGGTCTTCGCCGGTCTGACCTAGAAGAAGTAGGGCTGCACATTGCAGTTTGGAAATGGAACCTGTAATCCAATAAAGACTCTTTTAACCTGAACGCTGGCTAGCGTGGTCCTATGTGAGCTGGGACTGAGTGGCAGCCCTGACAGTAAGACCCGTCTCATTAAAGCTTCGGACACCTGATACCTCGCAGCGGAGGCAGAAGCAGCGAGAGGAGGAAATTGGTGTTTGGGAGCGAGCTCACAACGGTTGGCAGAGATGACGGAAGCAGAGAAAATTTCAGCGCTGCAACAGGCAGTGACCCAATTGAACGCGGAGGTACAGGCATCCAAGAAAAGGGAGGAGGATGCGGCAGCCGCCTACAGAGATCTCCACGCCAGGTTTGAAGCATTGGTTAAGCATGGGCAGCCAGGACCCAGACCGGAGGGGGTTGGGTTGGCACGGAGAGCAGGAGGGCTTGTGGCTCACTTCGATGGGAATTTACAACAGTACCCCAATTTTCGAGCAGACGTAATGTGCGCACTGCAACTGCTGGCGAAAGACTTTAGGGATGAGGAAGAGAAAGTGGGGTTTATACTATCCCATTTGCATGGGGATGCGAAAGCGTGGCTACGCAATTTGTGGAGGGATAAAGATCCGGCGCTTCAGAATGCAGATGCCTTTATCAAAGCGATGGATGCGTGCTTTTTATCTACCATTGACGTGGATCTTGCCCGACGGGAGATTCATGGACTGAAACAAGGGAGGGCGAGCGTACGCCAGTATCACGCCCGCTTTTTTGCGCTGGTCAGTGCCTTAGAATGGGACCGGGATTCGCCCCCAGTCAGAGACCTCTTCTGGGAAGGTTTGAGCAGTGCTGTTAAAGACGAAATTGCGAGGGGGGAGAGGCCCCGGAGCACGCAGGAGGTGGTCCAAAGGGCGCTGACTGTGGGGGGTGAGGCTGGAAGAACGTCCATGGTGCAGAGACGAAGGACGTGGAGGGCGCGAAGCAGCGAGAAGTTTCTCTTTCGTTCCCAGGGAAGCTGCGCGTGCGCAATCCACACCTCCGCCAGGAGGGGGAGTGGAACCTATGGAGGTGGGAGGCGCCAGGGCTCAGTCAGCTACCAGAGCCCCTGCACCGGCGGCAGTCAAGACTAAACCTCCTAGAGGGACCAGGAAGTGTTATATATGCGACAGCTCTCAACACTTGGCGAAAGAGTGTCCCCAGAGGAGCTCCAAGCACACTGCAGCCTCCGCAACGGTGAAAGCGGCCACGCAACACAGCGAACAACAGCAGGGAAACGACGATGTCTGGCTGGAGACAGAGGCACTGGGGCCCAGCCAGACGCATCACTGAAGCAGTCCCCAGCAATCTTGCAACCCACGGACCCCCTCCCACCCAAACCAGTAGTGCAACTCACAGCATCTCTCCAGCTGCCCGATGGCATCACTATCGAAGTGCCGCTTTCTGTGGATTCTGGAAGCAACGCAGACTTTATAGCACAGGATTTTGTGGAGCAGCACGCTATACAGCTATTACCGGCCACTCTGCCCCTGCAAGTCATCACAGTGGATGGTAGAGAGTTGCTGGGGGGCAGGTGGTGAAGCAAACGCCGCCAATGGTGATGCGCCTTGGCAACCACAGGGAAGTCATCAGTTTTAACGTCACCCGCCTGTCGGACACACCCATTGTGTTGGGCATGAGTTGGCTGGACAGGCACAGTCCGACACTGGCTTGGTACCAGCGACAGCTGATCTTCGGCTCCTCTTACTGCGCAGAACACTGCATCCTGCCCGAACAGGAGGGAGAGGAGGAGGAATCACAACTGCAGTTGGGAACGTTGCAAGCAGTCCCCCACAAATACGCAGACTTTCTGGAGGTCTTCTGCGAGAAGGAGGCAGACAAGTTACCACCGCACAGGCAATATGACTGCAAGATTGACCTCCTACCAGGGGCGACGCTACCGAAGGGGAAGCTGTATTCCATGTCGGAGGATGAACTACAGGAACTCAAACAGTTCATAGATCACAATTTGGAGCGCGGTTTCATCCGGGAGTCCAGGGCAGTAGGGGGCAGTCCTGTTTTCTTTGTGAAGAAGAAGGACACGCCCCAAAAAAGGCTGGTGGTGGATTTTCGCCTCTTGAACAAGATGACCAAGCCCTCTGATTTCCCCATGCCCAGGATTGACGACCTACTGGCGACGGTGCGCAAGGGACGCGTGTTTACCAAGTTGGACCTGCGAGGGGCGTACAATCTCATCCGCATGAGGGAGGGCGATGAGTGGAAGACAGCCATGTTCACGCCTCTGGGAACCTACGAGTACAGAGTGATGCCGTTTGGATTGCAAAACGGTTCTCACTGTTTTCAAGCTTTCATGCATCATGTGTTGGCGGGACTCCTCTACAAGAAGTGCGTCTGCTTTCTGGATGACATCCTGATATTCTCCGAGTCGCAGCAAGCGCATGACCAGGATGTTCGGGAGGTGCTGGAGAGGTTGCAGCAGCATAGACTGTACGCCAAACTGGAGAAGTGCCAGTTCGACACGACGGAGGTGGATTTCTTGGGTTACAAGTTGTCGGACAAGGGGCTAGCCATGGACAGCGCCAAGGTTCGAGCGGTGTTGGATTGGAAGAGCCCGCGCAACCGGAAGGAGGTCCAGCGGTTTGTCGGCTTCGCCAACTTCTATCGCAAGTTTATCAAAGGGTTCGCGATGCAGACGGCGGCTATTACGGACACGCTAAGCTCCAAGAAAAAGAAATTCATCTGGACGGAGCAGGCGGAGCAGTCCTTTCAGGCACTCAAGCGTCTCTTCGCGTCGGAAGAGCAACTGCTGCATATCGACCCCAGCAGACCGATGCGGGTAGAGACAGACGCGTCCGATAGAGCAGTGGGAGCTGTCCTGCTGCAGAGGGACCCACAGGGGGTCTGGAGGCCGGGAGCGTTCTACTCCAGAAAGCTCACCAAGTCGGAGCAGAACTACACCATCTGGGACAGGGAGTTGCTTGCCATTCATGCAGCCTTCAAGGCGTGGAGACACTTCCTGATCGGCGCCAAGCACACGGTGCAGGTCTGCACGGACCACAAGAATCTGGAGCACTGGCGCACGGCGAAGTTCCTGAACCAGAGGCAGATACGTTGGGCGGAGTTCTTTGCTGACTTCGATTTCCGAATAGAGTACGTCCCAGGCGACACCAACATCATGGCGGATGCACTGTCCCGAAAACCGCAATACCTCGAAGAGGCGACGCCAGCGGCAGCCATGCACATCTTCGCGCCAGCTGCGTGGGCGTGCGCTTCAGCCACAGTAGACCTGGATGCGGTGCGGCGGGCGTTGCAGGACGACTCATTCGCGCAGGCGAAGATGGCCGAGGTGCACAAGGGCACAGCGAAGAGCGACGAGTTCCAGATACGGGACGGCTTGCTCTTACGTAAAGGGGCCATCTACGTGCCGGGAGATGAACTTCGCGCCAAGGTACTGCAGCAGTTGCACGACGCACCCACGGCCGGGCACTTTGGCACGGAAAAAACGGTGGAATTAGTCGCAAGGGACTTTTGGTGGCCCAGACTGAGAGGGGAAGTCGCGGACTACGTCGCGAGGTGCGACACCTGCCAGAGGGCCAAACCGGTGCACAAACCACCGGCGGGACTGCTGGAACCGCTGCAAACGCCGTTTGAACCGTGGGAGAGGGTGGCCCTGGACTTTGTCACGGATCTCCCCAGCTCGAGAGGCAAGACAGCTGTACTAGTGGTGGTGGACTTGTTCACCAAGATGGCACACTTCATACCGTGTGCGAAGGTGGCCACGGCAGAACAAACAGCCAAACTGTTCATAGATCACGTGTTCAAAGTGCACGGGCTGCCGCGGTCTATACTGTCCGACCGCGGTCGCCAGTTCATCTCGAATTTCTGGCAGAAGCTGATGGGCTTCCTGAACGTCAAGATCAACCTGACATCAGCGAGACACCCGCAGACCAACGGGCAAGCGGAGAGGGTCAATGCCATCATGCAGCAGTACCTGAGATGCTATGCCAATCAACAGCCTGCGACGTGGGTGGATTACCTGCCGCTCGCCGAGTTCGCCTACAACAACACGAAGCACGTGTCCACAGGGGTGACGCCGTTCTTCGCCAACAATGGGAGGAATCCCAGAACCTTCCCGGGACTGGACAGAGTGGGGGAAGGGGAACCGCAGACGGCGGACGCTTTCGCGTCTGAGTTGCAGGAGGTCCACGATCAACTCCGACGGCAGCTGGAGCTAGCGAAGCACGCTTACAAGGTGCAAGCGGACAAGCACAGGCGGGTTGGCGAAGAGATCCGAGTGGGAGACTGGGTCTGGTTGGCAGCCCACGCAGTGCCGACCAGATCGTTAGCCAAAAAGAAGTTGGGGCACAAGCAACTCGGTCCATACCAAGTCGAAGCGCAGATCAACCCAGTAGCTTTCAGGCTGGTGCTACCGGAGGGTTCCAGGATGCATCCGGTGTTCCACAGGTCGGTGCTCACTCCCTACAGGACACCTCACAGGTTCCAGGAACCAGGAACAGCACCGAGTCCGTCTCAGGAGCGGACGGAGGCGGGGAGATTGCCACAGCAGGACCCCATCAACGAAGTCACGGAGATTTTGGACTCCAGATGGGGGGAAGACGGAGTGGAATACCTCCTAGCCAGAGAGGGCACCCGGGCCAGTGCTAATAGCTGGGTGCCAGACTACGCTTTGGAGGAACCCCTGCTCAAGGACGAGTTTCATGCCCTTTTCCCACACAGACCCATGCCAGCAGGCTTCTTCGACGACTGGCTGTTCACACCCACACTTTCCTCCAGCACGTTCCATGGCTTCGACTCGGACGGGGAGCCCGCACAGCGCACACGTTCCCCAGAGGGGTCACCGGAGGGTTCGGCGTCCGACACCTCGTATTGGTGGGACGATCGGCCAGAGGAGCAGTGGCGCCGGAGGTGGCTGGAGATGCCAGGTCAAGCGACCGACGCAGAGACTGACATGGACGTGTGCGGGGAGGATCTCGGTTTCGAGCACGACGGCACCGAAATGGAGGCGGAGCAGCTCAACGTTGACGAACGCGAGGAGGAAGACTCGGAGATCTTCAGTTGGCGGCCAGCGACGAGGAGCGAACTGTATCCGGCATTCACTCCTGTGATGATGGAGCACCCAGCAACCACCCTTGAAAGCGGGGAGGGGGGAAGGGGGGGCTTCGAGGGGGGGATGGATGTCAGGGGTTCAGGAGCAGAGACGCAGAGAAGGGAGGAGACAGAGAGCGAGGGGGAGGAATACGAAGGAAAGATGAGTGGGGATGACGAACCGAGATCGCCGAGCTTATCCAGTGAGTCCGAGGATTCCCAGAAGGGAGCGCCAGCGGTCAGAGCAAGGGGGGAAAACAGGGGGACACCCCAGGAAGAAGGGTCCAGAGAGGGATCAGAGAGCAGCAGTTGGAGATCGGGACCCACGTACCCAGCCGGGAGCAGCGGGGAGGAAGGGGACCAGATATCGGGTTCCGGAGGCTTTCAGAAGGAGGGAGGGCATGAGTCAGGAGTAGTCACGCCCACCTCGGGGAGCGACGAAACGATCAAGAGGAAAGTGGAGAGTTGGGCGCGCGCGCCAAGTTCAAATGTAGCGGAAGCTGGCGCAGTAAGCAGCCCAGAGAGTGAGCCAGGTCCCAAAGCCCGCCGCAAGGAGGCGGAAGGGTCAGGGGGGTCCGCGTCAGAAGAGAGTAGGAAAGAAGAGACCCCGGGGGGCAGAAGGACCCAGAGACGGAAGGAAAGGCGCAGGAGGTGGAGCAAGGCTAGGATATTAAGCTGGTGTGCTAGAGGCGGAGACTCAGACGGGTCTTCGCCGGTCTGACCTAGAAGAAGTAGGGCTGCACATTGCAGTTTGGAAATGGAACCTGTAATCCAATAAAGACTCTTTTAACCTGAACGCTGGCTAGCGTGGTCCTATGTGAGCTGGGACTGAGTGGCAGCCCTGACAATGCTGAAAAGCCCCATATCTTTATAGGGCATCCAGTGGCAGGCAGTCCCAAAAGTGGACAAACACTGTCACCTTTAAAAGGAGTTTAACAGGAATAACATAAGGAAAATTCATTATTATAGCAACTCCAGTGGCAGGCAGTCCCACAGCCCCCAAACTTTCTGAGAAGGCTTGCCTGAAACTTGCCACCACTGTCGACCAGAAGCTTCTCCTCTTGCCAGGCCCAACCAGAACTCGGTGCCAGCTGAGAGATGAAAAGAAGAGTCAGGTGGGCAGTGGATTCAAGTGCCGGAGGCTCTTCCTTTGGCAGGGAGTTCCATTGGCCCAAGCAAACCCTGACTTGCCACTTTCTCCCTGGAAAGCTGGTAGTGGTAGCGGAAGAGTCTCGCTTGCGAGGCGGGTGGCACGGCGCCCACCTGGACGGAGACTAGCACCCTAGAAAATAGAAAATACTTATCGGGAGAGAAAGAGAGGGCTGAATCAGCTCCGTTCACACCCAGCCGGGTGTAAATTGTTATTGGGATGATTCATTCCCATCCCCTCAGCCCACCACACAGGGTTGTGAGCTGGAGGCACTCAATGGTCATCCCTCCTGACCCGGACACTTAGGGGTGCCTTGTGTGAGCCCCACCTTCATCACCCACCTCAGCCCAATCCCAGCTCCACCAATCGCCGTGGGGCATCCTCCAGCTTCAGGTGTCATATTCAAAATCGCACAAGCCTGAGCGGGAAACCACATTTTCAGGAGTTCTTTAATGGGATAGATGGGATATGGGATATGGGATAGATACAAAAATATATTGGAGCCAAAAGTCCCTTATTGGCTATCTCCGCTGGAGGTAATGAGTGTTAAGAAAATTAATATGAGAGGTAATTGGAGTACATATGGTGAATTGGTAATTAAAGAAGGAGGAAAATGGAAATTGAAACCATTTGAACAAGTTAAAGATTATGTATATGATTGGTTGCATTACTTTCAAGTAAATGAAATGTTTAAAAAAGACTTAAAAGAAAGGGGTTATGTAGAAAAAGAATCTAAATTTCAAATAGACATAATAAACAATTAATATAAAACTCGGTCAAAAATGTATAAGATATTGTTGGAATGGCATACGAAAGATGAAGAGGTTAAATCGGTAATGATACAGTGGGCCAAAGATTTTGGGTATAATATTCAATTTGATGAATGGGAAAAATTGTGGAAAGAGAATATAAAATTTACTGCATGCACGGCACTGAAAGAAAATGTTATGAAAATGTTTTACAGATGGTACATCACACCTGTAAAGTTAGCAAAGATGTATAAGACGTGTAACAAATGTTGGAAATGTAAAGAAAAAGAAGGGACGTTCTTTCATGTGTGGTGGGAATAAGAAAGTGAAAAGCTTTTGGGAAATGATATACAATAAAATGAAAAAACTGTTAAGATATACTTTTGCCAGTGGCGTAGCGTGGGGGGTGCAGGGGGGGCCGGCCGCACCGGGCGCAACATCTGGGGGTTAGGGTTAGGGGGCGCAAATCCACGGGTTAGGGGGCGCAAATCCACGGGTTAGGGGGCGCAAATTACTTGCCTTGCCCCCGGTGCTGACGCTACGCCACTGACTTTTGCAAAAAAACCGGAGGCTTTTCTTTTCTTTTAGAGATCTTAGGAAAGGACATAAGAAGAAAAGACTGTAAACTCTTTCAATATGCAGCAACGGCAGCCAGAATCTTGTTGGCCCAGAAATGGAAGCAAGAGGAAATACCGACGATAAAAGAATGGAGACAGATAAATTGGACAAATTAACTGGGAAAATCGGATACACCAAAGACCAAAAGTTCATCGAAGACTGGGGAAAGTTCCTACTGAAAGTTCCTATCTGAAAAACGTATGCGGCGTGAACACAACTCTAGTGGGATTTCAAGAGGCACTGTAAAAATAGAGAAATATTGTTAATATGAAATAGTGGGGGAAGGGAGGTATAATGGCAATACGAAAGAAGGGAATGTGTAATTAAAGTTATAAATATGGATGATTATCAGAGACGCTAAAGGAAGTTCAAAAAAGGAGATAATTTGTTGTATTTTGGATAAAAATGTATAATTGCATGGAAAATCAATAAAATTTATTATAAAAAAAACAAAAAAAAAACTTATGCAAATAAAGCATTGCTTATTCTTCATCCACTGGTGTGCTTATTGGCTCCAGATCCAGAAATAACCCTGCCCTTGGCAGAACATATACAGTGCTTTTTTCTGGGGGGGGGGCACAGAGGAATGCATAAAACATTTTGTGAATGTACTTTTGTCCATTTACTGTATTTATTTTTCCCGGTTTGAACTAAAAAATGGCGATTTTCTTGAGTCAAAATGAGAGTACCCCCAATCATTTTTTTTAGAAAAGAAGCACTGCATATATACACACACATATACATATATCCGTTTTATTTTTATTTATTTACAAACGGACACCTATATCTAGGTATGTATATTCTTGTATATAAACTTCCGCGGCCCACCCGCCCCATCCCTCCGCCAAGGGGCACGAGAGGAAGGCCACTGGGGGAAAAAGGCAGGTGAGGGCGGGGCGGGGGGCAGGGCTGCCCCCTGGGGAGAGCGGGGTCGAGAGAGAGTGGGCGGGAGAAAGAGAGAGGGCCAGCCTGGCTCGGCACGTCTCTGCTGGCCCAAGGTCGCAGCGCCTCTTCCGCCCGTTTCCCTCCCCTTCCTGTCAGCTTGCCTCTCCTCCGGTGGCACCTCCTTCCGGTACCCCTGCCCTCGCCCAAGATGGCGGCAGCACAGGCTCTTCCGCCCGTTTCCCTCCTTTTCCTGTCGGCTTGCCTCTCCTCCGGTGGCACCTCCTTCCGGTACGCCTGACCTCGCCCAAGATGGCGGCAGCACAGGCTCTTCCGCCCGTTTCCCTCCCCTTCCTGTCCTCTTGCCTCTCCTCCGGTGGCACCTCCTTCCGGGTACCCCCTGCCCTCGCCCAAGATGGCGGCAGCACAGGCTCTTCCGCCCGTTTCCCTCCCCTTCCTGTCGGCTTGCCTCTCCTCCGGTGGCACCTCCTTCCGGGTACCCCCTGCCCTCGCCCAAGATGGCGGCAGCACAGGCTCTTCCGCCCGTTTCCCTCCCCTTCTGTTTGCACCAGAATCACACTACCAAAGCAGAAAGGTCTTCTGGATTCCATCTACATAGGAAGAAGATGAAAACGCTCTGATTGGGCTTATTTCAAATAAGTGTTTTTGGGGTTACAATGCACATTCAACCAAAAATCGCAGAGCGAAATGTATGTTATCAGCCCAAATCAAGCATGGGTGTTTTGGTTCATCTCAATTGAAAGAGGGAGAAGAAGCTTGGATTGCACTCGGTTTTCATTCACCCACAAATAGAAAATCGAAGTATCATAAGCATAATCAACGCAAAACAGGTTGTTTTGGGTTCCGTCTACATAGAAAGAAGAATCTTGGATTTCGCTTAATAAAAAGTATTGTTCTTTGGTGTTAATGCACATTTACCCCAAAATGGCAAAGTGAATGTAATGCGACCAAAATAAAGAAACACCATTCCTCTTCCATATACTTCTTCCAGAAGACGAATAAGCTTCGAGAGGGCTTATTTGAATTTGCATGGTGAAAAAACTAGAATCACACAACCAAAGCAAAAAGAATGCACATTCAACCAAAAATCGCAGTGAAATGTTTGTTATCAGCCAAAATCAACCATAGGTGTTTAAGTTAATCTCAATCGAAAGAGGACAAATAAGCTTGGATTGCATTTCGGTATTCATTGACCCACAAACTGCAAATCGAAGTGTCATAAGCATCAACAAAGCAAAACAGGTTGTTTTGGATACCATCTACATAGAAAGAAGAATCTTGGATTGCGCTTATTTCAAAGTCGTGTTCTTTGGTTCTAATGTACATTGACCCACAAATCGCCAAGTGAGTGTAATGAGCCTAAAATGACAAAACACCATATTTCCGCTTCCATATGCGGAGAAAGAAGACGCATAAGCTTCGAGGCTTATTTCAATTCACAGGGTGTTTTTTGGGTTTGCACTAGAATCACACAACCAAAGCAAAAAGAATGCACATTCAACCAAAAATCGCAGAGTGACATGTTTTTTATCAGCCAAAATCAACCATATAGGTGTTTAAGTTCATCTCAATAGAAAGAGAACGAATAAGCTTGGATTGCTCTTTCGGTGTTCATTCACCCACAAATAACAAAGCAAAGTGTAATAAGCCTAAGGAAAGCAAAACAGGTTGTATTCGGTTCCATCTACATAGAAATAAGAATCTTGGATTTCGCTTATTTCAAAGTCGTGTTCTTTGGTATTAATGCACATTTACCCTGAAATCGCAAAGTGTATGTAATGAGACCAAAATAACAAAACGCCATATTTCCGCAACCATATGCGTAGAAAGAAGACGCATAAGCTTCGATTGGGCTTATTTCAATTCATAGAATCATAGAATCATAGTTGGAATTTATATGGTGTTTTTTGGGTGAGCACCAGAATCACCCCCAAACAAAGCAATAAGGTGTTTTGCGTTCCATCTACGTAGAAAGAAGATGAACACGCTCTGATTGGGCTTATTTCAAATAGCTGTTTTTGGGGTTAGAATGAACATTCAACAAAAAATCACAGAGCCAAATGTTTGTTATCAGCCTAAATCAAGCATAAGTGTTTATGTTTATCTCAATAGAAAGGGAGCTTGGATTGCTCTTTCGGTGTTCATTCACCCACAAGCTGCAAAGCAAAGTGTCAAAAGCATAAACAACGCAAAACAGGTTGTTTTGGTTTCCATCTACATAGAAAGAAGAATCTTGGATTTCGCTTATTTCAAAATCGTGTTCTTTGGAGTTAATGCATATTTACCCAGAAATCGCAGTGTAGGTAATGAGACTAAAATAACAAAACGCCATATTTCCGCTTCCATATGAGTAGAAAGAAGACGAATAAGCTTCGATTGGGCTTATTTCAATTCATAGAATCATAGTTGGAATTTATATGGTGTTTTTTGGGTGAGCACCAGAATCACCCCCAAACAAAGCAATAAAGTATTTTGCGTCCTATCTACGTAGGAAGAAGATAAAAACGCTCTGATTTAGATTATTTCAAATAGCTGTTTTGGGGGTTAGAATGCACATTCAACAAAAAAATCACTGAGCGAAATGTTTGTTATCAGCCCAAATCAACCATAGGTGTTTATGTTCATCTCAATAGAAAGAGAACGAATAAGCTTGGATTGCTCTTTCGGTGTTCATTCACCCACAAGCTGCAAAGCAAAGTGTCATAAGCATAAACAACGCAAAGAGGTTGTTTTGGTTTCCATCTACATAGAAAGAAGAATCTTGGATTTCGCTTATTTCAAAATCGTGTTCTTTGGAGTTAATGCACATTTACTCAGAAATCGCAGTGTATGTAATGAGACCAAAATAACAAGACATATTTCCGCTTCCATATGAGTAGAAAGAAGACGAATAAGCTTCGATTGGGCTTATTTCAATTCATAGAATCATAGAGTTGAAATTAGCGTGGTGTTTTTGGGGTGTGCACCAGAATTACCTAACCAAAGCAAAAAGGTGTTCTGGGCTTGAAATAAGCGAAATCCAAGATTCCTCTTTCTATGTAGATGGAAACCAAAACAAAATGTTTTGCTTTCTTTCGGCTTTGGAATTTGTGGGTGAATGAACACCTAAGGAGCAATCCAAGCTTATTCGTCCTCTTTCTATTGAGATTAACTAAAACGTCTATGCTTGATTTGGGCTGATAACAAACATTTCGCTCTGCGATTTTTGGTTGAATGTGCTAACCCCAAAAACACCTATTTGAAATAATCCCAATCAGAGCGTTTTTATCTTCCTCCTACGTAGATAGAACGCAAAATACTTTATTGCTTTCTTTGGGGGTGATTCTGGTATACACCCAAAAAACACCATGCAAATTCAAATAAGCCCTCTCGAAACTTATTCGTCTTCTTTCTACCCATGTGGAAGCGGAAATATGGTGTTTCTTTAGTTTGGTCGCATTACATTCACTTTGTGATTTTTGGGTAAATGTGCATTAACACCAAAGAACACTACTTTTTAATAAGCGAAATCCAATATGCAGATGTTAGCCAAAAGACCTTTTTGCTTTGATTGTGTGGTTCTGGTGCACACCCTAAAAAACACCACGCTAATTTCAACTCTATGATTCTATGATTCCCTGAATTGAAATAAGCCCAATCGAAGCTTATGTTAACCAAAAGACCTTTTTGCTTTGGTTTTGTGATTCTGGTGCACACCCAAAAAAGGATGCAAATTCAAATAAGCCCTCTCGAAGCTTATTCGTCTTCTTTCTACGCAAATGGAAGCGGAAATATGGCGTTTTGTTATTTTGGTCTCATTACATACACTTTGCGATTTCAGGGTAAATGTGCATTAACACCAAAGAACATGACTTTGAAATAAGCGAAATCCAAGATTCTTCTTTCTATGTAGATGGAACCGAAAACAACGTGTTTTGCTTTCTTTAGGCTTATTACACTTTGCTTTGTTATTTGTGGGTGAATGAACACCGAAAAAGCAATCCAAGCTTATTCGTCCTCTTTCTATTGAGATTAACTAAAACACCTATGCTTGATTTGGGCTGATAACAAACATTTGCGATTTTTGGTTGAATGTGCATTCTAACCCAGAAAACACCAATTTGAAATAAGCCCAATGAGAGCGTTATCATCTTCTTTTTATGTAGATTGAACCCAGAACACCTTTTTGCTTTGGTTAGGTGATTCTGGTGCACACCCAAAAAACACCACGCTAATTTCAACTATGATTCTATGAATCTATGAATTGAAATAAGCCCAATCGAAGCTTATTCGTCTTCTTTCTACTCATATGGAAGCGGAAATATGGCGTTTTGTTATTTTGGTCTCATTACATACACTTTGCGATTTCTGGGTAAGTGCATTAATACCAAAGAACACGATTTTGAAATAAGCGAAATCCAAGATTCTTCTTTCTATGTAGATGGAAACCAAAACAACCTCTTTGCGTTGTTTATGCTTATGACACTTTGCTTTGCAGCTTGTGGGTGAATGAACACCGAAAGAGCAATCCAAGCTTATTCGTTCTCTTTCTATTGAGATAAACATAAACACTTATGGTTGATTTGGGCTGATAGCAAACATTTGGTTCTGTGATTTTTTGTTGAATGTTCATTCTAACCCCAAAAACAGCTATTTGAAATAAGCCCAATCAGAGCGTGTTCATCTTCTTTTTATGTAGATTGAACCCAGAACACCTTTTGCTTTGGTTAGGTGATTCTGGTGCACACCCAAAAAACACCACGCTAATTTCAACTATGATTCTATGATTCTATGAATTGAAATAAGCCCAATCGAAGCTTTTTCGTCTTCTTTCTACTCATATGGAAGCGGAAATATGGCGTTTTGTTATTTTGGTCTCATTACATACACTTTGCGATTTCTGGGTAAATGTGCATTAACTCCAAAGAACACGATTTTGAAATATGCGAAATCCAAGATTCTTCTTTCTATGTAGATGGAAACCAAAACAACCTGTTTTGCGTTGTTTATGCTTATGACACTTTGCTTTGCAGCTTGTGGGTGAATGAACACCGAAAGAGCAATCCAAGCTTATTCGTTCTCTTTCTATTGAGATAAACATAAACACTTATGGTTGATTTGGGCTGATAACAAACATTTGGCTCTGTGATTTTTTGTTGAATGTTCATTCTAACCCCAAAACAGCTATTTGAAATAAGCCCAATCAGAGCTTGTGCATCTTCTTTCTACGTAGATGGAACGCAAAACACCTTATTGCTTTGTTTGGGGGTGATTCTGGTGCAAACCCAAAAAACACCATATAAATTCCAACTATGATTCTATGATTCTATGAATTGAAATAAGCCCAATCGAAGCTTATGCGTCTTCTTTCTACGCATATGGTTGCGGAAATATGGCGTTTTTTTATTTTGGTCTCATTACATACACTTTGCGATTTCTGGGTAAAAGTGCATTAATACCAAAGAACACGACTTTGAAATAAGCGAAATCCAAGATTCTTATTTCTATGTAGATGGAACCGAATACAACCTGTTTTGCTTTCTTTAGGCTTATTACACTTTGCTTTGTTATTTGTGGGTGAATGAATACCGAAAGAGCAATCCAAGCTTATTCGTTCTCTTTCTATTGAGATGAACTTAAACACCTATATGGTTGATTTTGGCTGATAAAAAACATTTCACTCTGCGATTTTTGGTTGAATGTGCATTCTTTTTGCTTTGGTTGTGTGATTCTAGTGCAAACCCAAAAAACACCCTGTGAATTGAAATAAGCCTCGAAGCTTATGCGTCTTCTTTCTCCGCATATGGAAGCGGAAATATGGTGTTTTGTCATTTTAGGCTCATTACACTCACTTGGCGATTTGTGGGTCAATGTACATTAGAACCAAAGAACACGACTTTGAAATAAGCGCAATCCAAGATTCTTCTTTCTATGTAGATGGTATCCAAAACAACCTGTTTTGCTTTGTTGATGCTTATGACACTTCGATTTGCAGTTTGTGGGTCAATGAATACCGAAATGCAATCCAAGCTTATTTGTCCTCTTTCGATTGAGATTAAGTTAAACACCTATGGTTGATTTTGGCTGATAACAAACATTTCACTGCGATTTTTGGTTGAATGTGCATTCTTTTTGCTTTGGTTGTGTGATTCTAGTGCAAACCCAAAAAACACCATGCAAATTCAAATAAGCCCTCTCGAAGCTTATTCGTCTTCTGGAAGAAGTATATGGAAGAGGAATGGTGTTTCTTTATTTTGGTCGCATTACATTCACTTTGCCATTTTGGGGTAAATGTGCATTAACACCAAAGAACAATACTTTTTATTAAGCGAAATCCAAGATTCTTCTTTCTATGTAGACGGAACCCAAAACAACCTGTTTTGCGTTGATTATGCTTATGATACTTCGATTTTCTATTTGTGGGTGAATGAAAACCGAGTGCAATCCAAGCTTCTTCTCCCTCTTTCAATTGAGATGAACCAAAACACCCATGCTTGATTTGGGCTGATAACATACATTTCGCTCTGCGATTTTTGGTTGAATGTGCATTGTAACCCCAAAAACACTTATTTGAAATAAGCCCAATCAGAGCGTTTTCATCTTCTTCCTATTTAGATGGAATCCAGAAGACCTTTCTGCTTTGGTAGTGTGATTCTGGTGCAAACAGAAGGGGAGGGAAACGGGCGGAAGAGCCTGTGCTGCCGCCATCTTGGGCGAGGGCAGTGGTACCCGGAAGGAGGTGCCACCGGAGGAGAGGCAAGAGGACAGGAAGGGGAGGGAAACGGGCGGAAGAGCCTGTGCTGCCGCCATCTTGGGCGAGGGCAGGCGTACCGGAAGGAGATGCCACCGGAGGAGAGGCAAGCGGACAGGAAGGGGAGGGAAACGGGCGGAAGAGCCTGTGCTGCCGCCATCTTGGGCGAGGTCAGGCGTACCGGAAGGAGGTGCCACCGGAGGAGAGGCAAGCTGACAGGAAGGGGAGGGAAACGGGCGAAAGAGGCGCTGCGACCTTGGGCCAGCAGAGACGTGCCGAGCCAGGCTGGCCCTCTCTCTTTCTCCCGCCCACTCTCTCTCGACCCCGCTCTCCCCAGGGGGCAGCCCTGCCCCCCGCCCCGCCCTCACCTGCCTTTCTCCCCCAGTGGCCTTCCTCTCGTGCCCCTTGGCGGAGGGATGGGGCGGGTGGGCCGCGGAAGTTTATATACAAGAATATACATACCTAGATATAGGTGTCCGTTTGTAAATAAATAAAAATAAAACGGATATATGTATATGTGTGTGTATATATGCAGTGCTTCTTTTCTAAAAAAAATGATTGGGGGTACTCTCATTTTGACTCAAGAAAATCGCCATTTTTTAGTTCAAACCGGGAAAAATAAATACAGTAAATGGACAAAAGTACATTCACAAAATGTTTTATGCATTCCTCTGTGCCCCCCCCCCCAGAAAAAAGCACTGTATATGTTCTGCCAAGGGCAGGGTTATTTCTGGATCTGGAGCCAATAAGCACACCAGTGGATGAAGAATAAGCAATGCTTTATTTGCATAAGGTTTTTTTTTTATAATAAATTTTATTGATTTTCCATGCAATTATACATTTTTATCCAAAATACAACAAATTATCTCCTTTTTTGAACTTCCTTCAGCGTCTCTGATAATCATCCATATTTATAACTTTAATTACACATTCCCTTCTTTCGTATTGCCATTATACCTCCCTTCCCCCACTATTTCATATTAACAATATTTCTCTATTTTTACAGTGCCTCTTGAAATCCCACTAGAGTTGTGTTCACGCCGCATACGTTTTTCAGATAGGAACTTTCAGTAGGAACTTTCCCCAGTCTTCGATGAACTTTTGGTCTTTGGTGTATCTGATTTTCCCAGTTAATTTGTCCAATTCCGCATAATCTGTCAATTTCAGTCTCCATTCTTTTATCGCCGGTATTTCCTCTTGCTTCCATTTCTGGGCCAACAAGATTCTGGCTGCTGTTGCTGCATATTGAAAGAGTTTACAGTCTTTTCTTCTTATGTCCTTTCCTAAGATCTCTAAAAGAAAAGAAAAGCCTCCGGTTTTTTTGCAAAAGTCAGTGGCGTAGCGTCAGCACCCGGGGCAAGGCAAGTAATTTGCGCCCCCTAACCCGTGGATTTGCGCCCCCTAACCCGTGGATTTGCGCCCCCTAACCCGTGGATTTGCGCCCCCTAACCCTAACCCCCAGATGTTGCGCCCGGTGCGGCCGGCCCCCCCTGCACCCCCCACGCTACGCCACTGGCAAAAGTATATCTTAACAGTTTTTTCATTTTATTGTATATCATTTCCCAAAAGCTTTTCACTTTCTTATTCCCACCACACATGAAAGAACGTCCCTTCTTTTTCTTTACATTTCCAACATTTGTTACACGTCTTATACATCTTTGCTAACTTTACAGGTGTGATGTACCATCTGTAAAACATTTTCATAACATTTTCTTTCAGTGCCGTGCATGCAGTAAATTTTATATTCTCTTTCCACAATTTTTCCCATTCATCAAATTGAATATTATACCCAAAATCTTTGGCCCACTGTATCATTACCGATTTAACCTCTTCATCTTTCGTATGCCATTCCAACAATATCTTATACATTTTTGACCGAGTTTTATATTAATTGTTTATTATGTCTATTTGAAATTTAGATTCTTTTTCTACATAACCCCTTTCTTTTAAGTCTTTTTTAAACATTTCATTTACTTGAAAGTAATGCAACCAATCATATACATAATCTTTAACTTGTTCAAATGGTTTCAATTTCCATTTTCCTCCTTCTTTAATTACCAATTCACCATATGTACTCCAATTACCACTCATATTAATTTTCTTAACACTCATTACCTCCAGCGGAGATAGCCAATAAGGGACTTTTGGCTCCAATATATTTTTGTATCTATCCCATACTAGAAGTTAAAGAACTCCTGAAAATGTGGTTTCCCGCTCAGGCTTGTGCGATTTTGAATATGACACCTGAAGCTGGAGGATGCCCCACGGCGATTGGTGGAGCTGGGATTGGGCTGAGGTGGGTGATGAAGGTGGGGCTCACACAAGGCACCCCTAAGTGTCCGGGTCAGGAGGGATGACCATTGAGTGCCTCCAGCTCACAACCCTGTGTGGTGGGCTGAGGGGATGGGAATGAATCATCCCAATAACAATTTACACCCGGCTGGGTGTGAACGGAGCTGATTCAGCCCTCTCTTTCTCTCCCGATAAGTATTTTCTATTTTCTAGGGTGCTAGTCTCCGTCCAGGTGGGCGCCGTGCCACCCGCCTCGCAAGCGAGACTCTTCCGCTACCACTACCAGCTTTCCAGGGAGAAAGTGGCAAGTCAGGGTTTGCTTGGGCCAATGGAACTCCCTGCCAAAGGAAGAGCCTCCGGCACTTGAATCCACTGCCCACCTGACTCTTCTTTTCATCTCTCAGCTGGCACCGAGTTCTGGTTGGGCCTGGCAAGAGGAGAAGCTTCTGGTCGACAGCGGTGGCAAGTTTCAGGCAAGCCTTCTCAGAAAGTTTGGGGGCTGTGGGACTGCCTGCCACTGGAGTTGCTATAATAATTGTCAGGGCTGCCACTCAGTCCCAGCTCACATAGGACCACGCTAGCCAGCGTTCAGGTTAAAAGAGTCTTTATTGGATTACAGGTTCCATTTCCAAACTGCAATGTGCAGCCCTACTTCTTCTAGGTCAGACCGGCGAAGACCCGTCTGAGTCTCCGCCTCTAGCACACCAGCTTAATACCCTAGCCTTGCTCCACCTCCTGCGCCTTTCCTTCCGTCTCTGGGTCCTTCTGCCCCCCGGGGTCTCTTCTTTCCTACTCTCTTCTGACGCGGACCCCCCTGACCCTTCCGCCTCCTTGCGGCGGGCTTTGGGACCTGGCTCACTCTCTGGGCTGCTTACTGCGCCAGCTTCCGCTACATTTGAACTTGGCGCTCGCGCCCAACTCTCCACCTTCCTCTTGATCGTTTCGTCGCTCCCCGAGGTGGGCGTGACTACTCCTGACTCATGCCCTCCCTCCTTCTGAAAGCCTCCGGAACCCGATATCTGGTCCCCTTCCTCCCCGCTGCTCCCGGCTGGGTACGTGGGTCCCGATCTCCAACTGCTGCTCTCTGATCCCTCTCTGGACCCTTCTTCCTGGGGTGTCCCCCTGTTTTCCCCCCTTGCTCTGACCGCTGGCGCTCCCTTCTGGGAATCCTCGGACTCACTGGATAAGCTCGGCGATCTCGGTTCGTCATCCCCACTCATCTTTCCTTCGTATTCCTCCCCCTCGCTCTCTGTCTCCTCCCTTCTCTGCGTCTCTGCTCCTGAACCCCTGACATCCATCCCCCCTCGAAGCCCCCCCTTCCCCCATCCCCGCTTTCAAGGGTGGTTGCTGGGTGCTCCATCATCACAGGAGTGAATGCCGGATACAGTTCGCTCCTCGTCGCTGGCCGCCAACTGAAGATCTCCGAGTCTTCCTCCTCGCGTTCCTCAACGTTGAGCTGCTCCGCCTCCATTTCAGTGCCGCCGTGCTCGAAACCGAGATCCTCCCCGCACACGTCCATGTCAGTCTCTGTGTCGGTCGCTTGACCTGGCATCTCCAGCCACCTCCGGCGCCACTGCTCCTCTGGCCGATCGTCCCACCAATACGAGGTGTCGGACGCCGAACCCTCCGGTGACCCCTCTGGGGAACGTGTGCGCTGTGCGGGCTCCCCGTCCGAGTCGAAGCCATGGAACGTGCTGGAGGAAAGTGTGGGTGTGAACAGCCAGTCGTCGAAGAAGCCTGCTGGCATGGGTCTGTGTGGGAAAAGGGCATGAAACTCGTCCTTGAGCAAGGGTTCCTCCAAAGCGTAGTCTGGCACCCAGCTATTAGCACTGGCCCGGGTGCCCTCTCTGGCTAGGAGGTATTCCACTCCGTCTTCCCCCCATCTGGAGTCCAAAATCTCCGTGACTTCGTTGATGGGGTCCTGCTGTGGCAATCTCCCCGCCTCCGTCCGCTCCTGAGACGGACTCGGTGCTGTTCCTGGTTCCTGGAACCTGTGAGGTTCCTGGAACCTGTGGAACACCGGATGCATCCTGGAACCAGCCTGAAAGCTACTGGGTTGATCTGCGCTTCGACTTGGTATGGACCGAGTTGCTTGTGCCCCAACTTCTTTTTGGCTAACGATCTGGTCGGCACTGCGTGGGCTGCCAACCAGACCCAGTCTCCCACTCGGATCTCTTCGCCAACCCGCCTGTGCTTGTCCGCTTGCACCTTGTAAGCGTGCTTCGCTAGCTCCAGCTGCCGTCGGAGTTGATCGTGGACCTCCTGCAACTCAGACGCGAAAGCGGTTCCCCTTCCCCCACTCTGTCCAGTCCCGGGAAGGTTCTGGGATTCCTCCCATTGTTGGCGAAGAACGGCGTCACCCCTGTGGACACGTGCTTCGTGTTGTTGTAGGCGAACTCGGCGAGCGGCAGGTAATCCACCCACGTCGCAGGCTGTTGATTGGCATAGCATCTCAGGTACTGCTGCATGATGGCATTGACCCTCTCTGCTTGCCCGTTGGTCTGCGGGTGTCTCGCTGATGTCAGGTTGATCTTGACGTTCAGGAAGCCCATCAGCTTCTGCCAGAAATTCGAGATGAACTGGCGACCGCGGTCGGACAGTATAGACCGCGGCAGCCCGTGCACTTTGAACACGTGATCTATGAACAGTTTGGCTGTTTGTTCTGCCGTGGCCACCTTCGCACACGGTATGAAGTGTGCCATCTTGGTGAACAAGTCCACCACCACTAGTACAGCTGTCTTGCCTCTCGAGCTGGGGAGATCCGTGACAAAGTCCAGGGCCACCCTCTCCCACGGTTCAAACGGCGTTTGCAGCGGTTCCAGCAGTCCCGCCGGTGGTTTGTGCACCGGTTTGGCCCTCTGGCAGGTGTCGCACCTCGCGACGTAGTCCGCGACTTCCCCTCTCAGTCTGGGCCACCAAAAGTCCCTTGCGACTAATTCCACCGTTTTTTCCGTGCCAAAGTGCCCGGCCGTGGGTGCGTCGTGCAACTGCTGCAGTACCTTGGCGCGAAGTTCATCTCCCGGCACGTAGATGGCCCCTTTACGTAAGAGCAAGCCGTCCCGTATCTGGAACTCGTCGCTCTTCGCTGTGCCCTTGTGCACCTCGGCCATCTTCGCCTGCGCGAATGAGTCGTCCTGCAACGCCCGCCGCACCGCATCCAGGTCTACTGTGGCTGAAGCGCACGCCCACGCAGCTGGCGCGAAGATGTGCATGGCTGCCGCTGGCGTCGCCTCTTCGAGGTATTGCGGTTTTCGGGACAGTGCATCCGCCATGATGTTGGTGTCGCCTGGGACGTACTCTATTCGGAAATCGAAGTCAGCAAAGAACTCCGCCCAACGTATCTGCCTCTGGTTCAGGAACTTCGCCGTGCGCCAGTGCTCCAGATTCTTGTGGTCCGTGCAGACCTGCACCGTGTGCTTGGCGCCGATCAGGAAGTGTCTCCACGCCTTGAAGGCTGCATGAATGGCAAGCAACTCCCTGTCCCAGATGGTGTAGTTCTGCTCCGACTTGGTGAGCTTTCTGGAGTAGAACGCTCCCGGCCTCCAGACCCCCTGTGGGTCCCTCTGCAGCAGGACAGCTCCCACTGCTCTATCGGACGCGTCTGTCTCTACCCACATCGGTCTGCTGGGGTCGATATGCAGCAGTTGCTCTTCCGACGCGAAGAGACGCTTGAGTGCCTGAAAGGACTGCTCCGCCTGCTCCGTCCAGATGAATTTCTTTTTCTTGGAGCTTAGCGTGTCCGTAATAGCCGCCGTCTGCATCGCGAACCCTTTGATAAACTTGCGATAGAAGTTGGCGAAGCCGACAAACCGCTGGACCTCCTTCCGGTTGCGCGGGCTCTTCCAATCCAACACCGCTCGAACCTTGGCGCTGTCCATGGCTAGCCCCTTGTCCGACAACTTGTAACCCAAGAAATCCACCTCCGTCGTGTCGAACTGGCACTTCTCCAGTTTGGCGTACAGTCTATGCTGCTGCAACCTCTCCAGCACCTCCCGAACATCCTGGTCATGCGCTTGCTGCGACTCGGAGAATATCAGGATGTCATCCAGAAAGCAGACGCACTTCTTGTAGAGGAGTCCCGCCAACACATGATGCATGAAAGCTTGAAAACAGTGAGAACCGTTTTGCAATCCAAACGGCATCACTCTGTACTCGTAGGTTCCCAGAGGCGTGAACATGGCTGTCTTCCACTCATCGCCCTCCCTCATGCGGATGAGATTGTACGCCCCTCGCAGGTCCAACTTGGTAAACACGCGTCCCTTGCGCACCGTCGCCAGTAGGTCGTCAATCCTGGGCATGGGGAAATCAGAGGGCTTGGTCATCTTGTTCAAGAGGCGAAAATCCACCACCAGCCTTTTTTGGGGCGTGTCCTTCTTCTTCACAAAGAAAACAGGACTGCCCCCTACTGCCCTGGACTCCCGGATGAAACCGCGCTCCAAATTGTGATCTATGAACTGTTTGAGTTCCTGTAGTTCATCCTCCGACATGGAATACAGCTTCCCCTTCGGTAGCGTCGCCCCTGGTAGGAGGTCAATCTTGCAGTCATATTGCCTGTGCGGTGGTAACTTGTCTGCCTCCTTCTCGCAGAAGACCTCCAGAAAGTCCGCGTATTTGTGGGGGACTGCTTGCAACGTTCCCAACTGCAGTTGTGATTCCTCCTCCTCTCTCTCCTGTTCGGGCAGGATGCAGTGTTCTGCGCAGTAAGAGGAGCCGAAGATCAGCTGTCGCTGGTACCAAGCCAGTGTCGGACTGTGCCTGTCCAGCCAACTCATGCCCAACACAATGGGTGTGTCCGACAGGCGGGTGACGTTAAAACTGATGACTTCCCTGTGGTTGCCAAGGCGCATCACCATTGGCGGCGTTTGCTTCACCACCTGCCCCCCCAGCAACTCTCTACCATCCACTGTGACGACTTGCAGGGGCAGAGTGGCCGGTAATAGCTGTATAGCGTGCTGCTCCACAAAATCCTGTGATATAAAGTCTGCGTTGCTTCCAGAATCCACAGAAAGCGGCACTTCGATAGTGACGCCATCGGGCAGCTGGAGAGATGCTGTGAGTTGCACTACTGGTTTGGGTGGGAGGGGGTCCGTGGGTTGCAAGATTGCTGGGGACTGCTTCAGTGATGCGTCTGGCTGGGCCCCAGTGCCTCTGTCTCCAGCCAGACATCGTCGTTTCCCTGCTGTTGTTCGCTGTGTTGCGTGGCCGCTTTCACCGCTGCGGAGGCTGCAGTGTGCTTGGAGCTCCTCTGGGGACACTCTTTCGCCAAGTGTTGAGAGCTGTCGCATATATAACACTTCCTGGTCCCTCTAGGAGGTTTAGTCTTGACTGCCGCCGGTGCAGGGGCTCTGGTAGCTGACTGAGCCCTGGCGCCTCCCACCTCCATAGGTTCCACTCCCCCTCCTGGCGGAGGTGTGGATTGCGCACGCGCAGCTTCCCTGGGAACGAAAGAGAAACTTCTCGCTGCTTCGCGCCCTCCACGTCCTTCGTCTCTGCACCATGGACGTTCTTCCAGCCTCACCCCCACAGTCAGCACCCTTTGGACCACCTCCTGCGTGCTCCGGGGCCTCTCCCCCCTCGCAATTTCGTCTTTAACAGCACTGCTCAAACCTTCCCAGAAGAGGTCTCTGACTGGGGGCGAATCCCGGTCCCATTCTAAGGCACTGACCAGCGCAAAAAAGCGGGCGTGATACTGGCGTACGCTCGCCCTCCCTTGTTTCAGTCCATGAATCTCCCGTCGGGCAAGATCCACGTCAATGGTAGATAAAAAGCACGCATCCATCGCTTTGATAAAGGCATCTGCATTCTGAAGCGCCGGATCTTTATCCCTCCACAAATTGCGTAGCCACGCTTTCGCATCCCCATGCAAATGGGATAGTATAAACCCCACTTTCTCTTCCTCATCCCTAAAGTCTTTCGCCAGCAGTTGCAGTGCGCACATTACGTCTGCTTGAAAATTGGGGTACTGTTGTAAATTCCCATCGAAGTGAGCCACAAGCCCTCCTGCTCTCCGTGCCAACCCAACCCCCTCCGGTCTGGGTCCTGGCTGCCCATGCTTAACCAATGCTTCAAACCTGGCGTGGAGATCTCTGTAGGCGGCTGCCGCATCCTCCTCCCTTTTCTTGGATGCCTGTACCTCCGCGTTCAATTGGGTCACTGCCTGTTGCAGCGCTGAAATTTTCTCTGCTTCCGTCATCTCTGCCAACCGTTGTGAGCTCGCTCCCAAACACCAATTTCCTCCTCTCGCTGCTTCTGCCTCCGCTGCGAGGTATCAGGTGTCCAAAGCTTTAATGAGACGGGTCTTACTGTCAGGGCTGCCACTCAGTCCCAGCTCACATAGGACCACGCTAGCCAGCGTTCAGGTTAAAAGAGTCTTTATTGGATTACAGGTTCCATTTCCAAACTGCAATGTGCAGCCCTACTTCTTCTAGGTCAGACCGGCGAAGACCCGTCTGAGTCTCCGCCTCTAGCACACCAGCTTAATACCCTAGCCTTGCTCCACCTCCTGCGCCTTTCCTTCCGTCTCTGGGTCCTTCTGCCCCCCGGGGTCTCTTCTTTCCTACTCTCTTCTGACGCGGACCCCCCTGACCCTTCCGCCTCCTTGCGGCGGGCTTTGGGACCTGGCTCACTCTCTGGGCTGCTTACTGCGCCAGCTTCCGCTACATTTGAACTTGGCGCGCGCGCCCAACTCTCCACCTTCCTCTTGATCGTTTCGTCGCTCCCCGAGGTGGGCGTGACTACTCCTGACTCATGCCCTCCCTCCTTCTGAAAGCCTCCGGAACCCGATATCTGGTCCCCTTCCTCCCCGCTGCTCCCGGCTGGGTACGTGGGTCCCGATCTCCAACTGCTGCTCTCTGATCCCTCTCTGGACCCTTCTTCCTGGGGTGTCCCCCTGTTTTCCCCCCTTGCTCTGACCGCTGGCGCTCCCTTCTGGGAATCCTCGGACTCACTGGATAAGCTCGGCGATCTCGGTTCGTCATCCCCACTCATCTTTCCTTCGTATTCCTCCCCCTCGCTCTCTGTCTCCTCCCTTCTCTGCGTCTCTGCTCCTGAACCCCTGACAATAATGAATTTTCCTTATGTTATTCCTGTTAAACTCCTTTTAAAGGTGACAGTGTTTGTCCACTTTTGGGACTGCCTGCCACTGGATGCCCTATAAAGATATGGGGCTTTTCAGCATGAAAAAGAAATCCCAATGACCCCTTTGGGACTCACTGCTACAGTGCCGGGGGGGCTTTGGAACTCCCTGCCACTTTGAAATGCCTCTCTGGGTGAGGCGTTCAGCAGGTGGTGGGTTCGAATTCCTCCCTGGCAGGAATGCAGACTTAAAGCTGCTAGTCTGAACCTGTGTCTTGCGGTGGACAACATAGCGTACGCAGCCGGAGGTGGGTGCGAGGAGCAGTGCCAGGGGAGCAGCAAGGAAGGTGAAGAAGCCCAGCAATTGGTGGATCCAGGGTTTGAGAGACAGTATTTTTGCACGGCTTCTTTCCGGCCAGAGCAAAGAAAAGTGACCATGAGAGTAGAGATAATTTATTAAATTTATCTGCTTTATCTGGTTCAATAATTATAATAATTATAATTATTATTTAATTATATATTCTAATTTTAATAATTACAATTACAATAAGAAAAGTAATCAAAATTACAATAAGAAATATTGCAATCATTATTATAATTATAATCACGATAGCAATTTTTCTTTCTAAACACACAGACACAGGTAGAAGCCCAGAATGGTAGAGCTAGAAGGGACCCTGGTGGTCATCCAGTCCAATCCCCTGCAATGCATAGACACACAGGCACATACTTTCTGCCCCCAGGGAGCAGAGGCCCTACCCTGCCTTGGGGGGTGCCGTCACTTTGCATTTGTAGGACCGGGTCTGGATTGCGGAGCTGCCCGTTGGTGGACTAAGAGGCTCGCCCCCTTCTCCCAAGAAGCCTGCCCAGAAAAGAGAAGTCTGCCTCAGAGATAGTAGTATGCCCAGAGACAGCCTGTTGGTTGGTTAACAGTAAAGGTAAGGTAAAGTATAATAAGCCTAAAGAAAGCAAAACAGGTTGTTTTGGGTTCCGTCTACATAGAAAGAGGAATCTTGGATTTTGCTTATTAAAAAGTCGTGTTCTTTGGTGTTAATGCACATTTACCCAAAAATCGCAAAGTGAATGTAATGCGACCAAAATAAAGAAACACCATATTTCCTCTTCCATATGCTTCTTCCAGAAGACGAATAAGCTTCGAGAGGGCTTATTTGAATTTGCATGGTGTTTTTTGGGTTTGCACTAGAATCACACAACCAAAGCAAAAAGAATGCACATTCAACCAAAAATCGCAGTGAAATGTTTGTTATCAGCCAAAATCAAACATAGGTTGTTTAACTTAATCTCAATCGAAAGAGGACGAATAAGCTTGGATTGCATTTCGGTATTCATTTACCCACAAACTGCAAATCGAAGTGTCATAAGCATAAACAAAGCAAAACAGGTTGTTTTGGATACCATCTACATAGAAAGAAGAATCTTGGATTGCGCTTATTTCAAAGTCGTGTTCTTTGGTTCTAATGTACATTGACCCACAAATCGCCAAGTGAGTGTAATGAGCCTAAAATGACAAAACACCATATTTCCGCTTCTTTCTCCGCATATGGAAGACGCATAAGCTTCGACGCATAAGCTTCGAGGCTTATTTCAATTCACAGGGTGTTTTTTGGGTTTGCACTAGAATCACACAACCAAAGCAAAAAGAATACACATTCAACCAAAAATCGCAGAGTGAAATGTTTTTTATCAGCCAAAATCAACCATAGGTGTTTAAGTTCATCTCAATAGAAAGAACGAATAAGCTTGGATTGCTCTTTCGGTGTTCATTTACCCACAAATAACAAAGCAAAGTGTAATAAGCCTAAAGAAAGCAAAACAGGTTGTATTCGGTTCCATCTACATAGAAATAAGAATCTTGGATTTCGCTTATTTCAAAGTCGTGTTCTTTGGTATTAATGCACTTTTACCCAGAAATCGCAAAGTGTATGTAATGAGACCAAAATAACAAAACGCCATATTTCCGCATCCATATGCGTAGAAAGAAGAGGAATAAGTTTCGATTGGGCTTATTTCAATTCATAGAATCATAGTTGGAATTTACATGGTGTTTTTTGGGTGAGCACCAGAATCACCCCCAAACAAAGCAATAAGGTGTTTTGCGTTCCATCTACGTAGAAAGAAGATGAAAACGCTCTGATTGGGTTTATTTCAAATAGCTGTTTTTGGGGTTAGAATGCACATTCAACCAAAAATCACAGAGCGAAATGTTATCAGCCCAAATCAAGCATAGGTGTTTTAGTTAATAGAAAGAGGACAAATAAGCTTGGATTGCTCTTTCGGTGTTCATTCTCCCACCAACGGGCAGCTCCGCAATCCAGACCCGGTCCTACAAATGCAAAGTGACGGCACCCCGCAAGGCAGGGTGGGGGCTCTGCTCCCTGGGGGCAGAAAGAATCCATTAGTATGTCCTGTGTGTGCATTGCAGGGGATTGGACTGGATGACCACCAGGGTCCCTTCTAGCTCTACCATTCTGGGCTTCTACCTGTGTCTGTGTGTTTAGAAAGAAAAATTGCTATCGTGATTATAATTATAATAATGATTGCAATTTTTCTTATTGTAATTTTGATTACTTTTCTTATTGTAATTGTAATTATTAAAATTAGAATATATAATTGTCAGAGCCGCTTCCAGGTCCCAGCTCACAGAGGACCACGCTAGCCGGCAGTACTGTACAAAAGTCTTTATTAAGTTACAGTTTCAATTTCCAAGCCGCAGCGCGCAGCTCTACGTCTTAGAAGCTAGACCGGCGAAGCTCCGTCTGAGTCTCCGCCTCCTGTACACCAACTTAATACTCTAGCCTTGCTCCACCTCTTCCGTCTTTCCTTCCTCCTCTGGGTCCCTCTACCCCCCGTGGCCTCTTCCTTCCTGGACTCTTCTGACGCTGACCCCCCGGACTCTTCTCCCTCCTTGCGGCGGGCTTTAGGACCTGGCTCCCTATCCGGGCTGCTTACTGTGCCGCCTTCCTGTGTATTTGAACTTGGCGCGCGCGCCCAGCCTTCAACCTTCCTCTTGACCGTTTCCTCGCTCCCCGATGGAGGTGTGGCCAATCCTGACTCATGCCCTCCCGCTTGCGGCGAGCCGCCAGATCCCGATACCTGGGACCCCTCCACCCTACTGCGCTCTGGTGGGGAAGCTGGTCCCGATTTCCAACAGCTGCTCTCTGAGTCCCCTCTGGTCCCTTCTTCCTGGGGTGTCCCCCTAGGCGCCCCCCTTGCTCTGACCACTGGCGCCCCTTTCTGTGAATCTTCCGATTCACTGGAAAGACTCAGAGATCTGGGGCCGCTGTCATCGCTCATATTTCCTTCGGATTCCTCCCCCTCGCTCTCTGTTTCCTCCCTTTCCTGTGCCTCTGCTCCTGAACCCCTGACATCCATCCCCCCTCGAAGCCCCCCTTTCCCCCCTCCCCTCCTTCAGGTGTGGGTGCTGGGTGCTCCGTTGTTATGGGGGTGAGTGCCGGATACAGTTCGTTTCCCGTGGCGTACATCCAACTGGATAAGTCCTGCTCTTCCTCCTTGCCCTCGCCGACGTCGATCTCCTCTGCTTCCATCTCTGTGCCGCCGTGCTCGAACCCAAGGTCCTCCCTGAACACGTCCATGTCCGTCTCTCCCTCGGTCTCTTCTGGGTACGTTGCTCGCCCGGGACCCTCCAGCCATTTCCTGCGCCACTGCTCCTCTGGTCGATCATCCCACCAATACGAGGGTTCTGAGGCAGATCCCGAGGGTGACCCCTCCGGGGAACGTGTGTCCAGTGCCGGTTCCTCGTCCGAGTCGAACCCCTGGAACGTGCTGGCTGAAAGCGTGGGTGTGAAAAGCCAGTCGTTGAAAAACTCGGCTGGCATGGGCCTGTGTGGGAAGAGGGCATGAAACTCGTCTTTGAGCAGAGGTTCCTCCAAAGCGTAGCTGCTCTCTGAGTCCCCTCTGAGCAGAGAGCTGAGTCCCCTCTGAGCAGACCTTTGAGCAGAGGTTCCTCCAGCTGTTGGCACTGGCTGAGGTGCCCTCTCTGGCGAGAAGGTATTCTACTCCCTCTTCCCCCCATCTTGAGTCTAAAATCTCTGTGACCTCGTTGATGGGCTCCCCCTCTGGCGACCCCCCCTGCGTGGTCCTTTCCCTGAGCGGGCTCGGTGCCGTCCCTGGCTCCTGAAATCTGTGAGGTGCCTTGTAGGGAGTGAGTACTGACCTATGGAAAACCGGATGCATCCTGGATCCCTCCGGAAGCGTCAGCCGGAAAGCCACCGGATTGATCTGTGCCTCGACTTGGTAGGGCCCTAGCTGCTTATGTCCGAGCTTCTTTTTCACTAACGATCTGGCCGGCACTGCCTGGGCTGCCAACCAAACCCAGTCTCCCACCTGTATTTCTTCCCCAACCCTCCTGTGTCTGTCAGCCTGCAGTTTGTATGCGTGCTTAGCTAGCTCTAACTGCCTTCGAAGCTGTTCGTGGACCTCCTGCAACTCTGACGCGAAGACGTCCGCTGCCTGTGGCTCCCCCTCCCCCACTCTCTGTAGTCCCGGGAAGGTTCTGGGATGCCTCCCATTGTTGGCGAAGAACGGCGTCACCCCCGTGGACACGTGCTTCGTGTTGTTGTAGGCGAACTCGGCGAGTGGCAGGTAGTCCACCCACGTTGCAGGCTGCTGATTTGCGTAACATCTCAGGTACTGCTGCATGATGGCATTGACCCGCTCCGCTTGTCCGTTGGTCTGCGGGTGTCTCGCCGACGCTAGGTTGATCTTGACATTCAGGATGCCCATCAGCTTCTGCCAGAAGTTCGAGATGAACTGTCGCCCCCGGTCGGACAGTATAGACCGTGGCAGACCGTGAACCTTGAACACGTGATCTATGAACAGTTTGGCGGTCTGTTCCGCCGTGGCCACTTTCGCACACGGAATGAAATGTGCCATTTTGGTGAACATGTCCACCACCACTAGCACTGCTGTCTTGCCCCTCGAGCTGGGCAGATCCGTGACAAAGTCCAGGGCCACCCTCTCCCATGGTTCGAGCGGAGTTTGCAGCGGTTCCAGCAGTCCCGCCGGCGGTTTATGCACTGTCTTAGCCCTCTGGCAGGTGTCGCACCTCGCGACGTAATCCGCGACTTCTCCCCGCATCTTGGGCCACCAGAAGTCTCTGGCGACTAATTCTGTCGTCTTCTCAGTGCCAAAGTGCCCGGCGGTGGGTGCGTCGTGCAACTGCTGCAGTACCTTAGCGCGGAGTTCGTCTCCCGGCACGTAGAGGGCCCCTTTGCGGATGAGCAACCCTTCGCGTATCTGGAACTCGTCGCCCTTCGCCGTGCCCCTGTGCACCTCCTCCATCTTCGCTTGTGCGAAGGAGTCTTCCTGCAGCGCGCGACGTACAGCATCCAGGTCTACGGTTGCCGAAGCGCACGCCCATGCTTCTGGTGCGAAAATGTGCTTGGCCGCCGCTGGCGTCGCCTCCTTGAGGTATTGCGGCTTCCTGGACAGTGCATCCGCCATGACGTTGTTGTCACCTGGGACGTACTCTATCCTGAAGTCGAAGTTCTGCAAAGAACTCCGCCCAACGTATGTGTCACAAGTGTGGGCATCTACAGCCTCGAGGAGGGGAGAGAAGCAGGTGCCTACCAGCGAGCTCACGAACGGCAGCCGACATGACGGCTGAGCAGCAGATAGAGGAACTCAGAAAAGCAGTGTCACAACTGAATGCAGAGGCTCTCGCATCCCGGAAGAGAGAGGAGGAGGCAGCTGCCGCCTGCAAGGATCTCCAAGTCAGGTTAGACGTGCTTACAAAGCAGACACCCAGACAGGAGGGAATTGGGTTGGCGAGACGTACAGGCGGTCTGGTCTCTCACTTCGATGGGAACCTGCAACAGTATCCCAACTTTAGAGCAGATGTACTGTGCGCACTGCAACTGCTGAATAAAGACTTTAGAGATGAGCAAGAGAAGGTGGGATTCATCATGTCCCATTTGCATGGGGATGCTAAAGCATGGCTGCGCAATCTATGGAGAGATAAGGATCCGGCGCTCCGAGATGCGGATGCCTTTATTAAAGCGATGGATGGGTGTTTTTTATCAAGCATTGACGTGGATCTTGCCCGGAAGGAGGTGCATGGACTAAGGCAAGGGAGGGCCAGCGTAAGGCAATATCATGCCCGCTTTTTCGCTTTGGTCAGTGCCCTGGAATGGGACAGAGATTCGGCCCCTGTGAGAGACCTCTTTTGGGAGGGGCTGCACAGCTCGATTAAAGATGAGATCGCGAGGGGGGAGCGACCCCGGACCACCCAGGAGGTCGTTCAGAGGGCACTGGCAGTGGGGGTGCGGCTGGAAGAACGTCCGTGGAGCAGGGACGGAGGGCGCGAACCAGTCAGGGGCCCCTCCTTCCTTCCCAGAGACGCAGCGCGGGCGCAATCCACGCCTCCACCAGGAGGAGGAGCGGAACCTATGGAGGTGGGAGGTGCACGGGCTCAGTCAGCAACCAGAGCCCTAGCACCGGCAGCAGTGAAAGCGAAGCCTCCTAGAGGGAACAGGAAGTGTTACGTCTGTGAGGAGCCAGGGCACATGGCGAAAGAGTGTCCCCAGAGGCCCCACAAGCTCACTGCAGCCTCAGCAATGGTGACTGCAGCGGCGCAGCAAGGTGGACCACAGCAGGGAAACGACGCAGTCTGGCTGGAGGAAGAGGCACTGGGGCCCAGCCAGACGTGTTAGTGACGCAGTCCCCAGAGATTTTACAGCCCGTGAACCCCCTCCCGCCCAAACCAGTAGTGAGGCTCACCGCATCTCTCCAGCTGCCCAATGGCATCACCATGGACGTGCCAATCACCGTGGACTCGGGCAGCAACGCGGACTTTATAGGGCAGGACTTTGTCGACAAACACGCTATACAGTTGCTGCTGGCCACACTGCCCCTGCAGGTTGTCACGGTGGATGGCAGGGAGCTGCTAGGGGGGCAAGTGGTGAAGCAGACGCCACCGATGGTGATGCGACTTGGGAATCACAGAGAAGTCATCAGCTTCAATGTCACTCAGCTATCGGATACGCCCATTGTATTGGGAATGAGTTGGCTGGACAAGCACAGCCCAACGCTGGCTTGGTACCAGAGGCAGCTGATCTTCGGCTCTTCCTTTTGTGCTGAACACTGCATCGTGCCCCGGCAGGAAGGAGAGGAAGAGGAGTCACAGCTGCTGCTAGGCACGCTGCAAGTGATTCCCCACAAGTACGCAGAATTTTTGGAAGTTTTCTGCGAAAAGGAGGCGGACAGACTACCCCCTCACAGACCATATGACTGCAAAATTGACCTGCTGCCGGGGGCGGCGCTGCCTAAAGGGAAACTGTATTCCATGTCAGAGGACGAACTGCAAGAACTCAAGGAGTTCATAGATCATAATTTGGAGCGCGGTTTCATCCGAGAGTCCAAGGCAGCGGGGGGCAGTCCTGTATTATTTGTTAAAAAGCGAGACACGCCCCAAAAAAGACTGGTTGTGGACTATCGCATTTTGAACAGTGGGACCAAGCCATCGGACTTCCCCATGCCCCGAATCGACGACCTCCTAGCGAAGGTGCGGAAGGGAAAAGTGTTCACCAAGTTGGACCTGCGAGGGGCGTACAACCTCATTCGCATGCGGGAAGGAGATGAGTGGAAGACGGCCATGTTCACGCCACTGGGGACCTACGAATATAGAGTTATGCCTTTTGGATTGCAAAATGGCTCCCACGTTTTTCAAGCTTTCATGCATCACGTGTTGGCGGGACTTCTCTACAAGACGTGCGTCTGTTTCTTAGATGACATCCTGATCTTTTCGGAATCGCAGCAGGAGCATGACGGGCACGTCAAGGAAGTGCTGCGCAGGCTAAAGCAACATAGGCTCTACGCCAAGCTGGAGAAGTGCCAATTTGACGTGACGGAGGTGGACTTTCTGGGCTACAAGCTGTCTGACAAGGGGCTCGCCATGGACAGCGCCAAGGTTCGAGCGGTGTTGGATTGGAAGAGTCCACGCAACCGGAAGGAGGTCCAACGGTTTGTCGGCTTCGCGAACTTCTATCGCAAGTTTATCAAAGGCTTTGCTATGCAGACAGCGGCCATCACAGACACGCTTAGCTCCAAGAAAAAGAAGTTCGTTTGGACAGAGCAGGCGGAGCAGTCCTTTCAGGCGCTCAAGCGTCTCTTCGCGTCGGAAGAGCAGCTGCTTCATGTCAACCCCAGCAGGCCGATGAGGGTGGAGACAGACGCCTCGGACAGAGCCGTGGGGGCGGTCCTGCTGCAGAAGGACCAGCAGGGGGTGTGGCGACCGGGAGCGTTTTACTCCAGGAAGCTCAGCAAGTCCGAGCAGAACTACACCATCTGGGACAGGGAGTTGCTGGCCATTCATGCAGCGTTCAAAGCGTGGAGGCACTTCCTGATCGGCGCCAAGCACACGGTGCAGGTTTGCACGGACCACAAGAATCTGGAGCACTGGCGCACGGCACAGTTCCTAAACCAGAGGCAGATACGTTGGGCTGAGTTCTTTGCGAACTTCGACTTCCGCATAGAGTATGTCCCGGGGGACACTAACATCATGGCGGACGCCCTCTCCCGTAAGCCACAGTATCTGGAGGACGCAACGCCAGCGGCCGCCATGCACATCTTCGCACCAACAGTGTGGGCGTGCGCCGCGGCCACCGTGGACCTGGAGGCGGTGCGACGAGCGTTGCAGTATGACTCCTTCGCGCAAACAAAGATGGCGGAGGTGCAAAGGGGCAAGGCTGCGGCCGACGGTTTCCAGCTACGAGATGGATTGCTCATCCATAAAGGGGCCATCTACGTGCCGGGAGACGACCTTCGCGCCAAGGTGCTTCGCGCCGGGCACTTTGGCAAGGAGAAGACAGTGGAATTAGTAGCCAGGGATTTCTGGTGGCCTGGAATGAGAGGGGAGGTCGCAGACTACGTGGCGAGGTGCGACACCTGCCAGAGGGCCAAGCCAGTGCACAGACCGCCGGCCGGACTGTTGGAACCGCTGCAAACTCCGGTCGAACCTTGGGAGAGGGTGGCTCTGGACTTTGTCACAGATCTGCCCAGCTCGAGAGGCAAGACGGCAGTGCTGGTGGTGGTGGACCTGTTTTCCAAGATGGCACATTTCATTCCGTGTGCGAAGGTGGCCACGGCGGAGCAAACCGCCAAACTGTTCATAGACCACGTGTTCAAGGTTCACGGTCTGCCACGGTCTATTCTGTCCGACCGGGGGCGGCAGTTCATCTCGAATTTCTGGCAGAAGCTGATGGGCTTCCTGAACGTCAAGATCAACCTGGCGTCGGCGAGACACCCGCAGACCAACGGGCAAGCGGAGCGGGTCAATGCCATCATGCAGCAGTACCTGAGATGTTATGCAAATCAACAGCCTGCGACGTGGGTGGATTACCTGCCGCTTGCCGAGTTCGCCTACAACAACACGAAGCACGTGTCCACGGGGGTCACGCCGTTCTTCGCCAACAATGGGAGGCACCCCAGAACCTTCCCGGGACTGGAAAGAATGGGGGAGGGGGAGCCGCAGACAGCAGATGCGTTCGCGTCGGAGCTGCAGGAAGTCCACGATCAGCTGAGGCGCCACCTGGAGCTGGCCAAACACGCATACAAGGTACAAGCGGACAAGCACAGAAGGGTTGGCGAAGAGCTCCACGTGGGAGACTGGGTCTGGTTAGCAGCCCACGCAGTGCCGGCCAGGTCGTTGGCCAAGAAGAAACTAGGGCATAAACAACTGGGGCCCTACCAAGTCGAAGAGCAGGTCAACCCGGTAGCTTTCAGACTGGCACTTCCGGAGGGTTCCAGAATGCATCCGGTGTTCCACAGATCGGTGCTCACTCCCTACAAGGCACCGCACAGGTTCCAAGAACCCGGAACGGCGCCGAGTCCGGTCAGAGACAGAACAGGGCACGCGGGAGTGGCACAGAAGGAGCGCATCAACGAAGTCACGGAGATTTTGGACTCCAGATGGGGGGAGGAGGGGGTAGAATACTTTCTCGCCAAGGAGGGCACTCCGGCCAGTGCGAACAGCTGGGTGCCGGGCTACGCTTTGGACGAACCTCTACTCAAAGACGAGTTTCACGCCCTCTTCCCACATAGACCAATGCCAGCAGACTTTTTCGACGACTGGCTTTTCACGCCCACGCTTTCGGCCAGCACTTTCCGGGGGTTCGACTCGGACGAGGACCCGACACAAGACGTACGTTCCCCGGAGGGGTCACCCTCGGGATCTGCATCAGAACCCTCGTATTGGTGGGACGATCGACCAGAGGAGCAGTTCCGCAGAAAGTGGCTGGAATGCCCAGGACGAGCAACGCCGCCAGGAGGAAGTGAGGGAGAGACGGACATGGACGTTTTCGGGGACGACCCTGGTTTCGAGCACGGCGGCACAGAGATGGAAGCGGAGGTGACCGTCGTCGACGGGAGCAGGGAGGAAGACCCGGGAGCCTTCCGATGGAGGCCCGCCACGGGAAGCGAACGATATCCGACATTCGTCCCTTTGCAACAGCAGCACCCAGTTCCAGCACCGGAAGGAGGGGAGGGGGGAATGGGGGGCTTCGAGGGGGGGATGGATGTCAGGGGTTTAGGAGCAGAGGCAAGGGCAAGGGAGGAAACAGAGAGCGAAGGGGAGGAGGCAGAAGAAAAGATGAGTGATGACGACGACCCGAGATCTCTGAGTCTTTCCAGTGAATCAGAGGATTCACAGAAAGGAGCACCAGTGGCCAGGGCAAGGGGGGAGTTTAGGGGGGCACCCCAGGAAGATAGAGCCAGAGGGGACTCAGAGGAGAGCAGTTGGAAATCGGGACCAGCGTCACCGCTAGGGAGCAGGGAGGAGGAAGGGAGCCAGGGGGCAAGCGCTGGCAGCTCACCACAGGAGGGAGGGCATGTGTCAGAGCTGCTTCCAGATCCTAGCTCACAGAGGATCACGCTAGCCAGCGGTCATTAAGTAAAAGTCTTTATTGAATTACAGTTTCCATTCTCACGCTGCTGTCTGCAACTCTACGTCTACTAGCTAGATCGGCGAGGCTCCGTCTGAGTCTCCGCCCCGTGCGCACCAACTTAATATCCTAGCCTTGCTCCACCTTTTCCTCCTGACTGTCCTCCTCTGGGTCCCTCTACCCCCCGGGGCTTCTTCCTTCCGGGATTCTTCTGACGCTGACCCGGACCCTTCTGCCTCCTTGCGCCGGGCTTTAGGACCTGGTTCCCTTTCGGGGCTGCTCACTGCGCCGCCTTCCTCTGCATTTGAACTTGGCGCGCGCGCCCAACCTTCCACTTTCCTCTTAACCGTTTCTTCGCTCCCTGATGGAGGTGTGGCCACTCCTGACTCCTGCTGCCGGGGGCGGCGCTGCCTAAAGGGACGCTGTATTCCATGTCTGAGGACGAACTGCAGGAACTCAAAGACTTCATCGATCATAATTTGGAGCGCGGTTTCATCCGGGAGCTTCCCGTGGCAGGCCTCCATCGGAACTCTTCCGGGTCTTCCTCTCTGCTCTCGTTGACGACAGTCACCTCCTCTTCCATCTCTGTGCCGCCGTGCTCGAAACCCGGGTCGTCCCCGAAAATGTCCATGTCCGTCTCTCCCGCACTTCCTCCAGGCGGCGTTGCTCGGCCGGAACAGTCCAGCCACTTCCTGCGGAACTGCTCCTCCGGCCTATCGTCCCACCAATACGAGGGTTCTGAGACAGATCCCGAGGGTGACCCCTCCGGGGAACGGACGTCTCGTGTTGGTTCCTCGTCCGAGTCGAACCCCCTGAACGTGCTGTCCGAAAGCGTGGGCGTGAAAAGCCAGTCGTCGAAAAAGTCTGCTGGCATAGGTCTATGTGGGAAGAGGGCATGAAACTCGTCTTTGAGCAGAGGTTCGTCCAAAGCGTAGCCCGGCACCCAGCTGTTCGCACTGGCCGGGGTGCCCTCCCTGGCGAGAAAGTATTCTACTCCCTCTTCCCCCCATCTGGAGTCCAAAATCTCCGTGACTTCGTTGATGCGCTCCTCCTGTGCCACTCCCGCGTGCCCCGTTCCTTCTCTGAGCGGACTCGGCGCCGTTCCGGGTTCCTGGAACCTGTGCGGTGCCTTGTAGGGAGTGAGCACCGATCTGTGGAACACCGGATGCATTCTGGAACCCTCCGGAAGCGCCAGCCTGAAAGCCACCGGGTTGACCTGCTCTTCGACTTGGTATGGCCCCAGTTGTTTATGCCCTAGTTTCTTCTTGGCCAACGACCTGGCCGGCACTGCGTGGGCTGCTAACCAGACCCAGTCTCCCACGTGGAGCTCTTCGCCAACCCTTCTGTGTTTGTCCGCTTGTACCTTGTATGCGTGTTTAGCCAGCTCCAGGTGGCGCCGCAGCTGATCGTGGACTTCCTGCAGTTCCGACGCGAACGCATCTGCTGACTGCGGCTCCCCTTCTCCCCTGCATTCCAGTCCCGGGAAGGTTCTAGGGTGCCGCCCGTTGTTGGCGAAGAACGGCGTGACGCCCGTGGATACGTGCTTCGTGTTGTTGTAGGCAAACTCTGCAAGCGGCAGGTAATCCACCCACGTCGCAGGCTGTTGGTTTGCATAACATCTCAGGTACTGCTGCATGATGGCATTGGCTCGCTCCGCTTGCCCGTTGGTCTGCGGGTGTCTCGCCGACGCCAGATTGATCTTGACGTTTAGGAAGCCCATCAGCTTCTGCCAGAAGTTCGAGATGAACTGCCGCCCGCGGTCGGACAGAATAGACCGTGGCAGACCGTGAACCTTGAACACGTGGTCTATGAACAGTTTGGCGGTTTGCTCTGCCGTGGCCACCTTAGCACACGGAATGAAATGCGCCATCTTGGAGAACAGGTCCACAACCACCAACACTGCCGTCTTGCCCCTTGAGCTGGGCAGATCCGTGACAAAGTCCAGAGCCACCCTTTCCCAAGGTTCGACCGGAGTTTGCAGCGGCTCCAACAGTCCAGCCGGCGGTTTGTGCACCGGCTTTGCCCTCTGGCAAGTGTCACACCTCGCCACGTAGTCTGCGACCTCCCCTCTCATTCCAGGCCACCAGAAATCCCTGGCTACTAATTCCACCGTCTTCTCCTTGCCAAAGTGCCCGGCCGTGGGTGCGTCGTGCAGCTGCTGTAGCACCTTGGCTCGAAGTTCGTCACCCGGCACGTAGATGGCCCCTTTACGGATGAGCAATCCATCTCGTAGCTGGAAACCGTCGGCCGCTGCCTTGCCCCTTTGCACCTCTGCCATCTTTGCTCGTGCGAAGGAGTCCCCCTGCAACGCTCGCCGCACCGCCTCTAGGTCCACGGTCGCCGCGGCGCACGCCCACACTGTCGGTGCAAAGATGTGCATGGCGGCCGCTGGTGTCGCGTCCTCCAGATACTGTGGCTTGCGGGAGAGAGCGTCTGCCATGATGTTGGTGTCCCCCGGGACATACTCAATGCGGAAGTCGAAGTCCGCAAAGAACTCAGCCCAACGTATCTGCCTCTGGTTCAGGAACTGTGCCGTGCGCCAGTGTTCCAGATTCTTGTGGTCCGTGTAAACCTGCACCGTGTGCTTGGCGCCGATCAGAAAGTGCCTCCACGCCTTGAACGCTGCATGAATGGCCAGCAACTCCCTGTCCCATATGGTGTAGTTCTGCTCGGACTTGCTGAGCTTCCTGGAGTAAAACGCTCCCGGCCGCCACACGCCCTGCGGGTCCTTCTGCAGCAGGACCGCCCCCACTGCTCTGTCCGAAGCGTCTGTCTCCACCCTCATCGGCATGCTGGGGTTGACATGAAGCAACTGCTCTTCCGACGCGAAGAGACGCTTGAGGGCCTGAAAGGACTGCTCCGCCTGCTCTGTCCAGATGAACTTCTTCTTCTTGGAGCTAAGGGTGTCAGTGATGGCCGCCGTCTGCATCGCGAAGCCCTTGATAAACTTGCGATAGAAGTTCGCAAAGCCGACAAACCGTTGGACCTCCTTCCGGTTGCGTGGGCTCTTCCAATCCAACACTGCTCGAACCTTGGCGCTGTCCATGGCGAGCCCCTTGTCAGACAGCTTGTAGCCCAGAAAATCCACCTCCGGCACGTCAAATTGGCACTTCTCCAGCTTGGCGTAGAGCCTGTGTTGCTTTAGCCTGCCCAGCACTTCCTTGACGTGCTTGTCATGTTCTTGCTGCGACTCCGAAAAGATCAGGATGTCATCCAAGAAACAGACGCACGTCTTGTAGAGAAGTCCCTCCATCGGGGAGCGAAGAAACGGTTAAGCGGAAAGTGGAAGGTTGGGCGCGCGCGCCAAGTTCAAATGCAGAGGAAGGCGGCGCAGTAAGCAGCCCGGAAAGGGAGCCAGGTCCTAAAGCCCGGCGCAAGGAGGCAGGAGGGTCCGGGTCAGCGTCAGAAGAATCCCGGAAGGAAGAAACCCCGGGGGGCAGAGGGACCCAGAGGAGAACAGTCAGGCGGAAAAGGTGGAGCAGGGCTAGGATATTAAGTTGGTGCACAAGGGGCGGAGAATCAGACGGAGCTTCGCCGATCTAGCTACTAGACGTAGAGTTGCACGCAGCAGCTTGAAAATGGAAACTGTAACTCAATAAAGACTTTTACTTAATGATCGCTGGCTAGCGTGATCCTCTGTGAGCTAGGATCTTCGAGCAGCTCTGACAGTATGTGTCTCTGGTTCAGGAACCTCGCCGTGCGCCAGTACTCCAGATTCTTATGGTCCGTGCGGACCTGCACTGTGTGTTTGGCTCCGATCAGGAAGTGCCTCCACGCCTTGAATGCTGCATGAATGGCAAGCAACTCCCTGTCCCAGATGGTGTAGTTCTGCTCCGACTTGCTGAGCTTCCTGGAGTAGAAGGCGCACGGCCTCCAATCCCCATGCGGGTCTTGCTGCAACAGGACTGCTCCCACGGCCCTGTCTGAGGCGTCTGTTTCAACCCTCATCGGTTTGCCGGGATTTACATGCAGTAGCTGCTCTTCGGACGAGAAGAGGCGCTTGAGTTTCCGAAAGGACTGCTCCGCCTGCTCCGTCCAGATGAACTTCTTCTTCTTGGAGCTGAGCGTGTCGGTCTGCATCGCGAACCCCTTGATGAACTTGCGATAGAAGTTAGCAAAGCCGACAAACCGCTGGACCTCCTTCCGGCTGCGCGGGCTCTTCCAGTCCAACACTGCACGAACCTTGGCGCTGTCCATGGCTAGCCCCTTGTCCGACAACTTGTAGCCCAGGAAATCCACCTCCGTCATGTCGAACTGGCACTTCTCCAGCTTGGCGTACAGTCTATGCTCCTGTAGCCTTTGCAGAACTTCCTTGACGTCTCTGTCGTGAACCTCCTGTGATTCTGAAAATATCAGGATGTCGTCCAGGAAGCAGACACACTTCTTGTAGAGGAGCCCCGCTAACACGTGATGCATGAAAGCTTGAAAACAGTGGGAGCCATTTTGTAATCCAAACGGCATAACTCTGTATTCGTAGGTGCCCAGGGGCGTGAACATGGCCGTCTTCCACTTGTCGCCCTCCCGTATGCGAATAAGGTTGTACGCCCCTTGCAGATCCAACTTGGTGAACACGCGTCCTTTGCGCACCGTCGCGAGGAGGTCGTCGATCTTGGGCATGGGGAAAGCCGTGGGCTTGGTTTTCGAGTTCAAAATCCTATAGTCCACCACAAGTCTTTTTGGGGGCGTGTCCTTCTTCCTCACAAAGAATACAGGACTGCCCCCCACTGCCTTGGACTCCCGGATGAACCCACGCTCCAAATTATGATCTATGAACTCCCTGAGTTCCTGCAGCTCATCTTCAGACATGGAATACAGTTTCCCTGTCGGCAGCGTCGCCCCTGGCAGGAGGTCAATCTTGCAGTCATAGGGCCTGTGGGGAGGCAGCTTGTCCGCCTCCTTCTCGCAGAAAACCTCCAAAAATTCTGCGTACTTGTGGGGCACTGCTTGCAGCGTGCCTAATTGCAGCTGTGTGTCCTCTTCTTCCCCCTCCGGTCTGGGCAGGATGCAGTGTTCTGCACAGTAAGAGGAGCCGAAAGTTAGTTGCCGCTGGTACCAAGCCAACGTTGGACTGTGCCTGTCCAGCCAACTCATGCCCAATACTACAGGCGTGTCCGACAGTTGGGTGACATTAAAGCTGATGACTTCCCTGTGATTTCCAATTTGCATCACCATCGGTGGCGTTTGCTTCACCACCTGCCCCCCTAGCAATTCCCTGCCATCCACCGTGACAACCTTCAGGGGCAGCGTGGCTGGCAGTAGCGTTATATTGTGCTGCTCGATGAAATCCTGTCCTATAAAATCCGCGTTGCTACCAGAGTCAATGGTAATTGGCACTTCCATTGTAAGTCCATTGGGTAGCTGGAGCGATGCGGTGAGCTGCACTACTGGTTTGGGCGGGAGGGGGTCTGTGGGCTGCAAAATCTCTGGGGACTGCTTCACTGACTCGTCTGGCTGGGCCCCAGTGCCTCTGTTTCCAGCCAGACTCCGTCGTTTCCCTGCTGTGGTTCTCTCTGCTGAGTTGCTTCTGTTACCGTTGCGGAGGCTGCAGTGTGCTTGTGGAGCCTCTGGGGACACTCTTTCGCCATGTGCTGAGGACTGTCACAGAGGTAGCACTTCCTGTTCCCTCTAGGAGGCTTCGCTTTGACTGCTCCCGGTGCTAGGGCTCTGGTTGCTGACTGAGCCCTGGCGCCTCCAACCTCCATAGGTTCCCCTCCTCCTCCTGGCGGAGGCATGGAGTGCGCACGCGCTGCATCCCTGGGAAAGAAGGAAGGCGCTCTTGCCAACTCGCGTCCTCCACGCCCTTCGTCTCTGCTCCATGGACGTTCTTCTAGACGCACCCCAATCGTCAGCGCCCTCTGAACGATCTCCTGAGTGCTCCGGGGTCTCTCCCCCCGCACAATTTCGTCTTTTACCGCACTGTTCAACCCTTCCCAGAAAAGGTCTCTGACTGGAGCTGAATCTTTGTCCCATTCCAGGGCACTGACCAGTGCAAAAAAGTGGGAATGATACTGCCTCACACTGGCCCTCCCTTGTTTCAGCCCATGTATCTCTTTTCTGGCGATATCAACGTCTATATTTGATAAAAAACACGAATCCATCGCTTTAATGAAGGCATCCGCACTTCGGAGCGCCGGATCCTGATCTCTCCACAGATTGCGCAGCCACGCTTTAGCGTCTCCATGCAAATGGGATAAAATAAACCCCACCTTCTCTTGCTCATCTCTAAAGTCTTTGTCCAGCAGTTGCAGCGCAAACTGCACATCTGCTCGGAAGTTGGGGTACTGCTGTAAATTCCCATCGAAATGAGATACAAGGCTGCCTCCTCTTCTCTCCAGCCCAATTCCCTCCGATTTGGGTCCCGGTTGCCCCTGCTTTGTAAGCACTTCCAACCTGACCTGGAGATCCTTGTAGGCGGCAGCCGCTTCCTCCTCCCTCTTCCTGGATGCGAGTATCTCGGCGTTTAGTTGTGTCACTGCGTTTTGCAGGGCTGCTATCTGCTGTTCACTATTCATCTCGTCCGACTTTCGTGAGCTCGCGAAGCACCAATCTTCACCCCTCGCTGCGCCCACTCACGCTGCGAGGCTTTTGGTACAAAAGGGAGACGGAGCTTACTGTCAGAGCCGCTTCCAGGTCCCAGCTCACAGAGGACCACGCTAGCCGGCAGTACTGTACAAAAGTCTTTATTGAGTTACAGTTTCAATTTCCAAGCCGCAGCGCGCAGCTCTACGTCTTAGAAGCTAGACCGGCGAAGCTCCGTCTGAGTCTCCGCCTCCTGTACACCAACTTAATACTCTAGCCTTGCTCCACCTCTTCCGTCTTTCCTTCCTCCTCTGGGTCCCTCTACCCCCCGTGGCCTCTTCCTTCCTGGACTCTTCTGACGCTGTCCCCCCCGGACTCTTCTCCCTCCTTGCGGCGGGCTTTAGGACCTGGCTCCCTATCCGGGCTGCTTACTGTGCTGCCTTCCTGTGTATTTGAACTTGGCGCGCACGCCCAGCCTTCAACCTTCCTCTTGACCGTTTCCTCGCTCCCCGATGGAGGTGTGGCCAATCCTGACTCATGCCCTCCCGCTTGCGGCGAGCCGCCAGATCCCGATACCTGGGACCCCTCCCCCCTACTGCGCTCTGGTGGGGAAGCTGGTCCCGATTTCCAACTGCTGCTCTCTGAGTCCCCTCTGGTCCCTTCTTCCTGGGGTGTCCCCCTAGGCGCCCCCCTTGCTCTGACCACTGGCGCCCCTTTCTGTGAATCTTCCGATTCACTGGAAAGACTCAGAGATCTGGGGCCGCTGTCATCGCTCATATTTCCTTCGGATTCCTCCCCCTCGCTCTCTGTTTCCCCCCTTTCCTGTGCCTCTGCTCCTGAACCCCTGACAATAATTAAATAATAATTATAATTATTATAATTATTGAACCAGATAAAGCAGATAAATTTAATAAATTATCTCTACTCTCATGGTCACTTTTCTTTGCTCTGGCCGGAAAGAAGCCGTGCAAAAATACTGTCTCTCAAACCCTGGATCCACCAATTGCTGGGCTTCTTCACCTTCCTTGCTGCTCCCCTGGCACTGCTCCTCGCACCCACCTCCGGCTGCGTACGCTATGTTGTCCACCGCAAGACACGGGTTCAGACTAGCAGCTTTAAGTCTGCATTCCTGCCAGGGAGGAATTCGAACCCACCACCTGCTGAACGCCTCGCCCAGAGAGGCATTTCAAAGTGGCAGGGAGTTCCAAAGCCCCCCCCGGCACTGTAGCAGTGAGTCCCAAAGGGGTCATTGGGATTTCTTTTTCATGCTTGTCAGGGGTTCAGGAGCAGAGACGCAGAGAAGGGAGGAGACAGAGAGCGAGGGGGAGGAATACGAAGGAAAGATGAGTGGGGATGACGAACCGAGATCGCCGAGCTTATCCAGTGAGTCCGAGGATTCCCAGAAGGGAGCGCCAGCGGTCAGAGCAAGGGGGGAAAACAGGGGGACACCCCAGGAAGAAGGGTCCAGAGAGGGATCAGAGAGCAGCAGTTGGAGATCGGGACCCACGTACCCAGCCGGGAGCAGCGGGGAGGAAGGGGACCAGATATCGGGTTCCGGAGGCTTTCAGAAGGAGGGAGGGCATGAGTCAGGAGTAGTCACGCCCACCTCGGGGAGCGACGAAACGATCAAGAGGAAAGTGGAGAGTTGGGCGCGCGCGCCAAGTTCAAATGTAGCGGAAGCTGGCGCAGTAAGCAGCCCAGAGAGTGAGCCAGGTCCCAAAGCCCGCCGCAAGGAGGCGGAAGGGTCAGGGGGGTCCGCGTCAGAAGAGAGTAGGAAAGAAGAGACCCCGGGGGGCAGAAGGACCCAGAGACGGAAGGAAAGGCGCAGGAGGTGGAGCAAGGCTAGGATATTAAGCTGGTGTGCTAGAGGCGGAGACTCAGACGGGTCTTCGCCGGTCTGACCTAGAAGAAGTAGGGCTGCACATTGCAGTTTGGAAATGGAACCTGTAATCCAATAAAGACTCTTTTAACCTGAACGCTGGCTAGCGTGGTCCTATGTGAGCTGGGACTGAGTGGCAGCCCTGACAGTAAGACCCGTCTCCTTTAAGCTTCGGACACCTGATACCTCGCAGCGGAGGCAGAAGCAGCGAGAGGAGGAAATTGGTGTTTGGGAGCGAGCTCACAACGGTTGGCAGAGATGACGGAAGCAGAGAAAATTTCAGCGCTGCAACAGGCAGTGACCCAATTGAACGCGGAGGTACAGGCATCCAAGAAAAGGGAGGAGGATGCGGCAGCCGCCTACAGAGATCTCCACGCCAGGTTTGAAGCATTGGTTAAGCATGGGCAGCCAGGACCCAGACCGGAGGGGGTTGGGTTGGCACGGAGAGCAGGAGGGCTTGTGGCTCACTTCGATGGGAATTTACAACAGTACCCCAATTTTCGAGCAGACGTAATGTGCGCACTGCAACTGCTGGCGAAAGACTTTAGGGATGAGGAAGAGAAAGTGGGGTTTATACTATCCCATTTGCATGGGGATGCGAAAGCGTGGCTACGCAATTTGTGGAGGGATAAAGATCCGGCGCTTCAGAATGCAGATGCCTTTATCAAAGCGATGGATGCGTGCTTTTTATCTACCATTGACGTGGATCTTGCCCGACGGGAGATTCATGGACTGAAACAAGGGAGGGCGAGCGTACGCCAGTATCACGCCCGCTTTTTTGCGCTGGTCAGTGCCTTAGAATGGGACCGGGATTCGCCCCCAGTCAGAGACCTCTTCTGGGAAGGTTTGAGCAGTGCTGTTAAAGACGAAATTGCGAGGGGGGAGAGGCCCCGGAGCACGCAGGAGGTGGTCCAAAGGGCGCTGACTGTGGGGGGTGAGGCTGGAAGAACGTCCATGGTGCAGAGACGAAGGACGTGGAGGGCGCGAAGCAGCGAGAAGTTTCTCTTTCGTTCCCAGGGAAGCTGCGCGTGCGCAATCCACACCTCCGCCAGGAGGGGGAGTGGAACCTACGGAGGTGGGAGGCGCCAGGGCTCAGTCAGCTACCAGAGCCCCTGCACCGGCGGCAGTCAAGACTAAACCTCCTAGAGGGACCAGGAAGTGTTATATATGCGACAGCTCTCAACACTTGGCGAAAGAGTGTCCCCAGAGGAGCTCCAAGCACACTGCAGCCTCCGCAACGGTGAAAGCGGCCACGCAACACAGCGAACAACAGCAGGGAAACGACGATGTCTGGCTGGAGACAGAGGCACTGGGGCCCAGCCAGACGCATCACTGAAGCAGTCCCCAGCAATCTTGCAACCCACGGACCCCCTCCCACCCAAACCAGTAGTGCAACTCACAGCATCTCTCCAGCTGCCCGATGGCGTCACTATCGAAGTGCCGCTTTCTGTGGATTCTGGAAGCAACGCAGACTTTATATCACAGGATTTTGTGGAGCAGCACGCTATACAGCTATTACCGGCCACTCTGCCCCTGCAAGTCGTCACAGTGGATGGTAGAGAGTTGCTGGGGGGGCAGGTGGTGAAGCAAACGCCGCCAATGGTGATGCGCCTTGGCAACCACAGGGAAGTCATCAGTTTTAACGTCACCCGCCTGTCGGACACACCCATTGTGTTGGGCATGAGTTGGCTGGACAGGCACAGTCCGACACTGGCTTGGTACCAGCGACAGCTGATCTTCGGCTCCTCTTACTGCGCAGAACACTGCATCCTGCCCGAACAGGAGGGAGAGGAGGAGGAATCACAACTGCAGTTGGGAACGTTGCAAGCAGTCCCCCACAAATACGCAGACTTTCTGGAGGTCTTCTGCGAGAAGGAGGCAGACAAGTTACCACCGCACAGGCAATATGACTGCAAGATTGACCTCCTACCAGGGGCGACGCTACCGAAGGGGAAGCTGTATTCCATGTCGGAGGATGAACTACAGGAACTCAAACAGTTCATAGATCACAATTTGGAGCGCGGTTTCATCCGGGAGTCCAGGGCAGTAGGGGGCAGTCCTGTTTTCTTTGTGAAGAAGAAGGACACGCCCCAAAAAAGGCTGGTGGTGGATTTTCGCCTCTTGAACAAGATGACCAAGCCCTCTGATTTCCCCATGCCCAGGATTGACGACCTACTGGCGACGGTGCGCAAGGGACGCGTGTTTACCAAGTTGGACCTGCGAGGGGCGTACAATCTCATCCGCATGAGGGAGGGCGATGAGTGGAAGACAGCCATGTTCACGCCTCTGGGAACCTACGAGTACAGAGTGATGCCGTTTGGATTGCAAAACGGTTCTCACTGTTTTCAAGCTTTCATGCATCATGTGTTGGCGGGACTCCTCTACAAGAAGTGCGTCTGCTTTCTGGATGACATCCTGATATTCTCCGAGTCGCAGCAAGCGCATGACCAGGATGTTCGGGAGGTGCTGGAGAGGTTGCAGCAGCATAGACTGTACGCCAAACTGGAGAAGTGCCAGTTCGACACGACGGAGGTGGATTTCTTGGGTTACAAGTTGTCGGACAAGGGGCTAGCCATGGACAGCGCCAAGGTTCGAGCGGTGTTGGATTGGAAGAGCCCGCGCAACCGGAAGGAGGTCCAGCGGTTTGTCGGCTTCGCCAACTTCTATCGCAAGTTTATCAAAGGGTTCGCGATGCAGACGGCGGCTATTACGGACACGCTAAGCTCCAAGAAAAAGAAATTCATCTGGACGGAGCAGGCGGAGCAGTCCTTTCAGGCACTCAAGCGTCTCTTCGCGTCGGAAGAGCAACTGCTGCATATCGACCCCAGCAGACCGATGCGGGTAGAGACAGACGCGTCCGATAGAGCAGTGGGAGCTGTCCTGCTGCAGAGGGACCCACAGGGGGTCTGGAGGCCGGGAGCGTTCTACTCCAGAAAGCTCAGCAAGTCGGAGCAGAACTACACCATCTGGGACAGGGAGTTGCTTGCCATTCATGCAGCCTTCAAGGCGTGGAGACACTTCCTGATCGGCGCCAAGCACACGGTGCAGGTCTGCACGGACCACAAGAATCTGGAGCACTGGCGCACGGCGAAGTTCCTGAACCAGAGGCAGATACGTTGGGCGGAGTTCTTTGCTGACTTCGATTTCCGAATAGAGTACGTCCCAGGCGACACCAACATCATGGCGGATGCACTGTCCCGAAAACCGCAATACCTCGAAGAGGCGACGCCAGCGGCAGCCATGCACATCTTCGCGCCAGCTGCGTGGGCGTGCGCTTCAGCCACAGTAGACCTGGATGCGGTGCGGCGGGCGTTGCAGGACGACTCATTCGCGCAGGCGAAGATGGCCGAGGTGCACAAGGGCACAGCGAAGAGCGACGAGTTCCAGATACGGGACGGCTTGCTCTTACGTAAAGGGGCCATCTACGTGCCGGGAGATGAACTTCGCGCCAAGGTACTGCAGCAGTTGCACGACGCACCCACGGCCGGGCACTTTGGCACGGAAAAAACGGTGGAATTAGTCGCAAGGGACTTTTGGTGGCCCAGACTGAGAGGGGAAGTCGCGGACTACGTCGCGAGGTGCGACACCTGCCAGAGGGCCAAACCGGTGCACAAACCACCGGCGGGACTGCTGGAACCGCTGCAAACGCCGTTTGAACCGTGGGAGAGGGTGGCCCTGGACTTTGTCACGGATCTCCCCAGCTCGAGAGGCAAGACAGCTGTACTAGTGGTGGTGGACTTGTTCACCAAGATGGCACACTTCATACCGTGTGCGAAGGTGGCCACGGCAGAACAAACAGCCAAACTGTTCATAGATCACGTGTTCAAAGTGCACGGGCTGCCGCGGTCTATACTGTCCGACCGCGGTCGCCAGTTCATCTCGAATTTCTGGCAGAAGCTGATGGGCTTCCTGAACGTCAAGATCAACCTGACATCAGCGAGACACCCGCAGACCAACGGGCAAGCGGAGAGGGTCAATGCCATCATGCAGCAGTACCTGAGATGCTATGCCAATCAACAGCCTGCGACGTGGGTGGATTACCTGCCGCTCGCCGAGTTCGCCTACAACAACACGAAGCACGTGTCCACAGGGGTGACGCCGTTCTTCGCCAACAATGGGAGGAATCCCAGAACCTTCCCGGGACTGGACAGAGTGGGGGAAGGGGAACCGCAGACGGCGGACGCTTTCGCGTCTGAGTTGCAGGAGGTCCACGATCAACTCCGACGGCAGCTGGAGCTAGCGAAGCACGCTTACAAGGTGCAAGCGGACAAGCACAGGCGGGTTGGCGAAGTGATCCGAGTGGGAGACTGGGTCTGGTTGGCAGCCCACGCAGTGCCGACCAGATCGTTAGCCAAAAAGAAGTTGGGGCACAAGCAACTCGGTCCATACCAAGTCGAAGCGCAGATCAACCCAGTAGCTTTCAGGCTGGTGCTACCGGAGGGTTCCAGGATGCATCCGGTGTTCCACAGGTCGGTGCTCACTCCCTACAGGACACCTCACAGGTTCCAGGAACCAGGAACAGCACCGAGTCCGTCTCAGGAGCGGACGGAGGCGGGGAGATTGCCACAGCAGGACCCCATCAACGAAGTCACGGAGATTTTGGACTCCAGATGGGGGGAAGACGGAGTGGAATACCTCCTAGCCAGAGAGGGCACCCGGGCCAGTGCTAATAGCTGGGTGCCAGACTACGCTTTGGAGGAACCCCTGCTCAAGGACGAGTTTCATGCCCTTTTCCCACACAGACCCATGCCAGCAGGCTTCTTCGACGACTGGCTGTTCACACCCACACTTTCCTCCAGCACGTTCCATGGCTTCGACTCGGACGGGGAGCCCGCACAGCGCACACGTTCCCCAGAGGGGTCACCGGAGGGTTCGGCGTCCGACACCTCGTATTGGTGGGACGATCGGCCAGAGGAGCAGTGGCGCCGGAGGTGGCTGGAGATGCCAGGTCAAGCGACCGACGCAGAGACTGACATGGACGTGTGCGGGGAGGATCTCGGTTTCGAGCACGGCGGCACCGAAATGGAGGCGGAGCAGCTCAACGTTGACGAACGCGAGGAGGAAGACTCGGAGATCTTCAGTTGGCGGCCAGCGACGAGGAGCGAACTGTATCCGGCATTCACTCCTGTGATGATGGAGCACCCAGCAACCACCCTTGAAAGCGGGGAGGGGGGAAGGGGGGGCTTCGAGGGGGGGATGGATGTCAGGGGTTCAGGAGCAGAGACGCAGAGAAGGGAGGAGACAGAGAGCGAGGGGGAGGAATACGAAGGAAAGATGAGTGGGGATGACGAACCGAGATCGCCGAGCTTATCCAGTGAGTCCGAGGATTCCCAGAAGGGAGCGCCAGCGGTCAGAGCAAGGGGGGAAAACAGGGGGACACCCCAGGAAGAAGGGTCCAGAGAGGGATCAGAGAGCAGCAGTTGGAGATCGGGACCCACGTACCCAGCCGGGAGCAGCGGGGAGGAAGGGGACCAGATATCGGGTTCCGGAGGCTTTCAGAAGGAGGGAGGGCATGAGTCAGGAGTAGTCACGCCCACCTCGGGGAGCGACGAAACGATCAAGAGGAAAGTGGAGAGTTGGGCGCGCGCGCCAAGTTCAAATGTAGCGGAAGCTGGCGCAGTAAGCAGCCCAGAGAGTGAGCCAGGTCCCAAAGCCCGCCGCAAGGAGGCGGAAGGGTCAGGGGGGTCCGCGTCAGAAGAGAGTAGGAAAGAAGAGACCCCGGGGGGCAGAAGGACCCAGAGACGGAAGGAAAGGCGCAGGAGGTGGAGCAAGGCTAGGATATTAAGCTGGTGTGCTAGAGGCGGAGACTCAGACGGGTCTTCGCCGGTCTGACCTAGAAGAAGTAGGGCTGCACATTGCAGTTTGGAAATGGAACCTGTAATCCAATAAAGACTCTTTTAACCTGAACGCTGGCTAGCGTGGTCCTATGTGAGCTGGGACTGAGTGGCAGCCCTGACAATGCTGAAAAGCCCCATATCTTTATAGGGCATCCAGTGGCAGGCAGTCCCAAAAGTGGACAAACACTGTCACCTTTAAAAGGAGTTTAACAGGAATAACATAAGGAAAATTCATTATTATAGCAACTCCAGTGGCAGGCAGTCCCACAGCCCCCAAACTTTCTGAGAAGGCTTGCCTGAAACTTGCCACCACTGTCGACCAGAAGCTTCTCCTCTTGCCAGGCCCAACCAGAACTCGGTGCCAGCTGAGAGATGAAAAGAAGAGTCAGGTGGGCAGTGGATTCAAGTGCCGGAGGCTCTTCCTTTGGCAGGGAGTTCCATTGGCCCAAGCAAACCCTGACTTGCCACTTTCTCCCTGGAAAGCTGGTAGTGGTAGCGGAAGAGTCTCGCTTGCGAGGCGGGTGGCACGGCGCCCACCTGGACGGAGACTAGCACCCTAGAAAATAGAAAATACTTATCGGGAGAGAAAGAGAGGGCTGAATCAGCTCCGTTCACACCCAGCCGGGTGTAAATTGTTATTGGGATGATTCATTCCCATCCCCTCAGCCCACCACACAGGGTTGTGAGCTGGAGGCACTCAATGGTCATCCCTCCTGACCCGGACACTTAGGGGTGCCTTGTGTGAGCCCCACCTTCATCACCCACCTCAGCCCAATCCCAGCTCCACCAATCGCCGTGGGGCATCCTCCAGCTTCAGGTGTCATATTCAAAATCGCACAAGCCTGAGCGGGAAACCACATTTTCAGGAGTTCTTTAATAGAAGTATGGGATAGATACAAAAATATATTGGAGCCAAAAGTCCCTTATTGGCTATCTCCGCTGGAGGTAATGAGTGTTAAGAAAATTAATATGAGTGGTAATTGGAGTACATATGGTGAATTGGTAATTAAAGAAGGAGGAAAATGGAAATTGAAACCATTTGAACAAGTTAAAGATTATGTATATGATTGGTTGCATTACTTTCAAGTAAATGAAATGTTTAAAAAAGACTTAAAAGAAAGGGGTTATGTAGAAAAAGAATCTAAATTTCAAATAGACATAATAAACAATTAATATAAAACTCGGTCAAAAATGTATAAGATATTGTTGGAATGGCATACGAAAGATGAAGAGGTTAAATCGGTAATGATACAGTGGGCCAAAGATTTTGGGTATAATATTCAATTTGATGAATGGGAAAAATTGTGGAAAGAGAATATAAAATTTACTGCATGCACGGCACTGAAAGAAAATGTTATGAAAATGTTTTACAGATGGTACATCACACCTGTAAAGTTAGCAAAGATGTATAAGACGTGTAACAAATGTTGGAAATGTAAAGAAAAAGAAGGGACGTTCTTTCATGTGTGGTGGGAATAAGAAAGTGAAAAGCTTTTGGGAAATGATATACAATAAAATGAAAAAACTGTTAAGATATACTTTTGCCAGTGGCGTAGCATGGGGGGTGCAGGGGGGGCCGGCCGCACCGGGCGCAACATCTGGGGGTTAGGGTTAGGGGGCGCAAATCCACGGGTTAGGGGGCGCAAATCCACGGGTTAGGGGGCGCAAATTACTTGCCTTGCCCCGGGTGCTGACGCTACGCCACTGACTTTTGCAAAAAAACCGGAGGCTTTTCTTTTCTTTTAGAGATCTTAGGAAAGGACATAAGAAGAAAAGACTGTAAACTCTTTCAATATGCAGCAACGGCAGCCAGAATCTTGTTGGCCCAGAAATGGAAGCAAGAGGAAATACCGACGATAAAAGAATGGAGACAGATAAATTGGACAAATTAACTGGGAAAATCGGATACACCAAAGACCAAAAGTTCATCGAAGACTGGGGAAAGTTCCTACTGAAAGTTCCTATCTGAAAAACGTATGCGGCGTGAACACAACTCTAGTGGGATTTCAAGAGGCACTGTAAAAATAGAGAAATATTGTTAATATGAAATAGTGGGGGAAGGGAGGTATAATGGCAATACGAAAGAAGGGAATGTGTAATTAAAGTTATAAATATGGATGATTATCAGAGACGCTAAAGGAAGTTCAAAAAAGGAGATAATTTGTTGTATTTTGGATAAAAATGTATAATTGCATGGAAAATCAATAAAATTTATTATAAAAAAACAAAAAAAAACTTATGCAAATAAAGCATTGCTTATTCTTCATCCACTGGTGTGCTTATTGGCTCCAGATCCAGAAATAACCCTGCCCTTGGCAGAACATATACAGTGCTTTTTTCTGGGGGGGGGGCACAGAGGAATGCATAAAACATTTTGTGAATGTACTTTTGTCCATTTACTGTATTTATTTTTCCCGGTTTGAACTAAAAAATGGCGATTTTCTTGAGTCAAAATGAGAGTACCCCCAATCATTTTTTTTAGAAAAGAAGCACTGCATATATACACACACATATACATATATCCGTTTTATTTTTATTTATTTACAAACGGACACCTATATCTAGGTATGTATATTCTTGTATATAAACTTCCGCGGCCCACCCGCCCCATCCCTCCGCCAAGGGGCACGAGAGGAAGGCCACTGGGGGAGAAAGGCAGGTGAGGGCGGGGCGGGGGGCAGGGCTGCCCCCTGGGGAGAGCGGGGTCGAGAGAGAGTGGGCGGGAGAAAGAGAGAGGGCCAGCCTGGCTCGGCACGTCTCTGCTGGCCCAAGGTCGCAGCGCCTCTTCCGCCCGTTTCCCTCCCCTTCCTGTCAGCTTGCCTCTCCTCCGGTGGCACCTCCTTCCGGTCCCCTGCCCTCGCCCAAGATGGCGGCAGCACAGGCTCTTCCGCCCGTTTCCCTCCTTTTCCTGTCGGCTTGCCTCTCCTCCGGTGGCACCTCCTTCCGGTACGCCTGCCCTCGCCCAAGATGGCGGCAGCACAGGCTCTTCCGCCCGTTTCCCTCCCCTTCCTGTCCTCTTGCCTCTCCTCCGGTGGCACCTCCTTCCGGGTACCCCCTGCCCTCGCCCAAGATGGCGGCAGCACAGGCTCTTCCGCCCGTTTCCCTCCCCTTCCTGTCGGCTTGCCTCTCCTCCGGTGGCACCTCCTTCCGGGTACCCCCTGCCCTCGCCCAAGATGGCGGCAGCACAGGCTCTTCCGCCCGTTTCCCTCCCCTTCTGTTTGCACCAGAATCACACTACCAAAGCAGAAAGGTCTTCTGGATTCCATCTACATAGGAAGAAGATGAAAACGCTCTGATTGGGCTTATTTCAAATAAGTGTTTTTGGGGTTACAATGCACATTCAACCAAAAATCGCAGAGCGAAATGTATGTTATCAGCCCAAATCAAGCATGGGTGTTTTGGTTCATCTCAATTGAAAGAGGGAGAAGAAGCTTGGATTGCACTCGGTTTTCATTCACCCACAAATAGAAAATCGAAGTATCATAAGCATAATCAACGCAAAACAGGTTGTTTTGGGTTCCGTCTACATAGAAAGAAGAATCTTGGATTTCGCTTAATAAAAAGTCGTGTTCTTTGGTGTTAATGCACATTTACCCAAAAATCGCAAAGTGAATGTAATGCGACCAAAATAAAGAAACACCATATTTCCTCTTCCATATGCTTCTTCCAGAAGACGAATAAGCTTCGAGAGGGCTTATTTGAATTTGCATGGTGTTTTTTGGGTTTGCACTAGAATCACACAACCAAAGCAAAAAGAATGCACATTCAACCAAAAATCGCAGTGAAATGTTTGTTATCAGCCAAAATCAAACATAGGTTGTTTAACTTAATCTCAATCGAAAGAGGACGAATAAGCTTGGATTGCATTTCGGTATTCATTTACCCACAAACTGCAAATCGAAGTGTCATAAGCATAAACAAAGCAAAACAGGTTGTTTTGGATACCATCTACATAGAAAGAAGAATCTTGGATTGCGCTTATTTCAAAGTCGTGTTCTTTGGTTCTAATGTACATTGACCCACAAATCGCCAAGTGAGTGTAATGAGCCTAAAATGACAAAACACCATATTTCCGCTTCTTTCTCCGCATATGGAAGACGCATAAGCTTCGACGCATAAGCTTCGAGGCTTATTTCAATTCACAGGGTGTTTTTTGGGTTTGCACTAGAATCACACAACCAAAGCAAAAAGAATACACATTCAACCAAAAATCGCAGAGTGAAATGTTTTTTATCAGCCAAAATCAACCATAGGTGTTTAAGTTCATCTCAATAGAAAGAACGAATAAGCTTGGATTGCTCTTTCGGTGTTCATTTACCCACAAATAACAAAGCAAAGTGTAATAAGCCTAAAGAAAGCAAAACAGGTTGTATTCGGTTCCATCTACATAGAAATAAGAATCTTGGATTTCGCTTATTTCAAAGTCGTGTTCTTTGGTATTAATGCACTTTTACCCAGAAATCGCAAAGTGTATGTAATGAGACCAAAATAACAAAACGCCATTGTCAGGGGTTTAGGAGCAGAGGCACGGGCAAGGGAGGAAACAGAGAGCGAAGGGGAGGAGGCAGAAGAAAAGATGAGTGATGACGACGACCCGAGATCTCCTAGTCTTTCCAGTGAATCAGAGGATTCACAGAAAGGAGCACCAGTGGCCAGGGCAAGGGGGGAGTCAAGGGGGGCACCCCAGGAAGATAGAGCCAGAAGGGACTCAGGGGAGAGCAGCTGGAAATCGGGACCAGCGTCACCGCCAGGAAGCAGGGAAGAGGAAGGGAGCCAGGGGGGAAGCGCTGGCAGCTCACCACAGGAGGGAGGGCATGAGTCAGGAGTGGCCACACCTCCATCGGGGAGCGAAGAAACGGTTAAGAGGAAGGTGGAAGGTTGGGCGCGCGCGCCAAGTTCAAATGCAGAGGAAGGCGGCGCAGTAAGCAGCCCCGAAAGGGAACCAGGTCCTAAAGCCCGGCGCAAGGAGGCAGGAGGGTCCGGGTCAGCGTCAGAAGAATCCCGGAAGGAGGAGGCCCCGGGGGGTAGAGGGACCCAGAGGAGGACAGTCAGGCGGAAAAGGTGGAGCAAGGCTAGGATATTAAGCTGGTGCTCACGGGGCGGAGACTCAGACGGAGCTTCGCCGATCTAGCTACTAGACGTAGAGTTTGCGCGCAGCAGCGTGAGAATGGAAACTGTAATTCAATAAAGACTTTTCCTTAATGATCGCTGGCTAGCGTGATCCTCTGTGAGCTAGGATCTTCAAGCAGCTCTGACAGTAAGCTCCGTCTCACATTGTGGGCATCTACAGCCTCGAGGAGGGGAGAGAAACAGGTGCCTACTAGCGAGCTCACGAACGGCAGACGACATGACGGCTGAGCAGCAGATAGAGGACCTCAGAAAAGCAGTGGCACAACTGAACGCCGAGGTTCTCGCATCCAGGAAGAGAGAGGAGGAGGCAGCTGCCGCCTGCAGGGATCTCCAGGTCAGGTTAGACGTGCTGACAAAGCAGACACCCCGGCAGGAGGGAATTGGGTTGGCGAGACGGACAGGCGGGCTGGTCTCTCACTTCGATGGGAACCTGCAACAGTATCCCAACTTTAGAGCCGACGTACTGTGCGCACTGCAACTGCTGCATAAAGACTTTAGAGATGAGCAAGAGAGAGTGGGGTTCATCATGTCCCATCTGCATGGGGATGCGAAAGCATGGCTACGCAATTTATGGAGAGATAAGGATCCGGCGCTCCAGAATGCGGATGCCTTTATTAAAGCGATGGATGGGTGCTTTTTATCAAGTATTGACGTGGATCTTGCACGGAAGGAGGTGCATGGGCTGAGACAAGGGAGGGCCAGCGTCAGGCAGTATCATGCCCGCTTTTTCGCCTTGGTCAGTGCCCTGGAATGGGACAGAGATTCGGCTCCTGTAAGAGACCTCTTTTGGGAGGGGCTGCACAACTCGATTAAAGATGAGATCGCGAGGGGGGAGCGACCCCGAACCACCCAGGAGGTCGTCCAGAGGGCACTGGCAGTGGGGGTGAGGCTGGAAGGACGTCCGTGGAGCAAGGACGAAGGGCGTGGCGGGCGCGAACCAGCCGGGGGCCCCTCCTTCCTTCCCAGAGAAGCAGCGCGGGCGCAATCCACGCCTCCGCCAGGAGGAGGAGCCGAACCTATGGAGGTTGGAGGTGCAAGGGCTCAGTCAGCAACCAGAGCCCTAGCACCGGCAGCAGTGAAAGCGAAGCCTCCTAGAGGGAACAGGAAGTGTTACGTCTGTGAGGAACCAGGGCATATGGCAAAAGAGTGTCCCCAGAGGCCCCACAAGCTCACTGCAGCCTCAGCAATGGTGACTGCAGCAACGCAGCAAGGAGGACCACAGCAGGGAAACGACGCAGTCTGGCTGGAGGAAGAGGCACTGGGGCCCAGCCAGACGTGTTAGTGACGCAGGCCCCAGAGATTTTACAGCCCGTGAACCCCCTCCCGCCCAAACCAGTAGTGAGGCTCACAGCAGCTCTCCAGCTGCCCAATGGAATCACCATAGACGTGCCAATCACCATTGACTCAGGCAGCAATGCGGACTTTATAGGGCAGGACTTTGTCGACAGGCACGCTGTGCAGTTGCTGCCGGCCACACTGCCCCTGCAGGTTGTCACGGTGGATGGCAGGGAGCTGCTCGGGGGGCAAGTGGTGAAGCAGACGCCACCAATGGTGATGCGACTTGGGAATCACAGAGAAATCATCAGCTTCAACGTCACTCAACTATCTGACACGCCCGTTGTATTGGGCATGAGTTGGCTGGACAAGCACAGCCCAACGATGGCTTGGTACCAGAGGCAGCTGACCTTCGGCTCTTCCTTTTGTGCTGAACACTGCATCGTGCCCAGGCAGGAAGGAGAGGAAGAGGAGTCACAGCTGCTGCTCGGCACGCTGCAAGCGATTCCCCACAAGTACGCTGAATTTTTGGAAGTTTTCTGCGAGAAGGAGGCAGACAGGCTACCCCCTCACAGACCATATGACTGCAAAATTGACCTGCTGCCGGGGGCGGCGCTGCCTAAAGGGAGACTGTATTCCATGTCAGAGGACGAACTGCAAGAACTCAAGGAGTTCATTGATCATAATTTGCAGCGCGGCTTCATCCGGGAGTCCAAGGCAGTGGGGGGCAGTCCCGTATTCTTTGTTAAGAAGCGGGACACGCCCCAAAAGAGACTCGTAGTGGATTACAGGATTTTGAACAGTGTGACTAGGCCATCGGACTTCCCCATGCCCCGAATTGACGACCTCCTCGCAAAGGTACGGAAGGGCAGAGTGTTCACCAAGTTGGACCTGCGGGGGGCGTACAACCTCATTCGCATGCGGGAGGGTGATGAGTGGAAGACAGCCATGTTCACGCCACTGGGGACCTACGAATATAGAGTTATGCCTTTTGGATTGCAAAATGGCTCCCACGTTTTTCAAGCATTTATGCATCACGTGTTGGCGGGACTTCTCTACAAGACGTGCGTCTGTTTCTTAGATGACATCCTGATCTTTTCGGAGTCGCAGCAGGAGCATGACAAACACGTCAAGGAAGTGCTGAGCAGGCTAAAGCAACATAGGCTCTACGCCAAGCTGGAGAAGTGCCAATTCGACGTGACGGAGGTGGATTTTCTGGGCTACAAGCTGTCTGACAAGGGGCTCGCCATGGACAGCGCCAAGGTTCGAGCGGTGTTGGATTGGAAGAGCCCGCGCAACCGGAAGGAGGTCCAACGGTTTGTCGGCTTTGCGAACTTCTATCGCAAGTTTATCAAGGGCTTCGCGATGCAGACGGCGGCCATCACTGACACGCTTAGCTCCAAGAAAAAGAAGTTCATTTGGACAGAGCAGGCGGAGCAGTCCTTTCAGGCACTCAAGCGTCTCTTCGCGTCGGAAGAGCAGCTGCTTCATGTCAACCCCAGCAAGCCGATGAGGGTGGAGACAGACGCTTCGGACAGAGCCGTGGGGGCGGTCCTGCTGCAGAAAGACCCGCAGGGGGTGTGGCGACCGGGAGCGTTTTACTCCAGGAAGCTCAGCAAGTCCGAGCAGAACTACACCATATGGGACAGGGAGTTGCTGGCCATTCACGCAGCGTTCAAGGCGTGGAGGCACTTTCTGATCGGCGCCAAGCACACGGTGCAGGTTTGCACGGACCACAAGAATCTAGAGCACTGGCGCACGGCACAGTTCCTGAATCAGAGGCAGATACGTTGGGCTGAGTTCTTTGCGAACTTCGACTTCCGAATAGAGTATGTCCCGGGGGACACCAACATCATGGCAGACGCTCTCTCCCGTAAGCCACAGTATCTGGAGGACGCAACACCAGCGGCCGCCATGCACATCTTCGCACCGACAGTGTGGGCGTGCGCCGCGGCGACCGTGGACCTAGAGGCGGTGCGACGAGCGTTGCAGGGGGACTCCTTCGCACGAGCAAAGATGGCAGAGGTGCACAGGGGCAAGGCAGCGGCCGACGGTTTCCAGCTACGAGATGGATTGCTCATCCGTAAAGGGGCCATCTACGTGCCGGGAGACGAACTTCGAGCCAAGGTGCTGCAGCAGCTGCACGACGCGCCCACGGCCGGGCACTTTGGCAAGGAGAAGACGGTGGAATTAGTAGCCAGGGATTTCTGGTGGCCTGGAATGAGAGGGGAGGTCGCAGACTACGTGGCGAGGTGTGACACCTGCCAGAGGGCCAAACCGGTGCACAAACCGCCGGCCGGACTGTTGGAACCGCTGCAAACTCCGGTCGAACCTTGGGAAAGGGTGGCCCTGGACTTTGTCACGGATCTGCCCAGCTCAAGGGGCAAGACGGCAGTGCTGGTGGTGGTGGACCTGTTTTCCAAGATGGCCCATTTCATTCCGTGTGCTAAGGTGGCCACGGCGGAGCAAACCGCCAAACTGTTCATAGACCACGTGTTCAAGGTTCACGGTCTGCCACGGTCTATTCTGTCCGACCGGGGGCGGCAGTTCATCTCGAATTTCTGGCAGAAGCTGATGGGCTTCCTGAACGTCAAGATCAACCTGGCGTCGGCGAGACACCCGCAGACCAACGGGCAAGCGGAGCGGGTCAATGCCATCATGCAGCAGTACCTGAGATGTTATGCAAATCAACAGCCTGCGACGTGGGTGGATTACCTGCCGCTTGCCGAATTCGCCTACAACAACACGAAGCACGTGTCCACGGGGGTTACGCCGTTCTTCGCCAACAACGGGAGACACCCCAGAACCTTCCCGGGACTGGAAAGAATGGAGGAGGGGGAGCCGCAGACAGCAGATGCGTTCGCGTCGGAGCTGCAGGAAGTCCACGATCAGCTGAGGCGCCACCTGGAGCTGGCCAAGCACGCATACAAGGTACAAGCAGACAAGCACAGAAGGGTTGGAGAAGAGCTCCACGTGGGAGACTGGGTTTGGTTAGCAGCCCACGCAGTGCCGGCCAGGTCGTTGGCCAAGAAGAAACTAGGGCATAAGCAACTGGGGCCCTACCAAGTCGAAGAACAGGTCAACCCGGTAGCTTTCAGACTGGCACTTCCGGAGGGTTCCAGGATGCATCCGGTATTCCACAGATCGGTGCTCACTCCCTACAAGGCACCGCACAGGTTCCAGGAACCCGGAACGGCGCCGAGTCCGGCCAGAGACAGAACACGGCACGCGGGAGTGGCACAGAAGGAGCGCATCAACGAAGTCACGGAGATTTTGGACTCCAGATGGGGGGAAGAGGGGGTAGAATACTTTCTCGCCAAGGAGGGCACCCCGGCCAGTGCGAACAGCTGGGTGCCGGGCTACGCCTTAGACGAACCTCTGCTCAAAGACGAGTTTCATGCCCTCTTCCCACATAGACCTATGCCAGCAGACTTTTTCGACGACTGGCTTTTCACGCCCACGCTTTCGGCCAGCACGTTCCGGGGGTTCGACTCGGACGAGGAACCGACACGAGACGTCCGTTCCCCGGAGGGGTCACCCTCGGGATCCGCCTCGGAACCCTCGTATTGGTGGGACGATAGGCCAGAGGAGCAGTTCCGCAGAAAGTGGCTGGAATGCTCAGGACGAGCAACGCCGCCAGGAGGAAGTGAGGGAGAGACGGACATGGACATTTTCGGGGACGACCCTGGTTTCGAGCACGGCGGCACAGAGATGGAAGCGGAGGTGACCGTCGTCGACGAGAGCAGGGAGGAAGAACCGGAAGACTTCAGATGGAGGCCCGCCACGGGAAGCGACCGATATCCGACGTTCGTCCCTTTGCAACAGCAGCCCCCAGCTCCAGCACCGGAAGGAGGGGAGGGGGGAATGGGGGGCTTCGAGGGGGGGATGGATGTCAGGGGTTTAGGAGCAGAGGCACGGGCAAGGGAGGAAACAGAGAGCGAAGGGGAGGAGGCAGAAGAAAAGATGAGTGATGACGACGACCCGAGATCTCCTAGTCTTTCCAGTGAATCAGAGGATTCACAGAAAGGAGCACCAGTGGCCAGGGCAAGGGGGGAGTCAAGGGGGGCACCCCAGGAAGATAGAGCCAGAAGGGACTCAGGGGAGAGCAGCTGGAAATCGGGACCAGCGTCACCGCCAGGAAGCAGGGAAGAGGAAGGGAGCCAGGGGGGAAGCGCTGGCAGCTCACCACAGGAGGGAGGGCATGAGTCAGGAGTGGCCACACCTCCATCGGGGAGCGAAGAAACGGTTAAGAGGAAGGTGGAAGGTTGGGCGCGCGCGCCAAGTTCAAATGCAGAGGAAGGCGGCGCAGTAAGCAGCCCCGAAAGGGAACCAGGTCCTAAAGCCCGGCGCAAGGAGGCAGGAGGGTCCGGGTCAGCGTCAGAAGAATCCCGGAAGGAGGAGGCCCCGGGGGGTAGAGGGACCCAGAGGAGGACAGTCAGGCGGAAAAGGTGGAGCAAGGCTAGGCTATTAAGCTGGTGCTCACGGGGCGGAGACTCAGACGGAGCTTCGCCGATCTAGCTACTAGACGTAGAGTTTGCGCGCAGCAGCGTGAGAATGGAAACTGTAATTCAATAAAGACTTTTCCTTAATGATCGCTGGCTAGCGTGATCCTCTGTGAGCTAGGATCTTCAAGCAGCTCTGACAGCCATATTTCCGCATCCATATGCGTAGAAAGAAGAGGAATAAGTTTCGATTGGGCTTATTTCAATTCATAGAATCATAGTTGGAATTTACATGGTGTTTTTTGGGTGAGCACCAGAATCACCCCCAAACAAAGCAATAAGGTGTTTTGCGTTCCATCTACGTAGAAAGAAGATGAAAACGCTCTGATTGGGTTTATTTCAAATAGCTGTTTTTGGGGTTAGAATGCACATTCAACCAAAAATCACAGAGCGAAATGTTATCAGCCCAAATCAAGCATAGGTGTTTTAGTTAATAGAAAGAGTTCAAATGCAGAGGAAGGCGGCGCAGTAAGCAGCCCGGAAAGGGAACCAGGTCCTAAAGCCCGGCGCAAGGAGGCAGGAGGGTCCGGGTCAGCGTCAGAAGAATCCAGGAAGGAAGAAACCCCGGGGGGTAGAGGGACCCAGAGGAGGACAGTCAGGCGGAAAAGGTGGAGCAGGGCTAGGATATTAAGTTGGTGCACAAGGGGCGGAGACTCAGACGGAGCTTCGCCGATCTAGCTACTAGACGTAGAGTTGCGCGCAGCAGCGTGAGAATGGAAACTGCAATTCAATAAAGACTGTTACTTAATGATCGCTGGCTAGCGTGATCCTCTGTGAGCTAGGATCTTCAAGCAGCTCTGACAATGGTGTTTTGTCATTTTAGGCTCATTACACTCACTTGGCGATTTGTGGGTCAATGTACATTAGAACCAAAGAACACGACTTTGAAATAAGCGCAATCCAAGATTCTTCTTTCTATGTAGATGGTATCCAAAACAACCTGTTTTGCTTTGTTGATGCTTATGCCACTTCGATTTGCAGTTTGTGGGTCAATGAATACCGAAATGCAATCCAAGCTTATTTGTCCTCTTTCGATTGAGATTAACTTAAACACCTATGGTTGATTTTGGCTGATAACAAACATTTCACTGCGATTTTTGGTTGAATGTGCATTCTTTTTGCTTTGGTTGTGTGATTCTAGTGCAAACCCAAAAAACACCATGCAAATTCAAATAAGCCCTCTCGAAGCTTATTCGTCTTCTGGAAGAAGTATATGGAAGAGGAATGGTGTTTCTTTATTTTGGTCGCATTACATTCACTTTGCCATTTTGGGGTAAATGTGCATTAACACCAAAGAACAATACTTTTTATTAAGCGAAATCCAAGATTCTTCTTTCTATGTAGACGGAACCCAAAACAACCTGTTTTGCGTTGATTATGCTTATGATACTTCGATTTTCTATTTGTGGGTGAATGAAAACCGAGTGCAATCCAAGCTTCTTCTCCCTCTTTCAATTGAGATGAACCAAAACACCCATGCTTGATTTGGGCTGATAACATACATTTCGCTCTGCGATTTTTGGTTGAATGTGCATTGTAACCCCAAAAACACTTATTTGAAATAAGCCCAATCAGAGCGTTTTCATCTTCTTCCTATTTAGATGGAATCCAGAAGACCTTTCTGCTTTGGTAGTGTGATTCTGGTGCAAACAGAAGGGGAGGGAAACGGGCGGAAGAGCCTGTGCTGCCGCCATCTTGGGCGAGGGCAGTGGTACCCGGAAGGAGGTGCCACCGGAGGAGAGGCAAGAGGACAGGAAGGGGAGGGAAACGGGCGGAAGAGCCTGTGCTGCCGCCATCTTGGGCGAGGGCAGGGGTACCGGAAGGAGATGCCACCGGAGGAGAGGCAAGCGGACAGGAAGGGGAGGGAAACGGGCGGAAGAGCCTGTGCTGCCGCCATCTTGGGCGAGGTCAGGCGTACCGGAAGGAGGTGCCACCGGAGGAGAGGCAAGCTGACAGGAAGGGGAGGGAAACGGGCGAAAGAGGCGCTGCGACCTTGGGCCAGCAGAGACGTGCCGAGCCAGGCTGGCCCTCTCTCTTTCTCCCGCCCACTCTCTCTCGACCCCGCTCTCCCCAGGGGGCAGCCCTGCCCCCCGCCCCGCCCTCACCTGCCTTTCTCCCCCAGTGGCCTTCCTCTCGTGCCCCTTGGCGGAGGGATGGGGCGGGTGGGCCGCGGAAGTTTATATACAAGAATATACATACCTAGATATAGGTGTCCGTTTGTAAATAAATAAAAATAAAACGGATATATGTATATGTGTGTGTATATATGCAGTGCTTCTTTTCTAAAAAAAATGATTGGGGGTACTCTCATTTTGACTCAAGAAAATCGCCATTTTTTAGTTCAAACCGGGAAAAATAAATACAGTAAATGGACAAAAGTACATTCACAAAATGTTTTATGCATTCCTCTGTGCCCCCCCCCCCAGAAAAAAGCACTGTATATGTTCTGCCAAGGGCAGGGTTATTTCTGGATCTGGAGCCAATAAGCACACCAGTGGATGAAGAATAAGCAATGCTTTATTTGCATAAGGTTTTTTTTTTATAATAAATTTTATTGATTTTCCATGCAATTATACATTTTTATCCAAAATACAACAAATTATCTCCTTTTTTGAACTTCCTTCAGCGTCTCTGATAATCATCCATATTTATAACTTTAATTACACATTCCCTTCTTTCGTATTGCCATTATACCTCCCTTCCCCCACTATTTCATATTAACAATATTTCTCTATTTTTACAGTGCCTCTTGAAATCCCACTAGAGTTGTGTTCACGCCGCATACGTTTTTCAGATAGGAACTTTCAGTAGGAACTTTCCCCAGTCTTCGATGAACTTTTGGTCTTTGGTGTATCTGATTTTCCCAGTTAATTTGTCCAATTCCGCATAATCTGTCAATTTCAGTCTCCATTCTTTTATCGTCGGTATTTCCTCTTGCTTCCATTTCTGGGCCAACAAGATTCTGGCTGCCGTTGCTGCATATTGAAAGAGTTTACAGTCTTTTCTTCTTATGTCCTTTCCTAAGATCTCTAAAAGAAAAGAAAAGCCTCCGGTTTTTTTGCAAAAGTCAGTGGCGTAGCGTCAGCACCCGGGGCAAGGCAAGTAATTTGCGCCCCCTAACCCGTGGATTTGCGCCCCCTAACCCGTGGATTTGTGCCCCCTAACCCGTGGATTTGCGCCCCCTAACCCGTGGATTTGCGCCCCCTAACCCTAACCCCCAGATGTTGCGCCCGGTGCGGCCGGCCCCCCCTGCACCCCCCACGCTACGCCACTGGCAAAAGTATATCTTAACAGTTTTTTCATTTTATTGTATATCATTTCCCAAAAGCTTTTCACTTTCTTATTCCCACCACACATGAAAGAACGTCCCTTCTTTTTCTTTACATTTCCAACATTTGTTACACGTTGTACCCCTGACACACGTCTTATACATCTTTGCTAACTTTACAGGTGTGATGTACTGTCAGGGGTTTAGGAGCAGAGGCACGGGCAAGGGAGGAAACAGAGAGCGAAGGGGAGGAGGCAGAAGAAAAGATGAGTGATGACGACGACCCGAGATCTCCTAGTCTTTCTAGTGAATCAGAGGATTCACAGAAAGGAGCACCAGTGGCCAGGGCAAGGGGGGCACCCCAGGAAGATAGAGCCAGAGGGGACTCAGGGGGGAGCAGCTGGAAATCGGGACCAGCGTCACCGCCAGGAAGCAGGGAAGAGGAAGGGAGCCAGGGGGGAAACGCTGGCAGCTCACCACAGGAGGGAGGGCATGAGTCAGGAGTGGCCACACCTCCATCGGGGAGCGAAGAAACGGTTAAGAGGAAAGTGGAAGGTTGGGCGCGCGCGCCAAGTTCAAATGCAGAGGAAGGCGGCGCAGTAAGCAGCCCCGAAAGGGAACCAGGTCCTAAAGCCCGGCGCAAGGAGGCAGGAGGGTCCGGGTCAGCGTCAGAAGAATCCCGGAAGGAAGAAGCCCCGGGGGGTAGAGGGACCCAGAGGAGGACAGTCAGGCGGAAAAGGTGGAGCAAGGCTAGGATATTAAGTTGGTGCACACGGGGCGGAGACTCAGACGGAGCTTCGCCGATCTAGCTACTAGACGTAGAGTTTGCGCGCAGCAGCGTGAGAATGGAAACTGTAATTCAATAAAGACTTTTACTTAATGATCGCTGGCTAGCGTGATCCTCTGTGAGCTAGGATCTTCAAGCAGCTCTGACAGTAAGCTCCGTCTCTTCATTGTGGGCATCTACAGCCTCGAGGAGGGGAGAGAAACAGGTGCCTACTAGCGAGCTCACGAACGGCAGACGACATGACGGCTGAGCAGCAGATAGAGGACCTCAGAAAAGCAGTGGCACAACTGAACGCCGAGGTTCTCGCATCCAGGAAGAGAGAGGAGGAGGCAGCTGCCGCCTGCAGGGATCTCCAGGTCAGGTTAGACGTGCTGACAAAGCAGACACCCCGGCAGGAGGGAATTGGGTTGGCGAGACGGACAGGCGGGCTAGTCTCTCACTTCGATGGGAACCTGCAACAGTATCCCAACTTTAGAGCCGACGTACTGTGCGCACTGCAACTGCTGCATAAAGACTTTAGAGATGAACAAGAGAGAGTGGGGTTCATCATGTCCCATCTGCATGGGGATGCGAAAGCATGGCTACGCAATTTATGGAGAGATAAGGATCCGGCGCTCCAGAATGCGGATGCCTTTATTAAAGCGATGGATGGGTGCTTTTTATCAAGTATTGACGTGGATCTTGCACGGAAGGAGGTGCATGGGCTGAGACAAGGGAGGGCCAGCGTCAGGCAGTATCATGCCCGCTTTTTCGCCTTGGTCAGTGCCCTGGAATGGGACAGAGATTCGGCTCCTGTAAGAGACCTCTTTTGGGAGGGGCTGCACAACTCGATTAAAGATGAGATCGCGAGGGGGGAGAGACCCCGAACCACCCAGGAGGTCGTTCAGAGGGCACTGGCAGTGGGGGTGAGGCTGGAAGGACGTCCGTGGAGCAAGGACGAAGGGCGTGGAGGGCGCGAACCAGCCGGGGGCCCCTCCTTCCTTCCCAGAGAAGCAGCGCGGGCGCAATCCACGCCTCCGCCAGGAGGAGGAGCCGAACCTATGGAGGTTGGAGGTGCAAGGGCTCAGTCAGCAACCAGAGCCCTAGCACCGGCAGCAGTGAAAGCGAAGCCTCCTAGAGGGAACAGGAAGTGTTACGTCTGTGAGGAACCAGGGCATATGGCAAAAGAGTGTCCCCAGAGGCCCCACAAGCTCACTGCAGCCTCAGCAATGGTGACTGCAGCAACGCAGCAAGGAGGACCACAGCAGGGAAACGACGCAGTCTGGCTGGAGGAAGAGGCACTGGGGCCCAGCCAGACGTGTTAGTGACGCAGTCCCCAGAGATTTTACAGCCCGTGAACCCCCTCCCGCCCAAACCAGTAGTGAGGCTCACAGCATCTCTCCAGCTGCCCAATGGAATCACCATAGACGTGCCAATCACCATTGACTCAGGCAGCAATGCGGACTTTATAGGGCAGGACTTTGTCGACAGGCACGCTGTGCAGTTGCTGCCGGCCACACTGCCCCTGCAGGTTGTCACGGTGGATGGCAGGGAGCTGCTCGGGGGGCAAGTGGTGAAGCAGACGCCACCAATGGTGATGCGCCTTGGGAATCACAGAGAAATCATCAGCTTCAACGTCACTCAACTATCTGACACGCCCGTTGTATTGGGCATGAGTTGGCTGGACAAGCACAGCCCAACGATGGCTTGGTACCAGAGGCAGCTGACCTTCGGCTCTTCCTTTTGTGCTGAACACTGCATCGTGCCCAGGCAGGAAGGAGAGGAAGAGGAGTCACAGCTGCTGCTAGGCACGCTGCAAGCGATTCCCCACAAGTACGCTGAATTTTTGGAAGTTTTCTGCGAGAAGGAGGCAGACAGGCTACCCCCTCACAGACCATATGACTGCAAAATTGACCTGCTGCCGGGGGCGGCGCTGCCTAAAGGGAGACTGTATTCCATGTCAGAGGACGAACTGCAAGAACTCAAGGAGTTCATTGATCATAATTTGCAGCGCGGCTTCATCCGGGAGTCCAGGGCAGTGGGGGGCAGTCCCGTATTCTTTGTTAAGAAGCGGGACACGCCCCAAAAGAGACTCGTAGTGGATTACAGGATTTTGAACAGTGTGACTAGGCCATCGGACTTCCCCATGCCCCGAATTGACGACCTCCTCGCAAAGGTACGGAAGGGCAGAGTGTTCACCAAGTTGGACCTGCGGGGGGCGTACAACCTCATTCGCATGCGGGAGGGTGATGAGTGGAAGACAGCCATGTTCACGCCACTGGGGACCTACGAATATAGAGTTATGCCTTTTGGATTGCAAAATGGCTCCCACGTTTTTCAAGCATTTATGCATCACGTGTTGGCGGGACTTCTCTACAAGACGTGCGTCTGTTTCTTAGATGACATCCTGATCTTTTCGGAATCGCAGCAGGAGCATGACAGACACGTCAAGGAAGTGCTGAGCAGGCTAAAGCAACATAGGCTCTACGCCAAGCTGGAGAAGTGCCAATTTGACGTGCCGGAGGTGGATTTTCTGGGCTACAAGCTGTCTGACAAGGGGCTCGCCATGGACAGCGCCAAGGTTCGAGCGGTGTTGGATTGGAAGAGCCCGCGCAACCGGAAGGAGGTCCAACGGTTTGTCGGCTTTGCGAACTTCTATCGCAAGTTTATCAAGGGCTTCACGATGCAGACGGCGGCCATCACTGACACGCTTAGCTCCAAGAAAAAGAAGTTCATTTGGACAGAGCAGGCGGAGCAGTCCTTTCAGGCACTCAAGCGTCTCTTCGCGTCGGAAGAGCAGCTGCTTCATGTCAACCCCAGCAAGCCGATGAGGGTGGAGACAGACGCTTCGGACAGAGCCGTGGGGGCGGTCCTGCTGCAGAAAGACCCGCAGGGGGTGTGGCGACCGGGAGCGTTTTACTCCAGGAAGCTCAGCAAGTCCGAGCAGAACTACACCATCTGGGACAGGGAGTTGCTGGCCATTCACGCAGCGTTCAAGGCGTGGAGGCACTTTCTGATCGGCGCCAAGCACACGGTGCAGGTTTGCACGGACCACAAGAATCTAGAGCACTGGCGCACGGCACAGTTCCTGAACCAGAGGCAGATACGTTGGGCTGAGTTCTTTGCGAACTTCGACTTCCGAATAGAGTATGTCCCGGGGGACACCAACATCATGGCAGACGCTCTCTCCCGTAAGCCACAGTATCTGGAGGACGCAACGCCAGCGGCAGCCATGCACATCTTCGCACCGACAGTGTGGGCGTGCGCCGCGGCGACCGTGGACCTAGAGGCGGTGCGACGAGCGTTGCAGGGGGACTCCTTCGCACAAGCAAAGATGGCAGAGGTGCAAAGGGGCAAGGCAGCGGCCGACGGTTTCCAGCTAAGAGATGGATTGCTCATCCGTAAAGGGGCCATCTACGTGCCGGGAGACGAACTTCGAGCCAAGGTGCTGCAGCAGCTGCACGACGCGCCCACGGCCGGGCACTTTGGCAAGGAGAAGACGGTGGAATTAGTAGCCAGGGATTTCTGGTGGCCTGGAATGAGAGGGGAGGTCGCAGACTACGTGGCGAGGTGTGACACCTGCCAGAGGGCCAAACCAGTGCACAAACCGCCGGCCGGACTGTTGGAACCGCTGCAAACTCCGGTCGAACCTTGGGAAAGGGTGGCCCTGGACTTTGTCACGGATCTGCCCAGCTCAAGGGGCAAGACGGCAGTGCTGGTGGTGGTGGACCTGTTTTCCAAGATGGCGCATTTCATTCCGTGTGCTAAGGTGGCCACGGCGGAGCAAACCGCCAAACTGTTCATAGACCACGTGTTCAAGGTTCACGGTCTGCCACGGTCTATTCTGTCCGACCGGGGGCGGCAGTTCATCTCGAATTTCTGGCAGAAGCTGATGGGCTTCCTGAACGTCAAGATCAACCTGGCGTCGGCGAGACACCCGCAGACCAACGGGCAAGCGGAGCGGGTCAATGCCATCATGCAGCAGTACCTGAGATGTTATGCAAATCAACAGCCTGCGACGTGGGTGGATTACCTGCCGCTTGCCGAGTTCGCCTACAACAACACGAAGCACGTGTCCACGGGGGTCACGCCGTTCTTCGCCAACAACGGGAGGCACCCCAGAACCTTCCCGGGACTGGAAAGAATGGGGGAGGGGGAGCCGCAGACAGCAGATGCGTTCGCGTCGGAGCTGCAGGAAGTCCACGATCAGCTGAGGCGCCACCTGGAGCTGGCCAAGCACGCATACAAGGTACAAGCAGACAAGCACAGAAGGGTTGGAGAAGAGCTCCACGTGGGAGACTGGGTTTGGTTAGCAGCCCACGCAGTGCCGGCCAGGTCGTTGGCCAAGAAGAAACTAGGACATAAACAACTGGGGCCCTACCAAGTCGAAGAGCAGGTCAACCCGGTAGCTTTCAGACTGGCACTTCCGGAGGGTTCCAGAATGCATCCGGTATTCCACAGATCGGTGCTCACTCCCTACAAGGCACCAGGAACCCGGAACGGAGGGTTCCAGAATGCATCCGGTATTCCACAGATCGGTGCTCACTCCCTACAAGGCACCAGGAACCAGGTTCCAGGAACCCGGAACGGCGCCGAGTCCGGCCAGAGACAGAACAGGGCACGCGGGAGTGGCACAGAAGGAGCGCATCAACGAAGTCACGGAGATTTTGGACTCCAGATGGGGGGAAGAGGGGGTAGAATACTTTCTCGCCAAGGAGGGCACCCCGGCCAGTGCGAACAGCTGGGTGCCGGGCTACGCCTTAGACGAACCTCTGCTCAAAGACGAGTTTCATGCCCTCTTCCCACATAGACCTATGCCAGCAGACTTTTTCGACGACTGGCTTTTCACGCCCACGCTTTCGGCCAGCACGTTCCGGGGGTTCGACTCGGACGAGGAACCGACACGAGACGTCCGTTCCCCGGAGGGGTCACCCTCGGGATCCGCCTCAGAACCCTCGTATTGGTGGGACGATAGGCCAGAGGAGCAGTTCCGCAGAAAGTGGCTGGAATGCTCAGGACGAGCAACGCCGCCAGGAGGAAGTGAGGGAGAGACGGACATGGACATTTTCGGGGACGACCCTGGTTTCGAGCACGGCGGCACAGAGATGGAAGCGGAGGTGACCGTCGTCGACGAGAGCAGGGAGGAAGACCCGGGAGAGTTCAGATGGAGGCCCGCCACGGGAAGCGACCGATATCCGACGTTCGTCCCTTTGCAACAGCAGCCCCCAGCTCCAGCACCGGAAGGAGGGGAGGGGGGAATGGGGGGCTTCGAGGGGGGGATGGATGTCAGGGGTTTAGGAGCAGAGGCACGGGCAAGGGAGGAAACAGAGAGCGAAGGGGAGGAGGCAGAAGAAAAGATGAGTGATGACGACGACCCGAGATCTCCTAGTCTTTCTAGTGAATCAGAGGATTCACAGAAAGGAGCACCAGTGGCCAGGGCAAGGGGGGCACCCCAGGAAGATAGAGCCAGAGGGGACTCAGGGGGGAGCAGCTGGAAATCGGGACCAGCGTCACCGCCAGGAAGCAGGGAAGAGGAAGGGAGCCAGGGGGGAAGCGCTGGCAGCTCACCACAGGAGGGAGGGCATGAGTCAGGAGTGGCCACACCTCCATCGGGGAGCGAAGAAACGGTTAAGAGGAAAGTGGAAGGTTGGGCGCGCGCGCCAAGTTCAAATGCAGAGGAAGGCGGCGCAGTAAGCAGCCCCGAAAGGGAACCAGGTCCTAAAGCCCGGCGCAAGGAGGCAGGAGGGTCCGGGTCAGCGTCAGAAGAATCCCGGAAGGAAGAAGCCCCGGGGGGTAGAGGGACCCAGAGGAGGACAGTCAGGCGGAAAAGGTGGAGCAAGGCTAGGATATTAAGTTGGTGCACACGGGGCGGAGACTCAGACGGAGCTTCGCCGATCTAGCTACTAGACGTAGAGTTTGCGCGCAGCAGCGTGAGAATGGAAACTGTAATTCAATAAAGACTTTTACTTAATGATCGCTGGCTAGCGTGATCCTCTGTGAGCTAGGATCTTCAAGCAGCTCTGACATGTACCATCTGTAAAACATTTTCATAACATTTTCTTTCAGCGCCGTGCATGCAGTAAATTTTATATTCTCTTTCCACAATTTTTCCCATTCATCAAATTGAATATTATACCCAAAATCTTTGGCCCACTGTATCATTACCGATTTAACCTCTTCATCTTTCGTATGCCATTCCAACAATATCTTATACATTTTTGACCGAGTTTTATATTAATTGTTTATTATGTCTATTTGAAATTTAGATTCTTTTTCTACATAACCCCTTTCTTTTAAGTCTTTTTTAAACATTTCATTTACTTGAAAGTAATGCAACCAATCATATACATAATCTTTAACTTGTTCAAATGGTTTCAATTTCCATTTTCCTCCTTCTTTAATTACCAATTCACCATATGTACTCCAATTACCACTCATATTAATTTTCTTAACACTCATTACCTCCAGCGGAGATAGCCAATAAGGGACTTTTGGCTCCAATATATTTTTGTATCTATCCCATACTTCTATTAAAGAACTCCTGAAAATGTGGTTTCCCGCTCAGGCTTGTGCGATTTTGAATATGACACCTGAAGCTGGAGGATGCCCCACGGCGATTGGTGGAGCTGGGATTGGGCTGAGGTGGGTGATGAAGGTGGGGCTCACACAAGGCACCCCTAAGTGTCCGGGTCAGGAGGGATGACCATTGAGTGCCTCCAGCTCACAACCCTGTGTGGTGGGCTGAGGGGATGGGAATGAATCATCCCAATAACAATTTACACCCGGCTGGGTGTGAACGGAGCTGATTCAGCCCTCTCTTTCTCTCCCGATAAGTATTTTCTATTTTCTAGGGTGCTAGTCTCCGTCCAGGTGGGCGCCGTGCCACCCGCCTCGCAAGCGAGACTCTTCCGCTACCACTACCAGCTTTCCAGGGAGAAAGTGGCAAGTCAGGGTTTGCTTGGGCCAATGGAACTCCCTGCCAAAGGAAGAGCCTCCGGCACTTGAATCCACTGCCCACCTGACTCTTCTTTTCATCTCTCAGCTGGCACCGAGTTCTGGTTGGGCCTGGCAAGAGGAGAAGCTTCTGGTCGACAGCGGTGGCAAGTTTCAGGCAAGCCTTCTCAGAAAGTTTGGGGGCTGTGGGACTGCCTGCCACTGGAGTTGCTATAATAATGAATTTTCCTTATGTTATTCCTGTTAAACTCCTTTTAAAGGTGACAGTGTTTGTCCACTTTTGGGACTGCCTGCCACTGGATGCCCTATAAAGATATGGGGCTTTTCAGCATGAAAAAGAAATCCCAATGACCCCTTTGGGACTCACTGCTACAGTGCCGGGGGGGCTTTGGAACTCCCTGCCACTTTGAAATGCCTCTCTGGGCGAGGCGTTCAGCAGGTGGTGGGTTCGAATTCCTCCCTGGCAGGAATGCAGACTTAAAGCTGCTAGTCTGAACCCGTGTCTTGCGGTGGACAACATAGCGTACGCAGCCGGAGGTGGGTGCGAGGAGCAGTGCCAGGGGAGCAGCAAGGAAGGTGAAGAAGCCCAGCAATTGGTGGATCCAGGGTTTGAGAGACAGTATTTTTGCACGGCTTCTTTCCGGCCAGAGCAAAGAAAAGTGACCATGAGAGTAGAGATAATTTATTAAATTTATCTGCTTTATCTGGTTCAATAATTATAATAATTATAATTATTATTTAATTATATATTCTAATTTTAATAATTACAATTACAATAAGAAAAGTAATCAAAATTACAATAAGAAATATTGCAATCATTATTATAATTATAATCACGATAGCAATTTTTCTTTCTAAACACACAGACACAGGTAGAAGCCCAGAATGGTAGAGCTAGAAGGGACCCTGGTGGTCATCCAGTCCAATCCCCTGCAATGCATAGACACACAGGCACATACTTTCTGCCCCCAGGGAGCAGAGGCCCCACCCTGCCTTGGGGGGTGCCGTCACTTTGCATTTGTAGGACCGGGTCTGGATTGCGGAGCTGCCCGTTGGTGGACTAACAGGCTCGCCCCCTTCTCCCAAGAAGCCTGCCCAGAAAAGAGAAGTCTGCCTCAGAGATAGTAGTATGCCCAGAGACAGCCTGTTGGTTGGTTAACAGTAAAGGTAAGGTAAAGTATAATAAGCCTAAAGAAAGCAAAACAGGTTGTTTTGGGTTCCGTCTACATAGAAAGAAGAATCTTGGATTTTGCTTATTAAAAAGTCGTGTTCTTTGGTGTTAATGCACATTTACCCAAAAATCGCAAAGTGAATGTAATGCGACCAAAATAAAGAAACACCATATTTCCTCTTCCATATGCTTCTTCCAGAAGACGAATAAGCTTCGAGAGGGCTTATTTGAATTTGCATGGTGTTTTTTGGGTTTGCACTAGAATCACACAACCAAAGCAAAAAGAATGCACATTCAACCAAAAATCGCAGTGAAATGTTTGTTATCAGCCAAAATCAAACATAGGTTGTTTAACTTAATCTCAATCGAAAGAGGACGAATAAGCTTGGATTGCATTTCGGTATTCATTTACCCACAAACTGCAAATCGAAGTGTCATAAGCATAAACAAAGCAAAACAGGTTGTTTTGGATACCATCTACATAGAAAGAAGAATCTTGGATTGCGCTTATTTCAAAGTCGTGTTCTTTGGTTCTAATGTACATTGACCCACAAATCGCCAAGTGAGTGTAATGAGCCTAAAATGACAAAACACCATATTTCCGCTTCTTTCTCCGCATATGGAAGACGCATAAGCTTCGACGCATAAGCTTCGAGGCTTATTTCAATTCACAGGGTGTTTTTTGGGTTTGCACTAGAATCACACAACCAAAGCAAAAAGAATACACATTCAACCAAAAATCGCAGAGTGAAATGTTTTTTATCAGCCAAAATCAACCATAGGTGTTTAAGTTCATCTCAATAGAAAGAACGAATAAGCTTGGATTGCTCTTTCGGTGTTCATTTACCCACAAATAACAAAGCAAAGTGTAATAAGCCTAAAGAAAGCAAAACAGGTTGTATTCGGTTCCATCTACATAGAAATAAGAATCTTGGATTTCGCTTATTTCAAAGTCGTGTTCTTTGGTATTAATGCACTTTTACCCAGAAATCGCAAAGTGTATGTAATGAGACCAAAATAACAAAACGCCATATTTCCGCATCCATATGCGTAGAAAGAAGAGGAATAAGTTTCGATTGGGCTTATTTCAATTCATAGAATCATAGTTGGAATTTACATGGTGTTTTTTGGGTGAGCACCAGAATCACCCCCAAACAAAGCAATAAGGTGTTTTGCGTTCCATCTACGTAGAAAGAAGATGAAAACGCTCTGATTGGGTTTATTTCAAATAGCTGTTTTTGGGGTTAGAATGCACATTCAACCAAAAATCACAGAGCGAAATGTTATCAGCCCAAATCAAGCATAGGTGTTTTAGTTAATAGAAAGAGGACAAATAAGCTTGGATTGCTCTTTCGGTGTTCATTCTCCCACCAACGGGCAGCTCCGCAATCCAGACCCGGTCCTACAAATGCAAAGTGACGGCACCCCGCAAGGCAGGGTGGGGGCTCTGCTCCCTGGGGGCAGAAAGAATCCATTAGTATGTCCTGTGTGTGCATTGCAGGGGATTGGACTGGATGACCACCAGGGTCCCTTCTAGCTCTACCATTCTGGGCTTCTACCTGTGTCTGTGTGTTTAGAAAGAAAAATTGCTATCGTGATTATAATTATAATAATGATTGCAATTTTTCTTATTGTAATTTTGATTACTTTTCTTATTGTAATTGTAATTATTAAAATTAGAATATATAATTGTCAGAGCCGCTTCCAGGTCCCAGCTCACAGAGGACCACGCTAGCCGGCAGTACTGTACAAAAGTCTTTATTAAGTTACAGTTTCAATTTCCAAGCCGCAGCGCGCAGCTCTACGTCTTAGAAGCTAGACCGGCGAAGCTCCGTCTGAGTCTCCGCCTCCTGTACACCAACTTAATACTCTAGCCTTGCTCCACCTCTTCCGTCTTTCCTTCCTCCTCTGGGTCCCTCTACCCCCCGTGGCCTCTTCCTTCCTGGACTCTTCTGACGCTGACCCCCCGGACTCTTCTCCCTCCTTGCGGCGGGCTTTAGGACCTGGCTCCCTATCCGGGCTGCTTACTGTGCCGCCTTCCTGTGTATTTGAACTTGGCGCGCGCGCCCAGCCTTCAACCTTCCTCTTGACCGTTTCCTCGCTCCCCGATGGAGGTGTGGCCAATCCTGACTCATGCCCTCCCGCTTGCGGCGAGCCGCCAGATCCCGATACCTGGGACCCCTCCACCCTACTGCGCTCTGGTGGGGAAGCTGGTCCCGATTTCCAACAGCTGCTCTCTGAGTCCCCTCTGGTCCCTTCTTCCTGGGGTGTCCCCCTAGGCGCCCCCCTTGCTCTGACCACTGGCGCCCCTTTCTGTGAATCTTCCGATTCACTGGAAAGACTCAGAGATCTGGGGCCGCTGTCATCGCTCATATTTCCTTCGGATTCCTCCCCCTCGCTCTCTGTTTCCTCCCTTTCCTGTGCCTCTGCTCCTGAACCCCTGACATCCATCCCCCCTTGAAGCCCCCCTTTCCCCCCTCCCCTCCTTCAGGTGTGGGTGCTGGGTGCTCCGTTGTTATGGGGGTGAGTGCCGGATACAGTTCGTTTCCCGTGGCGTACATCCAACTGGATAAGTCCTGCTCTTCCTCCTTGCCCTCGCCGACGTCGATCTCCTCTGCTTCCATCTCTGTGCCGCCGTGCTCGAACCCAAGGTCCTCCCTGAACACGTCCATGTCCGTCTCTCCCTCGGTCTCTTCTGGGTACGTTGCTCGCCCGGGACCCTCCAGCCATTTCCTGCGCCACTGCTCCTCTGGTCGATCATCCCACCAATACGAGGGTTCTGAGGCAGATCCCGAGGGTGACCCCTCCGGGGAACGTGTGTCCAGTGCCGGTTCCTCGTCCGAGTCGAACCCCTGGAACGTGCTGGCTGAAAGCGTGGGTGTGAAAAGCCAGTCGTCGAAAAACTCGGCTGGCATGGGCCTGTGTGGGAAGAGGGCATGAAACTCGTCTTTGAGCAGAGGTTCCTCCAAAGCGTAGCCCGGCACCCAGCTGTTGGCACTGGCTGAGGTGCCCTCTCTGGCGAGAAGGTATTCTACTCCCTCTTCCCCCCATCTTGAGTCTAAAATCTCTGTGACCTCGTTGATGGGCTCCCCCTCTGGCGACCCCCCCTGCGTGGTCCTTTCCCTGAGCGGGCTCGGTGCCGTCCCTGGCTCCTGAAATCTGTGAGGTGCCTTGTAGGGAGTGAGTACTGACCTATGGAAAACCAGATGCATCCTGGATCCCTCCGGAAGCGTCAGCCGGAAAGCCACCGGATTGATCTGTGCCTCGACTTGGTAGGGCCCTAGCTGCTTATGTCCGAGCTTCTTTTTCACTAACGATCTGGCCGGCACTGCCTGGGCTGCCAACCAAACCCAGTCTCCCACCTGTATTTCTTCCCCAACCCTCCTGTGTCTGTCAGCCTGCAGTTTGTATGCGTGCTTAGCTAGCTCTAACTGCCTTCGAAGCTGTTCGTGGACCTCCTGCAACTCTGACGCGAAGACGTCCGCTGCCTGTGGCTCCCCCTCCCCCACTCTCTGTAGTCCCGGGAAGGTTCTGGGATGCCTCCCATTGTTGGCGAAGAACGGCGTCACCCCCGTGGACACGTGCTTCGTGTTGTTGTAGGCGAACTCGGCGAGTGGCAGGTAGTCCACCCACGTTGCAGGCTGCTGATTTGCGTAACATCTCAGGTACTGCTGCATGATGGCATTGACCCGCTCCGCTTGTCCGTTGGTCTGCGGGTGTCTCGCCGACGCTAGGTTGATCTTGACATTCAGGATGCCCATCAGCTTCTGCCAGAAGTTCGAGATGAACTGTCGCCCCCGGTCGGACAGTATAGACCGTGGCAGACCGTGAACCTTGAACACGTGATCTATGAACAGTTTGGCGGTCTGTTCCGCCGTGGCCACTTTCGCACACGGAATGAAATGTGCCATTTTGGTGAACATGTCCACCACCACTAGCACTGCTGTCTTGCCCCTCGAGCTGGGCAGATCCGTGACAAAGTCCAGGGCCACCCTCTCCCACGGTTCGAGCGGAGTTTGCAGCGGTTCCAGCAGTCCCGCCGGCGGTTTATGCACTGTCTTAGCCCTCTGGCAGGTGTCGCACCTCGCGACGTAATCCGCGACTTCTCCCCGCATCTTGGGCCACCAGAAGTCTCTGGCGACTAATTCTGTCGTCTTCTCAGTGCCAAAGTGCCCGGCGGTGGGTGCGTCGTGCAACTGCTGCAGTACCTTAGCGCGGAGTTCGTCTCCCGGCACGTAGAGGGCCCCTTTGCGGATGAGCAACCCTTCGCGTATCTGGAACTCGTCGCCCTTCGCCGTGCCCCTGTGCACCTCCTCCATCTTCGCTTGTGCGAAGGAGTCTTCCTGCAGCGCGCGACGTACAGCATCCAGGTCTACGGTTGCCGAAGCGCACGCCCATGCTTCTGGTGCGAAAATGTGCTTGGCCGCCGCTGGCGTCGCCTCCTTGAGGTATTGCGGCTTCCTGGACAGTGCATCCGCCATGACGTTGTTGTCACCTGGGACGTACTCTATCCTGAAGTCGAAGTTCTGCAAAGAACTCCGCCCAACGTATGTGTCACAAGTGTGGGCATCTACAGCCTCGAGGAGGGGAGAGAAGCAGGTGCCTACCAGCGAGCTCACGAACGGCAGCCGACATGACGGCTGAGCAGCAGATAGAGGAACTCAGAAAAGCAGTGTCACAACTGAATGCAGAGGCTCTCGCATCCCGGAAGAGAGAGGAGGAGGCAGCTGCCGCCTGCAAGGATCTCCAAGTCAGGTTAGACGTGCTTACAAAGCAGACACCCAGACAGGAGGGAATTGGGTTGGCGAGACGTACAGGCGGTCTGGTCTCTCACTTCGATGGGAACCTGCAACAGTATCCCAACTTTAGAGCAGATGTACTGTGCGCACTGCAACTGCTGAATAAAGACTTTAGAGATGAGCAAGAGAAGGTGGGATTCATCATGTCCCATTTGCATGGGGATGCTAAAGCATGGCTGCGCAATCTATGGAGAGATAAGGATCCGGCGCTCCGAGATGCGGATGCCTTTATTAAAGCGATGGATGGGTGTTTTTTATCAAGCATTGACGTGGATCTTGCCCGGAAGGAGGTGCATGGACTAAGGCAAGGGAGGGCCAGCGTAAGGCAATATCATGCCCGCTTTTTCGCTTTGGTCAGTGCCCTGGAATGGGACAGAGATTCGGCCCCTGTGAGAGACCTCTTTTGGGAGGGGCTGCACAGCTCGATTAAAGATGAGATCGCGAGGGGGGAGCGACCCCGGACCACCCAGGAGGTCGTTCAGAGGGCACTGGCAGTGGGGGTGCGGCTGGAAGAACGTCCGTGGAGCAGGGACGGAGGGCGCGAACCAGTCAGGGGCCCCTCCTTCCTTCCCAGAGACGCAGCGCGGGCGCAATCCACGCCTCCACCAGGAGGAGGAGCGGAACCTATGGAGGTGGGAGGTGCACGGGCTCAGTCAGCAACCAGAGCCCTAGCACCGGCAGCAGTGAAAGCGAAGCCTCCTAGAGGGAACAGGAAGTGTTACGTCTGTGAGGAGCCAGGGCACATGGCGAAAGAGTGTCCCCAGAGGCCCCACAAGCTCACTGCAGCCTCAGCAATGGTGACTGCAGCGGCGCAGCAAGGTGGACCACAGCAGGGAAACGACGCAGTCTGGCTGGAGGAAGAGGCACTGGGGCCCAGCCAGACGTGTTAGTGACGCAGTCCCCAGAGATTTTACAGCCCGTGAACCCCCTCCCGCCCAAACCAGTAGTGAGGCTCACCGCATCTCTCCAGCTGCCCAATGGCATCACCATGGACGTGCCAATCACCGTGGACTCGGGCAGCAACGCGGACTTTATAGGGCAGGACTTTGTCGACAAACACGCTATACAGTTGCTGCCGGCCACACTGCCCCTGCAGGTTGTCACGGTGGATGGCAGGGAGCTGCTAGGGGGGCAAGTGGTGAAGCAGACGCCACCGATGGTGATGCGACTTGGGAATCACAGAGAAGTCATCAGCTTCAATGTCACTCAGCTATCGGATACGCCCATTGTATTGGGAATGAGTTGGCTGGACAAGCACAGCCCAACGCTGGCTTGGTACCAGAGGCAGCTGATCTTCGGCTCTTCCTTTTGTGCTGAACACTGCATCGTGCCCCGGCAGGAAGGAGAGGAAGAGGAGTCACAGCTGCTGCTAGGCACGCTGCAAGTGATTCCCCACAAGTACGCAGAATTTTTGGAAGTTTTCTGCGAAAAGGAGGCGGACAGACTACCCCCTCACAGACCATATGACTGCAAAATTGACCTGCTGCCGGGGGCGGCGCTGCCTAAAGGGAAACTGTATTCCATGTCAGAGGACGAACTGCAAGAACTCAAGGAGTTCATAGATCATAATTTGGAGCGCGGTTTCATCCGAGAGTCCAAGGCAGCGGGGGGCAGTCCTGTATTATTTGTTAAAAAGCGAGACACGCCCCAAAAAAGACTGGTTGTGGACTATCGCATTTTGAACAGTGGGACCAAGCCATCGGACTTCCCCATGCCCCGAATCGACGACCTCCTAGCGAAGGTGCGGAAGGGAAAAGTGTTCACCAAGTTGGACCTGCGAGGGGCGTACAACCTCATTCGCATGCGGGAAGGAGATGAGTGGAAGACGGCCATGTTCACGCCACTGGGGACCTACGAATATAGAGTTATGCCTTTTGGATTGCAAAATGGCTCCCACGTTTTTCAAGCTTTCATGCATCACGTGTTGGCGGGACTTCTCTACAAGACGTGCGTCTGTTTCTTAGATGACATCCTGATCTTTTCGGAATCGCAGCAGGAGCATGACGGGCACGTCAAGGAAGTGCTGCGCAGGCTAAAGCAACATAGGCTCTACGCCAAGCTGGAGAAGTGCCAATTTGACGTGACGGAGGTGGACTTTCTGGGCTACAAGCTGTCTGACAAGGGGCTCGCCATGGACAGCGCCAAGGTTCGAGCGGTGTTGGATTGGAAGAGTCCACGCAACCGGAAGGAGGTCCAACGGTTTGTCGGCTTCGCGAACTTCTATCGCAAGTTTATCAAAGGCTTTGCTATGCAGACAGCGGCCATCACAGACACGCTTAGCTCCAAGAAAAAGAAGTTCGTTTGGACAGAGCAGGCGGAGCAGTCCTTTCAGGCGCTCAAGCGTCTCTTCGCGTCGGAAGAGCAGCTGCTTCATGTCAACCCCAGCAGGCCGATGAGGGTGGAGACAGACGCCTCGGACAGAGCCGTGGGGGCGGTCCTGCTGCAGAAGGACCAGCAGGGGGTGTGGCGACCGGGAGCGTTTTACTCCAGGAAGCTCAGCAAGTCCGAGCAGAACTACACCATCTGGGACAGGGAGTTGCTGGCCATTCATGCAGCGTTCAAAGCGTGGAGGCACTTCCTGATCGGCGCCAAGCACACGGTGCAGGTTTGCACGGACCACAAGAATCTGGAGCACTGGCGCACGGCACAGTTCCTAAACCAGAGGCAGATACGTTGGGCTGAGTTCTTTGCGAACTTCGACTTCCGCATAGAGTATGTCCCGGGGGACACTAACATCATGGCGGACGCCCTCTCCCGTAAGCCACAGTATCTGGAGGACGCAACGCCAGCGGCCGCCATGCACATCTTCGCACCAACAGTGTGGGCGTGCGCCGCGGCCACCGTGGACCTGGAGGCGGTGCGACGAGCGTTGCAGTATGACTCCTTCGCGCAAACAAAGATGGCGGAGGTGCAAAGGGGCAAGGCTGCGGCCGACGGTTTCCAGCTACGAGATGGATTGCTCATCCATAAAGGGGCCATCTACGTGCCGGGAGACGACCTTCGCGCCAAGGTGCTTCGCGCCGGGCACTTTGGCAAGGAGAAGACAGTGGAATTAGTAGCCAGGGATTTCTGGTGGCCTGGAATGAGAGGGGAGGTCGCAGACTACGTGGCGAGGTGCGACACCTGCCAGAGGGCCAAGCCAGTGCACAGACCGCCGGCCGGACTGTTGGAACCGCTGCAAACTCCGGTCGAACCTTGGGAGAGGGTGGCTCTGGACTTTGTCACAGATCTGCCCAGCTCGAGAGGCAAGACGGCAGTGCTGGTGGTGGTGGACCTGTTTTCCAAGATGGCACATTTCATTCCGTGTGCGAAGGTGGCCACGGCGGAGCAAACCGCCAAACTGTTCATAGACCACGTGTTCAAGGTTCACGGTCTGCCACGGTCTATTCTGTCCGACCGGGGGCGGCAGTTCATCTCGAATTTCTGGCAGAAGCTGATGGGCTTCCTGAACGTCAAGATCAACCTGGCGTCGGCGAGACACCCGCAGACCAACGGGCAAGCGGAGCGGGTCAATGCCATCATGCAGCAGTACCTGAGATGTTATGCAAATCAACAGCCTGCGACGTGGGTGGATTACCTGCCGCTTGCCGAGTTCGCCTACAACAACACGAAGCACGTGTCCACGGGGGTCACGCCGTTCTTCGCCAACAATGGGAGGCACCCCAGAACCTTCCCGGGACTGGAAAGAATGGGGGAGGGGGAGCCGCAGACAGCAGATGCGTTCGCGTCGGAGCTGCAGGAAGTCCACGATCAGCTGAGGCGCCACCTGGAGCTGGCCAAACACGCATACAAGGTACAAGCGGACAAGCACAGAAGGGTTGGCGAAGAGCTCCACGTGGGAGACTGGGTCTGGTTAGCAGCCCACGCAGTGCCGGCCAGGTCGTTGGCCAAGAAGAAACTAGGGCATAAACAACTGGGGCCCTACCAAGTCGAAGAGCAGGTCAACCCGGTAGCTTTCAGACTGGCACTTCCGGAGGGTTCCAGAATGCATCCGGTGTTCCACAGATCGGTGCTCACTCCCTACAAGGCACCGCACAGGTTCCAAGAACCCGGAACGGCGCCGAGTCCGGTCAGAGACAGAACAGGGCACGCGGGAGTGGCACAGAAGGAGCGCATCAACGAAGTCACGGAGATTTTGGACTCCAGATGGGGGGAGGAGGGGGTAGAATACTTTCTCGCCAAGGAGGGCACTCCGGCCAGTGCGAACAGCTGGGTGCCGGGCTACGCTTTGGACGAACCTCTACTCAAAGACGAGTTTCACGCCCTCTTCCCACATAGACCAATGCCAGCAGACTTTTTCGACGACTGGCTTTTCACGCCCACGCTTTCGGCCAGCACTTTCCGGGGGTTCGACTCGGACGAGGACCCGACACAAGACGTACGTTCCCCGGAGGGGTCACCCTCGGGATCTGCATCAGAACCCTCGTATTGGTGGGACGATCGACCAGAGGAGCAGTTCCGCAGAAAGTGGCTGGAATGCCCAGGACGAGCAACGCCGCCAGGAGGAAGTGAGGGAGAGACGGACATGGACGTTTTCGGGGACGACCCTGGTTTCGAGCACGGCGGCACAGAGATGGAAGCGGAGGTGACCGTCGTCGACGGGAGCAGGGAGGAAGACCCGGGAGCCTTCCGATGGAGGCCCGCCACGGGAAGCGAACGATATCCGACATTCGTCCCTTTGCAACAGCAGCACCCAGTTCCAGCACCGGAAGGAGGGGAGGGGGGAATGGGGGGCTTCGAGGGGGGGATGGATGTCAGGGGTTTAGGAGCAGAGGCAAGGGCAAGGGAGGAAACAGAGAGCGAAGGGGAGGAGGCAGAAGAAAAGATGAGTGATGACGACGACCCGAGATCTCTGAGTCTTTCCAGTGAATCAGAGGATTCACAGAAAGGAGCACCAGTGGCCAGGGCAAGGGGGGAGTTTAGGGGGGCACCCCAGGAAGATAGAGCCAGAGGGGACTCAGAGGAGAGCAGTTGGAAATCGGGACCAGCGTCACCGCTAGGGAGCAGGGAGGAGGAAGGGAGCCAGGGGGCAAGCGCTGGCAGCTCACCACAGGAGGGAGGGCATGAGTCAGGAGTGGCCACACCTCCATCGGGGAGCGAAGAAACTGTTAAGCGGAAAGTGGAAGGTTGGGCGCGCGCGCCAAGTTCAAATGCAGAGGAAGGCGGCGCAGTAAGCAGCCCGGAAAGGGAGCCAGGTCCTAAAGCCCGGCGCAAGGAGGCAGGAGGGTCCGGGTCAGCGTCAGAAGAATCCCGGAAGGAAGAAACCCCGGGGGGCAGAGGGACCCAGAGGAGAACAGTCAGGCGGAAAAGGTGGAGCAGGGCTAGGATATTAAGTTGGTGCACAAGGGGCGGAGAATCAGACGGAGCTTCGCCGATCTAGCTACTAGACGTAGAGTTGCACGCAGCAGCTTGAAAATGGAAACTGTAACTCAATAAAGACTTTTACTTAATGATCGCTGGCTAGCGTGATCCTCTGTGAGCTAGGATCTTCGAGCAGCTCTGACAGTATGTGTCTCTGGTTCAGGAACCTCGCCGTGCGCCAGTACTCCAGATTCTTATGGTCCGTGCGGACCTGCACTGTGTGTTTGGCTCCGATCAGGAAGTGCCTCCACGCCTTGAATGCTGCATGAATGGCAAGCAACTCCCTGTCCCAGATGGTGTAGTTCTGCTCCGACTTGCTGAGCTTCCTGGAGTAGAAGGCGCACGGCCTCCAATCCCCATGCGGGTCTTGCTGCAACAGGACTGCTCCCACGGCCCTGTCTGAGGCGTCTGTTTCAACCCTCATCGGTTTGCCGGGATTTACATGCAGTAGCTGCTCTTCGGACGAGAAGAGGCGCTTGAGTTTCCGAAAGGACTGCTCCGCCTGCTCCGTCCAGATGAACTTCTTCTTCTTGGAGCTGAGCGTGTCGGTCTGCATCGCGAACCCCTTGATGAACTTGCGATAGAAGTTAGCAAAGCCGACAAACCGCTGGACCTCCTTCCGGCTGCGCGGGCTCTTCCAGTCCAACACTGCACGAACCTTGGCGCTGTCCATGGCTAGCCCCTTGTCCGACAACTTGTAGCCCAGGAAATCCACCTCCGTCATGTCGAACTGGCACTTCTCCAGCTTGGCGTACAGTCTATGCTCCTGTAGCCTTTGCAGAACTTCCTTGACGTCTCTGTCGTGAACCTCCTGTGATTCTGAAAATATCAGGATGTCGTCCAGGAAGCAGACACACTTCTTGTAGAGGAGCCCCGCTAACACGTGATGCATGAAAGCTTGAAAACAGTGGGAGCCATTTTGTAATCCAAACGGCATAACTCTGTATTCGTAGGTGCCCAGGGGCGTGAACATGGCCGTCTTCCACTTGTCGCCCTCCCGTATGCGAATAAGGTTGTACGCCCCTTGCAGATCCAACTTGGTGAACACACGTCCTTTGCGCACCGTCGCGAGGAGGTCGTCGATCTTGGGCATGGGGAAAGCCGTGGGCTTGGTTTTCGAGTTCAAAATCCTATAGTCCACCACAAGTCTTTTTTGGGGCGTGTCCTTCTTCCTCACAAAGAATACAGGACTGCCCCCCACTGCCTTGGACTCCCGGATGAACCCACGCTCCAAATTATGATCTATGAACTCCCTGAGTTCCTGCAGCTCATCTTCAGACATGGAATACAGTTTCCCTGTCGGCAGCGTCGCCCCTGGCAGGAGGTCAATCTTGCAGTCATAGGGCCTGTGGGGAGGCAGCTTGTCCGCCTCCTTCTCGCAGAAAACCTCCAAAAATTCTGCGTACTTGTGGGGCACTGCTTGCAGCGTGCCTAATTGCAGCTGTGTGTCCTCTTCTTCCCCCTCCGGTCTGGGCAGGATGCAGTGTTCTGCACAGTAAGAGGAGCCGAAAGTTAGTTGCCGCTGGTACCAAGCCAATGTTGGACTGTGCCTGTCCAGCCAACTCATGCCCAATACTACAGGCGTGTCCGACAGTTGGGTGACATTAAAGCTGATGACTTCCCTGTGATTTCCAATTTGCATCACCATCGGTGGCGTTTGCTTCACCACCTGCCCCCCTAGCAATTCCCTGCCATCCACCGTGACAACCTTCAGGGGCAGCGTGGCTGGCAGTAGCGTTATATTGTGCTGCTCGATGAAATCCTGTCCTATAAAATCCGCGTTGCTACCAGAGTCAATGGTAATTGGCACTTCCATTGTAAGTCCATTGGGTAACTGGAGCGATGCGGTGAGCTGCACTACTGGTTTGGGCGGGAGGGGGTCTGTGGGCTGCAAAATCTCTGGGGACTGCTTCACTGACTCGTCTGGCTGGGCCCCAGTGCCTCTGTTTCCAGCCAGACTCCGTCGTTTCCCTGCTGTGGTTCTCTCTGCTGAGTTGCTTCTGTTACCGTCGCGGAGGCTGCAGTGTGCTTGTGGAGCCTCTGGGGACACTCTTTCGCCATGTGCTGAGGACTGTCACAGAGGTAGCACTTCCTGTTCCCTCTAGGAGGCTTCGCTTTGACTGCTCCCGGTGCTAGGGCTCTGGTTGCTGACTGAGCCCTGGCGCCTCCAACCTCCATAGGTTCCCCTCCTCCTCCTGGCGGAGGCGTGGAGTGCGCACGCGCTGCATCCCTGGGAAAGAAGGAAGGCGCTCTTGCCAACTCGCGTCCTCCACGCCCTTCGTCTCTGCTCCATGGACGTTCTTCTAGACGCACCCCAATCGTCAGTGCCCTCTGAACGATCTCCTGAGTGCTCCGGGGTCTCTCCCCCCGCACAATTTCGTCTTTTACCGCACTGTTCAACCCTTCCCAGAAAAGGTCTCTGACTGGAGCTGAATCTTTGTCCCATTCCAGGGCACTGACCAGTGCAAAAAAGTGGGAATGATACTGCCTCACACTGGCCCTCCCTTGTTTCAGCCCATGTATCTCTTTTCTGGCGATATCAACGTCTATATTTGATAAAAAACACGAATCCATCGCTTTAATGAAGGCATCCGCACTTCGGAGCGCCGGATCCTGATCTCTCCACAGATTGCGCAGCCACGCTTTAGCGTCTCCATGCAAATGGGATAAAATAAACCCCACCTTCTCTTGCTCATCTCTAAAGTCTTTGTCCAGCAGTTGCAGCGCAAACTGCACATCTGCTCGGAAGTTGGGGTACTGCTGTAAATTCCCATCGAAATGAGATACAAGGCTGCCTCCTCTTCTCTCCAGCCCAATTCCCTCCGATTTGGGTCCCGGTTGCCCCTGCTTTGTAAGCACTTCCAACCTGACCTGGAGATCCTTGTAGGCAGCAGCCGCTTCCTCCTCCCTCTTCCTGGATGCGAGTATCTCGGCGTTTAGTTGTGTCACTGCGTTTTGCAGGGCTGCTATCTGCTGTTCACTATTCATCTCGTCCGACTTTCGTGAGCTCGCGAAGCACCAATCTTCACCCCTCGCTGCGCCCACTCACGCTGCGAGGCTTTTGGTACAGAGGACCACGCTAGCCGGCAGTACTGTACAAAAGTCTTTATTGAGTTACAGTTTCAATTTCCAAGCCGCAGCGCGCAGCTCTACGTCTTAGAAGCTAGACCGGCGAAGCTCCGTCTGAGTCTCCGCCTCCTGTACACCAACTTAATACTCTAGCCTTGCTCCACCTCTTCCGTCTTTCCTTCCTCCTCTGGGTCCCTCTACCCCCCGTGGCCTCTTCCTTCCTGGACTCTTCTGACGCTGTCCCCCCCGGACTCTTCTCCCTCCTTGCGGCGGGCTTTAGGACCTGGCTCCCTATCCGGGCTGCTTACTGTGCTGCCTTCCTGTGTATTTGAACTTGGCGCGCACGCCCAGCCTTCAACCTTCCTCTTGACCGTTTCCTCGCTCCCCGATGGAGGTGTGGCCAATCCTGACTCATGCCCTCCCGCTTGCGGCGAGCCGCCAGATCCCGATACCTGGGACCCCTCCCCCCTACTGCGCTCTGGTGGGGAAGCTGGTCCCGATTTCCAACTGCTGCTCTCTGAGTCCCCTCTGGTCCCTTCTTCCTGGGGTGTCCCCCTAGGCGCCCCCCTTGCTCTGACCACTGGCGCCCCTTTCTGTGAATCTTCCGATTCACTGGAAAGACTCAGAGATCTGGGGCCGCTGTCATCGCTCATATTTCCTTCGGATTCCTCCCCCTCGCTCTCTGTTTCCCCCCTTTCCTGTGCCTCTGCTCCTGAACCCCTGACAATAATTAAATAATAATTATAATTATTATAATTATTGAACCAGATAAAGCAGATAAATTTAATAAATTATCTCTACTCTCATGGTCACTTTTCTTTGCTCTGGCCGGAAAGAAGCCGTGCAAAAATACTGTCTCTCAAACCCTGGATCCACCAATTGCTGGGCTTCTTCACCTTCCTTGCTGCTCCCCTGGCACTGCTCCTCGCACCCACCTCCGGCTGCGTACGCTATGTTGTCCACCGCAAGACACGGGTTCAGACTAGCAGCTTTAAGTCTGCATTCCTGCCAGGGAGGAATTCGAACCCACCACCTGCTGAACGCCTCGCCCAGAGAGGCATTTCAAAGTGGCAGGGAGTTCCAAAGCCCCCCCCCGGCACTGTAGCAGTGAGTCCCAAAGGGGTCATTGGGATTTCTTTTTCATGCTTGTCAGGGGTTCAGGAGCAGAGACGCAGAGAAGGGAGGAGACAGAGAGCGAGGGGGAGGAATACGAAGGAAAGATGAGTGGGGATGACGAACCGAGATCGCCGAGCTTATCCAGTGAGTCCGAGGATTCCCAGAAGGGAGCGCCAGCGGTCAGAGCAAGGGGGGAAAACAGGGGGACACCCCAGGAAGAAGGGTCCAGAGAGGGATCAGAGAGCAGCAGTTGGAGATCGGGACCCACGTACCCAGCCGGGAGCAGCGGGGAGGAAGGGGACCAGATATCGGGTTCCGGAGGCTTTCAGAAGGAGGGAGGGCATGTGTCAGGGGTTTAGGAGCAGAGGCACGGGCAAGGGAGGAAACAGAGAGCGAAGGGGAGGAGGCAGAAGAAAAGATGAGTGATGACGACGACCCGAGATCTCCTAGTCTTTCCAGTGAATCAGAGGATTCACAGAAAGGAGCACCAGTGGCCAGGGCAAGGGGGGCACCCCAGGAAGATAGAGCCAGAGGGGACTCAGGGGGGAGCAGCTGGAAATCGGGACCAGCGTCACCGCCAGGAAGCAGGGAAGAGGAAGGGAGCCAGGGGGGAAGCGCTGGCAGCTCACCACAGGAGGGAGGGCATGAGTCAGGAGTGGCCACACCTCCATCGGGGAGCGAAGAAACGGTTAAGAGGAAAGTGGAAGGTTGGGCGCGCGCGCCAAGTTCAAATGCAGAGGAAGGCGGCGCAGTAAGCAGCCCCGAAAGGGAACCAGGTCCTAAAGCCCGGCGCAAGGAGGCAGGAGGGTCCGGGTCAGCGTCAGAGGAATCCCGGAAGGAAGAAGCCCCGGGGGGTAGAGGGACCCAGAGGAGGACAGTCAGGCGGAAAAGGTGGAGCAAGGCTAGGATATTAAGTTGGTGCACACGGGGCGGAGATTCAGACGGAGCTTCGCCGATCTAGCTACTAGACGTAGAGTTTGCGCGCAGCAGCGTGAGAATGGAAACTGTAATTCAATAAAGACTTTTACTTAATGATCGCTGGCTAGCGTGATCCTCTGTGAGCTAGGATCTTCAAGCAGCTCTGACAGTAAGCTCCGTCTCCCTCAATTGTGGGCATCTACAGCCTCGAGGAGGGGAGAGAAACAGGTGCCTACTAGCGAGCTCACGAACGGCAGACGACATGACGGCTGAGCAGCAGATAGAGGACCTCAGAAAAGCAGTGGCACAACTGAACGCCGAGGTTCTCGCATCCAGGAAGAGAGAGGAGGAGGCAGCTGCCGCCTGCAGGGATCTCCAGGTCAGGTTAGACGTGCTGACAAAGCAGACACCCCGGCAGGAGGGAATTGGGTTGGCGAGACGGACAGGCGGGCTGGTCTCTCACTTCGATGGGAACCTGCAACAGTATCCCAACTTTAGAGCCGACGTACTGTGCGCACTGCAACTGCTGCATAAAGACTTTAGAGATGAACAAGAGAGAGTGGGGTTCATCATGTCCCATCTGCATGGGGATGCGAAAGCATGGCTACGCAATTTATGGAGAGATAAGGATCCGGCGCTCCAGAATGCGGATGCCTTTATTAAAGCGATGGATGGGTGCTTTTTATCAAGTATTGACGTGGATCTTGCACGGAAGGAGGTGCATGGGCTGAGACAAGGGAGGGCCAGCGTCAGGCAGTATCATGCCCGCTTTTTCGCCTTGGTCAGTGCCCTGGAATGGGACAGAGATTCGGCTCCTGTAAGAGACCTCTTTTGGGAGGGGCTGCACAACTCGATTAAAGATGAGATCGCGAGGGGGGAGAGACCCCGAACCACCCAGGAGGTCGTTCAGAGGGCACTGGCAGTGGGGGTGAGGCTGGAAGGACGTCCGTGGAGCAAGGACGAAGGGCGTGGAGGGCGCGAACCAGCCGGGGGCCCCTCCTTCCTTCCCAGAGAAGCAGCGCGGGCGCAATCCACGCCTCCGCCAGGAGGAGGAGCCGAACCTATGGAGGTTGGAGGTGCAAGGGCTCAGTCAGCAACCAGAGCCCTAGCACCGGCAGCAGTGAAAGCGAAGCCTCCTAGAGGGAACAGGAAGTGTTACGTCTGTGAGGAACCAGGGCATATGGCAAAAGAGTGTCCCCAGAGGCCCCACAAGCTCACTGCAGCCTCAGCAATGGTGACTGCAGCAACGCAGCAAGGAGGACCACAGCAGGGAAACGACGCAGTCTGGCTGGAGGAAGAGGCACTGGGGCCCAGCCAGACGTGTTAGTGAAGCAGTCCCCAGAGATTTTACAGCCCGTGAACCCCCTCCCGCCCAAACCAGTAGTGAGGCTCACAGCATCTCTCCAGCTGCCCAATGGAATCACCATAGACGTGCCAATCACCATTGACTCAGGCAGCAATGCGGACTTTATAGGGCAGGACTTTGTCGACAGGCACGCTGTGCAGTTGCTGCCGGCCACACTGCCCCTGCAGGTTGTCACGGTGGATGGCAGGGAGCTGCTCGGGGGGCAAGTGGTGAAGCAGACGCCACCAATGGTGATGCGACTTGGGAATCACAGAGAAATCATCAGCTTCAACGTCACTCAACTATCTGACACGCCCGTTGTATTGGGCATGAGTTGGCTGGACAAGCACAGCCCAACGATGGCTTGGTACCAGAGGCAGCTGACCTTCGGCTCTTCCTTTTGTGCTGAACACTGCATCGTGCCCAGGCAGGAAGGAGAGGAAGAGGAGTCACAGCTGCTGCTAGGCACGCTGCAAGCGATTCCCCACAAGTACGCTGAATTTTTGGAAGTTTTCTGCGAGAAGGAGGCAGACAGGCTACCCCCTCACAGACCATATGACTGCAAAATTGACCTGCTGCCGGGGGCGGCGCTGCCTAAAGGGAGACTGTATTCCATGTCAGAGGACGAACTGCAAGAACTCAAGGAGTTCATTGATCATAATTTGCAGCGCGGCTTCATCCGGGAGTCCAAGGCAGTGGGGGGCAGTCCCGTATTCTTTGTTAAGAAGCGGGACACGCCCCAAAAGAGACTCGTAGTGGATTACAGGATTTTGAACAGTGTGACTAGGCCATCGGACTTCCCCATGCCCCGAATTGACGACCTCCTCGCAAAGGTACGGAAGGGCAGAGTGTTCACCAAGTTGGACCTGCGGGGGGCGTACAACCTCATTCGCATGCGGGAGGGTGATGAGTGGAAGACAGCCATGTTCACGCCACTGGGGACCTACGAATATAGAGTTATGCCTTTTGGATTGCAAAATGGCTCCCACGTTTTTCAAGCATTTATGCATCACGTGTTGGCGGGACTTCTCTACAAGACGTGCGTCTGTTTCTTAGATGACATCCTGATCTTTTCGGAGTCGCAGCAGGAGCATGACAAACACGTCAAGGAAGTGCTGAGCAGGCTAAAGCAACATAGGCTCTACGCCAAGCTGGAGAAGTGCCAATTTGACGTGCCGGAGGTGGATTTTCTGGGCTACAAGCTGTCTGACAAGGGGCTCGCCATGGACAGCGCCAAGGTTCGAGCGGTGTTGGATTGGAAGAGCCCGCGCAACCGGAAGGAGGTCCAACGGTTTGTCGGCTTTGCGAACTTCTATCGCAAGTTTATCAAGGGCTTCGCGATGCAGACGGCGGCCATCACTGACACGCTTAGCTCCAAGAAAAAGAAGTTCATTTGGACAGAGCAGGCGGAGCAGTCCTTCCAGGCACTCAAGCGTCTCTTCGCGTCGGAAGAGCAGCTGCTTCATGTCAACCCCAGCAAGCCGATGAGGGTGGAGACAGACGCTTCGGACAGAGCCGTGGGGGCGGTCCTGCTGCAGAAAGACCCGCAGGGGGTGTGGCGACCGGGAGCGTTTTACTCCAGGAAGCTCAGCAAGTCCGAGCAGAACTACACCATATGGGACAGGGAGTTGCTGGCCATTCACGCAGCGTTCAAGGCGTGGAGGCACTTTCTGATCGGCGCCAAGCACACGGTGCAGGTTTGCACGGACCACAAGAATCTAGAGCACTGGCGCACGGCACAGTTCCTGAACCAGAGGCAGATACGTTGGGCTGAGTTCTTTGCGAACTTCGACTTCCGAATAGAGTATGTCCCGGGGGACACCAACATCATGGCAGACGCTCTCTCCCGTAAGCCACAGTATCTGGAGGACGCAACACCAGCGGCCGCCATGCACATCTTCGCACCGACAGTGTGGGCGTGCGCCGCGGCGACCGTGGACCTAGAGGCGGTGCGACGAGCGTTGCAGGGGGACTCCTTCGCACAAGCAAAGATGGCAGAGGTGCAAAGGGGCAAGGCAGCGGCCGACGGTTTCCAGCTAAGAGATGGATTGCTCATCCGTAAAGGGGCCATCTACGTGCCGGGAGACGAACTTCGAGCCAAGGTGCTGCAGCAGCTGCACGACGCGCCCACGGCCGGGCACTTTGGCAAGGAGAAGACGGTGGAATTAGTAGCCAGGGATTTCTGGTGGCCTGGAATGAGAGGGGAGGTCGCAGACTACGTGGCGAGGTGTGACACCTGCCAGAGGGCCAAACCAGTGCACAAACCGCCGGCCGGACTGTTGGAACCGCTGCAAACTCCGGTCGAACCTTGGGAAAGGGTGGCCCTGGACTTTGTCACGGATCTGCCCAGCTCAAGGGGCAAGACGGCAGTGCTGGTGGTGGTGGACCTGTTTTCCAAGATGGCGCATTTCATTCCGTGTGCTAAGGTGGCCACGGCGGAGCAAACCGCCAAACTGTTCATAGACCACGTGTTCAAGGTTCACGGTCTGCCACGGTCTATTCTGTCCGACCGGGGGCGGCAGTTCATCTCGAATTTCTGGCAGAAGCTGATGGGCTTCCTGAACGTCAAGATCAACCTGGCGTCGGCGAGACACCCGCAGACCAACGGGCAAGCGGAGCGGGTCAATGCCATCATGCAGCAGTACCTGAGATGTTATGCAAATCAACAGCCTGCGACGTGGGTGGATTACCTGCCGCTTGCCGAGTTCGCCTACAACAACACGAAGCACGTGTCCACGGGGGTCACGCCGTTCTTCGCCAACAACGGGAGGCACCCCAGAACCTTCCCGGGACTGGAAAGAATGGGGGAGGGGGAGCCGCAGACAGCAGATGCGTTCGCGTCGGAGCTGCAGGAAGTCCACGATCAGCTGAGGCGCCACCTGGAGCTGGCCAAGCACGCATACAAGGTACAAGCAGACAAGCACAGAAGGGTTGGAGAAGAGCTCCACATGGGAGACTGGGTTTGGTTAGCAGCCCACGCAGTGCCGGCCAGGTCGTTGGCCAAGAAGAAACTAGGGCATAAGCAACTGGGGCCCTACCAAGTCGAAGAGCAGGTCAACCCGGTAGCTTTCAGACTGGCACTTCCGGAGGGTTCCAGAATGCATCCGGTATTCCACAGATCGGTGCTCACTCCCTACAAGGCACCGCACAGGTTCCAGGAACCCGGAACGGCGCCGAGTCCGGCCAGAGACAGAACAGGGCACGCGGGAGTGGCACAGAAGGAGCGCATCAACGAAGTCACGGAGATTTTGGACTCCAGATGGGGGGAAGAGGGGGTAGAATACTTTCTCGCCAAGGAGGGCACCCCGGCCAGTGCGAACAGCTGGGTGCCGGGCTACGCCTTAGACGAACCTCTGCTCAAAGACGAGTTTCATGCCCTCTTCCCACATAGACCTATGCCAGCAGACTTTTTCGACGACTGGCTTTTCACGCCCACGCTTTCGGCCAGCACGTTCCGGGGGTTCGACTCGGACGAGGAACCGACACGAGACGTCCGTTCCCCGGAGGGGTCACCCTCGGGATCCGCCTCAGAACCCTCGTATTGGTGGGACGATAGGCCAGAGGAGCAGTTCCGCAGAAAGTGGCTGGAATGCTCAGGACGAGCAACGCCGCCAGGAGGAAGTGAGGGAGAGACGGACATGGACATTTTCGGGGACGACCCTGGTTTCGAGCACGGCGGCACAGAGATGGAAGCGGAGGTGACCGTCGTCGACGAGAGCAGGGAGGAAGACCCGGGAGAGTTCAGATGGAGGCCCGCCACGGGAAGCGACCGATATCCGACGTTCGTCCCTTTGCAACAGCAGCCCCCAGCTCCAGCACCGGAAGGAGGGGAGGGGGGAATGGGGGGCTTCGAGGGGGGGATGGATGTCAGGGGTTTAGGAGCAGAGGCACGGGCAAGGGAGGAAACAGAGAGCGAAGGGGAGGAGGCAGAAGAAAAGATGAGTGATGACGACGACCCGAGATCTCCTAGTCTTTCCAGTGAATCAGAGGATTCACAGAAAGGAGCACCAGTGGCCAGGGCAAGGGGGGCACCCCAGGAAGATAGAGCCAGAGGGGACTCAGGGGGGAGCAGCTGGAAATCGGGACCAGCGTCACCGCCAGGAAGCAGGGAAGAGGAAGGGAGCCAGGGGGGAAGCGCTGGCAGCTCACCACAGGAGGGAGGGCATGAGTCAGGAGTGGCCACACCTCCATCGGGGAGCGAAGAAACGGTTAAGAGGAAAGTGGAAGGTTGGGCGCGCGCGCCAAGTTCAAATGCAGAGGAAGGCGGCGCAGTAAGCAGCCCCGAAAGGGAACCAGGTCCTAAAGCCCGGCGCAAGGAGGCAGGAGGGTCCGGGTCAGCGTCAGAGGAATCCCGGAAGGAAGAAGCCCCGGGGGGTAGAGGGACCCAGAGGAGGACAGTCAGGCGGAAAAGGTGGAGCAAGGCTAGGATATTAAGTTGGTGCACACGGGGCGGAGATTCAGACGGAGCTTCGCCGATCTAGCTACTAGACGTAGAGTTTGCGCGCAGCAGCGTGAGAATGGAAACTGTAATTCAATAAAGACTTTTACTTAATGATCGCTGGCTAGCGTGATCCTCTGTGAGCTAGGATCTTCAAGCAGCTCTGACAGCATGAGTCAGGAGTAGTCACGCCCACCTCGGGGAGCGACGAAACGATCAAGAGGAAAGTGGAGAGTTGGGCGCGCGCGCCAAGTTCAAATGTAGCGGAAGCTGGCGCAGTAAGCAGCCCAGAGAGTGAGCCAGGTCCCAAAGCCCGCCGCAAGGAGGCGGAAGGGTCAGGGGGGTCCGCGTCAGAAGAGAGTAGGAAAGAAGAGACCCCGGGGGGCAGAAGGACCCAGAGACGGAAGGAAAGGTGCAGGAGGTGGAGCAAGGCTAGGATATTAAGCTGGTGTGCTAGAGGCGGAGACTCAGACGGGTCTTCGCCGGTCTGACCTAGAAGAAGTAGGGCTGCACATTGCAGTTTGGAAATGGAACCTGTAATCCAATAAAGACTCTTTTAACCTGAACGCTGGCTAGCGTGGTCCTATGTGAGCTGGGACTGAGTGGCAGCCCTGACAGTAAGACCCGTCTCCTTAAAGCTTCGGACACCTGATACCTCGCAGCGGAGGCAGAAGCAGCGAGAGGAGGAAATTGGTGTTTGGGAGCGAGCTCACAACGGTTGGCAGAGATGACGGAAGCAGAGAAAATTTCAGCGCTGCAACAGGCAGTGACCCAATTGAACGCGGAGGTACAGGCATCCAAGAAAAGGGAGGAGGATGCGGCAGCCGCCTACAGAGATCTCCACGCCAGGTTTGAAGCATTGGTTAAGCATGGGCAGCCAGGACCCAGACCGGAGGGGGTTGGGTTGGCACGGAGAGCAGGAGGGCTTGTGGCTCACTTCGATGGGAATTTACAACAGTACCCCAATTTTCGAGCAGACGTAATGTGCGCACTGCAACTGCTGGCGAAAGACTTTAGGGATGAGGAAGAGAAAGTGGGGTTTATACTATCCCATTTGCATGGGGATGCGAAAGCGTGGCTACGCAATTTGTGGAGGGATAAAGATCCGGTGCTTCAGAATGCAGATGCCTTTATCAAAGCGATGGATGCGTGCTTTTTATCTACCATTGACGTGGATCTTGCCCGACGGGAGATTCATGGACTGAAACAAGGGAGGGCGAGCGTACGCCAGTATCACGCCCGCTTTTTTGCGCTGGTCAGTGCCTTAGAATGGGACCGGGATTCGCCCCCAGTCAGAGACCTCTTCTGGGAAGGTTTGAGCAGTGCTGTTAAAGACGAAATTGCGAGGGGGGAGAGGCCCCGGAGCACGCAGGAGGTGGTCCAAAGGGCGCTGACTGTGGGGGGTGAGGCTGGAAGAACGTCCATGGTGCAGAGACGAAGGACGTGGAGGGCGCGAAGCAGCGAGAAGTTTCTCTTTCGTTCCCAGGGAAGCTGCGCGTGCGCAATCCACACCTCCGCCAGGAGGGGGAGTGGAACCTATGGAGGTGGGAGGCGCCAGGGCTCAGTCAGCTACCAGAGCCCCTGCACCGGCGGCAGTCAAGACTAAACCTCCTAGAGGGACCAGGAAGTGTTATATATGCGACAGCTCTCAACACTTGGCGAAAGAGTGTCCCCAGAGGAGCTCCAAGCACACTGCAGCCTCCGCAACGGTGAAAGCGGCCACGCAACACAGCGAACAACAGCAGGGAAACGACGATGTCTGGCTGGAGACAGAGGCACTGGGGCCCAGCCAGACGCATCACTGAAGCAGTCCCCAGCAATCTTGCAACCCACGGACCCCCTCCCACCCAAACCAGTAGTGCAACTCACAGCATCTCTCCAGCTGCCCGATGGCGTCACTATCGAAGTGCCGCTTTCTGTGGATTCTGGAAGCAACGCAGACTTTATATCACAGGATTTTGTGGAGCAGCACGCTATACAGCTATTACCGGCCACTCTGCCCCTGCAAGTCGTCACAGTGGATGGTAGAGAGTTGCTGGGGGGGCAGGTGGTGAAGCAAACGCCGCCAATGGTGATGCGCCTTGGCAACCACAGGGAAGTCATCAGTTTTAACGTCACCCGCCTGTCGGACACACCCATTGTGTTGGGCATGAGTTGGCTGGACAGGCACAGTCCGACACTGGCTTGGTACCAGCGACAGCTGATCTTCGGCTCCTCTTACCGCGCAGAACACTGCATCCTGCCCGAACAGGAGGGAGAGGAGGAGGAATCACAACTGCAGTTGGGAACGTTGCAAGCAGTCCCCCACAAATACGCGGACTTTCTGGAGGTCTTCTGCGAGAAGGAGGCAGACAAGTTACCACTGCACAGGCAATATGACTGCAAGATTGACCTCCTACCAGGGGCGACGCTACCGAAGGGGAAGCTGTATTCCATGTCGGAGGATGAACTACAGGAACTCAAACAGTTCATAGATCACAATTTGGAGCGCGGTTTCATCCGGGAGTCCAGGGCAGTAGGGGGCAGTCCTGTTTTCTTTGTGAAGAAGAAGGACACGCCCCAAAAAAGGCTGGTGGTGGATTTTCGCCTCTTGAACAAGATGACCAAGCCCTCTGATTTCCCCATGCCCAGGATTGACGACCTACTGGCGACGGTGCGCAAGGGACGCGTGTTTACCAAGTTGGACCTGCGAGGGGCGTACAATCTCATCCGCATGAGGGAGGGCGATGAGTGGAAGACAGCCATGTTCACGCCTCTGGGAACCTACGAGTACAGAGTGATGCCGTTTGGATTGCAAAACGGTTCTCACTGTTTTCAAGCTTTCATGCATCATGTGTTGGCGGGACTCCTCTACAAGAAGTGCGTCTGCTTTCTGGATGACATCCTGATATTCTCCGAGTCGCAGCAAGCGCATGACCAGGATGTTCGGGAGGTGCTGGAGAGGTTGCAGCAGCATAGACTGTACGCCAAACTGGAGAAGTGCCAGTTCGACACGACGGAGGTGGATTTCTTGGGTTACAAGTTGTCGGACAAGGGGCTAGCCATGGACAGCGCCAAGGTTCGAGCGGTGTTGGATTGGAAGAGCCCGCGCAACCGGAAGGAGGTCCAGCGGTTTGTCGGCTTCGCCAACTTCTATCGCAAGTTTATCAAAGGGTTCGCGATGCAGACGGCGGCTATTATGGACACGCTAAGCTCCAAGAAAAAGAAATTCATCTGGACGGAGCAGGCGGAGCAGTCCTTTCAGGCACTCAAGCGTCTCTTCGCGTCGGAAGAGCAACTGCTGCATATCGACCCCAGCAGACCAATGCGGGTAGAGACAGACGCGTCCGATAGAGCAGTGGGAGCTGTCCTGCTGCAGAGGGACCCACAGGGGGTCTGGAGGCCGGGAGCGTTCTACTCCAGAAAGCTCACCAAGTCGGAGCAGAACTACACCATCTGGGACAGGGAGTTGCTTGCCATTCATGCAGCCTTCAAGGCGTGGAGACACTTCCTGATCGGCGCCAAGCACACGGTGCAGGTCTGCACGGACCACAAGAATCTGGAGCACTGGCGCACGGCGAAGTTCCTGAACCAGAGGCAGATACGTTGGGCGGAGTTCTTTGCTGACTTCGATTTCCGAATAGAGTACGTCCCAGGCGACACCAACATCATGGCGGATGCACTGTCCCGAAAACCGCAATACCTCGAAGAGGCGACGCCAGCGGCAGCCATGCACATCTTCGCGCCAGCTGCGTGGGCGTGCGCTTCAGCCACAGTAGACCTGGATGCGGTGCGGCGGGCGTTGCAGGACGACTCATTCGCGCAGGCGAAGATGGCCGAGGTGCACAAGGGCACAGCGAAGAGCGACGAGTTCCAGATACGGGACGGCTTGCTCTTACGTAAAGGGGCCATCTACGTGCCGGGAGATGAACTTCGCGCCAAGGTACTGCAGCAGTTGCACGACGCACCCACGGCCGGGCACTTTGGCACGGAAAAAAGGTGGAATTAGTCGCAAGGGACTTTTGGTGGCCCAGACTGAGAGGGGAAGTCGCGGACTACGTCGCGAGGTGCGACACCTGCCAGAGGGCCAAACCGGTGCACAAACCACCGGCGGGACTGCTGGAACCGCTGCAAACGCCGTTTGAACCGTGGGAGAGGGTGGCCCTGGACTTTGTCACGGATCTCCCCAGCTCGAGAGGCAAGACAGCTGTACTAGTGGTGGTGGACTTGTTCACCAAGATGGCACACTTCATACCGTGTGCGAAGGTGGCCACGGCAGAACAAACAGCCAAACTGTTCATAGATCACGTGTTCAAAGTGCACGGGCTGCCGCGGTCTATACTGTCCGACCGCGGTCGCCAGTTCATCTCGAATTTCTGGCAGAAGCTGATGGGCTTCCTGAACGTCAAAATCAACCTGACATCAGCGAGACACCCGCAGACCAACGGGCAAGCGGAGAGGGTCAATGCCATCATGCAGCAGTACCTGAGATGCTATGCCAATCAACAGCCTGCGACGTGGGTGGATTACCTGCCGCTCGCCGAGTTCGCCTACAACAACACGAAGCACGTGTCCACAGGGGTGACGCCGTTCTTCGCCAACAATGGGAGGAATCCCAGAACCTTCCCGGGACTGGACAGAGTGGGGGAAGGGGAACCGCAGACGACGGACGCTTTCGCGTCTGAGTTGCAGGAGGTCCACGATCAACTCCGACGGCAGCTGGAGCTAGCGAAGCACGCTTACAAGGTGCAAGCGGACAAGCACAGGCGGGTTGGCGAAGTGATCCGAGTGGGAGACTGGGTCTGGTTGGCAGCCCACGCAGTGCCGACCAGATCGTTAGCCAAAAAGAAGTTGGGGCACAAGCAACTCGGTCCATACCAAGTCGAAGCACAGATCAACCCAGTAGCTTTCAGGCTGGTGCTACCGGAGGGTTCCAGGATGCATCCGGTGTTCCACAGGTCGGTGCTCACTCCCTACAGGACACCTCACAGGTTCCAGGAACCAGGAACAGCACCGAGTCCGTCTCAGGAGCGGACGGAGGCGGGGAGATTGCCACAGCAGGACCCCATCAACGAAGTCACGGAGATTTTGGACTCCAGATGGGGGGAAGACGGAGTGGAATACCTCCTAGCCAGAGAGGGCACCCGGGCCAGTGCTAATAGCTGGGTGCCAGACTACGCTTTGGAGGAACCCCTGCTCAAGGACGAGTTTCATGCCCTTTTCCCACACAGACCCATGCCAGCAGGCTTCTTCGACGACTGGCTGTTCACACCCACACTTTCCTCCAGCACGTTCCATGGCTTCGACTCGGACGGGGAGCCCGCACAGCGCACACGTTCCCCAGAGGGGTCACCGGAGGGTTCGGCGTCCGACACCTCGTATTGGTGGGACGATCGGCCAGAGGAGCAGTGGCGCCGGAGGTGGCTGGAGATGCCAGGTCAAGCGACCGACGCAGAGACTGACATGGACGTGTGCGGGGAGGATCTCGGTTTCGAGCACGGCGGCACCGAAATGGAGGCGGAGCAGCTCAACGTTGACGAACGCGAGGAGGAAGACTCGGAGATCTTCAGTTGGCGGCCAGCGACGAGGAGCGAACTGTATCCGGCATTCACTCCTGTGATGATGGAGCACCCAGCAACCACCCTTGAAAGCGGGGAGGGGGGAAGGGGGGGCTTCGAGGGGGGGATGGATGTCAGGGGTTCAGGAGCAGAGACGCAGAGAAGGGAGGAGACAGAGAGCGAGGGGGAGGAATACGAAGGAAAGATGAGTGGGGATGACGAACCGAGATCGCCGAGCTTATCCAGTGAGTCCGAGGATTCCCAGAAGGGAGCGCCAGCGGTCAGAGCAAGGGGGGAAAACAGGGGGACACCCCAGGAAGAAGGGTCCAGAGAGGGATCAGAGAGCAGCAGTTGGAGATCGGGACCCACGTACCCAGCCGGGAGCAGCGGGGAGGAAGGGGACCAGATATCGGGTTCCGGAGGCTTTCAGAAGGAGGGAGGGCATGAGTCAGGAGTAGTCACGCCCACCTCGGGGAGCGACGAAACGATCAAGAGGAAAGTGGAGAGTTGGGCGCGCGCGCCAAGTTCAAATGTAGCGGAAGCTGGCGCAGTAAGCAGCCCAGAGAGTGAGCCAGGTCCCAAAGCCCGCCGCAAGGAGGCGGAAGGGTCAGGGGGGTCCGCGTCAGAAGAGAGTAGGAAAGAAGAGACCCCGGGGGGCAGAAGGACCCAGAGACGGAAGGAAAGGCGCAGGAGGTGGAGCAAGGCTAGGATATTAAGCTGGTGTGCTAGAGGCGGAGACTCAGACGGGTCTTCGCCGGTCTGACCTAGAAGAAGTAGGGCTGCACATTGCAGTTTGGAAATGGAACCTGTAATCCAATAAAGACTCTTTTAACCTGAACGCTGGCTAGCGTGGTCCTATGTGAGCTGGGACTGAGTGGCAGCCCTGACAATGCTGAAAAGCCCCATATCTTTATAGGGCATCCAGTGGCAGGCAGTCCCAAAAGTGGACAAACACTGTCACCTTTAAAAGGAGTTTAACAGGAATAACATAAGGAAAATTCATTATTATAGCAACTCCAGTGGCAGGCAGTCCCACAGCCCCCAAACTTTCTGAGAAGGCTTGCCTGAAACTTGCCACCACTGTCGACCAGAAGCTTCTCCTCTTGCCAGGCCCAACCAGAACTCGGTGCCAGCTGAGAGATGAAAAGAAGAGTCAGGTGGGCAGTGGATTCAAGTGCCGGAGGCTCTTCCTTTGGCAGGGAGTTCCATTGGCCCAAGCAAACCCTGACTTGCCACTTTCTCCCTGGAAAGCTGGTAGTGGTAGCGGAAGAGTCTCGCTTGCGAGGCGGGTGGCACGGCGCCCACCTGGACGGAGACTAGCACCCTAGAAAATAGAAAATACTTATCGGGAGAGAAAGAGAGGGCTGAATCAGCTCCGTTCACACCCAGCCGGGTGTAAATTGTTATTGGGATGATTCATTCCCATCCCCTCAGCCCACCACACAGGGTTGTGAGCTGGAGGCACTCAATGGTCATCCCTCCTGACCCGGACACTTAGGGGTGCCTTGTGTGAGCCCCACCTTCATCACCCACCTCAGCCCAATCCCAGCTCCACCAATCGCCGTGGGGCATCCTCCAGCTTCAGGTGTCATATTCAAAATCGCACAAGCCTGAGCGGGAAACCACATTTTCAGGAGTTCTTTAATAGAAGTATGGGATAGATACAAAAATATATTGGAGCCAAAAGTCCCTTATTGGCTATCTCCGCTGGAGGTAATGAGTGTTAAGAAAATTAATATGAGTGGTAATTGGAGTACATATGGTGAATTGGTAATTAAAGAAGGAGGAAAATGGAAATTGAAACCATTTGAACAAGTTAAAGATTATGTATATGATTGGTTGCATTACTTTCAAGTAAATGAAATGTTTAAAAAAGACTTAAAAGAAAGGGGTTATGTAGAAAAAGAATCTAAATTTCAAATAGACATAATAAACAATTAATATAAAACTCGGTCAAAAATGTATAAGATATTGTTGGAATGGCATACGAAAGATGAAGAGGTTAAATCGGTAATGATACAGTGGGCCAAAGATTTTGGGTATAATATTCAATTTGATGAATGGGAAAAATTGTGGAAAGAGAATATAAAATTTACTGCATGCACGGCACTGAAAGAAAATGTTATGAAAATGTTTTACAGATGGTACATCACACCTGTAAAGTTAGCAAAGATGTATAAGACGTGTAACAAATGTTGGAAATGTAAAGAAAAAGAAGGGACGTTCTTTCATGTGTGGTGGGAATAAGAAAGTGAAAAGCTTTTGGGAAATGATATACAATAAAATGAAAAAACTGTTAAGATATACTTTTGCCAGTGGCGTAGCATGGGGGGTGCAGGGGGGGCCGGCCGCACCGGGCGCAACATCTGGGGGTTAGGGTTAGGGGGCGCAAATCCACGGGTTAGGGGGCGCAAATCCACGGGTTAGGGGGTGCAAATTACTTGCCTTGCCCCTGGTGCTGACGCTACGCCACTGACTTTTGCAAAAAAAACCGGAGGCTTTTCTTTTCTTTTAGAGATCTTAGGAAAGGACATAAGAAGAAAAGACTGTAAACTCTTTCAATATGCAGCAACGGCAGCCAGAATCTTGTTGGCCCAGAAATGGAAGCAAGAGGAAATACCGACGATAAAAGAATGGAGACTGAAATTGACAGATTATGTGGAATTGGACAAATTAACTGGGAAAATCGGATACACCAAAGACCAAAAGTTCATCGAAGACTGGGGAAAGTTCCTACTGAAAGTTCCTATCTGAAAAACGTATGCGGCGTGAACACAACTCTAGTGGGATTTCAAGAGGCACTGTAAAAATAGAGAAATATTGTTAATATGAAATAGTGGGGGAAGGGAGGTATAATGGCAATACGAAAGAAGGGAATGTGTAATTAAAGTTATAAATATGGATGATTATCAGAGACGCTGAAGGAAGTTCAAAAAAGGAGATAATTTGTTGTATTTTGGATAAAAATGTATAATTGCATGGAAAATCAATAAAATTTATTATTAAAAAAAAAAACCTTATGCAAATAAAGCATTGCTTATTCTTCATCCACTGGTGTGCTTATTGGCTCCAGATCCAGAAATAACCCTGCCCTTGGCAGAACATATACAGTGCTTTTTTCTGGGGGGGGGGGCACAGAGGAATGCATAAAACATTTTGTGAATGTACTTTTGTCCATTTACTGTATTTATTTTCCCCGGTTTGAACTAAAAAATGGCGATTTTCTTGAGTCAAAATGAGAGTACCCCCAATCATTTTTTTTAGAAAAGAAGCACTGCATATATACACACACATATACATATATCCGTTTTATTTTTATTTATTTACAAACGGACACCTATATCTAGGTATGTATATTCTTGTATATAAACTTCCGCGGCCCACCCGCCCCATCCCTCCGCCAAGGGGCACGAGAGGAAGGCCACTGGGGGAGAAAGGCAGGTGAGGGCGGGGCGGGGGGCAGGGCTGCCCCCTGGGGAGAGCGGGGTCGAGAGAGAGTGGGCGGGAGAAAGAGAGAGGGCCAGCCTGGCTCGGCTCGTCTCTGCTGGCCCAAGGTCGCAGCGCCTCTTCCGCCCGTTTCCCTCCCCTTCCTGTCAGCTTGCCTCTCCTCCGGTGGCACCTCCTTCCGGTCCCCTGCCCTCGCCCAAGATGGCGGCAGCACAGGCTCTTCCGCCCGTTTCCCTCCTTTTCCTGTCGGCTTGCCTCTCCTCCGGTGGCACCTCCTTCCGGTACGCCTGCCCTCGCCCAAGATGGCGGCAGCACAGGCTCTTCCGCCCGTTTCCCTCCCCTTCCTGTCCTCTTGCCTCTCCTCCGGTGGCACCTCCTTCCGGGTACCCCCTGCCCTCGCCCAAGATGGCGGCAGCACAGGCTCTTCCGCCCGTTTCCCTCCCCTTCCTGTCGGTTTGCCTCTCCTCCGGTGGCACCTCCTTCCGGGTACCCCCTGCCCTCGCCCAAGATGGCGGCAGCACAGGCTCTTCCGCCCGTTTCCCTCCCCTTCTGTTTGCACCAGAATCACACTTTCAAAGCAGAAAGGTCTTCTGGATTCCATCTACATAGGAAGAAGATGAAAACGCTCTGATTGGGCTTATTTCAAATAAGTGTTTTTGGGGTTACAATGCACATTCAACCAAAAATCGCAGAGCGAAATGTATGTTATCAGCCCAAATCAAGCATGGGTGTTTTGGTTCATCTCAATTGAAAGAGGGAGAAGAAGCTTGGATTGCACTCGGTTTTCATTCACCCACAAATAGAAAATCGAAGTATCATAAGCATAATCAACGCAAAACAGGTTGTTTTGGGTTCCGTCTACATAGAAAGAAGAATCTTGGATTTCGCTTAATAAAAAGTATTGTTCTTTGGTGTTAATGCACATTTACCCCAAAATGGCAAAGTGAATGTAATGCGACCAAAATAAAGAAACACCATTCCTCTTCCATATACTTCTTCCAGAAGACGAATAAGCTTCGAGAGGGCTTATTTGAATTTGCATGGTGTTTTTTGGGTTTGCACTAGAATCACACAACCAAAGCAAAAAGAATGCACATTCAACCAAAAATCGCAGTGAAATGTTTGTTATCAGCCAAAATCAACCATAGGTGTTTAAGTTAATCTCAATCGAAAGAGGACAAATAAGCTTGGATTGCATTTCGGTATTCATTGACCCACAAACTGCAAATCGAAGTGTCATAAGCATCAACAAAGCAAAACAGGTTGTTTTGGATACCATCTACATAGAAAGAAGAATCTTGGATTGCGCTTATTTCAAAGTCGTGTTCTTTGGTTCTAATGTACATTGACCCACAAATCGCCAAGTGAGTGTAATGAGCCTAAAATGACAAAACACCATATTTCCGCTTCCATATGCGGAGAAAGAAGACGCATAAGCTTCGAGGCTTATTTCAATTCACAGGGTGTTTTTTGGGTTTGCACTAGAATCACACAACCAAAGCAAAAAGAATGCACATTCAACCAAAAATCGCAGAGTGACATGTTTTTTATCAGCCAAAATCAACCATATAGGTGTTTAAGTTCATCTCAATAGAAAGAGAACGAATAAGCTTGGATTGCTCTTTCGGTGTTCATTCACCCACAAATAACAAAGCAAAGTGTAATAAGCCTAAGGAAAGCAAAACAGGTTGTATTCGGTTCCATCTACATAGAAATAAGAATCTTGGATTTCGCTTATTTCAAAGTCGTGTTCTTTGGTATTAATGCACTTTTACCCAGAAATCGCAGTGTATGTAATGAGACCAAAATAACAAAACGCCATATTTCCGCAACCATATGCGTAGAAAGAAGACGCATAAGCTTCGATTGGGCTTATTTCAATTCATAGAATCATAGAATCATAGTTGGTATTTATATGGTGTTTTTTGGGTGAGCACCAGAATCACCCCCAAACAAAGCAATAAGGTGTTTTGCGTTCCATCTACGTAGAAAGAAGATGAACACGCTCTGATTGGGCTTATTTCAAATAGCTGTTTTTGGGGTTAGAATGAACATTCAACAAAAAATCACAAAGCCAAATGTTTGTTATCAGCCTAAATCAAGCATAATTGTTTATGTTTATCTCAATAGAAAGGGAACGAATAAGCTTGGATTGCTCTTTCGGTGTTCATTCACCCACAAGCTGCAAAGCAAAGTGTCAAAAGCATAAACAACGCAAAACAGGTTGTTTTGGTTTCCATCTACATAGAAAGAAGAATCTTGGATTTCGCTTATTTCAAAATCGTGTTCTTTGGAGTTAATGCATATTTACCCAGAAATCGCAGTGTAGGTAATGAGACCAAAATAACAAAACGCCATATTTCCGCTTCCATATGAGTAGAAAGAAGACGAATAAGCTTCGATTGGGCTTATTTCAATTCATAGAATCATAGAGTTGAAATTAGCGTGGTGTTTTTGGGGTGTGCACCAGAATTACCTAACCAAAGCAAAAAGGTGTTTTGGGTTTGAAATAAGCGAAATCCAAGATTCCTCTTTCTATGTAGATGGAAACCAAAACAAAATGTTTTGCTTTCTTTCGGCTTTGGAATTTGTGGGTGAATGAACACCTAAGGAGCAATCCAAGCTTATTCGTCCTCTTTCTATTGAGATTAACTAAAACGTCTATTCTTGATTTGGGCTGATAACAAACATTTCGTTCTGCGATTTTTGGTTGAATGTGCATTCTAACCCCAAAAAAACCTATTTGAAATAATCCCAATCAGAGCGTTTTTATCTTCCTCCTACGTAGATAGAACGCAAAATACTTTATTGCTTTCTTTGGGGGTGATTCTGGTATACACCCAAAAAACACCATGCAAATTCAAATAAGCCCTCTCGAAGCTTATTCGTCTTCTTTCTACCCATGTGGAAGCGGAAATATGGTGTTTCTTTAGTTTGGTCGCATTACATTCACTTTGTGATTTTTGGGTAAATGTGCATTAACACCAAAGAACACTACTTTTTAATAAGCGAAATCCAATATGCAGATGTTAGCCAAAAGACCTTTTTGCTTTGATTGTGTGGTTCTGGTGCACACCCTAAAAAACACCACGCTAATTTCAACTCTATGATTCTATGATTCTATGAATTGAAATAAGCCCAATCGAAGCTTATGTTAACCAAAAGACCTTTTTGCTTTGATTTTGTGATTCTGGTGCACACCCAAAAAAGCATGCAAATTCAAATAAGCCCTCTCGAAGCTTATTCGTCTTCTTTCTACGCAAATGGAAGCGGAAATATGGCGTTTTGTTATTTTGGTCTCATTACATACACTTTGCGATTTCAGGGTAAATGTGCATTAACACCAAAGAACACGACTTTGAAATAAGCGAAATCCAAGATTCTTCTTTCTATGTAGATGGAAACGAAAACAACGTGTTTTGCTTTCTTTAGGCTTATTACACTTTGCTTTGTTATTTGTGGGTGAATGAACACCGAAAAAGCAATCCAAGCTTATTCGTCCTCTTTCTATTGAGATTAACTAAAACACCTATGCTTGATTTGGGCTGATAACAAACATTTGCGATTTTTGGTTGAATGTGCATTCTAACCCAGAAAACACCAATTTGAAATAAGCCCAATGAGAGCGTTATCATCTTCTTTTTATGTAGATTGAACCCAGAACACCTTTTTGCTTTGGTTAGGTGATTCTGGTGCACACCCAAAAAACACCACGCTAATTTCAACTATGATTCTATGAATCTATGAATTGAAATAAGCCCAATCGAAGCTTATTCGTCTTCTTTCTACTCATATGGAAGCGGAAATATGGCGTTTTGTTATTTTGGTCTCATTACATACACTTTGCGATTTCTGGGTAAATGTGCATTAACTCCAAAGAACACGATTTTGAAATAAGCGAAATCCAAGATTCTTCTTTCTATGTAGATGGAAACCAAAACAACCTGTTTTGCGTTGTTTATGCTTATGACACTTTGCTTTGCAGCTTGTGGGTGAATGAACACCGAAAGAGCAATCCAAGCTTATTCGTTCTCTTTCTATTGAGATAAACATAAACACTTATGGTTGATTTGGGCTGATAACAAACATTTGGCTCTGTGATTTTTTGTTGAATGTTCATTCTAACCCCAAAACAGCTATTTGAAATAAGCCCAATCAGAGCTTGTGCATCTTCTTTCTACGTAGATGGAATGCCAAACACCTTATTGCTTTGGTTGGGGGTGATTCTGGTGCAAACCCAAAAAACACCATATAAATTCCAACTATGATTCTATGATTCTATGAATTGAAATAAGCCCAATCGAAGCTTATGCGTCTTCTTTCTACGCATATGGTTGCGGAAATATGGCGTTTTGTTATTTTGGTCTCATTACATACACTTTGCGATTTCTGGGTAAAAGTGCATTAATACCAAAGAACACGACTTTGAAATAAGCGAAATCCAAGATTCTTATTTCTATGTAGATGGAACCGAATACAACCTGTTTTGCTTTCTTTAGGCTTATTACACTTTGCTTTGTTATTTGTGGGTGAATGAACACCGAAAGAGCAATCCAAGCTTATTCGTTCTCTTTCTATTGAGATGAACTTAAACACCTATATGGTTGATTTTGGCTGATAAAAAACATTTCACTCTGCGATTTTTGGTTGAATGTGCATTCTTTTTGCTTTGGTTGTGTGATTCTAGTGCAAACCCAAAAAACACCCTGTGAATTGAAATAAGCCTCGAAGCTTATGCGTCTTCTTTCTCCGCATATGGAAGCGGAAATATGGTGTTTTGTCATTTTAGGCTCATTACACTCACTTGGCGATTTGTGGGTCAATGTACATTAGAACCAAAGAACACGACTTTGAAATAAGCGCAATCCAAGATTCTTCTTTCTATGTAGATGGTATCCAAAACAACCTGTTTTGCTTTGTTGATGCTTATGACACTTCGATTTGCAGTTTGTGGGTCAATGAATACCGAAATGCAATCCAAGCTTATTTGTCCTCTTTCGATTGAGATTAACTTAAACACCTATGGTTGATTTTGGCTGATAACAAACATTTCACTGCGATTTTTGGTTGAATGTGCATTCTTTTTGCTTTGGTTGTGTGATTCTAGTGCAAACCCAAAAAACACCATGCAAATTCAAATAAGCCCTCTCGAAGCTTATTCGTCTTCTGGAAGAAGTATATGGAAGAGGAATGGTGTTTCTTTATTTTGGTCGCATTACATTCACTTTGCCATTTTGGGGTAAATGTGCATTAACACCAAAGAACAATACTTTTTATTAAGCGAAATCCAAGATTCTTCTTTCTATGTAGACGGAACCCAAAACAACCTGTTTTGCGTTGATTATGCTTATGATACTTCGATTTTCTATTTGTGGGTGAATGAAAACCGAGTGCAATCCAAGCTTCTTCTCCCTCTTTCAATTGAGATGAACCAAAACACCCATGCTTGATTTGGGCTGATAACATACATTTCGCTCTGCGATTTTTGGTTGAATGTGCATTGTAACCCCAAAAACACTTATTTGAAATAAGCCCAATCAGAGCGTTTTCATCTTCTTCCTATTTAGATGGAATCCAGAAGACCTTTCTGCTTTGGTAGTGTGATTCTGGTGCAAACAGAAGGGGAGGGAAACGGGCGGAAGAGCCTGTGCTGCCGCCATCTTGGGCGAGGGCAGTGGTACCCGGAAGGAGGTGCCACCGGAGGAGAGGCAAGAGGACAGGAAGGGGAGGGAAACGGGCGGAAGAGCCTGTGCTGCCGCCATCTTGGGCGAGGGCAGGGGTACCGGAAGGAGATGCCACCGGAGGAGAGGCAAGCGGACAGGAAGGGGAGGGAAACGGGCGGAAGAGCCTGTGCTGCCGCCATCTTGGGCGAGGGCAGGCGTACCGGAAGGAGGTGCCACCGGAGGAGAGGCAAGCTGACAGGAAGGGGAGGGAAACGGGCGAAAGAGGCGCTGCGACCTTGGGCCAGCAGAGACGTGCCGAGCCAGGCTGGCCCTCTCTCTTTCTCCCGCCCACTCTCTCTCGACCCCGCTCTCCCCAGGGGGCAGCCCTGCCCCCCGCCCCGCCCTCACCTGCCTTTCTCCCCCAGTGGCCTTCCTCTCGTGCCCCTTGGCGGAGGGATGGGGCGGGTGGGCCGCGGAAGTTTATATACAAGAATATACATACCTAGATATAGGTGTCCGTTTGTAAATAAATAAAAATAAAACGGATATATGTATATGTGTGTGTGTATATGCAGTGCTTCTTTTCTAAAAAAAATGATTGGGGGTACTCTCATTTTGACTCAAGAAAATCGCCATTTTTTAGTTCAAACCGGGAAAAATAAATACAGTAAATGGACAAAAGTACATTCACAAAATGTTTTATGCATTCCTCTGTGCCCCCCCCCCCAGAAAAAAGCACTGTATATGTTCTGCCAAGGGCAGGGTTATTTCTGGATCTGGAGCCAATAAGCACACCAGTGGATGAAGAATAAGCAATGCTTTATTTGCATAAGGTTTTTTTTTTTAATAATAAATTTTATTGATTTTCCATGCAATTATACATTTTTATCCAAAATACAACAAATTATCTCCTTTTTTGAACTTCCTTCAGCGTCTCTGATAATCATCCATATTTATAACTTTAATTACACATTCCCTTCTTTCGTATTGCCATTATACCTCCCTTCCCCACTATTTCATATTAACAATATTTCTCTATTTTTACAGTGCCTCTTGAAATCCCACTAGAGTTGTGTTCACGCCGCATACGTTTTTCAGATAGGAACTTTCAGTAGGAACTTTCCCCAGTCTTCGATGAACTTTTGGTCTTTGGTGTATCTGATTTTCCCAGTTAATTTGTCCAATTCCGCATAATCTGTCAATTTCAGTCTCCATTCTTTTATCGTCGGTATTTCCTCTTGCTTCCATTTCTGGGCCAACAAGATTCTGGCTGCCGTTGCTGCATATTGAAAGAGTTTACAGTCTTTTCTTCTTATGTCCTTTCCTAAGATCTCTAAAAGAAAAGAAAAGCCTCCGGTTTTTTTGCAAAAGTCAGTGGCGTAGCGTCAGCACCCGGGGCAAGGCAAGTAATTTGCGCCCCCTAACCCGTGGATTTGCGCCCCCTAACCCGTGGATTTGCGCCCCCTAACCCGTGGATTTGCGCCCCCTAACCCGTGGATTTGCGCCCCCTAACCCTAACCCCCAGATGTTGCGCCCGGTGCGGCCGGCCCCCCCTGCACCCCCCACGCTACGCCACTGGCAAAAGTATATCTTAACAGTTTTTTCATTTTATTGTATATCATTTCCCAAAAGCTTTTCACTTTCTTATTCCCACCACACATGAAAGAACGTCCCTTCTTTTTCTTTACATTTCCAACATTTGTTACACGTCTTATACATCTTTGCTAACTTTACAGGTGTGATGTACCATCTGTAAAACATTTTCATAACATTTTCTTTCAGTGCCGTGCATGCAGTAAATTTTATATTCTCTTTCCACAATTTTTCCCATTCATCAAATTGAATATTATACCCAAAATCTTTGGCCCACTGTATCATTTCGTATGCCATTCCAACAATATCTTATACATTTTTGACCGAGTTTTATATTAATTGTTTATTATGTCTATTTGAAATTTAGATTCTTTTTCTACATAACCCCTTTCTTTTAAGTCTTTTTTAAACATTTCATTTACTTGAAAGTAATGCAACCAATCATATACATAATCTTTAACTTGTTCAAATGGTTTCAATTTCCATTTTCCTCCTTCTTTAATTACCAATTCACCATATGTACTCCAATTACCACTCATATTAATTTTCTTAACACTCATTACCTCCAGCGGAGATAGCCAATAAGGGACTTTTGGTTCCAATATATTTTTGTATCTATCCCATACTTCTATTAAAGAACTCCTGAAAATGTGGTTTCCCGCTCAGGCTTGTGCGATTTTGAATATGACACCTGAAGCTGGAGGATGCCCCACGGCGATTGGTGGAGCTGGGATTGGGCTGAGGTGGGTGATGAAGGTGGGGCTCACACAAGGCACCCCTAAGTGTCCGGGTCAGGAGGGATGACCATTGAGTGCCTCCAGCTCACAACCCTGTGTGGTGGGCTGAGGGGATGGGAATGAATCATCCCAATAACAATTTACACCCGGCTGGGTGTGAACGGAGCTGATTCAGCCCTCTCTTTCTCTCCCGATAAGTATTTTCTATTTTCTAGGGTGCTAGTCTCCGTCCAGGTGGGCGCCGTGCCACCCGCCTCGCAAGCGAGACTCTTCCGCTACCACTACCAGCTTTCCAGGGAGAAAGTGGCAAGTCAGGGTTTGCTTGGGCCAATGGAACTCCCTGCCAAAGGAAGAGCCTCCGGCACTTGAATCCACTGCCCACCTGACTCTTCTTTTCATCTCTCAGCTGGCACCGAGTTCTGGTTGGGCCTGGCAAGAGGAGAAGCTTCTGGTCGACAGCGGTGGCAAGTTTCAGGCAAGCCTTCTCAGAAAGTTTGGGGGCTGTGGGACTGCCTGCCACTGGAGTTGCTATAATAATGAATTTTCCTTATGTTATTCCTGTTAAACTCCTTTTAAAGGTGACAGTGTTTGTCCACTTTTGGGACTGCCTGCCACTGGATGCCCTATAAAGATATGGGGCTTTTCAGCATGAAAAAGAAATCCCAATGACCCCTTTGGGACTCACTGCTACAGTGCCGGGGGGGGGGGCTTTGGAACTCCCTGCCACTTTGAAATGCCTCTCTGGGCGAGGCGTTCAGCAGGTGGTGGGTTCGAATTCCTCCCTGGCAGGAATGCAGACTTAAAGCTGCTAGTCTGAACCCGTGTCTTGCGGTGGACAACATAGCGTACGCAGCCGGAGGTGGGTGCGAGGAGCAGTGCCAGGGGAGCAGCAAGGAAGGTGAAGAAGCCCAGCAATTGGTGGATCCAGGGTTTGAGAGACAGTATTTTTGCACGGCTTCTTTCCGGCCAGAGCAAAGAAAAGTGACCATGAGAGTAGAGATAATTTATTAAATTTATCTGCTTTATCTGGTTCAATAATTATAATAATTATAATTATTATTTAATTATATATTCTAATTTTAATAATTACAATTACAATAAGAAAAGTAATCAAAATTACAATAAGAAATATTGCAATCATTATTATAATTATAATCACGATAGCAATTTTTCTTTCTAAACACACAGACACAGGTAGAAGCCCAGAATGGTAGAGCTAGAAGGGACCCTGGTGGTCATCCAGTCCAATCCCCTGCAATGCATAGACACACAGGCACATACTTTCTGCCCCCAGGGAGCAGAGGCCCCACCCTGCCTTGGGGGGTGCCGTCACTTTGCATTTGTAGGACCGGGTCTGGATTGCGGAGCTGCCCGTTGGTGGACTAACAGGCTCGCCCCCTTCTCCCAAGAAGCCTGCCCAGAAAAGAGAAGTCTGCCTCAGAGATAGTAGTATGCCCAGAGACAGCCTGTTGGTTGGTTAACAGTAAAGGTAAGGTAAAGTATAATAAGCCTAAAGAAAGCAAAACAGGTTGTTTTGGGTTCCGTCTACATAGAAAGAAGAATCTTGGATTTTGCTTATTAAAAAGTCGTGTTCTTTGGTGTTAATGCACATTTACCCAAAAATCGCAAAGTGAATGTAATGCGACCAAAATAAAGAAACACCATATTTCCTCTTCCATATGCTTCTTCCAGAAGACGAATAAGCTTCGAGAGGGCTTATTTGAATTTGCATGGTGTTTTTTGGGTTTGCACTAGAATCACACAACCAAAGCAAAAAGAATGCACATTCAACCAAAAATCGCAGTGAAATGTTTGTTATCAGCCAAAATCAAACATAGGTTGTTTAACTTAATCTCAATCGAAAGAGGACGAATAAGCTTGGATTGCATTTCGGTATTCATTTACCCACAAACTGCAAATCGAAGTGTCATAAGCATAAACAAAGCAAAACAGGTTGTTTTGGATACCATCTACATAGAAAGAAGAATCTTGGATTGCGCTTATTTCAAAGTCGTGTTCTTTGGTTCTAATGTACATTGACCCACAAATCGCCAAGTGAGTGTAATGAGCCTAAAATGACAAAACACCATATTTCCGCTTCTTTCTCCGCATATGGAAGACGCATAAGCTTCGACGCATAAGCTTCGAGGCTTATTTCAATTCACAGGGTGTTTTTTGGGTTTGCACTAGAATCACACAACCAAAGCAAAAAGAATACACATTCAACCAAAAATCGCAGAGTGAAATGTTTTTTATCAGCCAAAATCAACCATAGGTGTTTAAGTTCATCTCAATAGAAAGAACGAATAAGCTTGGATTGCTCTTTCGGTGTTCATTTACCCACAAATAACAAAGCAAAGTGTAATAAGCCTAAAGAAAGCAAAACAGGTTGTATTCGGTTCCATCTACATAGAAATAAGAATCTTGGATTTCGCTTATTTCAAAGTCGTGTTCTTTGGTATTAATGCACTTTTACCCAGAAATCGCAAAGTGTATGTAATGAGACCAAAATAACAAAACGCCATATTTCCGCATCCATATGCGTAGAAAGAAGAGGAATAAGTTTCGATTGGGCTTATTTCAATTCATAGACTCATAGTTGGAATTTACATGGTGTTTTTTGGGTGAGCACCAGAATCACCCCCAAACAAAGCAATAAGGTGTTTTGCGTTCCATCTACGTAGAAAGAAGATGAAAACGCTCTGATTGGGTTTATTTCAAATAGCTGTTTTTGGGGTTAGAATGCACATTCAACCAAAAATCACAGAGCGAAATGTTATCAGCCCAAATCAAGCATAGGTGTTTTAGTTAATAGAAAGAGGACAAATAAGCTTGGATTGCTCTTTCGGTGTTCATTCTCCCACCAACGGGCAGCTCCGCAATCCAGACCCGGTCCTACAAATGCAAAGTGACGGCACCCCGCAAGGCAGGGTGGGGGCTCTGCTCCCTGGGGGCAGAAAGAATCCATTAGTATGTCCTGTGTGTGCATTGCAGGGGATTGGACTGGATGACCACCAGGGTCCCTTCTAGCTCTACCATTCTGGGCTTCTACCTGTGTCTGTGTGTTTAGAAAGAAAAATTGCTATCGTGATTATAATTATAATAATGATTGCAATTTTTCTTATTGTAATTTTGATTACTTTTCTTATTGTAATTGTAATTATTAAAATTAGAATATATAATTGTCAGAGCCGCTTCCAGGTCCCAGCTCACAGAGGACCACGCTAGCCGGCAGTACTGTACAAAAGTCTTTATTAAGTTACAGTTTCAATTTCCAAGCCGCAGCGCGCAGCTCTACGTCTTAGAAGCTAGACCGGCGAAGCTCCGTCTGAGTCTCCGCCTCCTGTACACCAACTTAATACTCTAGCCTTGCTCCACCTCTTCCGTCTTTCCTTCCTCCTCTGGGTCCCTCTACCCCCCGTGGCCTCTTCCTTCCTGGACTCTTCTGACGCTGACCCCCCGGACTCTTCTCCCTCCTTGCGGCGGGCTTTAGGACCTGGCTCCCTATCTGGGCTGCTTACTGTGCCGCCTTCCTGTGTATTTGAACTTGGCGCGCGCGCCCAGCCTTCAACCTTCCTCTTGACCGTTTCCTCGCTCCCCGATGGAGGTGTGGCCAATCCTGACTCATGCCCTCCTGCTTGCGGCGAGCCGCCAGATCCCGATACCTGGGACCCCTCCACCCTACTGCGCTCTGGTGGGGAAGCTGGTCCCGATTTCCAACAGCTGCTCTCTGAGTCCCCTCTGGTCCCTTCTTCCTGGGGTGTCCCCCTAGGCGCCCCCCTTGCTCTGACCACTGGCGCCCCTTTCTGTGAATCTTCCGATTCACTGGAAAGACTCAGAGATCTGGGGCCGCTGTCATCGCTCATATTTCCTTCGGATTCCTCCCCCTCGCTCTCTGTTTCCTCCCTTTCCTGTGCCTCTGCTCCTGAACCCCTGACATCCATCCCCCCTCGAAGCCCCCCTTTCCCCCCTCCCCTCCTTCAGGTGTGGGTGCTGGGTGCTCCGTTGTTATGGGGGTGAGTGCCGGATACAGTTCGTTTCCCGTGGCGTACATCCAACTGGATAAGTCCTGCTCTTCCTCCTTGCCCTCGCCGACGTCGATCTCCTCTGCTTCCATCTCTGTGCTGCCGTGCTCGAACCCAAGGTCCTCCCTGAACACGTCCATGTCCGTCTCTCCCTCGGTCTCTTCTGGGTACGTTGCTCGCCCGGGACCCTCCAGCCATTTCCTGCGCCACTGCTCCTCTGGTCGATCATCCCACCAATACGAGGGTTCTGAGGCAGATCCCGAGGGTGACCCCTCCGGGGAACGTGTGTCCAGTGCCGGTTCCTCGTCCGAGTCGAACCCCTGGAACGTGCTGGCTGAAAGCGTGGGTGTGAAAAGCCAGTCGTCGAAAAACTCGGCTGGCATGGGCCTGTGTGGGAAGAGGGCATGAAACTCGTCTTTGAGCAGAGGTTCCTCCAAAGCGTAGCCCGGCACCCAGCTGTTGGCACTGGCTGAGGTGCCCTCTCTGGCGAGAAGGTATTCTACTCCCTCTTCCCCCCATCTTGAGTCTAAAATCTCTGTGACCTCGTTGATGGGCTCCCCCTCTGGCGACCCCCCCTGCGTGGTCCTTTCCCTGAGCGGGCTTGGTGCCGTCCCTGGCTCCTGAAATCTGTGAGGTGCCTTGTAGGGAGTGAGTACTGACCTATGGAAAACCAGATGCATCCTGGATCCCTCCGGAAGCGTCAGCCGGAAAGCCACCGGATTGATCTGTGCCTCGACTTGGTAGGGCCCTAGCTGCTTATGTCCGAGCTTCTTTTTCACTAACGATCTGGCTGGCACTGCCTGGGCTGCCAACCAAACCCAGTCTCCCACCTGTATTTCTTCCCCAACCCTCCTGTGTCTGTCAGCCTGCAGTTTGTATGCGTGCTTAGCTAGCTCTAACTGCCTTCAAAGCTGTTCGTGGACCTCCTGCAACTCTGACGCGAAGACGTCCGCTGCCTGTGGCTCCCCCTCCCCCACTCTCTGTAGTCCCGGGAAGGTTCTGGGATGCCTCCCATTGTTGGCGAAGAACGGCGTCACCCCCGTGGACACGTGCTTCGTGTTGTTGTAGGCGAACTCGGCGAGTGGCAGGTAGTCCACCCACGTTGCAGGCTGCTGATTTGCGTAACATCTCAGGTACTGCTGCATGATGGCATTGACCCGCTCCGCTTGTCCGTTGGTCTGCGGGTGTCTCGCCGACGCTAGGTTGATCTTGACATTCAGGATGCCCATCAGCTTCTGCCAGAAGTTCGAGATGAACTGTCGCCCCCGGTCGGACAGTATAGACCGTGGCAGACCGTGAACCTTGAACACGTGATCTATGAACAGTTTGGCGGTCTGTTCCGCTGTGGCCACTTTCGCACACGGAATGAAATGTGCCATTTTGGTGAACATGTCCACCACCACTAGCACTGCTGTCTTGCCCCTCGAGCTGGGCAGATCCGTGACAAAGTCCAGGGCCACCCTCTCCCACGGTTCGAGCGGAGTTTGCAGCGGTTCCAGCAGTCCCGCCGGCGGTTTATGCACTGTCTTAGCCCTCTGGCAGGTGTCGCACCTCGCGACGTAATCCGCGACTTCTCCCCGCATCTTGGGCCACCAGAAGTCTCTGGCGACTAATTCTGTCGTCTTCTCAGTGCCAAAGTGCCCGGCGGTGGGTGCGTCGTGCAACTGCTGCAGTACCTTAGCGCGGAGTTCGTCTCCCGGCACGTAGAGGGCCCCTTTGCGGATGAGCAACCCTTCGCGTATCTGGAACTCGTCGCCCTTCGCCGTGCCCCTGTGCACCTCCTCCATCTTCGCTCGTGTGAAGGAGTCTTCCTGCAGCGCGCGACGTACAGCATCCAGGTCTACGGTTGCCGAAGCGCACGCCCATGCTTCTGGTGCGAAAATGTGCTTGGCCGCCGCTGGCGTCGCCTCCTCGAGGTATTGCGGCTTCCTGGACAGTGCATCCGCCATGACGTTGTTGTCACCTGGGACGTACTCTATCCTGAAGTCGAAGTTCCGCAAAGAACTCCGCCCAACGTATGTGTCACAAGTGTGGGCATCTACAGCCTCGAGGAGGGGAGAGAAGCAGGTGCCTACCAGCGAGCTCACGAACGGCAGCCGACATGACGGCTGAGCAGCAGATAGAGGAACTCAGAAAAGCAGTGTCACAACTGAATGCAGAGGCTCTCGCATCCCGGAAGAGAGAGGAGGAGGCAGCTGCCGCCTGCAAGGATCTCCAAGTCAGGTTAGACGTGCTTACAAAGCAGACACCCAGACAGGAGGGAATTGGGTTGGCGAGACGTACAGGCGGTCTGGTCTCTCACTTCGATGGGAACCTGCAACAGTATCCCAACTTTAGAGCAGATGTACTGTGCGCACTGCAACTGCTGAATAAAGACTTTAGAGATGAGCAAGAGAAGGTGGGATTCATCATGTCCCATTTGCATGGGGATGCTAAAGCATGGCTGCGCAATCTATGGAGAGATAAGGATCCGGCGCTCCGAGATGCGGATGCCTTTATTAAAGCGATGGATGGGTGTTTTTTATCAAGCATTGACGTGGATCTTGCCCGGAAGGAGGTGCATGGACTAAGGCAAGGGAGGGCCAGCGTAAGGCAATATCATGCCCGCTTTTTCGCTTTGGTCAGTGCCCTGGAATGGGACAGAGATTCGGCCCCTGTGAGAGACCTCTTTTGGGAGGGGCTGCACAGCTCGATTAAAGATGAGATCGCGAGGGGGGAGCGACCCCGGACCACCCAGGAGGTCGTTCAGAGGGCACTGGCAGTGGGGGTGCGGCTGGAAGAACGTCCGTGGAGCAGGGACGGAGGGCGCGAACCAGTCAGGGGCCCCTCCTTCCTTCCCAGAGACGCAGCGCGGGCGCAATCCACGCCTCCACCAGGAGGAGGAGCGGAACCTATGGAGGTGGGAGGTGCACGGGCTCAGTCAGCAACCAGAGCCCTAGCACCGGCAGCAGTGAAAGCGAAGCCTCCTAGAGGGAACAGGAAGTGTTACGTCTGTGAGGAGCCAGGGCACATGGCGAAAGAGTGTCCCCAGAGGCCCCACAAGCTCACTGCAGCCTCAGCAATGGTGACTGCAGCGGCGCAGCAAGGTGGACCACAGCAGGGAAACGACGCAGTCTGGCTGGAGGAAGAGGCACTGGGGCCCAGCCAGACGTGTTAGTGACGCAGTCCCCAGAGATTTTACAGCCCGTGAACCCCCTCCCGCCCAAACCAGTAGTGAGGCTCACCGCATCTCTCCAGCTGCCCAATGGCATCACCATGGACGTGCCAATCACCGTGGACTCGGGCAGCAACGCGGACTTTATAGGGCAGGACTTTGTCGACAAACACGCTATACAGTTGCTGCCGGCCACACTGCCCCTGCAGGTTGTCACGGTGGATGGCAGGGAGCTGCTAGGGGGGCAAGTGGTGAAGCAGACGCCACCGATGGTGATGCGACTTGGGAATCACAGAGAAGTCATCAGCTTCAATGTCACTCAGCTATCGGATACGCCCATTGTATTGGGAATGAGTTGGCTGGACAAGCACAGCCCAACGCTGGCTTGGTACCAGAGGCAGCTGATCTTCGGCTCTTCCTTTTGTGCTGAACACTGCATCGTGCCCCGGCAGGAAGGAGAGGAAGAGGAGTCACAGCTGCTGCTAGGCACGCTGCAAGTGATTCCCCACAAGTACGCAGAATTTTTGGAAGTTTTCTGCGAAAAGGAGGCGGACAGACTACCCCCTCACAGACCATATGACTGCAAAATTGACCTGCTGCCGGGGGCGGCGCTGCCTAAAGGGAAACTGTATTCCATGTCAGAGGACGAACTGCAAGAACTCAAGGAGTTCATAGATCATAATTTGGAGCGCGGTTTCATCCGAGAGTCCAAGGCAGCGGGGGGCAGTCCTGTATTCTTTGTTAAAAAGCGAGACACGCCCCAAAAAAGACTGGTTGTGGACTATCGCATTTTGAACAGTGGGACCAAGCCATCGGACTTCCCCATGCCCCGAATCGACGACCTCCTAGCGAAGGTGCGGAAGGGAAAAGTGTTCACCAAGTTGGACCTGCGAGGGGCGTACAACCTCATTCGCATGCGGGAAGGAGATGAGTGGAAGACGGCCATGTTCACGCCACTGGGGACCTACGAATATAGAGTTATGCCTTTTGGATTGCAAAATGGCTCCCACGTTTTTCAAGCTTTCATGCATCACGTGTTGGCGGGACTTCTCTACAAGACGTGCGTCTGTTTCTTAGATGACATCCTGATCTTTTCGGAATCGCAGCAGGAGCATGACGGGCACGTCAAGGAAGTGCTGCGCAGGCTAAAGCAACATAGGCTCTACGCCAAGCTGGAGAAGTGCCAATTTGACGTGACGGAGGTGGACTTTCTGGGCTACAAGCTGTCTGACAAGGGGCTCGCCATGGACAGCGCCAAGGTTCGAGCGGTGTTGGATTGGAAGAGTCCACGCAACCGGAAGGAGGTCCAACGGTTTGTCGGCTTCGCGAACTTCTATCGCAAGTTTATCAAAGGCTTCGCTATGCAGACAGCGGCCATCACAGACACGCTTAGCTCCAAGAAAAAGAAGTTCGTTTGGACAGAGCAGGCGGAGCAGTCCTTTCAGGCGCTCAAGCGTCTCTTCGCGTCGGAAGAGCAGCTGCTTCATGTCAACCCCAGCAGGCCGATGAGGGTGGAGACAGACGCCTGGGACAGAGCCGTGGGGGCGGTCCTGCTGCAGAAGGACCAGCAGGGGGTGTGGCGACCGGGAGCGTTTTACTCCAGGAAGCTCAGCAAGTCCGAGCAGAACTACACCATCTGGGACAGGGAGTTGCTGGCCATTCATGCAGCGTTCAAAGCGTGGAGGCACTTCCTGATCGGCGCCAAGCACACGGTGCAGGTTTGCACGGACCACAAGAATCTGGAGCACTGGCGCACGGCACAGTTCCTAAACCAGAGGCAGATACGTTGGGCTGAGTTCTTTGCGAACTTCGACTTCCGCATAGAGTATGTCCCGGGGGACACTAACATCATGGCGGACGCCCTCTCCCGTAAGCCACAGTATCTGGAGGACGCAACGCCAGCGGCCGCCATGCACATCTTCGCACCAACAGTGTGGGCGTGCGCCGCGGCCACCGTGGACCTGGAGGCGGTGCGACGAGCGTTGCAGTATGACTCCTTCGCGCAAACAAAGATGGCGGAGGTGCAAAGGGGCAAGGCTGCGGCCGACGGTTTCCAGCTACGAGATGGATTGCTCATCCATAAAGGGGCCATCTACGTGCCGGGAGACGACCTTCGCGCCAAGGTGCTTCGCGCCGGGCACTTTGGCAAGGAGAAGACAGTGGAATTAGTAGCCAGGGATTTCTGGTGGCCTGGAATGAGAGGGGAGGTCGCAGACTACGTGGCGAGGTGCGACACCTGCCAGAGGGCCAAGCCAGTGCACAGACCGCCGGCCGGACTGTTGGAACCGCTGCAAACTCCGGTCGAACCTTGGGAGAGGGTGGCTCTGGACTTTGTCACAGATCTGCCCAGCTCGAGAGGCAAGACGGCAGTGCTGGTGGTGGTGGACCTGTTTTCCAAGATGGCACATTTCATTCCGTGTGCGAAGGTGGCCACGGCGGAGTAAACCGCCAAACTGTTCATAGACCACGTGTTCAAGGTTCACGGTCTGCCACGGTCTATTCTGTCCGACCGGGGGCGGCAGTTCATCTCGAATTTCTGGCAGAAGCTGATGGGCTTCCTGAACGTCAAGATCAACCTGGCGTCGGCGAGACACCCGCAGACCAACGGGCAAGCGGAGCGGGTCAATGCCATCATGCAGCAGTACCTGAGATGTTATGCAAATCAACAGCCTGCGACGTGGGTGGATTACCTGCCGCTTGCCGAGTTCGCCTACAACAACACGAAGCACGTGTCCACGGGGGTCACGCCGTTCTTCGCCAACAATGGGAGGCACCCCAGAACCTTCCCGGGACTGGAAAGAATGGGGGAGGGGGAGCCGCAGACAGCAGATGCGTTCGCGTCGGAGCTGCAGGAAGTCCACGATCAGCTGAGGCGCCACCTGGAGCTGGCCAAACACGCATACAAGGTACAAGCGGACAAGCACAGAAGGGTTGGCGAAGAGCTCCACGTGGGAGACTGGGTCTGGTTAGCAGCCCACGCAGTGCCGGCCAGGTCGTTGGCCAAGAAGAAACTAGGGCATAAACAACTGGGGCCCTACCAAGTCGAAGAGCAGGTCAACCCGGTAGCTTTCAGACTGGCACTTCCGGAGGGTTCCAGAATGCATCCGGTGTTCCACAGATCGGTGCTCACTCCCTACAAGGCACCGCACAGGTTCCAAGAACCCGGAACGGCGCCGAGTCCGGTCAGAGACAGAACAGGGCACGCGGGAGTGGCACAGAAGGAGCGCATCAACGAAGTCACGGAGATTTTGGACTCCAGATGGGGGGAGGAGGGGGTAGAATACTTTCTCGCCAAGGAGGGCACTCCGGCCAGTGCGAACAGCTGGGTGCCGGGCTACGCTTTGGACGAACCTCTACTCAAAGACGAGTTTCACGCCCTCTTCCCACATAGACCAATGCCAGCAGACTTTTTCGACGACTGGCTTTTCACGCCCACGCTTTCGGCCAGCACTTTCCGGGGGTTCGACTCGGACGAGGACCCGACACAAGACGTACGTTCCCCGGAGGGGTCACCCTCGGGATCTGCATCAGAACCCTCGTATTGGTGGGACGATCGACCAGAGGAGCAGTTCCGCAGAAAGTGGCTGGAATGCCCAGGACGAGCAACGCCGCCAGGAGGAAGTGAGGGAGAGACGGACATGGACGTTTTCGGGGACGACCCTGGTTTCGAGCACGGCGGCACAGAGATGGAAGCGGACGTGACCGTCGTCGACGGGAGCAGGGAGGAAGACCCGGGAGCCTTCCGATGGAGGCCCGCCACGGGAAGCGAACGATATCCGACATTCGTCCCTTTGCAACAGCAGCACCCAGTTCCAGCACCGGAAGGAGGGGAGGGGGGAATGGGGGGCTTCGAGGGGGGGATGGATGTCAGGGGTTTAGGAGCAGAGGCAAGGGCAAGGGAGGAAACAGAGAGCGAAGAGGAGGAGGCAGAAGAAAAGATGAGTGATGACGACGACCCGAGATCTCCGAGTCTTTCCAGTGAATCAGAGGATTCACAGAAAGGAGCACCAGTGGCCAGGGCAAGGGGGGAGTTTAGGGGGGCACCCCAGGAAGATAGAGCCAGAGGGGACTCAGAGGAGAGCAGTTGGAAATCGGGACCAGCGTCACCGCTAGGGAGCAGGGAGGAGGAAGGGAGCCAGGGGGCAAGCGCTGGCAGCTCACCACAGGAGGGAGGGCATGAGTCAGGAGTGGCCACACCTCCATCGGGGAGCGAAGAAACGGTTAAGCGGAAAGTGGAAGGTTGGGCGCGCACGCCAAGTTCAAATGCAGAGGAAGGCGGCGCAGTAAGCAGCCCGGAAAGGGAGCCAGGTCCTAAAGCCCGGCGCAAGGAGGCAGGAGGGTCCGGGTCAGCGTCAGAAGAATCCCGGAAGGAAGAAACCCCGGGGGGCAGAGGGACCCAGAGGAGAACAGTCAGGCGGAAAAGGTGGAGCAGGGCTAGGATATTAAGTTGGTGCACAAGGGGCGGAGAATCAGACGGAGCTTCGCCGATCTAGCTACTAGACGTAGAGTTGCACGCAGCAGCTTGAAAATGGAAACTGTAACTCAATAAAGACTTTTACTTAATGATCGCTGGCTAGCGTGATCCTCTGTGAGCTAGGATCTTCGAGCAGCTCTGACAGTATGTGTCTCTGGTTCAGGAACCTCGCCGTGCGCCAGTACTCCAGATTCTTATGGTCCGTGCGGACCTGCACTGTGTGTTTGGCTCCGATCAGGAAGTGCCTCCACGCCTTGAATGCTGCATGAATGGCAAGCAACTCCCTGTCCCAGATGGTGTAGTTCTGCTCCGACTTGCTGAGCTTCCTGGAGTAGAAGGCGCACGGCCTCCAATCCCCATGCGGGTCTTGCTGCAACAGGACTGCTCCCACGGCCCTGTCTGAGGCGTCTGTTTCAACCCTCATCGGTTTGCCGGGATTTACATGCAGTAGCTGCTCTTCGGACGAGAAGAGGCGCTTGAGTTTCCGAAAGGACTGCTCCGCCTGCTCCGTCCAGATGAACTTCTTCTTCTTGGAGCTGAGCGTGTCGGTCTGCATCGCGAACCCCTTGATGAACTTGCGATAGAAGTTAGCAAAGCCGACAAACCGCTGGACCTCCTTCCGGCTGCGCGGGCTCTTCCAGTCCAACACTGCACGAACCTTGGCGCTGTCCATGGCTAGCCCCTTGTCCGACAACTTGTAGCCCAGGAAATCCACCTCCGTCATGTCGAACTGGCACTTCTCCAGCTTGGCGTACAGTCTATGCTCCTGTAGCCTTTGCAGAACTTCCTTGACGTCTCTGTCGTGAACCTCCTGTGATTCTGAAAATATCAGGATGTCGTCCAGGAAGCAGACACACTTCTTGTAGAGGAGCCCCGCTAACATGTGATGCATGAAAGCTTGAAAACAGTGGGAGCCATTTTGTAATCCAAACGGCATAACTCTGTATTCGTAGGTGCCCAGGGGCATGAACATGGCCGTCTTCCACTTGTCGCCCTCCCGTATGCGAATAAGGTTGTACGCCCCTTGCAGATCCAACTTGGTGAACACGCGTCCTTTGCGCACCGTCGCGAGGAGGTCGTCGATCTTGGGCATGGGGAAAGCCGTGGGCTTGGTTTTCGAGTTCAAAATCCTATAGTCCACCACAAGTCTTTTTTGGGGCGTGTCCTTCTTCCTCACAAAGAATACAGGACTGCCCCCCACTGCCTTGGACTCCCGGATGAACCCACGCTCCAAATTATGATCTATGAACTCCCTGAGTTCCTGCAGCTCATCTTCAGACATGGAATACAGTTTCCCTGTCGGCAGCGTCGCCCCTGGCAGGAGGTCAATCTTGCAGTCATAGGGCCTGTGGGGAGGCAGCTTGTCCGCCTCCTTCTCGCAGAAAACCTCCAAAAATTCTGCGTACTTGTGGGGCACTGCTTGCAGCGTGCCTAATTGCAGCTGTGTGTCCTCTTCTTCCCCCTCCGGTCTGGGCAGGATGCACTGTTCTGCACAGTAAGAGGAGCCGAAAGTTAGTTGCCGCTGGTACCAAGCCAACGTTGGACTGTGCCTGTCCAGCCAACTCATGCCCAATACTACAGGCGTGTCCGACAGTTGGGTGACATTAAAGCTGATGACTTCCCTGTGATTTCCAATTTGCATCACCATCGGTGGCGTTTGCTTCACCACCTGCCCCCCTAGCAATTCCCTGCCATCCACCGTGACAACCTTCAGGGGCAGCGTGGCTGGCAGTAGCGTTATATTGTGCTGCTCGATGAAATCCTGTCCTATAAAATCCGCGTTGCTACCAGAGTCAATGGTAATTGGCACTTCCATTGTAAGTCCATTGGGTAGCTGGAGCGATGCGGTGAGCTGCACTACTGGTTTGGGCGGGAGGGGGTCTGTGGGCTGCAAAATCTCTGGGGACTGCTTCACTGACTCGTCTGGCTGGGCCCCAGTGCCTCTGTTTCCAGCCAGACTCCGTCGTTTCCCTGCTGTGGTTCTCTCTGCTGAGTTGCTTCTGTTACCGTCGCGGAGGCTGCAGTGTGCTTGTGGAGCCTCTGGGGACACTCTTTCGCCATGTGCTGAGGACTGTCACAGAGGTAGCACTTCCTGTTCCCTCTAGGAGGCTTCGCTTTGACTGCTCCCGGTGCTAGGGCTCTGGTTGCTGACTGAGCCCTGGCGCCTCCAACCTCCATAGGTTCCCCTCCTCCTCCTGGCGGAGGCGTGGAGTGCGCACGCGCTGCATCCCTGGGAAAGAAGGAAGGCGCTCTTGCCAACTCGCGTCCTCCACGCCCTTCGTCTCTGCTCCATGGACGTTCTTCTAGACGCACCCCAATCGTCAGCGCCCTCTGAACGATCTCCTGAGTGCTCCGGGGTCTCTCCCCCCGCACAATTTCGTCTTTTACCGCACTGTTCAACCCTTCCCAGAAAAGGTCTCTGACTGGAGCTGAATCTTTGTCCCATTCCAGGGCACTGACCAGTGCAAAAAAGTGGGAATGATACTGCCTCACACTGGCCCTCCCTTGTTTCAGCCCATGTATCTCTTTTCTGGCGATATCAACGTCTATATTTGATAAAAAACACGAATCCATCGCTTTAATGAAGGCATCCGCACTTCGGAGCGCCGGATCCTGATCTCTCCACAGATTGCGCAGCCACGCTTTAGCGTCTCCATGCAAATGGGATAAAATAAACCCCACCTTCTCTTGCTCATCTCTAAAGTCTTTGTCCAGCAGTTGCAGCGCAAACTGCACATCTGCTCGGAAGTTGGGGTACTGCTGTAAATTCCCATCGAAATGAGATACAAGGCTGCCTCCTCTTCTCTCCAGCCCAATTCCCTCCGATTTGGGTCCCGGTTGCCCCTGCTTTGTAAGCACTTCCAACCTGACCTGGAGATCCTTGTAGGCGGCAGCCGCTTCCTCCTCCCTCTTCCTGGATGCGAGTATCTCGGCGTTTAGTTGTGTCACTGCGTTTTGCAGGGCTGCTATCTGCTGTTCACTATTCATCTTGTCCGACTTTCGTGAGCTCGCGAAGCACCAATCTTCACCCCTCGCTGCGCCCACTCACGCTGCGAGGCTTTTGGTACAAAAGGGAGACGGAGCTTACTGTCAGAGCCGCTTCCAGGTCCCAGCTCACAGAGGACCACGCTAGCCGGCAGTACTGTACAAAAGTCTTTATTGAGTTACAGTTTCAATTTCCAAGCCGCAGCGCGCAGCTCTACGTCTTAGAAGCTAGACCGGCGAAGCTCCGTCTGAGTCTCCGCCTCCTGTACACCAACTTAATACTCTAGCCTTGCTCCACCTCTTCCGTCTTTCCTTCCTCCTCTGGGTCCCTCTACCCCCCGTGGCCTCTTCCTTCCTGGACTCTTCTGATGCTGTCCCCCCCGGACTCTTCTCCCTCCTTGCGGCGGGCTTTAGGACCTGGCTCCCTATCCGGGCTGCTTACTGTGCTGCCTTCCTGTGTATTTGAACTTGGCGCGCACGCCCAGCCTTCAACCTTCCTCTTGACCGTTTCCTCGCTCCCCGATGGAGGTGTGGCCAATCCTGACTCATGCCCTCCCGCTTGCGGCGAGCCGCCAGATCCCGATACCTGGGACCCCACCCCCCTACTGCGCTCTGGTGGGGAAGCTGGTCCCGATTTCCAACTGCTGCTCTCTGAGTCCCCTCTGGTCCCTTCTTCCTGGGGTGTCCCCCTAGGCGCCCCCCTTGCTCTGACCACTGGCGCCCCTTTCTGTGAATCTTCCGATTCACTGGAAAGACTCAGAGATCTGGGGCCGCTGTCATCGCTCATATTTCCTTCGGATTCCTCCCCCTCGCTCTCTGTTTCCTCCCTTTCCTGTGCCTCTGCTCCTGAACCCCTGACAATAATTAAATAATAATTATAATTATTATAATTATTGAACCAGATAAAGCAGATAAATTTAATAAATTATCTCTACTCTCATGGTCACTTTTCTTTGCTCTGGCCGGAAAGAACAGAAGCAACTCTGGTCTCTCAAACCCTGGATCCACCAATTGCTGGGCTTCTTCACCTTCCTTGCTGCTCCCCTGGCACTGCTCCTCGCACCCACCTCCGGCTGCGTACGCTATGTTGTCCACCGCAAGACACGGGTTCAGACTAGCAGCTTTAAGTCTGCATTCCTGCCAGGGAGGAATTCGAACCCACCACCTGCTGAACGCCTCGCCCAGAGAGGCATTTCAAAGTGGCAGGGAGTTCCAAAGCCCCCCCCCCGGCACTGTAGCAGTGAGTCCCAAAGGGGTCATTGGGATTTCTTTTTCATGCTGAAAAGCCCCATATCTTTATAGGGCATCCAGTGGCAGGCAGTCCCAAAAGTGGACAAACACTGTCACCTTTAAAAGGAGTTTAACAGGAATAACATAAGGAAAATTCATTATTATAGCAACTCCAGTGGCAGGCAGTCCCACAGCCCCCAAACTTTCTGAGAAGGCTTGCCTGAAACTTGCCACCACTGTCGACCAGAAGCTTCTCCTCTTGCCAGGCCCAACCAGAACTCGGTGCCAGCTGAGAGATGAAAAGAAGAGTCAGGTGGGCAGTGGATTCAAGTGCCGGAGGCTCTTCCTTTGGCAGGGAGTTCCATTGGCCCAAGCAAACCCTGACTTGCCACTTTCTCCCTGGAAAGCTGGTAGTGGTAGCGGAAGAGTCTCGCTTGCGAGGCGGGTGGCACGGCGCCCACCTGGACGGAGACTAGCACCCTAGAAAATAGAAAATACTTATCGGGAGAGAAAGAGAGGGCTGAATCAGCTCCGTTCACACCCAGCCGGGTGTAAATTGTTATTGGGATGATTCATTCCCATCCCCTCAGCCCACCACACAGGGTTGTGAGCTGGAGGCACTCAATGGTCATTCCTCCTGACCCGGACACTTAGGGGTGCCTTGTGTGAGCCCCACCTTCATCACCCACCTCAGCCCAATCCCAGCTCCACCAATCGCCGTGGGGCATCCTCCAGCTTCAGGTGTCATATTCAAAATCGCACAAGCCTGAGCGGGAAACCACATTTTCAGGAGTTCTTTAATAGAAGTATGGGATAGATACAAAAATATATTGGAGCCAAAAGTCCCTTATTGGCTATCTCCGCTGGAGGTAATGAGTGTTGTCAGGGGTTTAGGTGCAGAGGCACGGGCAAGGGAGGAAACAGAGAGCGAAGGAGAGGAGACAGAGGAAAGGATGAGTGATGACGACGACCCGAGATCTCCCAGTCTTTCCAGTGAATCAGAGGATTCACAGAAAGGAGCACCAGTGGCCAGGGCAAGGGGGGAGTCTAGGGAGGCACCCCAGGAAGATAGAGCCAGAGGAGACTCAGGGGGGAGCAGCTGGAAATCGGGACCAGCGTCACCGCCAGGAAGCAGGGAAGAGGAAAGGAGCCAGGGGGGAAGCGCTGGCAGCTCACCACAGGAGGGAGGGCAGGAGTCAGGAGTGGCCACACCTCCATCGGGGAGCGAAGAAACGGTTAAGAGGAAAGTGGAAGGTTGGGCGCGCGCGCCAAGTTCAAATGCAGAGGAAGGCGGCGCAGTAAGCAGCCCCGAAAGGGAACCAGGTCCTAAAGCCCGGCGCAAGGAGGCAGAAGGGTCCGGGTCAGCGTCAGAAGAATCCCGGAAGGAAGAAGCCCCGGGGGGTAGAGGGACCCAGAGGAGGACAGTCAGGAGGAAAAGGTGGAGCAAGGCTAGGATATTAAGTTGGTGCGCACGGGGCGGAGACTCAGACGGAGCCTCGCCGATCTAGCTAGTAGACGTAGAGTTGCAGACAGCAGCGTGAGAATGGAAACTGTAATTCAATAAAGACTTTTACTTAATCACCGCTGGCTAGCGTGATCCTCTGTGAGCTAGGATCTTGAAGCAGCTCTGACAGTAGGCTCCGTCTCCACATTGTGGGCATCTGCAGCCTCGAGGAGGGGAGAGAAACAGGCGCCCACTAGCGAGCTCACGAACGGCAGGAGACATGACGGCTGAGCAGCAGATAGAGGACCTCAGAAAAGCAGTGGCACAACTGAACGCCGAGGTTCTCGCATCCAGGAAGAGAGAGGACGAGGCAGCTGCCGCCTGCAGGGATCTCCAGGTCAGGTTAGACGTACTGGCAAAGCAACCACCCCGGCAGGAGGGAATTGGGTTGGCGAGACGGACAGGCGGGCTGCTCTCTCACTTCGATGGGAACCTGCAACAGTATCCCAACTTTAGAGCCGACGTACTGTGCGCACTGCAACTGTTGCATAAAGACTTTAGAGATGAACAGGAGAGAGTGGGGTTCATCATGTCCCATCTGCATGGGGAGGCGAAAGCATGGTTGCGCAATTTATGGAGAGATAACGATCCGGCGCTCCAGAATGCGGATGCCTTTATTAAAGCGATGGATGGGTGTTTCTTATCAAGTATTGACATTGATCTTGCACGGAAGGAGGTGCATGGGCTGAGACAAGGGAGGGCCAGCGTCAGACAGTATCATGCCCGCTTTTTCGCCTTGGTCAGCGCCCTGGAATGGGACAGAGATTCGGCTCCTGTAAGAGACCTCTTTTGGGAGGGACTGCACAACTCGATTAAAGATGAGATAGCGAGGGGGGAGAGACCCCGAACCACCCAGGAGGTCGTTCAGAGGGCACTGGCCGTGGGGGTGAGGCTGGAAGGACGTCCGTGGAGCAAGGACGAAGGACGTGGAGGGCGCGAACCAGCCGGGGGCCCCTCCTTCTTTCCCAGAGAAGCAGCGCGGGCGCAATCCACGCCTCCGCCAGGAGGAGGAGCCGAACCTATGGAGGTTGGAGGTGCAAGGGCTCAGTCAGCAACCAGAGCCCTAGCACCGGCAGCAGTGAAGGCGAAGCCTCCTAGAGGGACCAGGAAGTGTTACGTCTGTGAGCAGCCAGGGCATATGGCGAAAGAGTGTCCCCAGAGGCCCCACAAGCTTACTGCAGCCTCAGCAATGGTGACTGCAGCAACGCAGCAGGGAGGACCACAGCAGGGAAACGACGATGTCTGGCTGGAGGAAGAGGCACTGGGGCCCAGCCAGACGTGTTAGTGACGCAGTCCCCAGAAATTTTACAGCCAGTGAACCCCCTCCCGCCCAAACCAGTAGTGAGGCTCACAGCATCTCTCCAGCTGCCCAATGGAATCACCATGGACGTGCCAATCACCATCGACTCCGGCAGCAACGCGGACTTTATAGGGCAGGAATTTGTCGACAGGCACGCTGTGCAGTTGCTGCCGGCCACACTGCCCCTGCAGGTTGTCACGGTGGATGGCAGGGAGCTGCTAGGGGGGCAAGTGGTGAAGCAGACGCCACCAATGGTGATGCGACTTGGGAATCACAGGGAAGTCATCAGCTTCAACGTCACTCAACTGTCTGACACGCCCATTGTATTGGGTATGAGTTGGCTGGACAAGCACAGCCCAACGATGGCTTGGTTCCAGAGGCAGCTGGTCTTCGGCTCTTCCTTTTGTGCTGAACACTGCATCGTACCCAGGCAGGAAGGAGAGGAAGAGGAGTCACAGCTGCTGCTAGGCACGCTGCAAGCGATTCCCCACAAGTACGCAGAATTTCTGGAAGTTTTCTGCGAGAAGGAGGCGGACAGGCTACCCCCTCACAGACCATATGACTGCAAAATTGACCTGCTGCCGGGGGCGGCGCTGCCTAAAGGGAAGCTGTATTCCATGTCTGAGGACGAACTGCAGGAACTCAAAGACTTCATCGATCATAATTTGGAGCGCGGTTTCATCCGGGAGTCTAAGGCAGTGGGGGGCAGTCCTGTATTCTTTGTTAAGAAGCGAGACACGCCCCAAAAAAGACTCGTAGTGGATTACAGGATTTTGAACAGTGTGACCAAGCCGTCGGACTTCCCCATGCCCCGCATCGACGACCTACTGGCGAAGGTACGGAAGGGAAAGGTGTTCACCAAGTTGGACCTGCGGGGGGCGTACAACCTCATTCGCATGCGGGAAGGTGATGAGTGGAAGACAGCCATGTTCACGCCACTGGGTACCTACGAATACAGAGTTATGCCTTTTGGACTGCAAAATGGCGCTCACGTTTTTCAAGCATTTATGCATCACGTGTTGGCGGGACTGCTCTACAAGACGTGCGTCTGTTTCTTGGATGACATCCTGATCTTTTCGGAGTCGCAGCAAGAACATGACAAGCACGTCAAGGAAGTGCTGGGCAGGCTAAAGCAACACAGGCTCTACGCCAAGCTGGAGAAGTGCCAATTTGACGTGCCGGAGGTGGATTTTCTGGGCTACAAGCTGTCTGACAAGGGGCTCGCCATGGACAGCGCCAAGGTTCGAGCAGTGTTGGATTGGAAGAGCCCACGCAACCGGAAGGAGGTCCAACGGTTTGTCGGCTTTGCGAACTTCTATCGCAAGTTTATCAAGGGCTTCGCGATGCAGACGGCGGCCATCACTGACACCCTTAGCTCCAAGAAGAAGAAGTTCATCTGGACAGAGCAGGCGGAGCAGTCCTTTCAGGCCCTCAAGCGTCTCTTCGCGTCGGAAGAGCAGCTGCTTCATGTCAACCCCAGCATGCCGATGAGGGTGGAGACAGACGCTTCGGACAGAGCAGTGGGGGCGGTCCTGCTGCAGAAGGACCCGCGGGGCGTGTGGCGGCCGGGAGCGTTTTACTCCAGGAAGCTCAGCAAGTCCGAGCAGAACTACACCATATGGGACAGGGAGTTGCTGGCCATTCATGCAGCGTTCAAGGCGTGGAGGCACTTTCTGATCGGCGCCAAGCACACGGTGCAGGTTTGCACGGACCACAAGAATCTGGAACACTGGCGCACAGCACAGTTCCTGAACCAGAGGCAGATACGTTGGGCTGAGTTCTTTGCGGATTTCGACTTCCGAATAGAGTATGTCCCGGGGGACACCAACATCATGGCAGACGCTCTCTCCCGCAAGCCACAGTATCTGGAGGACGCGACACCAGCGGCCGCCATGCACATCTTTGCACCGACAGTGTGGGCGTGCGCCGCGGCGACCGTGGACCTAGAGGCGGTGCGGCGAGCGTTGCAGGGGGACTCCTTCGCACAAACGAAGATGGCAGAGGTGCGAGGGGGCAAGGCAGCGGCCGACGGTTTCCAGCTACGAGATGGCTTGCTCATCCGTAAAGGGGCCATCTACGTGCCGGGTGACGAACTTCGAGCCAAGGTGCTACAGCAGCTGCACGACGCACCCACGGCCGGGCACTTTGGCAAGGAGAAGACGGTGGAATTAGTAGCCAGGGATTTCTGGTGGCCTGGAATGAGAGGGGAGGTCGCAGACTACGTAGCGAGGTGTGACACCTGCCAGAGGGCAAAGCCGGTGCACAAACCGCCGGCTGGACTGTTGGAGCCGCTGCAAACTCCGGTCGAACCTTGGGAAAGGGTGGCTCTGGACTTTGTCACGGATCTGCCCAGCTCAAGGGGCAAGACGGCAGTGTTGGTGGTGGTGGACCTGTTCTCCAAGATGGCGCATTTCATTCCGTGTGCTAAGGTGGCCACGGCGGAGCAAACCGCCAAACTGTTCATAGACCACGTGTTCAAGGTTCACGGTCTGCCACGGTCTATTCTGTCCGACCGCGGGCGGCAGTTCATCTCGAACTTCTGGCAGAAACTGATGGGCTTCCTGAACGTCAAGATCAATCTGGCGTCGGCGAGACACCCGCAGACCAACGGGCAAGCGGAGCGAGCCAATGCCATCATGCAGCAGTACCTGAGATGTTATGCAAACCAACAGCCTGCGACGTGGGTGGATTACCTGCCGCTTGCAGAGTTTGCCTACAACAACACGAAGCACGTATCCACGGGCGTCACGCCGTTCTTCGCCAACAACGGGCGGCACCCTAGAACCTTTCCGGGACTGGAATGCAGGGGAGAAGAGGAGCCGCAGTCAGCAGATGCGTTCGCGTCGGAGCTGCAGGAAGTCCACGATCAGCTGCGGCGCCACCTGGAGCTGGCTAAACACGCATACAAGGTACAAGCGGACAAACACAGAAGGGTTGGCGAAGAGCTCCACGTGGGAGACTGGGTCTGGTTAGCAGCCCACGCAGTGCCGGCCAGGTCGTTGGCCAAGAAGAAACTAGGGCATAAACAACTGGGGCCCTACCAAGTCGAAGAGCAGGTCAACCCGGTGGCTTTCAGGCTGGCGCTTCCGGAGGGTTCCAGAATGCATCCGGTGTTCCACAGATCGGTGCTCACTCCCTACAAGGCACCGCACAGGTTCCAGGAACCAGGAACGGCGCCGAGTCCGCTCAGAGAAGGAACGGGGCACGCGGGAGTGGCACAGGAGGAGCGCATCAACGAAGTCACGGAGATTTTGGACTCCAGATGGGGGGAAGAGGGAGTAGAATACTTTCTCGCCAGGGAGGGCACCCCGGCCAGTGCGAACAGCTGGGTGCCGGGCTACGCTTTAGACGAACCTCTGCTCAAAGACGAGTTTCATGCCCTCTTCCCACATAGACCGATGCCAGCAGACTTTTTCGACGACTGGCTTTTCACGCCCACGCTTTCGGACAGCACGTTCAGGGGGTTCGACTCGGACGAGGAACCAACACGAGACGTCCGTTCCCCGGAGGGGTCACCCTCGGGATCTGTCTCAGAACCCTCGTATTGGTGGGACGATAGGCCGGAGGAGCAGTTCCGCAGGAAGTGGCTGGACTGTTCCGGCCGAGCAACGCCGCCTGGAGGTAGTGCGGGAGAGCCGGACATGGACATTTTCGGGGACGACCCTGGTTTCGAGCACGGCGGCACAGAGATGGAAGAGGAGGTGACTGTCGTCAACGAGAGCAGAGAGGAAGACCTGGAAGAGTTCCGCTGGAGGCCTGCCACGGGAAGCGACCGATATCCGACGTTCGTCCCTTTGCAACAGCAGCCCCCAGTTCCAGCACCGGAAGGAGGGGAGGGGGGACTGGGGGGCTTCGAGGGGGGGATGGATGTCAGGGGTTTAGGTGCAGAGGCACGGGCAAGGGAGGAAACAGAGAGCGAAGGAGAGGAGACAGAGGAAAGGATGAGTGATGACGACGACCCGAGATCTCCCAGTCTTTCCAGTGAATCAGAGGATTCACAGAAAGGAGCACCAGTGGCCAGGGCAAGGGGGGAGTCTAGGGAGGCACCCCAGGAAGATAGAGCCAGAGGAGACTCAGGGGGGAGCAGCTGGAAATCGGGACCAGCGTCACCGCCAGGAAGCAGGGAAGAGGAAAGGAGCCAGGGGGGAAGCGCTGGCAGCTCACCACAGGAGGGAGGGCAGGAGTCAGGAGTGGCCACACCTCCATCGGGGAGCGAAGAAACGGTTAAGAGGAAAGTGGAAGGTTGGGCGCGCGCGCCAAGTTCAAATGCAGAGGAAGGCGGCGCAGTAAGCAGCCCCGAAAGGGAACCAGGTCCTAAAGCCCGGCGCAAGGAGGCAGAAGGGTCCGGGTCAGCGTCAGAAGAATCCCGGAAGGAAGAAGCCCCGGGGGGTAGAGGGACCCAGAGGAGGACAGTCAGGAGGAAAAGGTGGAGCAAGGCTAGGATATTAAGTTGGTGCGCACGGGGCGGAGACTCAGACGGAGCCTCGCCGATCTAGCTAGTAGACGTAGAGTTGCAGACAGCAGCGTGAGAATGGAAACTGTAATTCAATAAAGACTTTTACTTAATCACCGCTGGCTAGCGTGATCCTCTGTGAGCTAGGATCTTGAAGCAGCTCTGACAAGTGTTAAGAAAATTAATATGAGAGGTAATTGGAGTACATATGGTGAATTGGTAATTAAAGAAGGAGGAAAATGGAAATTGAAACCATTTGAACAAGTTAAAGATTATGTATATGATTGGTTGCATTACTTTCAAGTAAATGAAATGTTTAAAAAAGACTTAAAAGAAAGGGGTTATGTAGAAAAAGAATCTAAATTTCAAATAGACATAATAAACAATTAATATAAAACTCGGTCAAAAATGTATAAGATATTGTTGGAATGGCATACGAAAGATGAAGAGGTTAAATCGGTAATGATACAGTGGGCCAAAGATTTTGGGTATAATATTCAATTTGATGAATGGGAAAAATTGTGGAAAGAGAATATAAAATTTACTGCATGCACGGCACTGAAAGAAAATGTTATGAAAATGTTTTACAGATGGTACATCACACCTGTAAAGTTAGCAAAGATGTATAAGACGTGTAACAAATGTTGGAAATGTAAAGAAAAAGAAGGGACGTTCTTTCATGTGTGGTGGGAATAAGAAAGTGAAAAGCTTTTGGGAAATGATATACAATAAAATGAAAAAACTGTTAAGATATACTTTTGCCAGTGGCGTAGCGTGGGGGGTGCAGGGGGGGCCGGCCGCACCGGGCGCAACATCTGGGGGTTAGGGTTAGGGGGCGCAAATCCACGGGTTAGGGGGCGCAAATCCACGGGTTAGGGGGCGCAAATTACTTGCCTTGCCCCGGGTGCTGACGCTACGCCACTGACTTTTGCAAAAAAACCGGAGGCTTTTCTTTTCTTTTAGAGATCTTAGGAAAGGACATAAGAAGAAAAGACTGTAAACTCTTTCAATATGCAGCAACGGCAGCCAGAATCTTGTTGGCCCAGAAATGGAAGCAAGAGGAAATACCGACGATAAAAGAATGGAGACTGAAATTGACAGATTATGCGGAATTGGACAAATTAACTGGGAAAATCAGATACACCAAAGACCAAAAGTTCATCGAAGACTGGGGAAAGTTCCTACTGAAAGTTCCTATCTGAAAAACGTATGCGGCGTGAACACAACTCTAGTGGGATTTCAAGAGGCACTGTAAAAATAGAGAAATATTGTTGTCAGAGCTGCTTCAAGATCCTAGCTCACAGAGGATCACGCTAGCCAGCGGTCATTAAGTAAAAGTCTTTATTGAATTACAGTTTCCATTCTCACGCTGCTGTCTGCAACTCTACGTCTACTAGCTAGATCGGCGAGGCTCCGTCTGAGTCTCCGCCCCGTGCGCACCAACTTAATATCCTAGCCTTGCTCCACCTTTTCCTCCTGACTGTCCTCCTCTGGGTCCCTCTACCCCCCGGGGCTTCTTCCTTCCGGGATTCTTCTGACGCTGACCCGGACCCTTCTGCCTCCTTGCGCCGGGCTTTAGGACCCGGTTCCCTTTCGGGGCTGCTCACTGCGCCGCCTTCCTCTGCATTTGAACTTGGCGCGCGCGCCCAACCTTCCACTTTCCTCTTAACCGTTTCCTCGCTCCCCGATGGAGGTGTGGCCACTCCTGACTCCTGCCCTCCCTCCTGTGGTGAGCTGCCAGCGCTTCCCTCCTGGCTCCTTTCCTCTTCCCTGCTTCCTGGCGGTGACGCTGGTCCCGATCTCCAGCTGCTCCCCCCTGAGTCTCCTCTGGCTCTATCTTCCTGGGGTGCCTCCCTAGACTCCCCCCTTGCCCTGGCCACTGGTGCTCCTTTCTGTGAATCCTCTGATTCACTGGAAAGACTGGGAGATCTCGGGTCGTCGTCATCACTCATCCTTTCCTCTGTCTCCTCCCCTTCGCTCTCTGTTTCCTCCCTTGCCCATGCCTCTGCACCTAAACCCCTGACATCCATCCCCCCCTCGAAGCCCCCCAGTCCCCCCTCCCCTCCTTCCGGTGCTGGAACTGGGGGCTGCTGTTGCAAAGGGACGAACGTCGGATATCGGTCGCTTCCCGTGGCAGGCCTCCAGCGGAACTCTTCCAGTTCTTCCTCTCTGCTCTCGTTGACGACCGTCACCTCCTCTTCCATCTCTGTGCCGCCGTGCTCGAAACCAGGGTCGTCCCCGAAAATGTCCATGTCCGTCTCTCCCGCACTTCCTCCAGGCGGCGTTGCTCTGCCGGAACAGTCCAGCCACTTCCTGCGGAACTGCTCCTCCGGCCTATCGTCCCACCAATACGAGGGTTCTGAGACCGATCCCGAGGGTGACCCCTCCGGGGAACGGACGTCTCGTGTTGGTTCCTCGTCTGAGTCGAACCCCCTGAACGTGCTGTCCGAAAGCGTGGGCGTGAAAAGCCAGTCGTCGAAAAAGTCTGCTGGCATAGGTCTATGTGGGAAGAGGGCATGAAACTCGTCTTTGAGCAGAGGTTCGTCTAAAGCGTAGCCCGGCACCCAGCTGTTCGCACTGGCCGGGGTGCCCTCCCTGGCGAGAAAGTATTCTACTCCCTCTTCCCCCCATCTGGAGTCCAAAATCTCCGTGACTTCGTTGATGCGCTCCTCCTGTGCCACTCCCGCGTGCCCCGTTCCTTCTCTGAGCGGACTCGGCGCCGTTCCGGGTTCCTGGAACCTGTGCGGTGCCTTGTAGGGAGTGAGCACCGATCTGTGGAACACCGGATGCATTCTGGAACCCTCCGGGAGCGCCAGCTTGAAAGCCACCGGGTTGACCTGCTCTTCGACTTGGTAGGGCCCCAGTTGTTTATGCCCTAGTTTCTTCTTGGCCAACGACCTGGCCGGCACTGCGTGGGCTGCTAACCAGACCCAGTCTCCCACGTGGAGCTCTTCACCAACCCTTCTGTGTTTGTCCGCTTGTACCTTGTATGCGTGTTTAGCCAGTTCCAGGTGGCGCCGCAGCTGATCGTGGACTTCCTGCAGCTCCGACGCGAACGCATCTGCTGACTGCGGCTCCCCTTCTCCCCTGCATTCCAGTCCCGGAAAGGTTCTAGGGTGCCGCCCGTTGTTGGCGAAGAACGGCGTGACGCCCGTGGAAACGTGCTTCGTGTTGTTGTAGGCAAACTCTGCAAGCGGCAGGTAATCTACCCACGTCGCAGGCTGTTGGTTTGCATAACATCTCAGGTACTGCTGCATGATGGCATTGGCTCGCTCCGCTTGCCCGTTGGTCTGCGGGTGTCTCGCCGACGCCAGATTGATCTTGACGTTTAGGAAGCCCATCAGTTTCTGCCAGAAGTTCGAGATGAACTGCCGCCCGCGGTCGGACAGAATAGACCGTGGCAGACCGTGAACCTTGAACACGTGGTCTATGAACAGTTTGGCGGTTTGCTCCGCCGTGGCCACCTTAGCACACGGAATGAAATGCGCCATCTTGGAGAACAGGTCCACCACCACCAACACTGCCGTCTTGCCCCTTGAGCTGGGCAGATCCGTGACAAAGTCCAGAGCCACCCTTTCCCAAGGTTCGACCGGAGTTTGCAGCGGCTCCAACAGTCCAGCCGGCGGTTTGTGCACTGGTTTGGCCCTCTGGCAGGTGTCACACCTCGCTACGTAGTCTGCGACTTCCCCTCTCATTCCAGGCCACCAGAAATCCCTGGCTACTAATTCCACCGTCTTCTCCTTGCCAAAGTGCCCGGCCGTGGGTGCGTCGTGCAGCTGCTGTAGCACCTTGGCTCGAAGTTCGTCACCCGGCACGTAGATGGCCCCTTTACGGATGAGCAAGCCATCTCGTAGCTGGAAACCGTCGGCCGCTGCCTTGCCCCCTCGCACCTCTGCCATCTTCGTTCGTGCGAAGGAGTCCCCCTGCAACGCTCGCCGCACCGCCTCTAGGTCCACGGTCGCCGCGGCGCACGCCCACACTGTCGGTGCAAAGATGTGCATGGCGGCCGCTGGTGTTGCGTCCTCCAGATACTGTGGCTTGCGGGAGAGAGCGTCTGCCATGATGTTGGTGTCCCCCGGGACATACTCTATTCGGAAGTCGAAGTCCGCAAAGAACTCAGCCCAACGTATCTGCCTCTGGTTCAGGAACTGTGCCGTGCGCCAGTGTTCCAGATTCTTGTGGTCCGTGCAAACCTGCACCGTGTGCTTGGCGCCGATCAGAAAGTGCCTCCACGCCTTGAACGCTGCATGAATGGCCAGCAACTCCCTGTCCCATATGGTGTAGTTCTGCTTGGACTTGCTGAGCTTCCTGGAGTAAAACGCTCCCGGCCGCCACACGCCCTGCGGGTCCTTCTGCAGCAGGACCGCCCCCACAGCTCTGTCCGAAGCGTCTGTCTCCACCCTCATCGGCATGCTGGGGTTGACATGAAGCAGCTGCTCTTCCGACGCGAAGAGACGCTTGAGGGCCTGAAAGGACTGCTCCGCCTGCTCTGTCCAGATGAACTTCTTCTTCTTGGAGCTAAGGGTGTCAGTGATGGCCGCCGTCTGCATCGCGAAGCCCTTGATAAACTTGCGATAGAAGTTCGCAAAGCCGACAAACCGTTGGACCTCCTTCCGGTTGCGTGGGCTCTTCCAATCCAACACCGCTCGAACCTTGGCGCTGTCCATGGCGAGCCCCTTGGCAGACAGCTTGTAGCCCAGAAAATCCACCTCCGGCACGTCAAATTGGCACTTCTCCAGCTTGGCGTAGAGCCTGTGTTGCTTTAGCCTGCCCAGCACTTCCTTGACGTGCTTGTCATGTTCTTGCTGCGACTCCGAAAAGATCAGGATGTCATCCAAGAAACAGACGCACGTCTTGTAGAGAAGTCCCGCCAACACGTGATGCATAAATGCTTGAAAAACGTGAGCGCCATTTTGCAGTCCAAAAGGCATAACTCTGTATTCGTAGGTACCCAGTGGCGTGAACATGGCTGTCTTCCACTCATCACCTTCCCGCATGCGAATGAGGTTGTACGCCCCCCGCAGGTCCAACTTGGTGAACACCTTTCCCTTCCGTACCTTCGCCAGGAGGTCGTCGATGCGGGGCATGGGGAAGTCCGACGGCTTGGTCACACTGTTCAAAATCCTGTAATCCACTACGAGTCTTTTTTGGGGCGTGTCTCGCTTCTTAACAAAGAATACAGGACTGCCCCCCACTGCCTTAGACTCCCGGATGAAACCGCGCTCCAAATTATGATCGATGAAGTCTTTGAGTTCCTGCAGTTCGTCCTCAGACATGGAATACAGCTTCCCTTTAGGCAGCGCCGCCCCCGGCAGCAGGTCAATTTTGCAGTCATATGGTCTGTGAGGGGGTAGCCTGTCCGCCTCCTTCTCGCAGAAAACTTCCAGAAATTCTGCGTACTTGTGGGGAATCGCTTGCAGTGTGCCTAGCAGCAGCTGTGACTCCTCTTCCTCTCCTTCCTGCCTGGGTACGATGCAGTGTTCAGCACAAAAGGAAGAGCCGAAGACCAGCTGCCTCTGGAACCAAGCCATCGTTGGGCTGTGCTTGTCCAGCCAACTCATACCCAATACAATGGGCGTGTCAGACAGTTGAGTGACGTTGAAGCTGATGACTTCCCTGTGATTCCCAAGTCGCATCACCATTGGTGGCGTCTGCTTCACCACTTGCCCCCCTAGCAGCTCCCTGCCATCCACCGTGACAACCTGCAGGGGCAGTGTGGCCGGCAGCAACTGCACAGCGTGCCTGTCGACAAATTCCTGCCCTATAAAGTCCGCGTTGCTGCCGGAGTCGATGGTGATTGGCACGTCCATGGTGATTCCATTGGGCAGCTGGAGAGATGCTGTGAGCCTCACTACTGGTTTGGGCGGGAGGGGGTTCACTGGCTGTAAAATTTCTGGGGACTGCGTCACTAACACGTCTGGCTGGGCCCCAGTGCCTCTTCCTCCAGCCAGACATTGTCGTTTCCCTGCTGTGGTCCTCCCTGCTGCGTTGCTGCAGTCACCATTGCTGAGGCTGCAGTAAGCTTGTGGGGCCTCTGGGGACACTCTTTCGCCATATGCCCTGGCTGCTCACAGACGTAACACTTCCTGGTCCCTCTAGGAGGCTTCGCCTTCACTGCTGCCGGTGCTAGGGCTCTGGTTGCTGACTGAGCCCTTGCACCTCCAAGCTCCATAGGTTCGGCTCCTCCTCCTGGCGGAGGCGTGGATTGCGTTCGCGCTGCTTCTCTGGGAAAGAAGGAGGGGCCCCCGGCTGGTTCGCGCCCTCCACGTCCTTCGTCCTTGCTCCACGGACGTCCTTCCAGCCTCACCCCCACGGCCAGTGCCCTCTGAACGACCTCCTGGGTGGTTCGGGGTCTCTCCCCCCTCGCTATCTCATCTTTAATCGAGTTGTGCAGTCCCTCCCAAAAGAGGTCTCTTACAGGAGCCGAATCTCTGTCCCATTCCAGGGCGCTGACCAAGGCGAAAAAGCGTGCATGATACTGTCTGACGCTGGCCCTCCCTTGTCTCAGCCCATGCACCTCCTTCCTTGCAAGATCAATGTCAATACTTGATAAGAAACACCCATCCATCGCTTTAATAAAGGCATCCGCATTCTGGAGCGCCGGATCGTTATCTCTCCATAAATTGCGCAACCATGCTTTCGCCTCCCCATGCAGATGGGACATGATGAACCCCACTCTCTCCTGTTCATCTCTAAAGTCTTTATGCAACAGTTGCAGTGCGCACAGTACGTCGGCTCTAAAGTTGGGATACTGTTGCAGGTTCCCATCGAAGTGAGAGAGCAGCCCGCCTGTCCGTCTCGCCAACCCAATTCCCTCCTGCCGGGGTGGTTGCTTTGCCAGTACGTCTAACCTGATCTGGAGATCCCTGCAGGCGGCAGCTGCCTCGTCCTCTCTCTTCCTGGATGCGAGAACCTCGGCGTTCAGTTGTGCCACTGCTTTTCTGAGGTCCTCTATCTGCTGCTCAGCCGTCATGTCTCCTGCCGTTCGTGAGCTCGCTAGTGGGCGCCTGTTTCTCTCCTCTCCTCGAGGCTGCAGATGCCCACAATGTGGGGACGGAGCCTACTGTCAGAGCTGCTTCAAGATCCTAGCTCACAGAGGATCACGCTAGCCAGCGGTCATTAAGTAAAAGTCTTTATTGAATTACAGTTTCCATTCTCACGCTGCTGTCTGCAACTCTACGTCTACTAGCTAGATCGGCGAGGCTCCGTCTGAGTCTCCGCCCCGTGCGCACCAACTTAATATCCTAGCCTTGCTCCACCTTTTCCTCCTGACTGTCCTCCTCTGGGTCCCTCTACCCCCCGGGGCTTCTTCCTTCCGGGATTCTTCTGACGCTGACCCGGACCCTTCTGCCTCCTTGCGCCGGGCTTTAGGACCCGGTTCCCTTTCGGGGCTGCTCACTGCGCCGCCTTCCTCTGCATTTGAACTTGGCGCGCGCGCCCAACCTTCCACTTTCCTCTTAACCGTTTCCTCGCTCCCCGATGGAGGTGTGGCCACTCCTGACTCCTGCCCTCCCTCCTGTGGTGAGCTGCCAGCGCTTCCCTCCTGGCTCCTTTCCTCTTCCCTGCTTCCTGGCGGTGACGCTGGTCCCGATCTCCAGCTGCTCCCCCCTGAGTCTCCTCTGGCTCTATCTTCCTGGGGTGCCTCCCTAGACTCCCCCCTTGCCCTGGCCACTGGTGCTCCTTTCTGTGAATCCTCTGATTCACTGGAAAGACTGGGAGATCTCGGGTCGTCGTCATCACTCATCCTTTCCTCTGTCTCCTCCCCTTCGCTCTCTGTTTCCTCCCTTGCCCATGCCTCTGCACCTAAACCCCTGACAATTGTTAATATGAAATAGTGGGGGAAGGGAGGTATAATGGCAATACGAAAGAAGGGAATGTGTAATTAAAGTTATAAATATGGATGATTATCAGAGACACTGAAGGAAGTTCAAAAAAGGAGATAATTTGTTGTATTTTGGATAAAAATGTATAATTGCATGGAAAATCAATAAAATTTATTATAAAAAAAACAAAAAAAAACCTTATGCAAATAAAGCATTGCTTATTCTTCATCCACTGGTGTGCTTATTGGCTCCAGATCCAGAAATAACCCTGCCCTTGGCAGAACATATACAGTGCTTTTTTCTGGGGGGGGGGGGCACAGAGGAATGCATAAAACATTTTGTGAATGTACTTTTGTCCATTTACTGTATTTATTTTTCCCGGTTTGAACTAAAAAATGGCGATTTTCTTGAGTCAAAATGAGAGTACCCCCAATCATTTTTTTTAGAAAAGAAGCACTGCATATATACACACACATATACATATATCCGTTTTATTTTTATTTATTTACAAACGGACACCTATATCTAGGTATGTATATTCTTGTATATAAACTTCCGCGGCCCACCCGCCCCATCCCTCCGCCAAGGGGCACGAGAGGAAGGCCACTGGGGGAGAAAGGCAGGTGAGGGCGGGGCGGGGGGCAGGGCTGCCCCCTGGGGAGAGCGGGGTCGAGAGAGAGTGGGCGGGAGAAAGAGAGAGGGCCAACCTGGCTCGGCACGTCTCTGCTGGCCCAAGGTCGCAGCGCCTCTTCCGCCCGTTTCCCTCCCCTTCCTGTCAGCTTGCCTCTCCTCCGGTGGCACCTCCTTCCGGTACGCCTGACCTCGCCCAAGATGGCGGCAGCACAGGCTCTTCCGCCCGTTTCCCTCCCCTTTCTGTCCGCCTGCCTCTCCTCCGGTGGCACCTCCTTCCGGTACGCCTGCCCTCGCCCAAGATGGCGGCAGCACAGGCTCTTCCGCCCGTTTCCCTCCCCTTCCTGTCCTCTTGCCTCTCCTCCGGTGGCACCTCCTTCCGGGTACCACTGCCCTCGCCCAAGATGGCGGCAGCACAGGCTCTTCCGCCCGTTTCCCTCCCCTTCTGTTTGCACCAGAATCACACTACCAAAGCAGAAAGGTCTTCTGGATTCCATCTAAATAGGAAGAAGATGAAAACGCTCTGATTGGGCTTATTTCAAATAAGTGTTTTTGGGGTTACAATGCACATTCAACCAAAAATCGCAGAGCGAAATGTATGTTATCAGCCCAAATCAAGCATGGGTGTTTTGGTTCATCTCAATTGAAAGAGGGAGAAGAAGCTTGGATTGCACTCGGTTTTCATTCACCCACAAATAGAAAATCGAAGTATCATAAGCATAATCAACGCAAAACAGGTTGTTTTGGGTTCCGTCTACATAGAAAGAAGAATCTTGGATTTCGCTTAATAAAAAGTATTGTTCTTTGGTGTTAATGCACATTTACCCCAAAATGGCAAAGTGAATGTAATGCGACCAAAATAAAGAAACACCATTCCTCTTCCATATGCTTCTTCCAGAAGACGAATAAGCTTCGAGAGGGCTTATTTGAATTTGCATGGTGTTTTTTGGGTTTGCACTAGAATCACACAACCAAAGCAAAAAGAATGCACATTCAACCAAAAATCGCAGTGAAATGTTTGTTATCAGCCAAAATCAACCATAGGTGTTTAAGTTAATCTCAATCGAAAGAGGACAAATAAGCTTGGATTGCATTTCGGTATTCATTGACCCACAAACTGCAAATCGAAGTGTCATAAGCATCAACAAAGCAAAACAGGTTGTTTTGGATACCATCTACATAGAAAGAAGAATCTTGGATTGCGCTTATTTCAAAGTCGTGTTCTTTGGTTCTAATGTACATTGACCCACAAATCGCCAAGTGAGTGTAATGAGCCTAAAATGACAAAACACCATATTTCCGCTTCCATATGCGGAGAAAGAAGACGCATAAGCTTCGAGGCTTATTTCAATTCACAGGGTGTTTTTTGGGTTTGCACTAGAATCACACAACCAAAGCAAAAAGAATGCACATTCAACCAAAAATCGCAGAGTGACATGTTTTTTATCAGCCAAAATCAACCATATAGGTGTTTAAGTTCCTCTCAATAGAAAGAGAACGAATAAGCTTGGATTGCTCTTTCGGTGTTCATTCACCCACAAATAACAAAGCAAAGTGTAATAAGCCTAAGGAAAGCAAAACAGGTTGTATTCGGTTCCATCTACATAGAAATAAGAATCTTGGATTTCGCTTATTTCAAAGTCGTGTTCTTTGGTATTAATGCACTTTTACCCAGAAATCGCAAAGTGTATGTAATGAGACCAAAATAACAAAACGCCATATTTCCGCAACCATATGCGTAGAAAGAAGACGAATAAGCTTCGATTGGGCATATTTCAATTCATAGAATCATAGAATCATAGTTGGAATTTATATGGTGTTTTTTGGGTGAGCACCAGAATCACCCCCAAACAAAGCAATAAGGTGTTTTGCGTTCCATCTACGTAGAAAGAAGATGAACACGCTCTGATTGGGCTTATTTCAAATAGCTGTTTTTGGGGTTAGAATGAACATTCAACAAAAAATCACAGAGCCAAATGTTTGTTATCAGCCTAAATCAAGCATAAGTGTTTATGTTTATCTCAATAGAAAGGGAACGAATAAGCTTGGATTGCTCTTTCGGTGTTCATTCACCCACAAGCTGCAAAGCAAAGTGTCAAAAGCATAAACAACGCAAAACAGGTTGTTTTGGTTTCCATCTACATAGATAGAAGAATCTTGGATTTCGCTTATTTCAAAATCGTGTTCTTTGGAGTTAATGCATATTTACCCAGAAATCGCAGTGTAGGTAATGAGACCAAAATAACAAAACGCCATATTTCCGCTTCCATATGAGTAGAAAGAAGACGAATAAGCTTCGATTGGGCTTATTTCAATTCATAGAATCATAGTTGGAATTTATATGGTGTTTTTTGGGTTTGAACCAGAATCACCCCCAAAGAAAGCAATAAAGTATTTTGCGTCCTATCTACGTAGGAAGAAGATAAAAACGCTCTGATTTAGATTATTTCAAATAGCTGTTTTGGGGGTTAGAATGCACATTCAACAAAAAAATCACTGAGCGAAATGTTTGTTATCAGCCCAAATCAACCATAGGTGTTTATGTTCATCTCAATAGAAAGAGAACGAATAAGCTTGGATTGCTCTTTCGGTGTTCATTCACCCACAAGCTGCAAAGCAAAGTGTCATAAGCATAAACAACGCAAAGAGGTTGTTTTGGTTTCCATCTACATAGAAAGAAGAATCTTGGATTTCGCTTATTTCAAAATCGTGTTCTTTGGAGTTAATGCACATTTACCCAGAAATCGCAGTGTATGTAATGAGACCAAAATAACAAGACATATTTCCGCTTCCATATGAGTAGAAAGAAGACGAATAAGCTTCGATTGGGCTTATTTCAATTCATAGAATCATAGAGTTGAAATTAGCGTGGTGTTTTTGGGGTGTGCACCAGAATTACCTAACCAAAGCAAAAAGGTGTTCTGGGTTTGAAATAAGCGAAATCCAAGATTCCTCTTTCTATGTAGATGGAAACCAAAACAAAATGTTTTGCTTTCTTTCGGCTTTGGAATTTGTGGGTGAATGAACACCTAAGGAGCAATCCAAGCTTATTCGTCCTCTTTCTATTGAGATTAACTAAAACGTCTATGCTTGATTTGGGCTGATAACAAACATTTCGCTCTGCGATTTTTGGTTGAATGTGCATTCTAACCCCAAAAACACCTATTTGAAATAATCCCAATCAGAGCGTTTTTATCTTCCTCCTACGTAGATAGAACGCAAAATACTTTATTGCTTTCTTTGGGGGTGATTCTGGTATACACCCAAAAAACACCATGCAAATTCAAATAAGCCCTCTCGAAGCTTATTCGTCATCTTTCTACCCATGTGGAAGCGGAAATATGGTGTTTCTTTAGTTTGGTCGCATTACATTCACTGTGATTTTTGGGTAAATGTGCATTAACACCAAAGAACACTACTTTTTAATAAGCGAAATCCAATATGCAGATGTTAGCCAAGACCTTTTTGCTTTGATTGTGTGGTTCTGGTGCACACCCTAAAAAACACCACGCTAATTTCAACTCTATGATTCTATGATTCTATGAATTGAAATAAGCCCAATCGAAGCTTATGTTAACCAAAAGACCTTTTTGCTTTGGTTTTGTGATTCTGGTGCACACCCAAAAAAGCATGCAAATTCAAATAAGCCCTCTCGAAGCTTATTCGTCTTCTTTCTACGCAAATGGAAGCGGAAATATGGCGTTTTGTTATTTTGGTCTCATTACATACACTTTGCGATTTCAGGGTAAATGTGCATTAACACCAAAGAACACGACTTTGAAATAAGCGAAATCCAAGATTCTTCTTTCTATGTAGATGGAACCGAAAACAACGTGTTTTGCTTTCTTTAGGCTTATTACACTTTGCTTTGTTATTTGTGGGTGAATGAACACCGAAAAAGCAATCCAAGCTTATTCGTCCTCTTTCTATTGAGATTAACTAAAACACCTATGCTTGATTTGGGCTGATAACAAACATTTGCGATTTTTGGTTGAATGTGCATTCTAACCCAGAAAACACCAATTTGAAATAAGCCCAATGAGAGCGTTATCATCTTCTTTTTATGTAGATTGAACCCAGAACACCTTTTTGCTTTGGTTAGGTGATTCTGGTGCACACCCAAAAAACACCACGCTAATTTCAACTATGATTCTATGAATCTATGAATTGAAATAAGCCCAATCGAAGCTTATTCGTCTTCTTTCTACTCATATGGAAGCGGAAATATGGCGTTTTGTTATTTTGGTCTCATTACATACACTTTGCGATTTCTGGGTAAATGTGCATTAACTCCAAAGAACACGATTTTGAAATAAGCGAAATCCAAGATTCTTCTTTCTATGTAGATGGAAACCAAAACAACCTGTTTTGCGTTGTTTATGCTTATGACACTTTGCTTTGCAGCTTGTGGGTGAATGAACACCGAAAGAGCAATCCAAGCTTATTCGTTCTCTTTCTATTGAGATAAACATAAACACTTATGGTTGATTTGGGCTGATAACAAACATTTGGCTCTGTGATTTTTTGTTGAATGTTCATTCTAACCCCAAAACAGCTATTTGAAATAAGCCCAATCAGAGCTTGTGCATCTTCTTTCTACGTAGATGGAATGCCAAACACCTTATTGCTTTGGTTGGGGGTGATTCTGGTGCAAACCCAAAAAACACCATATAAATTCCAACTATGATTCTATGATTCTATGAATTGAAATAAGCCCAATCGAAGCTTATGCGTCTTCTTTCTACGCATATGGTTGCGGAAATATGGCGTTTTGTTATTTTGGTCTCATTACATACACTTTGCGATTTCTGGGTAAAAGTGCATTAATACCAAAGAACACGACTTTGAAATAAGCGAAATCCAAGATTCTTATTTCTATGTAGATGGAACCGAATACAACCTGTTTTGCTTTCTTTAGGCTTATTAAACTTTGCTTTGTTATTTGTGGGTGAATGAACACCGAAAGAGCAATCCAAGCTTATTCGTTCTCTTTCTATTGAGATGAACTTAAACACCTATATGGTTGATTTTGGCTGATAAAAAACATTTCACTCTGCGATTTTTGGTTGAATGTGCATTCTTTTTGCTTTGGTTGTGTGATTCTAGTGCAAACCCAAAAAACACCCTGTGAATTGAAATAAGCCTCGAAGCTTATGCGTCTTCTTTCTCCGCATATGGAAGCGGAAATATGGTGTTTTGTCATTTTAGGCTCATTACACTCACTTGGCGATTTGTGGGTCAATGTACATTAGAACCAAAGAACACGACTTTGAAATAAGCGCAATCCAAGATTCTTCTTTCTATGTAGATGGTATCCAAAACAACCTGTTTTGCTTTGTTGATGCTTATGACACTTCGATTTGCAGTTTGTGGGTCAATGAATACCGAAATGCAATCCAAGCTTATTTGTCCTCTTTCGATTGAGATTAACTTAAACACCTATGGTTGATTTTGGCTGATAACAAACATTTCACTGCGATTTTTGGTTGAATGTGCATTCTTTTTGCTTTGGTTGTGTGATTCTAGTGCAAACCCAAAAAACACCATGCAAATTCAAATAAGCCCTCTCGAAGCTTATTCGTCTTCTGGAAGAAGTATATGGAAGAGGAATGGTGTTTCTTTATTTTGGTCGCATTACATTCATGTCAGAGCTGCTTGAAGATCCTAGCTCACAGAGGATCACGCTAGCCAGCGATCATTGAGTAAAAGTCTTTATTGAATTACAGTTTCCATTCTCACGCTGCTGCGCGCAAACTCTACGTCTAGTAGCTAGATCGGCGAAGCTCCGTCTGAGTCTCCGCCCCGTGTGCACCAACTTAATATCCTAGCCTTGCTCCACCTTTTCCGCCTGACTGTCCTCCTCTGGGTCCCTCTACCCCCCGGGGCTTCTTCCTTCCGGGATTCTTCTGACGCTGACCCGGACCCTCCTGCCTCCTTGCGCCGGGCTTTAGGACCTGGTTCCCTTTCGGGGCTGCTTACTGCGCCGCCTTCCTCTGCATTTGAACTTGGCGCGCGCGCCCAACCTTCCACCTTCCTCTTAACCGTTTCTTCGCTCCCCGATGGAGGTGTGGCCACTCCTGACTCATGCCCTCCCTCCTGTGGTGAGCTGCCAGCGCTTCCCCCCTGGCTCCCTTCCTCTTCCCTGCTTCCTGGCGGTGACGCTGGTCCCGATTTCCAGCTGCTCCCCCCTGAGTCCCTTCTGGCTCTATCTTCCTGGGGTGCCCCCCTTGCCCTGGCCACTGGTGCTCCTTTCTGTGAATCCTCTGATTCACTGGAAAGACTAGGAGATCTCGGGTCGTCGTCATCACTCATCTTTTCTTCTGCCTCCTCCCCTTCGCTCTCTGTTTCCTCCCTTGCCCGTGCCTCTGCTCCTAAACCCATGACATCCATCCCCCCCTCGAAGCCCCCCATTCCCCCCTCCCCTCCTTCCGGTGCTGGAGCTGGGGGCTGCTGTTGCAAAGGGACGAACGTCGGATATCGGTCGCTTCCCGTGGCGGGCCTCCATCTGAAGTCTCCCGGGTCTTCCTCCCTGCTCTCGTCGACGACGGTCACCTCCGCTTCCATCTCTGTACCGCCGTGCTCGAAACCAGGGTCGTCCCCGAAAATGTCCATGTCCGTCTCTCCCTCACTTCCTCCTGGCGGCGTTGCTCGTCCTGAGCATTCCAGCCACTTTCTGCGGAACTGCTCCTCTGGCCTATCGTCCCACCAATACGAGGGTTCTGAGGCGGATCCCGAGGGTGACCCCTCCGGGGAACGGACGTCTCGTGTCGGTTCCTCGTCCGAGTCGAACCCCCGGAACGTGCTGGCCGAAAGCGTGGGCGTGAAAAGCCAGTCGTCGAAAAAGTCTGCTGGCATAGGTCTATGTGGGAAGAGGGCATGAAACTCGTCTTTGAGCAGAGGTTCGTCTAAGGCGTAGCCCGGCACCCAGCTGTTCGCACTGGCCGGGGTGCCCTCCTTGGCGAGAAAGTATTCTACCCCCTCTTCCCCCCATCTGGAGTCCAAAATCTCCGTGACTTCGTTGATGCGCTCCTTCTGTGCCACTCCCGCGTGCCCTGTTCTGTCTCTGGCCGGACTCGGCGCCGTTCCGGGTTCCTGGAACCTGTGCGGTGCCTTGTAGGGAGTGAGCACCGATCTGTGGAATACCGGATGCATTCTGGAACCCTCCGGAAGTGCCAGTCTGAAAGCTACCGGGTTGACCTGTTCTTCGACTTGGTAGGGCCCCAGTTGCTTATGCCCTAGTTTCTTCTTGGCCAACGACCTGGCCGGCACTGCGTGGGCTGCTAACCAAACCCAGTCTCCCACGTGGAGCTCTTCTCCAACCCTTCTGTGCTTGTCTGCTTGTACCTTGTATGCGTGCTTGGCCAGCTCCAGGTGGCGCCTCAGCTGATCGTGGACTTCATGCAGCTCCGACGCGAACGCATCTGCTGTCTGCGGCTCCCCCTCCCCCATTCTTTCCAGTCCCGGGAAGGTTCTGGGGTGCCTCCCGTTGTTGGCGAAGAACGGCGTGACCCCCGTGGACACGTGCTTCGTGTTGTTGTAGGCGAACTCGGCAAGCGGCAGGTAATCCACCCACGTCGCAGGCTGTTGATTTGCATAACATCTCAGGTACTGCTGCATGATGGCATTGACCCGCTCCGCTTGCCCGTTGGTCTGCGGGTGTCTCGCCGACGCCAGGTTGATCTTGACGTTCAGGAAGCCCATCAGCTTCTGCCAGAAATTCGAGATGAACTGCCGCCCCCGGTCGGACAGAATAGACCGTGGCAGACCGTGAACCTTGAACACGTGGTCTATGAACAGTTTGGCGGTTTGCTCCGCCGTGGCCACCTTAGCACACGGAATGAAATGGGCCATCTTGGAAAACAGGTCCACCACCACCAGCACTGCCGTCTTGCCCCTTGAGCTGGGCAGATCCGTGACAAAGTCCAGGGCCACCCTTTCCCAAGGTTCGACCGGAGTTTGCAGCGGTTCCAACAGTCCGGCCGGCGGTCTGCGCACTGGTTTGGCCCTCTGGCAGGTGTCACACCTCGCCACGTAGTCTGCGACCTCCCCTCTCATTCCAGGCCACCAGAAATCCCTGGCTACTAATTCCACCGTCTTCTCCTTGCCAAAGTGCCCGGCCGTGGGCGCGTCGTGCAGCTGCTGCAGCACCTTGGCTCGAAGTTCGTCTCCCGGCACGTAGATGGCCCCTTTACGGATGAGCAATCCATCTCTTAGCTGGAAACCGTCGGCCGCTGCCTTGCCCCTTTGCACCTCTGCCATCTTTGCTTGTGCGAAGGAGTCCCCCTGCAACGCTCGTCGCACCGCCTCTAGGTCCACGGTCGCCGCGGCGCACGCCCACACTGTCGGTGCGAAGATGTGCATGGCGGCCGCTGGTGTTGCGTCCTCCAGATACTGTGGCTTACGGGAGAGAGCGTCTGCCATGATGTTGGTGTCCCCCGGGACATACTCTATTCGGAAGTCGAAGTTCGCAAAGAACTCAGCCCAACGTATCTGCCTTTGGTTCAGGAACTGTGCCGTGCGCCAGTGCTCTAGATTCTTGTGGTCCGTGCAAACCTGCACCGTGTGCTTGGCGCCGATCAGAAAGTGCCTCCACGCCTTGAACGCCGCGTGAATGGCCAGCAACTCCCTGTCCCATATGGTGTAGTTCTGCTCGGACTTGCTGAGCTTCCTGGAGTAAAACGCTCCCGGTCGCCACACCCCCTGCGGGTCTTTCTGCAGCAGGACCGCCCCCACGGCTCTGTCCGAAGCGTCTGTCTCCACCCTCATCGGCTTGCTGGGGTTGACATGAAGCAGCTGCTCTTCCGACGCGAAGAGACGCTTGAGTGCCTGAAAGGACTGCTCCGCCTGCTCTGTCCAAATGAACTTCTTTTTCTTGGAGCTAAGCGTGTCAGTGATGGCCGCCGTCTGCATCGCGAAGCCCTTGATAAACTTGCGATAGAAGTTCGCAAAGCCGACAAACCGTTGGACCTCCTTCCGGTTGCGCGGGCTCTTCCAATCCAACACCGCTCGAACCTTGGCGCTGTCCATGGCGAGCCCCTTGTCAGACAGCATGTAGCCCAGAAAATCCACCTCCGGCACGTCAAATTGGCACTTCTCCAGCTTGGCGTAGAGCCTATGTTGCTTTAGCCTGCTCAGCACTTCCTTGACGTGTTTGTCATGCTCCTGCTGCGACTCCGAAAAGATCAGGATGTCATCTAAGAAACAGACGCACGTCTTGTAGAGAAGTCCCGCCAACACGTGATGCATAAATGCTTGAAAAACGTGGGAGCCATTTTGCAATCCAAAAGGCATAACTCTATATTCGTAGGTCCCCAGTGGCGTGAACATGGCTGTCTTCCACTCATCACCCTCCCGCATGCGAATGAGGTTGTACGCCCCCCGCAGGTCCAACTTGGTGAACACTCTGCCCTTCCGTACCTTTGCGAGGAGGTCGTCAATTCGGGGCATGGGGAAGTCCGATGGCCTAGTCACACTGTTCAAAATCCTGTAATCCACTACGAGTCTCTTTTGGGGCGTGTCCCGCTTCTTAACAAAGAATACGGGACTGCCCCCCACTGCCTTGGACTCCCGGATGAAGCCGCGCTGCAAATTACGATCAATGAACTCCTTGAGTTCTTGCAGTTCGTCCTCTGACATGGAATACAGTCTCCCTTTAGGCAGCGCCGCCCCCGGCAGCAGGTCAATTTTGCAGTCATATGGTCTGTGAGGGGGTAGCCTGTCTGCCTCCTTCTCGCAGAAAACTTCCAAAAATTCAGCGTACTTGTGGGGAATCGCTTGCAGCGTGCCTAGCAGCAGTTGTGACTCCTCTTCCTCTCCTTCCTGCCTGGGCACGATGCAGTGTTCAGCACAAAAGGAAGAGCCGAAGGTCAGCTGCCTCTGGTACCAAGCCATCGTTGGGCTGTGCTTGTCCAGCCAACTCATGCCCAATACAACGGGCGTGTCAGATAGTTGAGTGACGTTGAAGCTGATGATTTCTCTGTGATTCCCAAGTCGCATCACCATTGGTGGCGTCTGCTTCACCACTTGCCCCCCGAGCAGCTCCCTGCCATCCACCGTGACAACCTGCAGGGGCAGTGTGGCCGGCAGCAACTGCACAGCGTGCCTGTCGACAAAGTCCTGCCCTATAAAGTCCGCATTGCTGCCTGAGTCAATGGTGATTGGCACGTCTATGGTGATTCCATTGGGCAGCTGGAGAGATGCTGTGAGCCTCACTACTGGTTTGGGCGGGAGGGGGTTCACGGGCTGTAAAATCTCTGGGGACTGCGTCACTAACACGTCTGGCTGGGCCCCAGTGCCTCTTCCTCCAGCCAGACCGCGTCGTTTCCCTGCTGTGGTCCTCCTTGCTGCGTTGCTGCAGTCACCATTGCTGAGGCTGCAGTGAGCTTGTGGGGCCTCTGGGGACACTCTTTTGCCATATGCCCTGGTTCCTCACAGACGTAACACTTCCTGTTCCCTCTAGGAGGCTTCGCTTTCACTGCTGCCGGTGCTAGGGCTCTGGTTGCTGACTGAGCCCTTGCACCTCCAACCTCCATAGGTTCGGCTCCTCCTCCTGGCGGAGGCGTGGATTGCGCCCGCGCTGCTTCTCTGGGAAGGAAGGAGGGGCCCCCGGCTGGTTCGCGCCCTCCACGCCCTTCGTCCTTGCTCCACGGACGTCCTTCCAGCCTCACCCCCACTGCCAGTGCCCTCTGAACGACCTCCTGGGTGGTTCGGGGTCTCTCCCCCCTCGCGATCTCATCTTTAATCGAGTTGTGCAGCCCTTCCCAAAAGAGGTCTCTTACAGGAGCCGAATCTCTGTCCCATTCCAGGGCACTGACCAAGGCGAAAAAGCGGGCATGATACTGCCTGACGCTGGCCCTCCCTTGTCTCAGCCCATGCACCTCCTTCCGTGCAAGATCCACGTCAATACTTGATAAAAAGCACCCATCCATCGCTTTAATAAAGGCATCCGCATTCTGGAGCGCCGGATCCTTATCTCTCCATAAATTGCGTAACCATGCTTTCGCATCCCCATGCAGATGGGACATGATGAACCCCACTCTCTCTTGTTCATCTCTAAAGTCTTTATGCAGCAGTTGCAGTGCGCACAGTACGTCGGCTCTAAAGTTGGGATACTGTTGCAGGTTCCCATCGAAGTGAGAGACCAGCCCGCCTGCCCGTCTCGCCAACCCAATTCCCTCCTGCCGGGGTGTCTGCTTTGTCAGCACGTCTAACCTGACCTGGAGATCCCTGCAGGCGGCAGCTGCCTCCTCCTCTCTCTTCCTGGATGCGAGAACCTCGGCGTTCAGTTGTGCCACTGCTTTTCTGAGGTCCTCTATCTGCTGCTCAGCCGTCATGTCGTCTGCCGTTCGTGAGCTCGCTAGTAGGCACCTGTTTCTCTCCCCTCCTCGAGGCTGTAGATGCCCACAATGGAGAGACGGAGCTTACTGTCAGAGCTGCTTGAAGATCCTAGCTCACAGAGGATCACGCTAGCCAGCGATCATTGAGTAAAAGTCTTTATTGAATTACAGTTTCCATTCTCACGCTGCTGCGCGCAAACTCTACGTCTAGTAGCTAGATCGGCGAAGCTCCGTCTGAGTCTCCGCCCCGTGTGCACCAACTTAATATCCTAGCCTTGCTCCACCTTTTCCGCCTGACTGTCCTCCTCTGGGTCCCTCTACCCCCCGGGGCTTCTTCCTTCCGGGATTCTTCTGACGCTGACCCGGACCCTCCTGCCTCCTTGCGCCGGGCTTTAGGACCTGGTTCCCTTTCGGGGCTGCTTACTGCGCCGCCTTCCTCTGCATTTGAACTTGGCGCGCGCGCCCAACCTTCCACCTTCCTCTTAACCGTTTCTTCGCTCCCCGATGGAGGTGTGGCCACTCCTGACTCATGCCCTCCCTCCTGTGGTGAGCTGCCAGCGCTTCCCCCCTGGCTCCCTTCCTCTTCCCTGCTTCCTGGCGGTGACGCTGGTCCCGATTTCCAGCTGCTCCCCCCTGAGTCCCTTCTGGCTCTATCTTCCTGGGGTGCCCCCCTTGCCCTGGCCACTGGTGCTCCTTTCTGTGAATCCTCTGATTCACTGGAAAGACTAGGAGATCTCGGGTCGTCGTCATCACTCATCTTTTCTTCTGCCTCCTCCCCTTCGCTCTCTGTTTCCTCCCTTGCCCGTGCCTCTGCTCCTAAACCCATGACAATTCACTTTGCCATTTTGGGGTAAATGTGCATTAACACCAAAGAACAATACTTTTTATTAAGCGAAATCCAAGATTCTTCTTTCTATGTAGACGGAACCCAAAACAACCTGTTTTGCGTTGATTATGCTTATGATACTTCGATTTTCTATTTGTGGGTGAATGAAACCCGAGTGCAATCCAAGCTTCTTCTCCCTCTTTCAATTGAGATGAACCAAAACACCCATGCTTGATTTGGGCTGATAACATACATTTCGCTCTGCGATTTTTGGTTGAATGTGCATTGTAACCCCAAAAACACTTATTTGAAATAAGCCCAATCAGAGCGTTTTCATCTTCTTCCTATTTAGATGGAATCCAGAAGACCTTTCTGCTTTGGTAGTGTGATTCTGGTGCAAACAGAAGGGGAGGGAAACGGGTGGAAGAGCCTGTGCTGCCGCCATCTTGGGCGAGGGCAGTGGTACCCGGAAGGAGGTGCCACCGGAGGAGAGGCAAGAGGACAGGAAGGGGAGGGAAACGGGCGGAAGAGCCTGTGCTGCCGCCATCTTGGGCGAGGGCAGGGGTACCGGAAGGAGATGCCACCGGAGGAGAGGCAAGCGGACAGGAAGGGGAGGGAAACGGGCGGAAGAGCCTGTGCTGCCGCCATCTTGGGCGAGGTCAGGCGTACCGGAAGGAGGTGCCACCGGAGGAGAGGCAAGCTGACAGGAAGGGGAGGGAAACGGGCGGAAGAGGCGCTGCGACCTTGGGCCAGCAGAGACGTGCCGAGCCAGGCTGGCCCTCTCTCTTTCTCCCGCCCACTCTCTCTCGACCCCGCTCTCCCCAGGGGGCAGCCCTGCCCCCCGCCCCACCCTCACCTGCCTTTCTCCCCCAGTGGCCTTCCTCTCGTGCCCCTTGGCGGAGGGATGGGGCGGGTGGGCCGCGGAAGTTTATATACAAGAATATACATACCTAGATATAGGTGTCCGTTTGTAAATAAATAAAAATAAAACGGATATATGTATATGTGTGTGTGTATATGCAGTGCTTCTTTTCTAAAAAAAATGATTGGGGGTACTCTCATTTTGACTCAAGAAAATCGCCATTTTTTAGTTCAAACCGGGAAAAATAAATACAGTAAATGGACAAAAGTACATTCACAAAATGTTTTATGCATTCCTCTGTGCCCCCCCCCCCCCAGAAAAAAGCACTGTATATGTTCTGCCAAGGGCAGGGTTATTTCTGGATCTGGAGCCAATAAGCACACCAGTGGATGAAGAATAAGCACACCAGTGGATGAAGAATAAGCAATGCTTTATTTGCATAAGGTTTTTTTTTATAATAAATTTTATTGATTTTCCATGCAATTATACATTTTTATCCAAAATACAACCAATTATCTCCTTTTTTGAACTTCCTTCAGCGTCTCTGATAATCATCCATATTTATAACTTTAATTACACATTCCCTTCTTTCGTATTGCCATTATACCTCCCTTCCCCCACTATTTCATATTAACAATATTTCTCTATTTTTACAGTGCCTCTTGAAATCCCACTAGAGTTGTGTTCACGCCGCATACGTTTTTCAGATAATCTACGAACTTTCCCCAGTCTTCGATGAACTTTTGGTCTTTGGTGTATCTGATTTTCCCAGTTAATTTGTCCAATTCCGCATACTCTGTCAATTTCAGTCTCCATTCTTTTATCGTCGGTATTTCCTCTTGCTTCCATTTCTGGGCCAACAAGATTCTGGCTGCCGTTGCTGCATATTGAAAGAGTTTACAGTCTTTTCTTCTTATGTCCTTTCCTAAGATCTCTAAAAGAAAAGCCTCCGGTTTTTTTGCAAAAGTCAGTGGCGTAGCGTGGGTTGTCAGCACCCGGGGCAAGGCAAGTAATTTGCGCCCCCTAACCCGTGGATTTGCGCCCCCTAACCCTAACCCCCAGATGTTGCGCCCGGTGCGGCCGGGCCCCCCTGCACCCCCCACGCTACGCCACTGGCAAAAGTATATCTTAACAGTTTTTTCATTTTATTGTATATCATTTCCCAAAAGCTTTTCACTTTCTTATTCCCACCACACATGAAAGAACGTCCCTTCTTTTTCTTTACATTTCCAACATTTGTTACACGTCTTATACATCTTTGCTAACTTTACAGGTGTGATGTACCATCTGTAAAACATTTTCATAACATTTTCTTTCAGTGCCGTGCATGCAGTAAATTTTATATTCTCTTTCCACAATTTTTCCCATTCATCAAATTGAATATTATACCCAAAATCTTTGGCCCACTGTATCATTACCGATTTAACCTCTTCATCTTTCGTATGCCATTCCAACAATATCTTATACATTTTTGACCGAGTTTTATATTAATTGTTTATTATGTCTATTTGAAATTTAGATTCTTTTTCTACATAACCCCTTTCTTTTAAGTCTTTTTTAAACATTTCATTTACTTGAAAGTAATGCAACCAATCATATACATAATCTTTAACTTGTTCAAATGGTTTCAATTTCCATTTTCCTCCTTCTTTAATTACCAATTCACCATATGTACTCCAATTACCTCTCATATTAATTTTCTTAACACTCATTACCTCCAGCGGAGATAGCCAATAAGGGACTTTTGGTTCCAATATATTTTTGTATCTATCCCATACTTCTATTAAAGAACTCCTGAAAATGTGGTTTCCCGCTCAGGCTTGTGCGATTTTGAATATGACACCTGAAGCTGGAGGATGCCCCACGGCGATTGGTGGAGCTGGGATTGGGCTGAGGTGGGTGATGAAGGTGGGGCTCACACAAGGCACCCCTAAGTGTCCGGGTCAGGAGGGATGACCATTGAGTGCCTCCAGCTCACAACCCTGTGTGGTGGGCTGAGGGGATGGGAATGAATCATCCCAATAACAATTTACACCCGGCTGGGTGTGAACGGAGCTGATTCAGCCCTCTCTTTCTCTCCCGATAAGTATTTTCTATTTTCTAGGGTGCTAGTCTCCGTCCAGGTGGGCGCCGTGCCACCCGCCTCGCAAGCGAGACTCTTCCGCTACCACTACCAGCTTTCCAGGGAGAAAGTGGCAAGTCAGGGTTTGCTTGGGCCAATGGAACTCCCTGCCAAAGGAAGAGCCTCCGGCACTTGAATCCACTGCCCACCTGACTCTTCTTTTCATCTCTCAGCTGGCACCGAGTTCTGGTTGGGCCTGGCAAGAGGAGAAGCTTCTGGTCGACAGCGGTGGCAAGTTTCAGGCAAGCCTTCTCAGAAAGTTTGGGGGCTGTGGGACTGCCTGCCACTGGAGTTGCTATAATAATGAATTTTCCTTATGTTATTCCTGTTAAACTCCTTTTAAAGGTGACAGTGTTTGTCCACTTTTGGGACTGCCTGCCACTGGATGCCCTATAAAGATATGGGGCTTTTCAGCATGAAAAAGAAATCCCAATGACCCCTTTGGGACTCACTGCTACAGTGCCGGGGGGGGGCTTTGGAACTCCCTGCCACTTTGAAATGCCTCTCTGGGCGAGGCGTTCAGCAGGTGGTGGGTTCGAATTCCTCCCTGGCAGGAATGCAGACTTAAAGCTGCTAGTCTGAACCCGTGTCTTGCGGTGGACAACATAGCGTACGCAGCCGGAGGTGGGTGCGAGGAGCAGTGCCAGGGGAGCAGCAAGGAAGGTGAAGAAGCCCAGCAATTGGTGGATCCAGGGTTTGAGAGACAGTATTTTTGCACGGCTTCTTTCCGGCCAGAGCAAAGAAAAGTGACCATGAGAGTAGAGATAATTTATTAAATTTATCTGCTTTATCTGGTTCAATAATTATAATAATTATAATTATTATTTAATTATATATTCTAATTTTAATAATTACAATTACAATAAGAAAAGTAATCAAAATTACAATAAGAAATATTGCAATCATTATTATAATTATAATCACGATAGCAATTTTTCTTTCTAAACACACAGACACAGGTAGAAGCCCAGAATGGTAGAGCTAGAAGGGACCCTGGTGGTCATCCAGTCCAATCCCCTGCAATGCATAGACACACAGGCACATACTTTCTGCCCCCAGGGAGCAGAGGCCCCACCCTGCCTTGGGGGGTGCCGTCACTTTGCATTTGTAGGACCGGGTCTGGATTGCGGAGCTGCCCGTTGGTGGACTAACAGGCTCGCCCCCTTCTCCCAAGAAGCCTGCCCAGAAAAGAGAAGTCTGCCTCAGAGATAGTAGTATGCCCAGAGACAGCCTGTTGGTTGGTTAACAGTAAAGGTAAGGTAAAGTATAATAAGCCTAAAGAAAGCAAAACAGGTTGTTTTGGGTTCCGTCTACATAGAAAGAAGAATCTTGGATTTTGCTTATTAAAAAGTCGTGTTCTTTGGTGTTAATGCACATTTACCCAAAAATCGCAAAGTGAATGTAATGCGACCAAAATAAAGAAACACCATATTTCCTCTTCCATATGCTTCTTCCAGAAGACGAATAAGCTTCGAGAGGGCTTATTTGAATTTGCATGGTGTTTTTTGGGTTTGCACTAGAATCACACAACCAAAGCAAAAAGAATGCACATTCAACCAAAAATCGCAGTGAAATGTTTGTTATCAGCCAAAATCAAACATAGGTTGTTTAACTTAATCTCAATCGAAAGAGGACGAATAAGCTTGGATTGCATTTCGGTATTCATTTACCCACAAACTGCAAATCGAAGTGTCATAAGCATAAACAAAGCAAAACAGGTTGTTTTGGATACCATCTACATAGAAAGAAGAATCTTGGATTGCGCTTATTTCAAAGTCGTGTTCTTTGGTTCTAATGTACATTGACCCACAAATCGCCAAGTGAGTGTAATGAGCCTAAAATGACAAAACACCATTGTCAGGGGTTTAGGTGCAGAGGCACGGGCAAGGGAGGAAACAGAGAGCGAAGGGGAGGAGACAGAGGAAAGGATGAGTGATGACGACGACCCGAGATCTCCCAGTCTTTCCAGTGAATCAGAGGATTCACAGAAAGGAGCACCAGTGGCCAGGGCATGGGGGGAGTCTAGGGAGGCACCCCAGGAAGATAGAGCCAGAGGAGACTCAGGGGGGAGCAGCTGGAAATCGGGACCAGCGTCACCGCCAGGAAGCAGGGAAGAGGAAAGGAGCCAGGGGGGAAGCGCTGGCAGCTCACCACAGGAGGGAGGGCAGGAGTCAGGAGTGGCCACACCTCCATCGGGGAGCGAAGAAACGGTTAAGAGGAAAGTGGAAGGTTGGGCGCGCGCGCCAAGTTCAAATGCAGAGGAAGGCGGCGCAGTGAGCAGCCCCGAAAGGGAACCAGGTCCTAAAGCCCGGCGCAAGGAGGCAGAAGGGTCCGGGTCAGCGTCAGAAGAATCCCGGAAGGAAGAAGCCCCGGGGGGTAGAGGGACCCAGAGGAGGACAGTCAGGAGGAAAAGGTGGAGCAAGGCTAGGATATTAAGTTGGTGCGCACGGGGCGGAGACTCAGACGGAGCCTCGCCGATCTAGCTAGTAGACGTAGAGTTGCAGACAGCAGCGTGAGAATGGAAACTGTAATTCAATAAAGACTTTTACTTAATGACCGCTGGCTAGCGTGATCCTCTGTGAGCTAGGATCTTGAAGCAGCTCTGACAGTAGGCTCCGTCTCCACATTGTGGGCATCTGCAGCCTCGAGGAGGGGAGAGAAACAGGCGCCCACTAGCGAGCTCACGAACGGCAGGAGACATGACGGCTGAGCAGCAGATAGAGGACCTCAGAAAAGCAGTGGCACAACTGAACGCCGAGGTTCTCGCATCCAGGAAGAGAGAGGTCGAGGCAGCTGCCGCCTGCAGGGATCTCCAGGTCAGGTTAGACGTACTGGCAAAGCAAACACCCCGGCAGGAGGGAATTGGGTTGGCGAGACGGACAGGCGGGCTGCTCTCTCACTTCGATGGGAACCTGCAACAGTATCCCAACTTTAGAGCCGACGTACTGTGCGCACTGCAACTGTTGCATAAAGACTTTAGAGATGAACAGGAGAGAGTGGGGTTCATCATGTCCCATCTGCATGGGGAGGCGAAAGCATGGTTGCGCAATTTATGGAGAGATAACGATCCGGCGCTCCAGAATGCGGATGCCTTTATTAAAGCGATGGATGGGTGTTTCTTATCAAGTATTGACATTGATCTTGCACGGAAGGAGGTGCATGGGCTGAGACAAGGGAGGGCCAGCGTCAGACAGTATCATGCCCGCTTTTTCGCCTTGGTCAGCGCCCTGGAATGGGACAGAGATTCGGCTCCTGTAAGAGACCTCTTTTGGGAGGGACTGCACAACTCGATTAAAGATGAGATAGCGAGGGGGGAGAGACCCCGAACCACCCAGGAGGTCGTTCAGAGGGCACTGGCTGTGGGGGTGAGGCTGGAAGGACGTCCGTGGAGCAAGGACGAAGGACGTGGAGGGCGCGAACCAGCCGGGGGCCCCTCCTTCTTTCCCAGAGAAGCAGCGCGGGCGCAATCCACGCTTCCGCCAGGAGGAGGAGCCGAACCTATGGAGGTTGGAGGTGCAAGGGCTCAGTCAGCAACCAGAGCCCTGGCACCGGCAGCAGTGAAGGCGAAGCCTCCTAGAGGGACCAGGAAGTGTTACGTCTGTGAGCAGCCAGGGCATATGGCGAAAGAGTGTCCCCAGAGGCCCCACAAGCTTACTGCAGCCTCAGCAATGGTGACTGCAGCAACGCAGCAGGGAGGACCACAGCAGGGAAACGACGATGTCTGGCTGGAGAAAGAGGCACTGGGGCCCAGCCAGACGTGTTAGTGACGCAGTCCCCAGAAATTTTACAGCCAGTGAACCCCCTCCCGCCCAAACCAGTAGTGAGGCTCACAGCATCTCTCCAGCTGCCCAATGGAATCACCATGGACGTGCCAATCACCATCGACTCCGGCAGCAACGCGGACTTTATAGGGCAGGAATTTGTCGACAGGCACGCTGTGCAGTTGCTGCCGGCCACACTGCCCCTGCAGGTTGTCACGGTGGATGGCAGGGAGCTGCTAGGGGGGCAAGTGGTGAAGCAGACGCCACCAATGGTGATGCGACTTGGGAATCACAGGGAAGTCATCAGCTTCAACGTCACTCAACTGTCTGACACGCCCATTGTATTGGGCATGAGTTGGCTGGACAAGCACAGCCCAACGATGGCTTGGTTCCAGAGGCAGCTGGTCTTCGGCTCTTCCTTTTGTGCTGAACACTGCATCGTACCCAGGCAGGGAGGAGAGGAAGAGGAGTCACAGCTGCTGCTAGGCACGCTGCAAGCGATTCCCCACAAGTACGCAGAATTTCTGGAAGTTTTCTGCGAGAAGGAGGCGGACAAGCTACCCCCTCACCGACCATATGACTGCAAAATTGACCTGCTGCCGGGGGCGGCGCTGCCTAAAGGGAAGCTGTATTCCATGTCTGAGGACGAACTGCAGGAACTCAAAGACTTCATCGATCATAATTTGGAGCGCGGTTTCATCCGGGAGTCTAAGGCAGCGGGGGGCAGTCCTGTATTCTTTGTTAAGAAGCGAGACACGCCCCAAAAAAGACTCGTAGTGGATTACAGGATTTTGAACAGTGTGACCAAGCCGTCGGACTTCCCCATGCCCCGCATCGACGACCTCCTGGCGAAGGTACGGAAGGGAAAGGTGTTCACCAAGTTGGACCTGCGGGGGGCGTACAACCTCATTCGCATGCGGGAAGGTGATGAGTGGAAGACAGCCATGTTCACGCCACTGGGTACCTACGAATACAGAGTTATGCCTTTTGGACTGCAAAATGGCGCTCACGTTTTTCAAGCATTTATGCATCACGTGTTGGCGGGACTTCTCTACAAGACGTGCGTCTGTTTCTTGGATGACATCCTGATCTTTTCGGAGTCGCAGCAAGAACATGACAAGCACGTCAAGGAAGTGCTGGGCAGGCTAAAGCAACACAGGCTCTACGCCAAGCTGGAGAAGTGCCAATTTGACGTGCCGGAGGTGGATTTTCTGGGCTACAAGCTGTCTGACAAGGGGCTCGCCATGGACAGCGCCAAGGTTCGAGCAGTGTTGGATTGGAAGAGCCCACGCAACCGGAAGGAGGTCCAACGGTTTGTCGGCTTTGCGAACTTCTATCGCAAGTTTATCAAGGGCTTCGCGATGCAGACGGCGGCCATCACTGACACCCTTAGCTCCAAGAAGAAGAAGTTCATCTGGACTGAGCAGGCGGAGCAGTCCTTTCAGGCCCTCAAGCGTCTCTTCGCGTCGGAAGAGCAGTTGCTTCATGTCAACCCCAGCAGGCCGATGAGGGTGGAGACAGACGCTTCGGACAGAGCAGTGGGGGCGGTCCTGCTGCAGAAGGACCCGCAGGGCGTGTGGCGGCCGGGAGCGTTTTACTCCAGGAAGCTCAGCAAGTCCGAGCAGAACTACACCATATGGGACAGGGAGTTGCTGGCCATTCATGCAGCGTTCAAGGCGTGGAGGCACTTTCTGATCGGCGCCAAGCACACGGTGCAGGTTTGCACGGACCACAAGAATCTAGAGCACTGGCGCACGGCACAGTTCCTGAACCAGAGGCAGATACGTTGGGCTGAGTTCTTTGCGGACTTCGACTTCCGAATAGAGTATGTCCCGGGGGACACCAACATCATGGCAGACGCTCTCTCCCGCAAGCCACAGTATCTGGAGGACGCAACACCAGCGGCCGCCATGCACATCTTTGCACCGACAGTGTGGGCGTGCGCCGCGGCGACCGTGGACCTAGAGGCGGTGCGGCGAGCGTTGCAGGGGGACTCCTTCGCACAAACGAAGATGGCAGAGGTGCGAGGGGGCAAGGCAGCGGCCGACGGTTTCCAGCTACGAGATGGATTGCTCATCCGTAAAGGGGCCATCTACGTGCCGGGTGACGAACTTCGAGCCAAGGTGCTACAGCAGCTGCACGACGCACCCACGGCCGGGCACTTTGGCAAGGAGAAGACGGTGGAATTAGTAGCCAGGGATTTCTGGTGGCCTGGAATGAGAGGGGAGGTCGCAGACTACGTGGCGAGGTGTGACACCTGCCAGAGGGCAAAGCCGGTGCACAAACCGCCGGCTGGACTGTTGGAGCCGCTGCAAACTCCGGTCGAACCTTGGGAAAGGGTGGCTCTGGACTTTGTCACGGATCTGCCCAGCTCAAGGGGCAAGACGGCAGTGTTGGTGGTTGTGGACCTGTTCTCCAAGATGGCGCATTTCATTCCGTGTGCTAAGGTGGCCACGGCAGAGCAAACCGCCAAACTGTTCATAGACCACGTGTTCAAGGTTCACGGTCTGCCACGGTCTATTCTGTCCGACCGCGGGCGGCAGTTCATCTCGAACTTCTGGCAGAAGCTGATGGGCTTCCTAAACGTCAAGATCAATCTGGCGTCGGCGAGACACCCGCAGACCAACGGGCAAGCGGAGCGAGCCAATGCCATCATGCAGCAGTACCTGAGATGTTATGCAAACCAACAGCCTGCGACGTGGGTGGATTACCTGCCGCTTGCAGAGTTTGCCTACAACAACACGAAGCACGTATCCACGGGCGTCACGCCGTTCTTCGCCAACAACGGGCGGCACCCTAGAACCTTCCCGGGACTGGAATGCAGGGGAGAAGGGGAGCCGCAGTCAGCAGATGCGTTCGCGTCGGAGCTGCAGGAAGTCCACGATCAGCTGCGGCGCCACCTGGAGCTGGCTAAACACGCATACAAGGTACAAGCGGACAAACACAGAAGGGTTGGCGAAGAGCTCCACGTGGGAGACTGGGTCTGGTTAGCAGCCCACGCAGTGCCGGCCAGGTCGTTGGCCAAGAAGAAACTAGGGCATAAACAACTGGGGCCATACCAAGTCGAAGAGCAGGTCAACCCGGTGGCTTTCAGGCTGGCGCTTCCGGAGGGTTCCAGAATGCATCCGGTGTTCCACAGATCGGTGCTCACTCCCTACAAGGCACCGCACAGGTTCCAGGAACCCGGAACGGCGCCGAGTCCGCTCAGAGAAGGAACGGGGCACGCGGGAGTGGCACAGGAGGAGCGCATCAACGAAGTCACGGAGATTTTGGACTCCAGATGGGGGGAAGAGGGAGTAGAATACTTTCTCGCCAGGGAGGGCACCCCGGCCAGTGCGAACAGCTGGGTGCCGGGCTACGCTTTAGACGAACCTCTGCTCAAAGACGAGTTTCATGCCCTCTTCCCACATAGACCTATGCCAGCAGACTTTTTCGACGACTGGCTTTTCACGCCCACGCTTTCGGACAGCACGTTCAGGGGGTTCGACTCGGACGAGGAACCAACACGAGACGTCCGTTCCCCGGAGGGGTCACCCTCGGGATCTGTCTCAGAACCCTCGTATTGGTGGGACGATAGGCCGGAGGAGCAGTTCCGCAGGAAGTGGCTGGACTGTTCCGGCCGAGCAACGCCGCCTGGAGGAAGTGCGGGAGAGACGGACATGGACATTTTCGGGGACGACCCGGGTTTCGAGCACGGCGGCACAGAGATGGAAGAGGAGGTGACTGTCGTCAACGAGAGCAGAGAGGAAGACCCGGAAGAGTTCCGATGGAGGCCTGCCACGGGAAGCGACCGATATCCGACGTTCGTCCCTTTGCAACAGCAGCCCCCAGCTCCAGCACCGGAAGGAGGGGAGGGGGGAATGGGGGGCTTCGAGGGGGGGATGGATGTCAGGGGTTTAGGTGCAGAGGCACGGGCAAGGGAGGAAACAGAGAGCGAAGGGGAGGAGACAGAGGAAAGGATGAGTGATGACGACGACCCGAGATCTCCCAGTCTTTCCAGTGAATCAGAGGATTCACAGAAAGGAGCACCAGTGGCCAGGGCATGGGGGGAGTCTAGGGAGGCACCCCAGGAAGATAGAGCCAGAGGAGACTCAGGGGGGAGCAGCTGGAAATCGGGACCAGCGTCACCGCCAGGAAGCAGGGAAGAGGAAAGGAGCCAGGGGGGAAGCGCTGGCAGCTCACCACAGGAGGGAGGGCAGGAGTCAGGAGTGGCCACACCTCCATCGGGGAGCGAAGAAACGGTTAAGAGGAAAGTGGAAGGTTGGGCGCGCGCGCCAAGTTCAAATGCAGAGGAAGGCGGCGCAGTGAGCAGCCCCGAAAGGGAACCAGGTCCTAAAGCCCGGCGCAAGGAGGCAGAAGGGTCCGGGTCAGCGTCAGAAGAATCCCGGAAGGAAGAAGCCCCGGGGGGTAGAGGGACCCAGAGGAGGACAGTCAGGAGGAAAAGGTGGAGCAAGGCTAGGATATTAAGTTGGTGCGCACGGGGCGGAGACTCAGACGGAGCCTCGCCGATCTAGCTAGTAGACGTAGAGTTGCAGACAGCAGCGTGAGAATGGAAACTGTAATTCAATAAAGACTTTTACTTAATGACCGCTGGCTAGCGTGATCCTCTGTGAGCTAGGATCTTGAAGCAGCTCTGACAACCATATTTCCGCTTCTTTCTCCGCATATGGAAGACGCATAAGCTTCGACGCATAAGCTTCGAGGCTTATTTCAATTCACAGGGTGTTTTTTGGGTTTGCACTAGAATCACACAACCAAAGCAAAAAGAATACACATTCAACCAAAAATCGCAGAGTGAAATGTTTTTTATCAGCCAAAATCAACCATAGGTGTTTAAGTTCATCTCAATAGAAAGAACGAATAAGCTTGGATTGCTCTTTCGGTGTTCATTTACCCACAAATAACAAAGCAAAGTGTAATAAGCCTAAAGAAAGCAAAACAGGTATTCGGTTCTGTCATAGCTGCTTCCAGATCCTAGCTCACAGAGGATCACGCTAGCCAGCGATCATTAAGTAAAAGCTTTTATTGAGTTACAGTTTCCATTCTCAAGCTGCTGCGTGCAACTCTACGTCTAGTGGTTAGATCGGCGAAGCCCCGTCTGAGTCTCCGCCCCTTGTGCACCAACTTAATATCCTAGCCCTGCTCCACCTTTTCCGCCTGACTGTTCTCCTCTGGGTCCCTCTGCCCCCCGGGGTCTCTTCCTTCCGGGATTCTTCTGACGCCGACCCCCCGGAACCCCCTGTCTCCTTGCGCCGGGCTTTAGGACCTGGCTCCCTTTCCTGGCTGCCTACTGCGTCACTTTCCTGTGTATTTGAACTTGGCGCGCGCGCCCAACCTTCCACTTTCCGTCTGACCGTTTCTTCGCTCCCCGATGGAGGTGTGGCCACTCCTGACTCGTGCCCCCCCCTGTTGTGAGCTGCCAGCGCTTGATCCCTGGCGCCCTTCCTCTTCCCTGCTCTCTGGCGTCCCGATTTCCAACTGCTCTCCTCTGAGTCCCCTCTGGCTCTATCTTCCTGGGGTGTCCCCCTAGGCTCCCCCCTTGCCCTGGCCACTGGTGCTCCTTTCTGTGAATCTTCTGATTCACTGGAAAGACTCGGAGATCTCGGGTCGTCGTCATCACTCATCTTTTCTTCTGCCTCCTCCCCCTCGCTCTCTGTTTCCTCCCTTGCCCTTGCCTCTGCTCCTGAACCCCTGACATCCATCCCCCCTCGAAGCCCCCTCTTCCCCCCTCCCCTCCTTCCGGTGCGGGAGCTGGGTGCTGCTGCGTCAGGGGGACGAATGTCGGATACAGTTCGCTTCCCGTGGCTGGCCTCCATCTGAAGTCTTCCGGTTCTTCCTCCCTGCTCTCGTCGACAACGGTCACCTCCGCTTCCATCTCTGTGCCGCCGTGCTCGAAACCTGGGTCGTCCCCGAAAACGTCCATGTCCGTCTCTCCCTCGCTTCCTTCTGGCGGCGTTGCTCGTCCTGGACCCTCCAGCCACTTTCTGCGCCACTGCTCCTCTGGTCTATCGTCCCACCAATACGAGGGTTCTGAGGCAGATCCCGAGGGTGACCCCTCCGGGGAACGGGCGTCTCGTATCGGTTCCTCCTCCGAGTCGAACCCCCGGAACGTGCTGGCCGAAAGCGTGGGCGTGAAAAGCCAGTCGTCGAAAAAGTCTGCTGGCATTGGCCTATGTGGGAAGAGGGCATGAAACTCTTCTTTGAGCAGAGGTTCGTCCAAAGCGTAGCCCGGCACCCAGCTGTTGGCACTGGCCGGGGTGCCCTCCTTGGCGAGAAGGTATTCTACCCCCTCTTCCCCCCCATCTGGAGTCCAAAATCTCCGTGACTTCGTTGATGCGCTCCTCCTGTGCCACTCCCGCTTGCCCGGTTCTCTCTCTGAGCGGACTCGGAGCCGTTCCTGGCTCCTGAAACCTGTGAGGTGCCTTGTAGGGAGTGAGCACCGATCTGTGGAACACCGGATGCATCCTGGAACCCTCCGGAAGCGCCAGCCTGAAAGCCACCGGGTTTACCTGCTCTTCGACTTGGTAGGGCCCCAGTTGCTTATGCCCTAGTTTCTTCTTCGCCAACGACCTGGCCGGCACTGCGTGGGCTGCTAACCAGACCCAGTCTCCCACATGGATCTCTTCGCCAACCCTTCTGTGTTTGTCCGCTTGTACCTTGTATGCGTGTTTGGCCAGCTCCAGGTGCCGCCGCAGCTGATCGTGGACCTCCTGCAACTCCGACGCGAACGCATCCGCTGTCTGCATCCCCCTCCCCCATTCTTTCCAGTCCCGGGAAGGTTCTGGGGTGCCTCCCGTTGTTGGCGAAGAACGGCGTGACCCCCGTGGACACGTGCTTCGTGTTGTTGTAGGCGAACTCAGCGAGAGGCAGGTAATCCACCCACGTCGCAGGCTGTTGATTCGCATAACATCTCAGGTACTGCTGCATGATGGCATTGACCCGCTCCGCTTGCCCGTTGGTCTGCGGGTGTCTAGCCGACGCCAGGTTGATCTTGACGTTCAGGAAGCCCATCAGCTTCTGCCAGAAGTTCGAGATGAACTGTCGCCCTCGGTCGGACAGAATAGACCGCGGCAGACCGTGAACCTTGAACACGTGGTCTATGAACAGTTTGGCGGTTTGTTCCGCCGTGGCCACCTTAGCACACGGAATGAAATGTGCCATCTTGGAGAACAAGTCCACCACCACCAGCACGGCCGTCTTGCCCCTCGAGCAGGGCAGATCCGTGACAAAGTCCAGGGCCACTCTCTCCCATGGTTCGACCGGAGTTTGCAGCGGTTCCAACAGTCCGGCCGGCGGTCTGTGCACTGGTTTGGCCCTCTGGCAGGTGTCACACCTCGCTACGTAGTCCGCGACTTCCCCTCTCATTCCGGGCCACCAGAAATCTCTGGCGACTAATTCCACCGTCTTCTCCTTGCCAAAGTGCCCGGCAGTGGGCGCGTCGTGCAGCTGCTGCAGTACCTTGGCGCGAAGATCGTCCCCGGGCACGTAGATGGCCCCTTTACGGAGGAGTAATCCATCGCGAACTTGGAACTCGCCGGTCGCCGCCTTGCCCCTCTGCGCCTCTGCCATCTTGGCTCGCGCGAAGGTGTCGTCCTGCAGCGCTCTCCTCACCGCATCCAGGTCAACTGTCGCCGAAGCGCCCGCCCACACCGTCGGTGCGAAGATGTGCATGGCCGCCGCTGGCGTCGTCTCCTCCAGGTACTGTGGTTTACGGGATAGGGCATCCGCCATGACGTTGGTGTCCCCCGGGACATACTCTATTCGGAAGTCGAAGTTCGCAAAGAATTCGGCCCAACGTATCTGCCTCTGGTTCAGGAACTGCGCCGTGTGCCAGTGCTCCAGATTCTTGTGGTCCGTGCAGACCTGCACCGTGTGCTTGGCGCCGATCAGGAAGTGCCTCCACGCTTTGAACGCTGCATGAATGGCCAGCAACTCCCTGTCCCAGATGGTGTAGTTCTGTTCGGACTTGCTGAGCTTCCTGGAGTAAAACGCTCCCGGCCTCCAAACCCCCTGCGGGTCTTTCTGCAGCAGGACTGCCCCCACGGCTCTGTCCGAAGCGTCCGTCTCCACCCTCATCGGCCTGCTGGGGTTGACATGAAGCAGCTGCTCTTCCGACGCGAAGAGACGCTTGAGTGCCTGAAAGGACTGCTCCGCCTGCTCTGTCCAGATGAACTTCTTTTTCTTGGAGCTGAGCGTGTCCGTGATGGCCGCTGTCTGCATAGCAAAGCCTTTGATAAACTTGCGATAGAAGTTCGCGAAGCCGACAAACCGTTGGACCTCCTTCCGGTTGCGTGGGCTTTTCCAATCCAACACTGCTCGAACCTTGGCGCTGTCCATGGCGAGCCCCTTGTCAGACAACTTGTAGCCCAGGAAATCCACCTCTGTCACGTCGAATTGGCACTTCTCCAGCTTGGCGTAAAGCCTATGCTGCTGTAGCCTGCTCAGCACTTCCTTGACGTGTCTGTCATGCTCCTGCTGCGATTCCGAAAAGATCAGGATGTCATCCAAGAAACAGACGCACGTCTTGTAGAGGAGCCCCGCCAGCACGTGATGCATGAACGCTTGAAAAACATGGGAGCCATTTTGCAATCCAAAAGGCATAACTCTATATTCGTAGGTGCCCAGGGGCGTGAACATGGCTGTCTTCCACTCATCTCCTTCCCGCATGCGAATGAGGTTGTACGCCCCTCGCAGGTCCAACTTGGTGAACACGCTGCCCTTCCGTACCTTTGCGAGGAGGTCGTCGATTCGGGGCATGGGGAAGTCCGATGGCTTGGTCACACTGTTTAAGACGCGATAGTCCACTACCAGCCTCTTTTGGGGCGTGTCCCGCTTCTTAACAAAGAATACAGGACTGCCCCCCGCTGCCTTGGACTCTCGGATGAAACCGCGCTCCAAATTGTGATCTATGAACTCTTTGAGTTCCTGCAGTTCGTCCTCAGACATGGAATACAGCTTCCCTTTGGGCAGCGTCGCCCCCGGCAGCAGGTCAATTTTGCAGTCATAGGGTCTGTGGGGGGGGGGGTAGCCTGTCTGCCTCCTTCTCGCAGAAAACCTCCAAAAATTCTGCGTACTTGTGGGGAACCGCTTGCAGCGTGCCTAGCTGCAACTGTGACTCCTCTTCCTCTCCTTCCTGCCGGGGCACGATGCAGTGTTCAGCACAAAAGGAAGAGCCGAAAGTCAGCTGCCTCTGGTACCAAGCCAGCGTTGGGCTGTGCTTGTCCAGCCAACTCATGCCCAATACAATGGGCGTGTCCGATAGTTGAGTGACGTTAAAGCTGATGATCTCCCTGTGATTCCCAAGTCGCATCACCATTGGTGGCGTCTGCTTCACCACCTGCCCCCCTAGCAGCTCCCTGCCATCCACCGTGACAACCTGCAGGGGCAGCGTGGCAGGCAGCAACTGTATAGCGTGCCGGTCGACAAAGTCCTGCCCTATAAAGTCCGCATTGCTTCCAGAGTCAATGGTGATTGGCACGTCCATGGTGATTCCATTGGGCAGCTGGAGCGATGCGGTGAGCCTCACTACTGGTTTGGGCGGGAGGGGGTCCATGGGCTGTAGAATCTCCGGGGACTTCTTCACTGACACGTCTGGCTGGGCCCCAGGGCCTCTTCCTCCAGCCAGACTCCATCGTTTCCCTGCTGCGTTGCTGCAGTTACCATTGCTGAGGCTGCAGTGTGCTGGTGGAGCCTCCGGGGACACTCTTTCGCCATATGCTGCGGATCATCGCAGATGTAACACTTCCTGTTCCCTCTAGGAGGCTTCGCTTTCACTGCTGCCGGTGCTAGGGCTTTGGCTGCTGACTGAGCCCTTGCACTTCCAACCTCCATAGGTTCCGTCCCTCCTCCAGACGGAGGCGTGGATTGCGCACGCGCTGCTTCTCTGGGAAGGAAGGAGGAGCCCCTGGCTGGTTCGCGCCCTCCACGCCCTTCGTCCCTGCTCCACGGACGTTCTTCCAGGCGCACCCCCACCGCCAGCGCCCTCTGAACGATCTCCTGGGTGGTTCGGGGTCTCTCCCCCCTCGCAATTTCATCTTTAACCGAGCCGTGCAATCCCTCCCAAAACAGGTCTCTTACCGGAGGCGAATCTCTGTCCCATTCCAGGGCACTGACCAAAGCGAAAAAGCGGGCATGGTACTGCCTGACGCTGGCCCTCCCTTGCTTCAGTCCATGTATCTGCTGCCGAGCAAGATCCACGTCAATGCTTGATAAAAAGCACCCATCCATCGCTTTAATAAAGGCATCCGCATTTTGGAGCGCCGGATCCTTATCCCTCCACAAATTGCGCAGCCATGCTTTAGCATCTCCATGCAAATGGGACATGATGAATCCCACTTTCTCCTGTTCATCTCTAAAGTCTTTGTTCAGCAGTTGCAGTGCACACATTACATCTGCTCTAAAGTTGGGGTACTGTTGCAGGTTCCCATCGAAGTGAGAGACCAGACCGCCTGTTCGTCTCCCCAACCCAATTCCCTCCTGTTTGGGTGTCAGTTGCCCTTGCTTCGTAAGCATGTCCAACCTGACCTGGAGATCCCTGTAGGCGGCAGCTGCCTCCTCCTCTCTCTTCCTGGATGCGAGAGCCTCGGCATTCAGTTGTGACACTGCTTCTCTGAGTTCCGCTATCTGCTGCTCAGCCGTCATGTTGTCTGCCGTTCGTGAGCTCGCTAGTAGGCACCCGCTGTCTCTCCTCTCCTTGAGGCCGTAGATGCCCACAATTTTAGGAGACGGAGCTTACTGTCAGAGCTGCTTCCAGATCCTAGCTCACAGAGGATCACGCTAGCCAGCGATCATTAAGTAAAAGCTTTTATTGAGTTACAGTTTCCATTCTCAAGCTGCTGCGTGCAACTCTACGTCTAGTGGTTAGATCGGCGAAGCCCCGTCTGAGTCTCCGCCCCTTGTGCACCAACTTAATATCCTAGCCCTGCTCCACCTTTTCCGCCTGACTGTTCTCCTCTGGGTCCCTCTGCCCCCCGGGGTCTCTTCCTTCCGGGATTCTTCTGACGCCGACCCCCCGGAACCCCGTCTCCTTGCGCCGGGCTTTAGGACCTGGCTCCCTTTCCTGGCTGCCTACTGCGTCACTTTCCTGTGTATTTGAACTTGGCGCGCGCGCCCAACCTTCCACTTTCCGTCTGACCGTTTCTTCGCTCCCCGATGGAGGTGTGGCCACTCCTGACTCGTGCCCTCCCCCCTGTTGTGAGCTGCCAGCGCTTGATCCCTGGCGCCCTTCCTCTTCCCTGCTCTCTGGCGGTGACGCTGGTCCCGATTTCCAACTGCTCTCCTCTGAGTCCCCTCTGGCTCTATCTTCCTGGGGTGTCCCCCTAGGCTCCCCCCTTGCCCTGGCCACTGGTGCTCCTTTCTGTGAATCTTCTGATTCACTGGAAAGACTCGGAGATCTCGGGTCGTCGTCATCACTCATCTTTTCTTCTGCCTCCTCCCCCTCGCTCTCTGTTTCCTCCCTTGCCCTTGCCTCTGCTCCTGAACCCCTGACAGGTTCCATCTACATAGAAATAAGAATCTTGGATTTCGCTTATTTCAAAGTCGTGTTCTTTGGTATTAATGCACTTTTACCCAGAAATCGCAAAGTGTATGTAATGAGACCAAAATAACAAAACGCCATATTTCCGCATCCATATGCGTAGAAAGAAGAGGAATAAGTTTCGATTGGGCTTATTTCAATTCATAGAATCATAGTTGGAATTTACATGGTGTTTTTTGGGTGAGCACCAGAATCACCCCCAAACAAAGCAATAAGGTGTTTTGCGTTCCATCTACGTAGAAAGAAGATGAAAACGCTCTGATTGGGTTTATTTCAAATAGCTGTTTTTGGGGTTAGAATGCACATTCAACCAAAAATCACAGAGCGAAATGTTATCAGCCCAAATCAAGCATAGGTGTTTTAGTTAATAGAAAGAGGACAAATAAGCTTGGATTGCTCTTTCGGTGTTCATTCTCCCACCAACGGGCAGCTCCGCAATCCAGACCCGGTCCTACAAATGCAAAGTGACGGCAACCCGCAAGGCAGGGTGGGGGCTCTGCTCCCTGGGGGCAGAAAGAATCCATTAGTATGTCCTGTGTGTGCATTGCAGGGGATTGGACTGGATGACCACCAGGGTCCCTTCTAGCTCTACCATTCTGGGCTTCTACCTGTGTCTGTGTGTTTAGAAAGAAAAATTGCTATCGTGATTATAATTATAATAATGATTGCAATTTTTCTTATTGTAATTTTGCTTACTTTTCTTATTGTAATTGTAATTATTAAAATTAGAATATATAATTGTCAGAGCCGCTTCCAGGTCCCAGCTCACAGAGGACCACGCTAGCCGGCAGTACTGTACAAAAGTCTATTAAGTTACAGTTTCAATTTCCAAGCCGCAGCGCGCAGCTCTACGTCTTAGAAGCTAGACCGGCGAAGCTCCGTCTGAGTCTACCTGTGTCTGTGTGTTTAGAAAGAAAAATTGCTATCGTGATTATAATTATAATAATGATTGCAATTTTTCTTATTGTAATTTTGCTTACTTTTCTTATTGTAATTGTAATTATTAAAATTAGAATATATAATTGTCAGAGCCGCTTCCAGGTCCCAGCTCACAGAGGACCACGCTAGCCAGCAGTACTGTACAAAAGTCTATTAAGTTACAGTTTCAATTTCCAAGCCGCAGCGCGCAGCTCTACGTCTTAGAAGCTAGACCGGCGAAGCTCCGTGTGAGTCTCCGCCTCCTGTACACCAACTTAATACTCTAGCCTTGCTCCACCTCTTCCGTCTTTCCTTCCTCCTCTGGGTCCCTCTACCCCCCGTGGCCTCTTCCTTCCTGGACTCTTCTGACGCTGACCCCCCGGACTCTTCTCCCTCCTTGCGGCGGGCTTTAGGACCTGGCTCCCTATCTGGGCTGCTTACTGTGCCGCCTTCCTGTGTATTTGAACTTGGCGCGCACGCCCAGCCTTCAACCTTCCTCTTGACCGTTTCCTCGCTCCCCGATGGAGGTGTGGCCAATCCTGACTCATGCCCTCCCGCTTGCGGCGAGCCGCCAGATCCCGATACCTGGGACCCCTCCCCCCTACTGCGCTCTGGTGGGGAAGCTGGTCCCGATTTCCAACTGCTGCTCTCTGAGTCCCCTCTGGTCCCTTCTTCCTGGGGTGTCCCCCTAGGCGCCCCCCTTGCTCTGACCACTGGCGCCCCTTTCTGTGAATCTTCCGATTCACTGGAAAGACTCAGAGATCTGGGGCCGCTGTCATCGCTCATATTTCCTTCGGATTCCTCCCCCTCGCTCTCTGTTTCCTCCCTTTCCTGTGCCTCTGCTCCTGAACCCCTGACAATAATTAAATAATAATTATAATTATTATAATTATTGAACCAGATAAAGCAGATAAATTTAATAAATTATCTCTACTCTCATGGTCACTTTTCTTTGCTCTGGCCGGAAAGAAGCCGTGCAAAAATACTGTCTCTCAAACCCTGGATCCACCAATTGCTGGGCTTCTTCACCTTCCTTGCTGCTCCCCTGGCACTGCTCCTCGCACCCACCTCCGGCTGCGTACGCTATGTTGTCCACCGCAAGACACGGGTTCAGACTAGCAGCTTTAAGTCTGCATTCCTGCCAGGGAGGAATTCGAACCCACCACCTGCTGAACGCCTCGCCCAGAGAGGCATTTCAAAGTGGCAGGGAGTTCCAAAGCCCCCCCGGCACTGTAGCAGTGAGTCCCAAAGGGGTCATTGGGATTTCTTTTTCATGCTGAAAAGCCCCATATCTTTATAGGGCATCCAGTGGCAGGCAGTCCCAAAAGTGGACAAACACTGTCACCTTTAAAAGGAGTTTAACAGGAATAACATAAGGAAAATTCATTATTATAGCAACTCCAGTGGCAGGCAGTCCCACAGCCCCCAAACTTTCTGAGAAGGCTTGCCTGAAACTTGCCACCGCTGTCGACCAGAAGCTTCTCCTCTTGCCAGGCCCAACCAGAACTCGGTGCCAGCTGAGAGATGAAAAGAAGAGTCAGGTGGGCAGTGGATTCAAGTGCCGGAGGCTCTTCCTTTGGCAGGGAGTTCCATTGGCCCAAGCAAACCCTGACTTGCCACTTTCTCCCTGGAAAGCTGGTAGTGGTAGCGGAAGAGTCTCGCTTGCGAGGCGGGTGGCACGGCGCCCACCTGGACGGAGACTAGCACCCTAGAAAATAGAAAATACTTATCGGGAGAGAAAGAGAGGGCTGAATCAGCTCCGTTCACACCCAGCCGGGTGTAAATTGTTATTGGGATGATTCATTCCCATCCCCTCAGCCCACCACACAGGGTTGTGAGCTGGAGGCACTCAATGGTCATCCCTCCTGACCCGGACACTTAGGGGTGCCTTGTGTGAGCCCCACCTTCATCACCCACCTCAGCCCAATCCCAGCTCCACCAATCGCCGTGGGGCATCCTCCAGCTTCAGGTGTCATATTCAAAATCGCACAAGCCTGAGCGGGAAACCACATTTTCAGGAGTTCTTTAATAGAAGTATGGGATAGATACAAAAATATATTGGAACCAAAAGTCCCTTATTGGCTATCTCCGCTGGAGGTAATGAGTGTTAAGAAAATTAATATGAGAGGTAATTGGAGTACATATGGTGAATTGGTAATTAAAGAAGGAGGAAAATGGAAATTGAAACCATTTGAACAAGTTAAAGATTATGTATATGATTGGTTGCATTACTTTCAAGTAAATGAAATGTTTAAAAAAGACTTAAAAGAAAGGGGTTATGTAGAAAAAGAATCTAAATTTCAAATAGACATAATAAACAATTAATATAAAACTCGGTCAAAAATGTATAAGATATTGTTGGAATGGCATACGAAAGATGAAGAGGTTAAATCGGTAATGATACAGTGGGCCAAAGATTTTGGGTATAATATTCAATTTGATGAATGGGAAAAATTGTGGAAAGAGAATATAAAATTTACTGCATGCACGGCACTGAAAGAAAATGTTATGAAAATGTTTTACAGATGGTACATCACACCTGTAAAGTTAGCAAAGATGTATAAGACGTGTAACAAATGTTGGAAATGTAAAGAAAAAGAAGGGACGTTCTTTCATGTGTGGTGGGAATAAGAAAGTGAAAAGCTTTTGGGAAATGATATACAATAAAATGAAAAAACTGTTAAGATATACTTTTGCCAGTGGCGTAGCGTGGGGGGTGCAGGGGGGCCCGGCCGCACCGGGCGCAACATCTGGGGGTTAGGGTTAGGGGGCGCAAATCCACGGGTTAGGGGGCGCAAATTACTTGCCTTGCCCCGGGTGCTGACAACCCACGCTACGCCACTGACTTTTGCAAAAAAACCGGAGGCTTTTCTTTTAGAGATCTTAGGAAAGGACATAAGAAGAAAAGACTGTAAACTCTTTCAATATGCAGCAACGGCAGCCAGAATCTTGTTGGCCCAGAAATGGAAGCAAGAGGAAATACCGACGATAAAAGAATGGAGACTGAAATTGACAGAGTATGCGGAATTGGACAAATTAACTGGGAAAATCAGATACACCAAAGACCAAAAGTTCATCGAAGACTGGGGAAAGTTCGTAGATTATCTGAAAAACGTATGCGGCGTGAACACAACTCTAGTGGGATTTCAAGAGGCACTGTAAAAATAGAGAAATATTGTTAATATGAAATAGTGGGGGAAGGGAGGTATAATGGCAATACGAAAGAAGGGAATGTGTAATTAAAGTTATAAATATGGATGATTATCAGAGACGCTGAAGGAAGTTCAAAAAAGGAGATAATTGGTTGTATTTTGGATAAAAATGTATAATTGCATGGAAAATCAATAAAATTTATTATTATTAAAAAAACAAAAAAAAACCTTATGCAAATAAAGCATTGCTTATTCTTCATCCACTGGTGTGCTTATTGGCTCCAGATCCAGAAATAACCCTGCCCTTGGCAGAACATATACAGTGCTTTTTTCTGGGGGGGGGGGGCACAGAAGAATGCATAAAACATTTTGTGAATGTACTTTTGTCCATTTACTGTATTTATTTTTCCCGGTTTGAACTAAAAAATGGCGATTTTCTTGAGTCAAAATGAGAGTACCCCCAATCATTTTTTTTAGAAAAGAAGCACTGCATATATACACACACATATACATATATCCGTTTTATTTTTATTTATTTACAAACGGACACCTATATCTAGGTATGTATATTCTTGTATATAAACTTCCGCGGCCCACCCGCCCCATCCCTCCGCCAAGGGGCACGAGAGGAAGGCCACTGGGGGAGAAAGGCAGGTGAGGGTGGGGCGGGGGGCAGGGCTGCCCCCTGGGGAGAGCGGGGTCGAGAGAGAGTGGGCGGGAGAAAGAGAGAGGGCCAGCCTGGCTCGGCACGTCTCTGCTGGCCCAAGGTCGCAGCGCCTCTTCCGCCCGTTTCCCTCCCCTTTCTGTCCGCTTGCCTCTCCTCCGGTGGCACCTCCTTCCGGTACGCCTGCCCTCGCCCAAGATGGCGGCAGCACAGGCTCTTCCGCCCGTTGCCCTCCCTTTCCTGTCGGCTTGCCTCTCCTCCGGTGGCACCTCCTTCCGGGTACCCCTGCTCTCGCCCAACATGGCGGTAGCACAGCCTCTTCTGCCCTTCCGAGCTAGGAGTGCAGAAAAAGGTGAAACTGCCAGGAAAAGGAGAGGAGGAGTGTGTGAGTGAGTGAGTGAGTGAGTGAGAGTGAGACAGGGAGCATCCTAGTAGAGATGGAAGGGGAACCCAAGGGTCATCTAGTCCAACCCTCTGCAAAGAAGCTCAGAGCTACAATTCCCAGGTCTTCTTTGGGAATTCTATGGGAAGTAAGAGTTTCTACATTCATGAGCATTCACTTAGAGTGCGCTCATGTTTTTACCTTTTATTGAAAGCGGCCACAAGTGACTTGGGTGGAGTATAAATAATAAAATTATACTGCTCCTGCTGCTGTTCTTCTCTTACCCTAACTCACATCCAACCCAATACCAAACCTTAACCCGAATGCTCACCCTAACTCAAACCTAATCCTCACTCTAACCCTAAACTTAACCCAAACCTAAGCCTCAGTCTAAACCTAAGCCTAATTTAACCCTAACCCTAAGTGATAAAATTATATTTCTCCTTCTGCTGTTCTTCTCTTACCGTAACTCAACCCCAACTTTAACTCCTAATCCTAATCCAACTCAAACCCAACTCTCACTGTAACCCTAACCTTTACCCAAACCTAATCCTAAACGCTTTGCTTCTTTTTGTGGTGTTTTGTGTTATTGCTTCATTTCGTAGGTCATGAGGCTTTCTTTGTTTCTTGTGGTGTTGCTTCATTTAGCAGTTTTTTAATTGGCTTTTGTGTTTCTTTTGGTATTGCATCATCTTCATAGGTTGTTTGGATTTCTGATTAATTTGCTTTGGATTTCTGGTAGCTCTGCTTCTTTATGATTTGTTTCTGTGTTTCTGGTGTTTTGGCTTGGTTATGCCAAAAAATTGAAGACATACCACCAGAAGCACAAAAACCAAGAAATATTCCCAAAATGAGGCAAAACCAGGAGACATGAAAACCAAGCCAAATCAATGGAAAAGAAACAATCTCACCCAAAACCGCAGAACCATTCAAAGTAAAAGAAGCAAAACAATTAAATGCAAAAAACAAGCAAAACCACCCCAAATTAAACAAATCAGCAGAAAACAAAAAAGCAGTAAAGCCACCAATTACAAAGCAATGCCACAAGAAACTGGAAACCAGTTTTTAAAAAGCAAAACCAGAAACTCAACAAGCATGCAATTTGTGGGAGTCCAAAAGCACTTCAAGCAACAGAAATTAACCAACACAGCATACTAGTTTTCACTTAGTCTTGGGTTTCTGGTGAATGTGCTTCGTTTGCAGCTGGCTTCATTTCTTTTCCATTGGTTTAGCTTGTTTTTTGGACTTTTGCTTTATTGCTTCTTTTGAGAAGTTTTCTTGTTTTTGCATTCTGGTGGTAATACTTTTGAATGCTTTGGGGGTTTCTGGTGAATCTGCTTTGTTTGGGGTTGGTTGGCTTCTTTGTCAGTTTCCATTGATGTTGCTTTTACATGGTCCTTCTGCTTCTTTTCAGTAGGTTTTTGTGTTTTTAGTGGTTGACTTCATTGTTGGAATGGTCATTAGACATTTCTGGTGGTTTTGCTTCATTTCTGGTGGTTTTCCTTTTATTCTTGGGATTATCAGATCTCATACAAATTAATATTCTCAAAGGTGCAAAACCCAAAAAACCTAGAAATGAAGCAAACTCACCATAAATCCAGCACCCAATCTGTTATGTACTAACCTTGGATCCTAGAATGCAACAACTGATTGGTCTTTTCCTGCAGGCCAATCAGGCTCCAAGAGGGAAGCAGAGTTAGCCAGTCAGACGGGACTCATTGTGTAAATAATGTATATAAAAGCCTGAGGTTGGGGGGGCAATAAAGAGCATGAAATACATACAAAACTCTGAGTATATTTCACAATTGTAATTTATATAAAAGAATCTATGAAACGAAAACCACAGAAAAAATTCAACATAATCCCAAAAACAAACCAGAAACAACAGAAACAAACCACATCCACCAAAGATGAGAAAACCAATTGAATAGAAATTCAAGAAACTCACGCAGTAAACATCTCAGGGAAAAGCAAAATCACCCCCACACCATGCAAAACTAAGGTTTAACTGGCTTTGGGGTTTCTGCGCAATTTACTTTCCCCCTCTTTTGGGGGGTTTCTGGTGGTATTTCTTCTGCTTCTCACATTTCTGCTTCTTTTCAATTGGTTTTGGGATTCTGGTGAATTTGGTAATGATTTGATTAAAGTCTCTGTCTGGCAATTTTCCTTTTTCATGAATTCCTTCCTTGTTGGGTTTCTGGTATCTCACTTTTGGTTTTCACATTTCTCTTTGTTTTGCTACGTTTCAGGTAGTTTGCTTACTTTTTGGAATTATCCAGTCTCATAAAAATGAAGCAATATCATTAGAAGCTTAAAAAGCATGGGGAAAAAAACCCCAGGCACTAACCCTAACCCTGAACGTCCACCTATCCCCTGCCCTAGCTCTAACCCTAACCCTGATATTCTGGTCATCCATCTTGGGGATAACAATCTGGTGAGGTAAATTCAGTTGAGATCACTAAATATCAGCTGTGCTTCCTCATCCCTGAGTTTATCATAGTTTGGTTTGGAATGTTGTAGAGGTGCTTATGGAGTGGGGGCAGCCTTCCTAAGAAGGTGGATGGGCAAGACATAAAGCTAATCATTCTACAACGATGTTTGTGTTTGAAAATGTGGGTGCTTATATCCCTCATGGCAGAATTATGTTCTGTGCCCCACAGTTGTATAGACCTGGTGGTATGCATCTTTCTGATTTGGGTTGTGACATGATTCTTAAGGATCTGCAAAGAGCTCTGTTTGAGCACTTGCGTGTTTGTGGGTGGAGGTGAACAAGCACACCTGCCCAGACTTACCAGTAATTTGATTTGGTTACATTGGTCGAATCTGACTAGTTTTGCCGATCCTCAAGTTGTTATATTTAATAAATACAACCTATTTATCCACTTTTGGTTGTCTTGACTCTTCCTCCTGATGTGCTAGGAACCACTCCGTTTGGGGGGCACTGCAAAACATGCGGTTTTTACTGCAAACATTTTGCCAGACTTTGGCCTTGATTTGGAGTGAATCAGGCAATGTTGGGTCTTGGGGTGACCTTATGACCCCTGTCACTTACTTGGTTTGTCGGGCAAAATGCTAAAAAAATTCTACAATGTCTGGCAAAATGCTACAAAACTTTTGCCAGACTTTGGCACCAGTTTGGAGTGAACCGGACAATGTTGGGTTTTGGATATTAATTATGAACCCCGGTTTGATGTATCAATTACTCTATGGGGTGTTACAAAATGTGGGGGTTTTGCTGCAAAACTTTTACCAAACATCAGTTGTGATGGGATCCCAGATTTGGGGTTTTGTAGTTAAATGAAGCATTCTTTCAGTGCTTCTCGGGAAATGTGCAGTTTCCGTCAGATCAAACTAATACTACTGGATAAAATGATATGGTTGTTGATTATCAGACAGTTCTCCCATTTATCAAGGAAAACGTCTGTTATGGGTGGCTTTTGCTTGGTGTGTGTGACTGTTGACAGACAGATTTGAAAAGGAACACAGCTTCCTCTGTTTGTCTCACAGTAACTTACTGGCCTTTTTGATTATGCAGTCGGCTCGCCCAACACTTCCAGCTGGATTCCGAGGACAGGAAATGATTCTGCTAAAGGCTTTCTGTGAATATACCGGTAATTCCAGTTGATTTGTTTTAATGGTCACATAAAGGCACTTTCTTTGGTTATAAAATGATGTTGTGAGTCTTATATCTGAGCAGTCAATAAACTCCCTCCCCCACAGAAACGCTTGTCTTACTTCTTCTTCTGCTTAGCATCCATACTTACATGTTTGTTTAAAGAAAGACTAACCCCACCCCGAACCCCACCTCCAGCTTTCATTTTATTATTCTAGTGACTAGTCACTGTTCATAGCAACACTTGATTTCGTTCCTAGACAAACTGCCCTGAAAGACAGTTACTATGAACTACATGTGTCTTCTTGATATATAAGGTTGTTGCTAGTTTCTGCTGTTAACAGAAAAATCTGAGGGCTCCCTTGGACAAAAAGCAAAGACACCAACCAGGATAACTTGGAGCAAAACAGCAGCCTGTAGGCTTGGCCTTTATTGAACTGTTGCAACAGGGTATTCCCTTCACTTGCAAGAGAGAGGAAAGACCCAGAACAATGGCTTGCAAGACCTTATAAAAACTTTTGAAATTCCCCTCCTCTAGGTCAAGCCCACCCCCAGAAACATCATGCATACATTACAGAAAGGAGGGGTTGACATCATGCATACATTACAGAAGGGGTTGACATCATGCATACATTACAGAAAGGAGGGGTTGAAGGAGGAGTTGTGGTGGTAACCTGAGTGTCCTGTCACCTGGCTGGTTCCTCCTTTCCCCCTCCCCATGAGTACTTTCCAGGTGACAAGGGGGAGTTTGCAGTTTCCTGCCCCCAGAGGGAAAATCTGATTATTGTCCTTTGTTTCAGTCTGTGCTGAATCCATCCACTGTTCTTTGTGATTTTGATTGTCTTCTGTCTGGGATTATCAGGGTTGACATAGCAACTGGGCAGGGCTCCTGTGGATGTGCTGGGATGGTGAAGGGATTATGGCTGACCAGAACCAAGCCACCCCCTGTGATAGTCTTTGTCACATGGAGTAAAATAAAATGGAACAGTGCAAATCCGATGTATGGTTGATTTTCTATGAATTTATAACAGAAATGTGGCGTATGTAGTGTGTGAGTGTGAGTGTGTGTGAAGTTTGTACAAACAGAATGATTGGGGTGGGGGGGTTCCTGCTACACTGCAAAACACTTCTTTATCTTTCAACAAGAAATAAATGAATAGGAGGCTGCCCTAAGGAAGAAGTGTGATTGCATCTGGAATATCAGACTCTCTGTATTTTTATTTATTTACTTGATTTAGGGGTGGCCGCTTCACCCCCTGGTTATGCCCATGTCCCCAACTAACTGAGCTTCTTGGGATCATCCTGCCATGCTGTGAGCTACTACATTATCCTGCACTTTACAGAACCTTCCTTAGAGAATAAAAAACTGAGGCAAATTTCCAGTCTAAACAGGCTACACAAAAAGAAACAGCAGCGATTCTTTATGTTTGACTTAGAATCATAGAATCATAGAGTTGGAATAGACCACAAGGGCCATTGAGTCCAACCCCCTGCCAAGCAGGAAACACCATCAGAGCACTCCTGACATATGGTTGTCAAGCCTCTGCTTAAAGACCTCCAAAGTAGGAGGCTCCACCACACTCCTTGGCAGCAAATTCCACTGTCGAACAGCTCTTACTGTCAGGAAGTTCTTCCTAATGTTTAGGTGGAATCTTGTGCTTGAGCGCCTGATATCTCAGAAAATCAACATCAGTGTTGGGGTGGGTGGGTCAGGGCATTTCCAAAATGTTATGATAGATGGAGCCATGGATGTGGCCAAGGGGGGCCAACTAAATAAAAATAAATAAAAATACATAGCTAACTGAGGTTCTCACCCCCTAACAAAAGGCCTGCCCCCACTAACAAAAATGCTGGCTACGCCCATGGATGAAGCCAACTACAGTGTAGCATGTGCGGGCCGTGGGGGCACAAATTTGTGGCAGGGGGCACAAACAGGTGCCCCCAAAGCAGGCTCCCTCATTGGTGCCTGGCTCTGTGTGAGAAGGAGCTGACCTAAGCTGCTTTGCTTCTGCTGGCCTGACCCAGGGAAGAGAGCAGGAGGGTGGGTGGCCGCAGTGCACCTCGCTCCCAGTCACAGCAGCAGCTCCGCCTCCGGGTCACGTTTGACCTGGCGCACTCAAGGAGCCTGAGCAGCAGCTTCCCTGCCCCTCTCCTCCCCTGGACATGTGGGGCATGCCCCTCTCCCCTCGTTGAGTTCTGCAAAGGCAGCCTGAGACTGAGGAGGAAAGAGCTCACTGCTCATGCCAACCCTAGAGAGGATGTAAGAAAGAAGCAGGCTGTTGGAGGACAGCAGAGAAGCAATTGAGCTTGGTGGAGCAGTGCCCCAGTCCCCCTTAAGGATGAGCCTCCACTGACAGGGAGCAAGAAGGAATTTTAAATGGCGAAAGACAGGAGTGCCTGGCGTGCTCTGGTCCATGGGGTCACGAAGAGCCGGACACGACTAAACGACTAAACAACACAATATTGGCATGGGAACTACAATAGCTCAATGCTGCAATTTGTCTACCCTACTTCATATTTACCATTAAGGAAAGTATAAAGTCATAGAGTAAATCCTTTCAGCTTGTTGATGTGAAGCAGCAGACCTCAATCTGATACTGCAAATGTTATAGAATTATTGAATATTCAGAAGTATACCTCTCCACCACTCCTTAGTCAGGCTAGTTTTGGGCATTTATGGCAAGATTATCCCAAGTGGAAAGGAATAATGTATTTTCACTGTTATGTATTCAGTGGTCTGTCTTTGCTTCCCATTGTCTCAGGAATTGGGTAATTACCATCTCAAAGGAATGGCCAGACTACCAGGAAAGGCAATCAGATAAGGCATTATCAGATAACCTGGCAGACAGGAAAAACAACATTCAAATTTCTATTGTAGAAATTTCCCTTTTCTGTGATGTAGGTATGATGTTTGTGGGGGTGGTCTTGAGCTCCAGGGCAGGGAATTTCAAAATGGCAAGCACACATTGTTCGCGGTCCTCCTCCCCTCTCCTGCGTGTGAGAGGAGCACCCTGTTGCAACAGTTTAATAAAGATCAGGCTTACTAGCTGCTTTGCTTCTCAATATTCTCTGGTTGGCCTCTGTTATTTTCTCCTGCCGATGGAGAACCTACAAGGTTCTCCAATAAAGGAATAAGGGCAGATTTTGTTTACAACAACACAAAGACATCTGAAACTGTCGAATAAACTGCAAGAGCAGCAATGGAAAATTGCTTTCACACACTAAAAGTTCCCTGCAACTAGAAAGCCAGCAAAGCAGGGGAAAGGCTAGCTTTTTTAATTGACAAGTACCTTCTCTATGATGTGCTAGGCTTTGGTTTTTACGCATAGAAGTGTTATTCCCCACCTGTATCTTGAAGTAGTATGGTCCATTTGGCCACCTCATTCTGCTGCATATGGAGAGTGCTGGAATTTTTAATTCTTAAGGAAACATTGTGTCTATTTTTCCCACATGAGATGTTTCTTTACTTATATCAATAATGTTATGAAAGACTTGTAGCATGCTTCAAGCTGATTAGCACTTGGTGGCTGTGAAGCTTTAAATACAAAACAGACACATAGTGAAAGGATTTCTACACGCTGAATTTTTTATTTATTTCACAGAGCAATTGCTTTCAGCTTTGCAGAGGAGCCCGTAGTATCCAAACTACAGTACTTCCGTGAGAGCTGTGAAGCAGAGCTCCCTCCACTGGCTCTGCTGTGACAGGACAGCTCCCTCAGGCCTCCTCTCCCCACAACTGTTATCTGGGGCAGCCATCAGTGGGAGAGCTTTGCTGGAGGCCCAGCTCCTTCAGGCACCTCCAGCCCCTGAACTGTGCCAGCTGGTCAACATAGGAACAACCGTTTAGTGATTTGTGACTGAGATTTGATATTCCTCTTCCCTCCCTGCCAGGGACCATCTTGCTTTGATTGCATTTAAGTTGTCTGGTGGTCTTGTTGGCTGAACAGCGAGGCACAAATGTTCCAAATAAATAAATCTCTATACACAGTATAGAAAATTAGTGATCTTTGTAATGTGTGATTTTGTAGTACTACTTTGTAGTAGGGTGGCCAGATACCACATAGTATTTGAGCAAGAACAGAAGACCAAATAAGTGAATAAGGCTAAAACCGGGGTGGGGGGTTGGGGGTGCAAATGTGATTTACAAATTATGTGCTATAAGAAGCCAAGAAACCTCCTGCTGGGTCAGACCAAAAGCCAAGAGCCTTTCTTCCTCCAGTAGCCAATCAGATGCCTCCAGGAAAGCCAGCAACAGCCCTCCCCAATTGTTGCTCCCCAGCAACTAGAATTCAGAGACATACTGCCTTTGTACAAGGATCTATCACTTCTCCTTTGGGCAGACCACTCCTCCATGACCACAAACTTGACATGAGCCAACAGTGTGACGCGGCAGCTAAAAAAGCCAATGCAATTCTTGGCTTCATCAATAGGAGTATAGCATCTAGATCAAGGGAAGTAATAGTGCCACTGTATTCTGCTCTGGTCAGACCTCACCTGGAGTACTGTGTCCAGTTCTGGGCACCACAATTCAAGAAGGACACTGACAAACTGTAACGTGTCCAGAAGAGGGCAACCAAAATGGTCAAAGGCCTGGAAACGATGCCTTATGAGGAACGGTTAAGGGAGCTGGGCATGTTTAGCCTGGAGAAGAGGAGGTTAAGGGGTGATATGATAGCCATGTTCAAATATATAAAAGGATGTCACATAGAGGAGGGAGAAAGGTTGTTTTCTGCTGCTCCAGAGAAGCGGACACGGAGCAATGGATCCAAACTACAAGAAAGAAGATTCCACCTAAACATTAGGAAGAACTTCCTGACAGTAAGAGCTGTTCGACAGTGGAATTTGCTGCCCAGGAGTGTGGTGGAGTCTCCTTCTTTGGAGGTCTTTAAGCAGAGGCTTGACAACCATATGTCAGGAGTGCTCTGATGGTGTTTCCTGCTTGGCAGGGGGTTGGACTCGATGGCCCTTGTGGTCTCTTCCAACTCTATGATTCTATGATTCTATGATTCTATGATTTTCCTATAAGCCAGTGACCATGAGCACATCCTGTGGCTTTTTAGTACCATGCATTCATTATGCACAGCATGAATAAATACTTTGTCCTATTCTGCTGCCCACTTAAAGGTAAAGGTAAAGGTACCCCTGCCCGAACGGGCCAGTCTTGACAGACTCTGGGGTTTGTGCGCCCATCTCACATCTATTGGCCGGGGGCCAGCGCTGTCCGGAGACACTTCCGGGTCACGTGGCCAGCGTGACAAAGCTGCATCTGGCGAGCCAGCGCAGCACACGGAACGCCGTTTACCTTCCCGCTGGTAAGCGGTACCTATTTATCTACTTGCACCCGGGGGTGCTTTCGAACTGCTAGGTTGGCAGGCGCTGGGACCGAGCAGCGGGAGCGCACCCCGCCGCGGGGATTCGAACCGCCGACCTTTCGATCGGCAAGCCCTAGCCTTCGGCTCTTCCTTTTGTGCTGAACACTGCATCGTGCCCAGGCAGGAAGGAGAGGAAGAGGAGTCACAGCTGCTGCTAGGCACGCTGCAAGCGATTCCCCACAAGTACGCTGAATTTTTGGAAGTTTTCTGCGAGAAGGAGGCAGACAGGCTACCCCCTCACAGACCATATGACTGCAAAATTGACCTGCTGCCGGGGGCGGCGCTGCCTAAAGGGAGACTGTATTCCATGTCAGAGGACGAACTGCAAGAACTCAAGGAGTTCATTGATCATAATTTGCAGCGCGGCTTCATCCGGGAGTCCAAGGCAGTGGGGGGCAGTCCCGTATTCTTTGTTAAGAAGCGGGACACGCCCCAAAAGAGACTCGTAGTGGATTACAGGATTTTGAACAGTGTGACTAGGCCATCGGACTTCCCCATGCCCCGAATTGACGACCTCCTCGCAAAGGTACGGAAGGGCAGAGTGTTCACCAAGTTGGACCTGCGGGGGGCGTACAACCTCATTCGCATGCGGGAGGGTGATGAGTGGAAGACAGCCATGTTCACGCCACTGGGGACCTACGAATATAGAGTTATGCCTTTTGGATTGCAAAATGGCTCCCACGTTTTTCAAGCATTTATGCATCACGTGTTGGCGGGACTTCTCTACAAGACGTGCGTCTGTTTCTTAGATGACATCCTGATCTTTTCGGAGTCGCAGCAGGAGCATGACAAACACGTCAAGGAAGTGCTGAGCAGGCTAAAGCAACATAGGCTCTACGCCAAGCTGGAGAAGTGCCAATTTGACGTGCCGGAGGTGGATTTTCTGGGCTACAAGCTGTCTGACAAGGGGCTCGCCATGGACAGCGCCAAGGTTCGAGCGGTGTTGGATTGGAAGAGCCCGCGCAACCGGAAGGAGGTCCAACGGTTTGTCGGCTTTGCGAACTTCTATCGCAAGTTTATCAAGGGCTTCGCGATGCAGACGGCGGCCATCACTGACACGCTTAGCTCCAAGAAAAAGAAGTTCATTTGGACAGAGCAGGCGGAGCAGTCCTTTCAGGCACTCAAGCGTCTCTTCGCGTCGGAAGAGCAGCTGCTTCATGTCAACCCCAGCAAGCCGATGAGGGTGGAGACAGACGCTTCGGACAGAGCCGTGGGGGCGGTCCTGCTGCAGAAAGACCCGCAGGGGGTGTGGCGACCGGGAGCGTTTTACTCCAGGAAGCTCAGCAAGTCCGAGCAGAACTACACCATCTGGGACAGGGAGTTGCTGGCCATTCACGCAGCGTTCAAGGCGTGGAGGCACTTTCTGATCGGCGCCAAGCACACGGTGCAGGTTTGCACGGACCACAAGAATCTAGAGCACTGGCGCACGGCACAGTTCCTGAACCAGAGGCAGATACGTTGGGCTGAGTTCTTTGCGAACTTCGACTTCCGAATAGAGTATGTCCCGGGGGACACCAACATCATGGCAGACGCTCTCTCCCGTAAGCCACAGTATCTGGAGGACGCAACACCAGCGGCCGCCATGCACATCTTCGCACCGACAGTGTGGGCGTGCGCCGCGGCGACCGTGGACCTAGAGGCGGTGCGACGAGCGTTGCAGGGGGACTCCTTCGCACAAGCAAAGATGGCAGAGGTGCAAAGGGGCAAGGCAGCGGCCGACGGTTTCCAGCTAAGAGATGGATTGCTCATCCGTAAAGGGGCCATCTACGTGCCGGGAGACGAACTTCGAGCCAAGGTGCTGCAGCAGCTGCACGACGCGCCCACGGCCGGGCACTTTGGCAAGGAGAAGACGGTGGAATTAGTAGCCAGGGATTTCTGGTGGCCTGGAATGAGAGGGGAGGTCGCAGACTACGTGGCGAGGTGTGACACCTGCCAGAGGGCCAAACCAGTGCACAAACCGCCGGCCGGACTGTTGGAACCGCTGCAAACTCCGGTCGAACCTTGGGAAAGGGTGGCCCTGGACTTTGTCACGGATCTGCCCAGCTCAAGGGGCAAGACGGCAGTGCTGGTGGTGGTGGACCTGTTTTCCAAGATGGCGCATTTCATTCCGTGTGCTAAGGTGGCCACGGCGGAGCAAACCGCCAAACTGTTCATAGACCACGTGTTCAAGGTTCACGGTCTGCCACGGTCTATTCTGTCCGACCGGGGGCGGCAGTTCATCTCGAATTTCTGGCAGAAGCTGATGGGCTTCCTGAACGTCAAGATCAACCTGGCGTCGGCGAGACACCCGCAGACCAACGGGCAAGCGGAGCGGGTCAATGCCATCATGCAGCAGTACCTGAGATGTTATGCAAATCAACAGCCTGCGACGTGGGTGGATTACCTGCCGCTTGCCGAGTTCGCCTACAACAACACGAAGCACGTGTCCACGGGGGTCACGCCGTTCTTCGCCAACAACGGGAGGCACCCCAGAACCTTCCCGGGACTGGAAAGAATGGGGGAGGGGGAGCCGCAGACAGCAGATGCGTTCGCGTCGGAGCTGCAGGAAGTCCACGATCAGCTGAGGCGCCACCTGGAGCTGGCCAAGCACGCATACAAGGTACAAGCAGACAAGCACAGAAGGGTTGGAGAAGAGCTCCACGTGGGAGACTGGGTTTGGTTAGCAGCCCACGCAGTGCCGGCCAGGTCGTTGGCCAAGAAGAAACTAGGGCATAAACAACTGGGGCCCTACCAAGTCGAAGAGCAGGTCAACCCGGTAGCTTTCAGACTGGCACTTCCGGAGGGTTCCAGAATGCATCCGGTATTCCACAGATCGGTGCTCACTCCCTACAAGGCACCGCACAGGTTCCAGGAACCCAGAACGGCGCCGAGTCCGGCCAGAGACAGAACAGGGCACGCGGGAGTGGCACAGAAGGAGCGCATCAACGAAGTCACGGAGATTTTGGACTCCAGATGGGGGGAAGAGGGGGTAGAATACTTTCTCGCCAAGGAGGGCACCCCGGCCAGTGCGAACAGCTGGGTGCCGGGCTACGCCTTAGACGAACCTCTGCTCAAAGACGAGTTTCATGCCCTCTTCCCACATAGACCTATGCCAGCAGACTTTTTCGACGACTGGCTTTTCACGCCCACGCTTTCGGCCAGCACGTTCCGGGGGTTCGACTCGGACGAGGAACCGACACGAGACGTCCGTTCCCCGGAGGGGTCACCCTCGGGATCCGCCTCAGAACCCTCGTATTGGTGGGACGATAGGCCAGAGGAGCAGTTCCGCAGAAAGTGGCTGGAATGCTCAGGACGAGCAACGCCGCCAGGAGGAAGTGAGGGAGAGACGGACATGGACATTTTCGGGGACGACCCTGGTTTCGAGCACGGCGGCACAGAGATGGAAGCGGAGGTGACCGTCGTCGACGAGAGCAGGGAGGAAGACCCGGGAGACTTCAGATGGAGGCCCGCCACGGGAAGCGACCGATATCCGACGTTCGTCCCTTTGCAACAGCAGCCCCCAGCTCCAGCACCGGAAGGAGGGGAGGGGGGAATGGGGGGCTTCGAGGGGGGGATGGATGTCAGGGGTTTAGGAGCAGAGGCACGGGCAAGGGAGGAAACAGAGAGCGAAGGGGAGGAGGCAGAAGAAAAGATGAGTGATGATGACGACCCGAGATCTCCTAGTCTTTCTAGTGAATCAGAGGATTCACAGAAAGGAGCACCAGTGGCCAGGGCAAGGGGGGCACCCCAGGAAGATAGAGCCAGAGGGGACTCAGGGGGGAGCAGCTGGAAATCGGGACCAGCGTCACCGCCAGGAAGCAGGGAAGAGGAAGGGAGCCAGGGGGGAAGCGCTGGCAGCTCACCACAGGAGGGAGGGCATGAGTCAGGAGTGGCCACACCTCCATCGGGGAGCGAAGAAACGGTTAAGAGGAAAGTGGAAGGTTGGGCGCGCGCGCCAAGTTCAAATGCAGAGGAAGGCGGCGCAGTAAGCAGCCCCGAAAGGGAACCAGGTCCTAAAGCCCGGCGCAAGGAGGCAGGAGGGTCCGGGTCAGCGTCAGAAGAATCCCGGAAGGAAGAAGCCCCGGGGGGTAGAGGGACCCAGAGGAGGACAGTCAGGCGGAAAAGGTGGAGCAAGGCTAGGATATTAAGTTGGTGCACACGGGGCGGAGACTCAGACGGAGCTTCGCCGATCTAGCTACTAGACGTAGAGTTTGCGCGCAGCAGCGTGAGAATGGAAACTGTAATTCAATAAAGACTTTTACTTAATGATCGCTGGCTAGCGTGATCCTCTGTGAGCTAGGATCTTCAAGCAACTCTGACAAGTACAATCCTAAGTGGGGGGGAAATGTGGGAATTTTCCAGAGTTACCCAGAGGAGGATGAAGGTGATGTCAAGCAAGCAGCTAAAGCTGAGGAAGCTGCTGAGGACGATGATGATGATGAGGATGATGATGATGATCAGAGTTCGGATTCCAGTTCAGTGGGCGGCGCTGCTGCTGGTGCCAGTGACAGTGATGACACAGCAGACTACAAGAGCGCAAAGGCCTCAGTCAGACCATCTGATGCGTCTGACAATGAACTGGAAGAACCACTGTTCACCATTGGTCGTTTTTCTCCTAAGAAAGAGGAGATGAGTCCAGAAGACTTGCGTCTAGTACGGAGATCTGAAAGGGCGACCAAAGGCAGACCTCCAAAGAGGTATGCTGATGAGTTTGCTAAGACAGCAACTGCTGTTCTTAGTAGCTCAGAGAAGGTGTGGGAACCTTCAAGCTTCAAAGAGGTTCAGGAGTTAACCTCTAAAGATGCTGAGCCTTGGCTTAATGCCATGAAGGCTGAAGTTGATTCCTTGAACAGGAACCAAACTTGGGAACTGGTACCGGTAGTCCCAGGAATGAGACTGGTTGGCAGCAAATGGGTCTTCAAGGCCAAGACAGACCAGAATGGCAAGGTAGTCAGACACAAAGCCAGATTGGTTGCCAGAGGTTTTTCACAGGTACCAGGACAGGATTACCATGAGACCTACTCACCCACAGTCAAATATGAGAGCATTCGACTGATGCTCAAGATCGCTGCGGAGGAGAAACTGCATGTTTCCCATCATGACATTAATACAGCTTTTTTTGTACGGGATTTTGAACGAGGAGCTGTTCATGCTTCCACCTGATGGGATGGAGATACAGAAGGGAATGGTCTGTAAACTGCGGAAATCCTTATATGGTCTCAAGCAGAGTGCCAGGTGTTGGAACACAAAACTCACTGAAACATTGCTTTCTCTACGTTTTCACCAGGGCAAAGCTGATCCATGTGTGTTTGTCAAGGAGGAGGGGCAAAACAAACTGTATTGTTTATGTTTTGTTGATGATCTTCTGGTGTTTTGGAAGAATCAGGCTTTTTATCAAAGCACCCTAGCTCAGCTGAAGGAGCACTTTGACATGAAGGATCTTGGTGAGGTATCCAACTATCTTTCTCTGCAGGTGGAGAAGGACCAAGCAGGTAATTTTCTGGTACACCAAACACAGAAAATTGCTGATGTATTAACCAGGTTGAATTTGGTTGATGCAAACCCAGCAGACACACCGATGGTGACAGGTTACCAGGTAGACAGTACTGCTGAAGCGTTTTCTGGCACAACGCTATACAGATGCATTCTAGGCAAGCTGAATTTCATTGCCAGATGTTCAAGACCTGACATAGCTGTAAGCTGTAATCTGCTTAGCAGACATGCCAACAATCCTACGGTTCAGGATTGGAAAGCTCTGAAGCGCATAGCCCGCTATTTGAAAAGGACTATGCACTACAGGCTGAGGTTCACCAGTCAGAAGACTGGAGGTCTTGAAATCTTTGCAGATGCAAGTTTTGGAAGTGACACCACGGATGGTACAAGCACTTCTGGAGTATGCTACATGTACAACCACTGCCTGTTTGACTGGTTGTGCAAGAAGCAAACAACAGTGAGCCTAAGTCCTGTTCACAGGATGTTTCACATAGAGGAGGGAGAAAGGTTGTTTTCTGCTGCTCCAGAGAAGCGGACACGGAGCAATGGATCCAAACTACAAGAAAGAAGATTCCACCTAAACATTAGGAAGAACTTCCTGACAGTAAGAGCTGTTCGACAGTGGAATTTGCTGCCAAGGAGTGTGGTGGAGTCTCCTACTTTGGAGGTCTTTAAGCAGAGGCTTGACAACCATATGTCAGGAGTGCTCTGATGGTGTTTCCTGCTTGGCAGGGGGTTGGACTCGATGGCCCTTGTGGTCTCTTCCAACTCTAGGATTCTATGATTCTATGATTCTATGATTCTAAGTTCCTGTGAAGCAGAACTCAATGCTCTGTCATTTTCACTCATGGATTGTGAATGGTTGATGCAACTGTTTAAGGACATCAGAGTGTCTGTGAAATGTCCTGTACAAGTGTATCAAGACAATAGATCGTGTTTGGCTTTGCTGAACTCCGAGAGTTGCAAGCAAAGGACCAAGTACTTGCAGATTAAGCTACATCGTGCAAGAGGGTGTATTCAGAAAGGACTCATTCAGGTGTCCTACATGCCAGGAAATGAAATTCCTGCTGATCTGTTGTCTAAGGTTGTTAACAGAGAACAACTTAAGGTTTATATACAAAAGTTGCAATTGGGTTGAACCACAGGTACTACAGGTTACACGGAAAGGGGGAGGATGTTAGGATATTTCCGTTCCACCTTAAAAGGGAGCAGGCTTTGTGAGTAACAGAGTCTGCGCATGTCCTGTTCACAGGATGTTTATGTTCTGCTGTTCCTTTCGATTTCAGTTGGTCAGAGACGCTGACACAGAACGGTCATGTTTTCCTTTGTTCTGTTCAACGCTAAATAAAGTCTGTAGATAATGCTCTTCTGCGGTGCAGCTTTTCTGGCTGTGTGTTTCTGCTGATAAACAGTGTGCACAAGCTCTGGAATGCGGCAATCTATTTCCAGAACGGCTTCGTGTCGCTAACTGCTGGATCTGCCTGTCTACGGGAGATCGATGGACGTCCAGCAGCCGGCTTGGGGCCATGATGGACTATATCTCCCTGGCAGTTTCCCAACAGGTACATGACCCCAGTCAAGCTCGCAAAAATATATCACTTGTCTGATAATAAATGTTGGAAATGTAAGGAGGCTGAAGGGACATTCTTTCACCTCTGGTGGACTTGACCAAGAGTGAAGGCCTTCTGGGAAATGATCTATAATGAGTTTAAAAAGGTATTTAAATATACCTTTACTAAGAAACCAGAAGCCTTCCTCTTGGGCATTGTCGGCCAGAAAGTGTTAAAGAGGGACAGAACTTTTTTTATGTATGCGACTACAGCAGCAAGAATACTTATCGCTAAACATTGGAAGACACAAGATTTGCCCACACTGGAAGAGTGGCAGACGCAACTGATAGACTATATGGAACTGGCCGAAATGACTGGCAGAATCCGAGATTTGGGAGAAGAAACAATGGAAGAGGATTGGAAAAAGTTTAAGGACTACCTACATGTTAAGAAATTGCACGATCCAGAAAAATATGGTTCCAGTAACTCGATTGAAAGATATAGAAAATTAAGTGATATGTAAGAAAAGATCGAAACTTAAAGTAATATTATGTTTAATTTAAGTTACAACTATTTGATAAAAAATACTTGAAGTCTAGAAATATAACATTTGAGAGGTATAAATTAAGAAATGAAACAAGGTAATAATTTGCTGGCACTTTTATTACAAAGAACGCAGGGTAGGGAGATGTGAGGAAGTCCAGTTATATAAAAAAAGTGTTATGAACAGTTGTGCTTTTTCTTTCTCTTTTCTTTTCTCTTTGTTACATTGTTTGTTGGTGTAATTGTATGATTTCTTGTTTGTTATTCCTCTGGTGAAAGGTTCTTATGTAATTGTTATGTGATTTTCTATTTTATGTTTGAAAACTGAATAAAATATTTATAAAAAAAACAAAAAAACAAAATGACTCCCAGGCTGCGCACCTGGTCCTTCAGGGGCACAGTTACCCCATTCAGGACCAGGGAATCCTCCACACCTGCCCACCTCCTGTCCCCCCAAAACAGTACTTCTGTCTTGTCAGTATTCAACCTCAATCTGTTAGCCGCCATCCATTCTCCAACCGCCTCCAGACACTCACACAGGACCTTCACCGCCTTCACTGGTTCTAATTTAAAAGAGAGGCAGAGCTGTATCTATTTCCATGCCTGCTGAAAACCAAGTTTTCCCATTACACAGTAAACAGTGCAGGTGTCCTCATCTGCCTCCTCTCCTCCTGTAAATGATAAGTGTTATGTACTGAAGTTCTCACCCTGGGCCAGCAGGGGGATACTGTAGATAGTTTTCACTCAGGTCCACATATGCAAATAAGGAATTGAAAGTGACGTTCAGTGATTAGATAGTTACAGAAAGTTGTTACTGTTGCTTTGTAGTTGAGCTCTATATAAGCAGGTTGGCTGAACCCTTCAGCCCAGTTCTGTTCTGGGCTTGTGAATAAACAAGAGCTGTTTGAAGAATCGCTGTGTTGTCTGATATGTTCACCCACAACTTAACTATAAGCTTTTTGCTTTCTTGCCAGTCCTTGGCCTGACTTGTTTGTATAGCCAGATAGCTTAACAAGCATCACCTGAATGCATTTCCTCAACAGCAAAAACACTCTCCAGATCTCTAAACTTCTGCTATGGGCTTTGCACCTGGTTTATAGACTTCCTTTGTGTTTCTTTATTTTCAAGATGCAAATCCTGTAAATCCATGGCAGTCCACAGCCTTGTTCTAGGTCAGCTCCCCATCAGCCAGTGGCAAGATAAAAGGGTGCAGTCTTAGCTCCAATGCACCGTTTTGCTAATACTGCACAGGTAATATTCAAAAGTGACAAGAAGGTTGATCAAATATCTCCAGTTTAAAAAAGAACAACAAAATCACACTGTCAGCACTGCAAAATTCAACTTAAAGTAGCTTTCCAGTATTGCTTCTTCTTTTGTTAAGTCAATGGTAGTGACTTTGTTGGGCCTATTCTGAATTCCCACACTGCCTCTCTTCCCTCCCAGCAGTTGCAATGGAAGATTGTTTCTCCATCATACAGTTTTGGAATAATAATTTTCTTGCCCCTCCATAATCAGATTTGAAGCTCACTTAAACTTTTTCTTTTATTGAAAGAAAAATAGCCTTCTGTTAGCTCCACTGTAATTCCTCTTTGCCTCTTTGTTTCATGATTCCTTTCAGCAGTCTTTATGTGCTTTGCCACTTCTGCTGCATGCCCACCACATCCAAGCCACAGTCAAGCTAGTTTAGCAGTGAGGACTCTTTCACTGATTATGTTTTCAAAAGATACAAGATTATTTAACTAATAGGCTGCCTCTCACTGGAAAAGGTAACTGATAGAGTCACACATAGGAAAATGATAGACCTGAGAGACTCACTAAAAAGATATGTAGCTATGTTTGATATTCCACTACTTCTGATTAAATCATATATGCCATCATCCCTCACCCAGGTACTTCAACTACAACTTGGAAATGTCCATTTGTGTTCCATATTCAGATAGACATTGATTGCACCAATGTATACATTTTTAATCAGACAGTTTCTGTGTCAGATATGAAAATCTACATTATCAGAGGCTATTCTGTTCTTTGGGTAATATGCTGGGGCTTGTCAAGCATCTATCAACAATGCCATTATGTACAAAACCATAGTCAGTGTGACTTTGGGTTTTAAAACCCACCTCTCCAGTACCCATTGAAATCAATCAGTGGAATAAATTGAACTCAAAAGTACTGTAACTTTGGCTGAATCATGCCCAAAGCTTTCTCTCCAATTTTTTTAGAAGCAATAAAATATGCAAAAAATATACAAGGGTTTACACCTCCCCCATTTTTAAAGCAATGAAGCCCAACTTCTGTCTAATGGAGTAGTTTACAATATGTTGAACTTCAGGAGTTGATAAGCTAAGTGAATCCTCACACTCTGGTCTACCATCTAACAGTGGGTGGTATCTGACTTATACTAAAAAAAGCGAATAACTAGATGCCTGTCCCAATGAAATAAACTAATGGCACAATCCTAACAATGTCTACTCAGAAGTCAGTCTCTTGAATCATTTGCTTACTCCCAGGTATGTTAAATTAGGATTGCAGCCATAATTTGCCAGGTCTCAAAGAGGTACTTCTCGCCCTATGATTTATTTTTTTTAAAAAACACACATTTCCATCACAAAAATTGCTTTAAATTCTCTTTAGTTTCAGAAGTTGCCTACGAAGTTGTCCGCAATGCACAAGTCCAAAATTCCTTTGGGTGTATGAAGCCAAGATTAGAATCTGAGTCAGCTTAATTTCATTTTTTCTAGTTAAGAGGTCTGTGTACAGGGCTGCAAATCATGGTATTATAGAGATTTAAATATTTCTGGAACCCAAAATGGTGAAGTGCCTCGACACAATAGATTTTAATTCAATTGTTAGCATTATTGATTTTTTAAATATCTTCATTTAAAGCAGAATGATGCATTTTCCCTTCTCCAGCTGCTTCATGGGAAAATGCCCTTCACATTTGAGACTTTGTCAGCTGTTTATAGGTGAAAGCTAGCTCAATATGGAGACTTCAGATAAAATAGAATTTTAAAAAGTTCAGAATCTATGCTTAGTGTTCAATTTCTATTCTGTCCAGAGCAGCTTTAAAATTGAAGAAGTAATAGATTTGAGAGTCATCAGAAATATAAATTATAGCCAGACATTTCCTATCAGCTCTCCATGTAGTTAATGATAAACAGTCAATGGGATGTATGCACCTCTAGCATTTTTATAATGAATCTATTGCTTCCATGACAGCTTCCTGTCAAACATTATGCTTAGGAATTTATAACTCTTGATACCATATTAATAGATGGTGCAGATACGTTACCATCTTCTGCTTCAAAAGTGAAGTTTATCAAATTCATTTAACCCATCCTCTCCAAACCTGACTTACTACGGTCAAATAATACAGCTTTTCTTATGCTACTTTTCAAAGACATGGGATGACTCACAAGCGAGTCCCTTTGTGTAATATATGTGCAAAAGCCTTGTATGAATGAGCAGTATATTAAGTTCTCTACAACAAATCTATGAACTGGAGGAGTGTGAACTGGAGGGAATCTGATTCAGAGGCTGAACCGGAGGAATCCCAGCCTGCACAGGAGTCCCCGCCTCCAGGGCCGGCTGAGCTGGGGCAGGGGCTTGGATCTGAAGGGTCCTCATCTGTGCTGGATCCTCAGGAGCAGGCACCAGCTGAATCCGCTCTGGCTCCGGAGGTGATCGAGGACCCATTGCCTGCAGGTTCTCCTCTCCCAGCCCTGTCAGGGGAAGGTGAGGCTGCCTCTGGGTCCAGTAACCCTCCAGCCTCTCCGGAGCTGCAGAGGCTCAAGGCAGAGAGGCAGAGGGAACTAAGTTCTCTCAGGAGGAGTGCTTGCCTTAAGGCCAGGGGAGGTGAGTCACCTGGGGGCCGGGACTGCCCTAGGCCTCAGAGGAGATAAAGGCCAGTCAGCCCAGTCCCAGGTTGCAGGAGCAACATCGTTGGTTACCTGTTCCTGCCAGCACCCTGCCCCGCTTTCTGCCAGAGTTCCTGACCACGCCTGACTCCCTACCTTCAGGGACCCCGCTTCAGCCTTGGACCACACTGCATGGTAACCCCCCGGGACCAGCACAAGGAATCCAAGAACTATTTGGCAGTTAAAATGGGTCAGAATTGTAAATATGAGGCCTATTCCCCCAGATACAATTAGGATTGGACTCATATCCTACCAGAATACAGACATGGCCACAATTAGAGCTATTTGGGCCCTTATTTACTAAGGGGTGCAGAAGGAGAATAATACTACTGTGGGCTGCTAGGAAGGTCTCTCAAAGCTGTCATGAACATCTGCAGGAGCATTCAGAGCTACAAGGAGCAATGGGAAATGACAAGCAAGTGAGCCTCATTTCCTCATACCTACTCACTTTCTTGCCTAGTGATGAACCTTGCCAGACACACCTGAATTGTGTGGTTTTGTCTCAGTTGTACAAGTGGATTTAAAGACTCAGGGCTCCGATTTCTCCCTCTTTGCCATCCCAGGCAACAAACCTCCCTGTACTGCTTCAGTCCTCCAACTTTATTCTTTCTTTCAAAGGTGCCTTTCTATAACCATACTAGACAAAATAATATTTTTACATTCACAGAAACATTCAGGACTGAAACAGGATGCTGAAGCTTGCATGTTTTCTTTACTTTGAGAAAGCTGCAGTGCACCACAGTGACTTTGTATGCCAAGCACACACACACACGAGATGTGCTTTGGCTTTCAGCCACAGGCCTTCCCCAAAACAGGATTGCAAAATTCCAACCACTAGGGCAGGGATGTCCAACCAGTAGATCATGATCTACCGGTAGATCCTCAGTTGATCCTGGTAGATCATGGGATCCTTATCGTGTACAAAATGTTACGGGGGCAAAGCTTAAAAACTGTGCAATCCTCCTCCTAAAAAGCTCAAAAACTCTGGGCAATCCACCCACCCCACACACACTCCTCCTCCCTCCAATATCAATGAGTAGATCACTGCCAGTTTTTTTTATACTGGGAGTAGATTTCAGTCTCTTGGGAGTTGGACATGCCTGCACTATGGCATCAAGCTACTTAAGGTCTATTTCTACCCCAGTTGGGAGGGTGGCTCACAAAAGCTTTTACCTATAAAATGTTGTCTACTTGGCAAACTAAATGTCTGAGAAGGGTGTTCTCTGGTTTAACAAAAGGCGAGCAGGGGCTTTGAAGTTGTTCATTAACAGCTAATAGCTGGGCTAAATCTACACATATATAAAAAATGTTGTGGAAATGCTTTAAAAAATGTTTTTTAAAAAATATATGGAATTTGCCATTAGCTCACTAGCACCATTTGTATAATGCATTTAAACACACTTAAAACATTATATTTGCACCTGTATAGCTGAGTCCCTGGACAGAAAACTACTGAATAGGACAGTCTTATTCGCATGGTGAAATGCCCTGTGTTCTTATTTAAATTATAGTTTTTGTTTCTAAATTTATGTATAAATTATCCCTACCTATTGAGATCACGCAGCTGCCTTCACTGTCATCTTTTCAGCATCTGCTGAAATATTCTAAACAACACTGTTGTTTAGAAAGTTGAAGTAATTCTAATCTGTTTTAGTATTTTAACTTTGGTATGTTTTGAAGTATGGCTGTGAATTTTTCTTGATTTTCTTGTTTTTTTCTTTTTGTTGAAGGTTTTTACAGTCAAAACACTTTATGAAATAAGTAAACAAGTTAGCATATATAAATCCTTTGCTCTCTATTTTGGTGGTGGGTTTTCTTCCTTGGAGAAATCTATGGTCACCCAGCTTTGCCTTCTGCCCAACATCTCATTTTCTATATTGATAGGATTTGTTTTGTTTGGAGAACATTTTATCAGTAAGCCCTATCCCTGCAGTCTTACATCCCACACACACACACACAGGTCTACCACCCCTGTAAACCTCAGTAGGCCTAAATCTTCTCAAGTGTGTAAAGCCCTCCTTTCACAGGCTAATCACATGCACTGATATATCAAAAGCACCAGAACAGCTTCAGCATAAATCTTTGCCAAAATATCAACAACCCTGTTACACCTAGTTTTGCATGTAATATTGGAATACAGACTACTGATATCTCCAGGCAGGACTCAGAAAGACACCTGGAAGTGACCCTGGAAATATCTGCTCACTTGGGACTCTGGGTGGGTGGCTGTTGCTGCTGTGGTGGGTTCAGGGAGGCTGCCAACTTCCAGGCATGGTCGGGGAGGGCTGGCACTGCCCAACTCTGGCTGCGTTAGAAGAAGAAGAAGAGAAGAGCTTGGATTTGATATCCTGCCTTTCACTCCCCTTCAGGAGTCTCAAAGCGGCTAACATTCTCCTTTCCCTTCCTCCCCCACAACAAACACTCTGTGAGGTGAGTGGGGCTGAGAGACTTCACAGAAGTGTGACTGGCCCAAGGTCACCCAGCAGCTGCAGGTGGAGGAGCGGAGACACGAACCCGGTTCCCCAGATTACGAGACTACCACTCTTAACCACTACACCACACTAGACCCTCAGGCTGGGGCTTGGGGCAGCGAGCAGCCCACCCCCAGCCTATTTAAGGGGGAGGCCAGGTGCAGGCCACTCTCTTGGCCGATTGTCGCAGGATTTTCCATCCACCCAGTCTTTAGGGGCCCACCCAGAGGCGGAAAGTGGGCACATTGCCATGGACCTTGATATGGTTAATTCAGTTGCTGTATTTTGGGGCCAGGGAGGAATTTTCTCCTGCAAGCAAATTGGCCGGCTTGTAGGTTTTTGCCTACCTCTTTGCAACTGTCACAACTTTGGTGGATTAGGCAATGGGCTGCATAGTACATGTTAGAGGGGTCTAGGAGGGGGGACTCTATCTGGGAGTCCACTGGTGGACCTTTCCCAATGGTGGCCTGTGCAGGGTTGTGGCATCCAATCCATGTTTGAGTTGACTCCCCAGCACTGGTTTGAAGCCACCAGGTTCCTATCAGGTAGCAGGCAAGGTGCCTGATGCAGGATATGCGCCCAATGCCTTAGCCAAACCTACTCTTTCCTTTAATCAATAAAGTTGTGGCCTAATTTCCAGTTTCTTGTGTCATTCCTGCAGCCTTTCTTTCACCTGTCATGGCCACTATGTGTCTGTGCTGGCAATCTACTACCAATCAGAACCAAGAGTGGTGAGCTAGATGGACCAATAATCTGCCTTGATCAGTCTCCTCACGTCCTCCTTCCATTATCATCTCCATCCATTTGCACAGAGATTGCTTTCTGAGGCCATCCTCAAATATCAAGTTTTTTTTTTTTTAAAAAATCATTTTTATTAAGTTTCCCATTTTAACAATCCAATCAAATCACATTGAATGTTCCAAATTATACAAATACATATTTGGAGCAAATGATTCAGCAAAGGAAACACAGCCCAGAATAACTAAGGAGACAGTACAAGAATATTTGGCTAGTTTAGATGTATTCAAGTCTCCAGGGCCAGATGAACTGCATCCAAGAGTATTAAAAGAACTGGCAGATGTGATCTCAGAACCACTGGCAGTCATCTTCGAGAAATCCTGGAGAACAGGCGAAGTCCCGGCAGACTGGAGGAGGGCAAATGTTGTCCCTATTTTCAAAAAGGGGAAAAGAGAGGACCCAAATAATTACCGCCCAGTCAGTCTGACATCAATAGCAGGGAAGATTCTGGAGCAGATCATTAAGCAAACAGTCTGTGAGCACCTAGAAAGGAATGCTGTGATCACCAATAGTCAGCATGGATTTCTGAAAAATAAGTCATGTCAGACTAACCTGATCTCATTTTTTGACAGAATTACAAGCCTGGTAGATGAAGGGAACTCAGTGGATATAGCCTACCTTGATTTCAGTAAGGCATTTGACAAGGTGCCCCATGATATTCTTGTAAAGAAGCTGGTAAAATGCGGTCTTGACTCTGCTACCACTCAGTGGATTTGTAACTGGCTGACTGACCGAACCCAAAGGGTGCTCATCAATGGTTCCTCTTCATCCTGGAGAAGAGTGACTAGTGGGGTGCCACAGGGTTTTGTCTTGGGCCCGGTCTTATTTAACATCTTTATCAACGACTTGGATGATGGACTCAAGGGCATCCTGATCAAATTTGCAGATGACACCAAACTGGGAGGGGTGGCTAACACCCCAGAGGACAGGATCACACTTCAAAACGACCTCGACAGATTAGAGAACTGGGCAAAAACAAACAAAATGAATTTTAACAGGGAGAAATGTAAAGTATTGCACTTGGGCAAAAAAAATGAGAGGCACAAATACAAGATGGGTGACACCTGGCTTGAGAGCAGTACATGTGAAAAGGATCTAGGAGTCTTGGTTGACCACAAACTTGACATGAGCCAACAGTGTGACGCGGCAGCTAAAAAAGCCAATGCAATTCTGGGCTGCATCAATAGGAGTATAGCATCTAGATCAAGGGAAGTAATAGTGCCACTGTATTCTGCTCTGGTCAGACCACACCTGGAGTACTGTGTCCAGTTCTGGGCACCACAATTCAAGAAGGACACTGACAAACTGGAACGTGTCCAGAGGAGGGCAACCAAAATGGTCAAAGGCCTGGAAACGATGCCTTATGAGGAACGGCTAAGGGAGCTGGGCATGTTTAGCCGGGAGAAGAGGAGGTTAAGGGGTGATATGATAGCCATGTTCAAATATATAAAAGGATGTCACATAGAGGAGGGAGAAAGGTTGTTTTCTGCTGCTCCAGAGAAGCGGACACGGAGCAATGGATCCAAACTACAAGAAAGAAGATTCCACCTAAACATTAGGAAGAACTTCCTGACAGTAAGAGCTGTTCGACAGTGGAATTTGCTGCCAAGGAGTGTGGTGGAGTCTCCTACTTTGGAGGTCTTTAAGCAGAGGCTTGACAACCATATGTCAGGAGTGCTCTGATGGTGTTTCCTGCTTGGCAGGGGGTTGGACTCGATGGCCCTTGTGGTCTCTTCCAACTCTATGATTCTATGATTCTATGATTCTATATCAAATGGTCCAAATATTCTGCCTAAATTATATTTTTCTTTGTTGGTTGCCAAGTATTATAATAAATCAAAGTACAATAGTAAAAAAGGCTTTACCCCCTCCTTTTCCGTTCCGTTCCAACATACCAACTTAGATGTTATCCTCCACCACTCTGTCTCTTTTGTCACCTCAGTGGCTGGCTTAATTGGCAGATTAATTTCCCCCTCCTCACTCGAAGCATGTCCACAACTTAAATCCAATTTTTCATCTTAAGTAATGGAACTTGGTGCTCTTGCAGGGACCAGCGTCCAGGAGATCCAAACTCCCTCAGGGGATTTCCATCCAGTGCTCCCACCCCTCCTTCTTTATGAACTTGGGAGTGGTTTATTAGGCATCCGCGGATGAGATTGCATCTTCCCTTACCCCGGGAAGAATTTGGGAGGCTGATTACTCCCACCTCAGCCTCTAATTACCCGGTGGGAGCTGGAGCGATGGTATTTTGATCGGATACTCCCTACTGATGTGGATAGATTCCTCCAAGTTGGTAGGCCCACCACCTGCCTCCTTGATCCGTGCCCATCTTGGCTGATTAGGGAGTGTCCAGATGTTGCGCGGACCCCCCTGGTTGAAATTATCAATTTGTCCCTTGACACGGGGACATTCCCAGGGGAACTGAAGGAAGCAGTGGTGTGTCCACTCTTAAAGAAAACTTCCTTAGATCCCTTAGACCTATCCAATTACCGCCCAGTTTCAAATCTTCCATACCTGGGTAAGGTAATTGAGAGAGTGGTTGCTGAACAGCTTGGTAGGTTTCTGGAGGAAACATCGGCATTAGATCCATTTCAGTCCGGTTTCTGTCCTGGTTTTGGGACAGAGACGGCTCTGGTTGCCCTAACGGATGATCTCCGTAGACAACTGGATCGAGGCGGGTCAGGACTGCTGATCCTTTTAGATTTGTCAGCAGCCTTTGACATGGTCGCTCATGATCTTCTGGACCACCGCCTCGCAGACATGGGGATACAGGGCATAGCCTGTAACTGGTTGTGCTCTTTTATCTCTGGTCGGGGACAGAGGGTGGCACTAGGGAGGGAAATGTCGTCGCGCCACTCCTTGGTGTGTGGAGTCCTGCAGGGCGCAATTCTCTCCCCAATGCTTTTTAACATCTTTATGCGCCCCCTTGCCCAGATTATCCGGAGCTTTGGGCTGGGCTGTCACCAATATGCTGATGACACTCAGCTCTATCTGCTGATGGATGGCCACACCGACTCGGCCCCGAACACACTGACCAGATGCTTGGAAGCTGTGGCTGGATGGTTTCGTGGGAGCCGATTGAAACTAAATCCTTCGAAGACAGAGGTCCTATGGCTAGGTCGGGATGGCATGGGGATGAGGGACCAACTCCCTTCTCTTGTGGGGGCCCAATTAGTGCCATTGCCTTCCGTTAAGAGCTTGGGTGTAATTCTTGACGCCTCCCTTTCCATGGAGGCGCAAGTTACAGCAAGAGCCAAGGCAACATTTTTCCACCTTCGCCGCATCAAGCAGTTGGTCCCTTACCTTCCCCGCCCCGACCTGGCCACAGTGATCCATGCGACGGTCATCTCCAGGCTTGACTACTATAATTCGCTCTACGCGGGGCTGCCCTTGAAGCTGTCCCAGAAACTCCAGCGGGTACAGAATGCTGCAGCGAGGCTCCTCACGGGGTCTCTGCCATGGGAGCATATTCACCCAGTGCTTTTCAAGCTGCACTGGCTCCCGGTGGAGTACAGGGTCAGATTTAAGGTGCTGCTTTTGACCTTTAAAGCACTTCACGGCCTAGGACCCTCGTACCTACGGGACCGCCTCTCCTGGTATGCCCCACGGAGAGCCTCAAGGTCCATAAATAACAACACCCTAGTGGTCCCAGGCCCTAAGGAAGTTAGATTGGCTTCAGCCAGAGCCAGGGCCTTTTCAACTCTGGCTCCGGCCTGGTGGAACGCTCTGCCTCATGAGACCAGGGCCCTGCAGGATCTGATTTCTTTCCACAGGGCCTGTAAGACAGAGTTGTTCCGCCTGGCCTTTGGCTTGGAGCCAATTTGATTCCCTCCCTCCCTCTCTTTCTTTTTTCTTTTCCTTCTCCTCCTGCGATGAGGCTACATTTTAATATTTTAATGTTCCATTATTTTAATGTCGTATTTTATTTTTGTTTTTAAGTTGTAATCATTCATCTTGTTTTTATTATTGCTTGTAAGCCGCTCTGAGCCCGGCCTTGGCTGGGGTGGCCGGGGTATTATTATTATTATTGTCAGCCATCTTCCGTGGCACCTCAAGCGGAAGTTCCACATCCTCAAATATCAACTTGATGAGCTTTAACATTAAGCCAAATCCCATGAAAACCAGGGTGACATATCTCCTCTTTTCCCAGGAAACATCCTCTTTTTCATGGGTATAAAATGAGAGTCGTCATAGCAAACCATAGTTAAAAGTAGAAGTCAGCAAATGTGTCCTCTTTTTATGCTCTTCAAAATATGGCAGACCTAAATGCCCCTTAATATCTTGAGCCTTAAGTTAAAGGGGAGAATGGGTGATACTTTAAAAGTTGTATTTATTTGACACAATTATGTTGTACAAAAAGAGGGGAGAAATAGATATTATCCTCAAATGTAAAAGTCACAGAGTAAACATTTCACTTGTCATCTAAAGGCCAGTGGAAGTGATGGTATTGCAGCTGAACTATTTAAAATTTTAAAAGATGATGCTGTTAAGGTGCTACACTCAATATGCCAGCAAGTTTGGAAAACTCAGCAGTGGCCAGAGGATTGGAGAAGATCAGTCTACATCCCAATCCCAAAGAAGGGCAGTGCCAAAGAATGCTCCAACTACCGCACAATTGCGCTCATTTCACACACTAGCAAGGTTATGCTTAAAATTCTACAAGGAAGGCTTGAGCAGTATGTGGACCGAGAACTCCCAGAAGTGCAAGCTGGAATTAGAAGACGCAGAGGAACCAGAGACCAAAGTGCAACAGGGAGAGCTCCAGCTGCAAGATAAGATTCTGAAAAATAGAGTCTGACCTTGGATCACTCAAAATGTTGATAGGAGAAGCCATTGTGACTGTATTATACAAGATAAACTACTCGCTGGAACAGCTCCATAAAAAGACAGATAACACGATCTCTAAAATTGACAATTGGAACAGAACGTGATTAATTTGAATCAAAAAGTGAGTGTCAATACAGAAACAACTCAGGATTGGGTACAGGAACATATCTTGGTTGGACAAATGGTGGAGGAAAAGGAGAAAGCTGATGATGTGAAACCAAAAGTAGTACAAGCGGGATCCTTAATTTCTCAGAAGCAGATTGAGGATTATAAATTGAGGTCTTTCATGACTGAATCTAGCAAAAGTCAAATTTTAAGGCTAGGATCCCAGCTTGGATTGAAGAAGGAAAGTTGGAAAGAACCCTCTATCCAGGGATTGACTGACTTTTGGGACATGGACCTGGGCTTGGAGGAGTTTGAAGTTTTGGGGTCGCTAGAATTGGAGGAATCCTGAAATACGTTCTGAAACACTCTATGGACTTTACTTTTAACTTTGGAAATTTGGCTGAACTGTCCAGAAGGAACAAAAGTATTGCTAGGCTGGAGTTTTCCCAAGATTTGCTCCTGAGCATCAAAGAATATGAAGAAGACCTGCAGAAGGGACTTGGAAGAGATTTAAGAGCTTCGGATATAAGGGCACCAGGTTGATGGATTATATGGAACTGACGGAAAGGACTGGCAGAATCCGAAGCCAGGGAGAGGAGATAGTGGAAGATTAATGGAAAATTTAAAGTGTTTATTTAGAAATTTTGTTAAAGTAATGACTGTCAGAAAAATGGTGGAATGATATTTTATGGATTTAGCAGAAATGCTATAAGAAGTTGGGTGTATATAAGTAATCAACCGTTAATGGGAAATAAGGTTAAAGAATATGTTATTCATAATATGACAGAAAATAGAGAAAGATGGAAAGGATTTGCTGAAACAAGTACTAGAAGCGGGATACAAGAAGGGAGGTGTGAGGAAGCCGAGGAAACAAGGGAATGAAGGACAGAGTATGGAAAACGAGGGATGTTTTTAAATTGTTTTTGTCTTGCTTTGTTGATGTGTTTAGTTCAGTGGGTTTAGGGTGGGCTTGTATTGTTTATATATTGTATTGTTTTTCTCTTTCTTTTTTCTTTTTTGTTTTCTCTCTCTTTTTTCTACTTTTTTGTAACTTTTAAAAGCAATAAATATTATTAAAAAAAAAAAACTATGGCAAGTTCTTAAAGAGATGGGAGTGCCTGATCACCTCATCTGTCTCCTGAGAAATCTCTATGTGGGACAAGACGCTACAGTTAGAACTGGATATGGAACAACTGATTGGTTCAAAATTGGGAAAGGAGTACGACAAGGCTGTATATTGTCTCCCTGCTTATTTAACATATGCAGAATTCATCATGCGAAAGGATGGGCTGGATGAATCCCAAGCCTTGCCAACAAAGGTCCGTATAGTAAAAGCTATGGTTTTCCCCGTAGTGATGTATGGAAGTGAGAGCTGGACCATAAAGAAGGCTGATTGCCGAAGAATTGATGCTTTTGAATTATGGTGCTGGAGGAGACTCTTGAGAGTCCCATGGACTGCAAGAAGATCAAACCTATCCATTCTTAAGGAAATCAGCCCTGAGTGCTCACTGGAAGAACAGATCCTGAAGCTGAGGCTCCAGTACTTTGGCACCTCATGAGAAGAGAAGACTCCCTGGAAAAGACCCTGATGTTGGGAAAGATGGAGGGCACAAGGGGAAGGGGACGACAGAAGACGAGATGGTTGGATATTATTCTCGAAGCTACCAGCATAAGTTTGACCAAACTGCGGGAGGCAGTGGAAGACAGGAGTGCCTGGCGTGCTCTGGTCCATGGGGTCACGAAGAGTCGGGCATGACTAAACTACACAACAACAACACACAATGTTAAAACATTATTCAGAGCCAGAAGATGGGCTATAAATGGGAAATGTTCTGTCGGATTTGCACATTGCTACTTTTACACATTATTGCTACATTCTTCTGAGATAATAACAATTGGACTTCAACGGTGTGCGAAGACAACTTCCCCATCATTGCAAGCATTTCTGTTTGCAGATGGAATGATTTGCACTTTGCTCTTGCTGCATGCTGTTCTGGAGGTTCTCCTGATCCTCTCGAGCAGACTTGGGAAGAACTCAGGAGCAGGAGAGGGGGGAAAGTCCCATTGTGCAGCAGGTCACATTGCACTGGCTAGTCCAACAACTCAGTTGAATGTGTTCAAGGGTGCATTGCTATGCACACTTGCATGGGAACACAGTAACTTGCAAGTAAAAAACCATATGATCTGGCAGCAAATCATTCTGTAGGTGTTATATCAAACTGTTCATAATAAATCATTTCTCCCCAGAGGTAATTGAGAGTTAGACATATTAATGGCATGTTTGAATTTCTACAAATGGTAATTCCCAGCTATTAGCTGAGTTGTCTTGATGACCTTCACTGTACTAGTATTATTTTACTCATCCTATCTTATTCATTACTTCACACATATATCCATATCCTTGGTAACCTTTGCAAATGATTTCCCAGGGTGTGTGTGATTTCTTCATCAATACCAGAAAAAACTAACCTATTGCCATCATCTTCTAAAAAGTAATTAGCCATGAATAATTGTTCCTTCCTGACATCTTTCTAGCTTGCACAGAATTGATTTTTTAAAAAAGTGGATTGTGGAAGCATTAGGCAGCTATTTTGCTTTTGTTCTCTCATTTCTTATTCTGTCTCTGTGTGTGTTTTGTTATAAGTGCAGTGGATTACTTTTTTCCATCTTGTTTAATGTTGCTTGCATATTTCTCAAGTTTTATTATAAATTGCATCCCAGACTGGCATAATAGATCCCCCCCACCTCCCACCAGTTTTATTAGTTTCGATTTTGCAAGGTTCCTTTGCCTTCCATGAGCCATTCTCATGAAAGTTAAGGCACATTTATTGGAGGAGGTGGGTCTTTTTTTCGTAATTTTGTATAACATGCATCTTCTGACCAACTTCTAGTAAATGACTGTAAATAAGTCCAGCTCTCATCATGCAGCTGAACACCCATACTGTATAGTGTAAGGGATGTGGGGGTGGGGGGTGAACCTCATAAAGACCTCCTCAACCAGGAAGTAAGCAGTTAAAAGAAATCCTTTGCATTTCCCCCCAATTTCCAACTTGTCTGCCCACTTATCATTTTCCGCTGCACAACTGTGGGGGAGTGCTAATGTGATGGCCTAGGAATCCGATTCAGAGGCTGAACCGGAGGAATCCCAGCCTGCACAGGAGTCCCCGCCTCCAGGGCCGGTCGAACTAGGGCAGGGCCTTGATTCTGAAGCGCCTGCACCTGTGCCGGATCCTCAGGAGCAGGCACCAGGTGAATCCACTCTGGCTCCGGAGGTGGTTGAGGACTCAGTGCCTACAGGTGAGTCTCCCCCTGGGTCCAGTAACCCTTCAGCCTCTCCTGAACTGCAGAGGCTCAGGGCAGAGAGGCGGAGGGAACTGGTTTCTCCCAGGAGGAGTGCTCGCCTTAAGGCCAGGAGAGCTAAATAGGTCCAAAGGTGCATTCTTAGTTCATGCTGATCAACAGTGAAGCCCAACAGGCCTGTGAGCACTTTGTGCAAATGAAGGCAGCCCTGTTTAAGGAAGTTTTTAATGTTTGAAGTTTTATTCTGTTTTTAGTGTTCTGTTGGGAGCTGCCCAGAGTGGCTGGGGAAACCCAGCCAGGTGGGTGGGGTATAAATAATAAAATTCTTCTTCTGTTAAGTTGTGGGTGAACATATCAGACGACACAGCAATTCTTCAAACAGCTCTTGTTTATTTACAGGCCAGGACAGAACTGAACTGAAGGGTTCAGTCAGCCTGCTTATATAGAGCTCCAGTACAACATAACTGTAACAATTTTCTAAAAGTATCCAATCACTGAACGTCACTTTCGATCCCTTATTTGCATAACTATCTACAGTATCCCCCTGCTGGCCCAGGGTGAGAACTTCAGTACATAACACCTCCTCCTCCTCCTCCTCCTCCTTCGGAATGGTGAGATAGAATCCATTTGCTCCCAGCAACCCCTGCCCCAAGGGTAATCAGAAAATTTCTGCCTGAGGGAATACTACAGAAATCAGCTCAGTAGTTAGAAAATTCTAGAAAGTTAGATTCTATTTGCCTCAGCAGTCCAACACCCAAAAAGTACCCTATGAGCAGAAAATGTCTCCAGAGCCATCCCCCCACAACCCCCACTTTCAGGTTTGCCACAAAATGCTGTGTAAATTGGCTAGTCCAGAAAGTCAGTCACAAGAAGATGAGCTTAACTGATGTCTGGTGTCTGTTTTTAAACTTGTGTAGGTCAGCTGTATGGGCAAGTTGCAGACAGGACAGGAGGGGAGGGGGAAAGAGGCTAGAAAATGTTCTGTTTTTGCCTGCTATTGTAATGTCTTAGAATCGTAGAAGCCAATATGACATGGACAAGAATTGACCAAATATGGGTAACTAGAGGAATGGCACCAAAGACAAGAAAAGTGGAAATCTGCCCAAAAACATGCTCCGACCATAATGCTGTTAAGATGGAAATGAAACTAACACCAACCGGTTCCTTCAGATGGAGGGTGAATGACACCTTATTTAAAGATGAAGAAGTGATTGAGAAGGCCCAAAAAAACCTTGAGAGACTATTTTGAGATAAATATGAACACCAATGTTGAAAAAAGAGTACCGGTAATCTGGGACGCAAGCAAAGCTGTTATGAGAGGGTTCTTGGTACAACAGAATGGATTAAAGAAGAGAATTCAAAATGAAAAGAAGGATAAAATATTGGAGAAAATAAAGGAAAATGAAAAGAAATTGAGAGCAAAACCAAAGTCGCAAGAAATATTGAGAGAAATAAAATTATATCAAGTACAATACATGAAAATGATGAATCAGGAGATAGAATCATAGAATCATAGAGTTGGAAGAGACCACAAGGGCCATCGAGTCCAACCCCCTGCCAAGCAGGAAACACCATCAGAGCACTCCTGACATATGGTTGTCAAGCCTCTGCTTAAAGACCTCCAAAGTAGGAGACTCCACCACACTCCTTGGCAGCAAATTCCACTGTCGAACAGCTCTTACTGTCAGGAAGTTCTTCCTAATGTTTATGTGGAATCTTCTTTCTTGTAGTTTGAATCCATTGCTCCGTGTCCGCTTCTCTGGAGCAGCAGAAAACAACCTTTCTCCCTCCTCTATGTGACATCCTTTTATATATTTGAACATGGCTATCATATCACCCCTTAACCTCCTCTTCTCCCGGCTAAACATGCCCAGCTCCCTTAGCCGTTCCTCATAAGGCATCGTTTCCAGGCCTTTGACCATTTTGGTTGCCCTCCTCTGGACACGTTCCAGTTTGTCAGTGTCCTTCTTGAACTGTGGTGCCCAGAAAAGAGGAACTGTTGAGACAGACCCTCAGAAAGAGGAACTGCTTACAGGTGAAACTCAGAAAATTAGAATATCGTGGAAAAGTTCATTTATTTCAGTAATTCAACTTAAAAGGTGAAACTAATATATGAGATAGACTCATGACATGCAAAGTGAGATATATCAAGCCTTTATTTGTTATAATTGTGATGATTATGGAGTGCAGCTGATAAAAGCCCCAAATTAACAATATCAGAAAATTAAAATATTAAATGAAATCAGCAAAACAAGGATTGCAAATAGAGCAACATTGGACCTCTAAGAAGTAGAAGCATGCATATGTACTCAGTACTTGGTTTGGACCCCTTTTGCATCAATTCCTTTTTTTAAAAATGATATTAAGTTTTCAAAGGAAAAAAGTTACATAAGTAAAAAAAAATAGACGATAAGACAACAATAAAAATAAAATAAAATAAAAATAAATAAAAATATAATAAAAAAGAAAAGAAAGAAAAAAGAAAAATACTGAATACAGAAAAAAGATAAAAAACATTTAAAAAAGAAGAAAAAACACAAAAAAGAAGAAAAGAACCCCTGACAACATCAATCTTTCCATATCATATATTCATATCCTTGCTTCCCTGACCTCCTCACACCTCCCTTTTTTGTATTCCAGTTCAGTTAGTTAATTCAGCAGTTTCCCTCTTTATTTTTATCTTAATCCTTAAACTTAATATAATATAACTTTGAGTTCTCACCTGTTATTAATCCATTTTTCATACACCTTTAAAACATTGCTGCTTAAACCACTTAACTTCATTCTAACATCATTCTAACATTCATTAATTTTGCAATATTTCTGTAAATAGTCTTTAAATTTCTTCCAATCTTCTTCCACCGACTCTTCTCCCTGGTCTCGGATTCTGCCAGTCATTTCCGCCAGTTCCATGTAGTCCATCACCTTCATCTGCCATTCTTCCAAGGTGGGTAGATCTTGTGTCTTCCAATACTTTGCAATGAGAATTCTTGCTGCTGTTGTGGCGTACATAAAGAAAGTTCTGTCCTTCTTTGGCACCATTTGGCCGACCATGCCCAGGAGAAAGGCCTCTGGTTTCTTCAGAAAGGTATATTTAAATACCCTTTTCAGTTCATTATAAATCATCTCCCAGAGAGCCTTAATCCTTGGGCATGTCCACCAAAGGTGAAAGAATGTACCTTCAGTTTCCTTACATTTTCAACATTTGTTATCAGGCAAATGGTAGATTCTTGCAAGCTTGACTGGTGTCATGTACCACCTGTATATCATTTTCATAATATTCTCTCTTAAGGCATTGCATGCCGTAAACTTCATACCTGTGGTCCATAACTGTTCCCAGTCAGCCATCATTATGTTATGTCCAACATCTTGTGCCCATTTAATCATAGCAGATTTCACCATTTCATCCTGTGTATTCCATTTCAATAGCAAGTTATACATCTTTGACAAAATCTTAGTTTTGGGTTCTAACAGTTCTGTTTCTAATTTTGATTTTTCCACCTGGAAGCCAATTTTCTTGTCCAAATTATATGCCTCCATTATCTGATAATAGTGAAGCCAGTCTCGCACTTTGTTTTTTAATTTCTCAAAACTCTGCAATTTCAGTCTATCTCCCTCTTGTTCCAAAATTTCCCAATATTTCGGCCATCTGACCTCCATATTAAGCTTTTTCTGAGCTTTCGCTTCCATCGGTGACAGCCACCTTGGGGTTTTGTTTTCCAATAAATCCTTATATCTTATCCAGACATTAAACAATCCTTTCCTGACAATATTGTTTTTAAATGCTTTATGTGCTTTGACCTTGTCGTACCACAAATATGCATGCCATCCAAATACATTATTAAAACCTTCTAAATCCAAAATGTCTGCGTTTTCCAGAAGTAGCCATTCTTTCAACCAGCAGAAAGCTGCTGATTCATAATAAAGTTTAAGGTCTGGCAGGGCAAATCCACCTCTTTCCTTTGCATCTGTTAGTATTTTAAATTTTATTCTAGGTTTCTTGCTCTGCCAGACAAATCTAGAGATATCTCTCTGCTACTTCTTGAAACAGTCCATTTTGTCCAAAATTTGCAATGTTTGAAACAAAAACAACATTCTAGGCAATACTTTCATTTTTATAGCAGCGATACTGCCTAGCAGTGAAAGCTTTAAATTTGACCAAATTTCTAAGTCTTTTTTCACTTCAGTCCAACATTTTTCATAATTATCTTTAAATAGATTCCCATTTTTAGCTGTCATGTTAATCCCCAGGTATTTCACTTTCTTAACCACTGTTAAACCTGTCTCATTCTGAAACCTCTCTTTCTCCATCACAGTTAAATTTTTCTCTAAAACCTTTGTTTTTAACTTATTCAGTTTAAATCCTGCAACCTGACCAAATTCTTGAATCAGTTCCAAAACCCTTTTAGTACTAGATTCTGGCTCCTGTAACGTCAATACTAAGTCATCTGCAAATGCTCTCAACTTGTACTGTTTAGCTCCGACTTGTATACCTTTAACCAACTGGTCCCTTCTAATCATATTCAGCAGAACCTCCAGGACCGATATAAAAAGCAATGGGGAGATTGGGCAACCTTGTCGTGTCCCTTTTTCTATCTTAAATTCTTCCGTCACCACGTTATTTACAATTAATTTAGCCTTTTGTTCTGAATAAATTGCACTTATACCGTTTTCAAAACCTTGGCCTACCCCCATCCCCTGTAAGTTCTTCTTCATAAAACTCCAAGAAATATTGTCAAAAGCTTTCTCCGCGTCCACAAATATCAAAACTGCCTTAGTATTTATGTTCACTTGTAATTTTTCTAAAATATTGATTATGTTTCTCACATTATCAGACAGATGTCTACCCGGGAGAAAGCCTGCTTGGTCTTTATGTATCTCTTCCACTAGCACTCTTTTTAGTCTTTTAGCCATAATGTCTGCAAAAATTTTGTAATCCACATTGAGCAATGATATGGGGCGGTAGTTCTTAAGCTGAGTCTTTTCAGTCTCTGTTTTCGGTACAAGTGTAATATACGCTTCTTTCCACGACTCTGGTGCCTTTTTTCCTCCCATTATTTCGTTACAGACTTCTTTTAAAGGTTGTACTAGCCATTCTTTTAAAGATCTGTAGTATCTAGGACTTCCAGAGGCGGTGCAAAACGGCAATGGCGGTCCTCTTCGTGCTGTGAAGGGGAGCTCCGCAGGAAAGGGTCGTCCGCTACGGCAAAGCGGCGACCCATAAAGAAAAACCACAGGCAGAGTGAGCCTGTGGCCGTGGGACTCGGCGGGCACCAGAAGCCCCCCCCAGAAACGAAGAAGGAACCCTGTAAGGGGCTCCGGAACGTGGAAGGGGGAGCGGTGCTGTGAGTTGATCGCTCTTTCTGCGGAAGTGAAGCCGCGCGGCTGCTGCCGATGAGCGCTGACCTTTTTTCCTGGAACATCAGATTCTAAACTACAAACCCGTGAGTAGGGGACTTAAAAATTTCGGGACTAAAGTGATTGAATTTGGCTGAAAACGGGAGACGCAACCAGGAAGTCCGTCTCCCGACCGCGCTTAAGGATCAAAGTAAAGATTTTGACAAGCTGGAAGCGCTTTAAAAAGGGCTGTAAAAAGTGTGGATTATCGTGAAATAGCTGAATTTGCTTTTAAGAAATTAAAAGAGACAATTTCGTTCTATTTTTGTTGATGTTAGACTGGACTTTTCCCCTCCTTTGTGGATTTATAAATGACTGAGAAGCCCAAAGCCACGGGCTGCCAGGTTAAAAAAGAACTGTCAAATTGCTGAAACTGTTCTCAACATTGAAAGTGTTACATTGAGTGTTACAATTTGGATACAAATAAGGAAACTGTTTCCCGCACCTTTTTAGAGACTTTGTTTTAACTTGGGGAAAGCTCTACATGCCAAAAGGAAGCTGAAGGTTCCCTTCAATGTGTTTTTTACTGCTGGGATTTTAATGGCGGAATAACTTTTTCTTTCTTCTGAAGTATAGCTGCACTCCCCCTAGAGGGCTTTGGATTTACAATTGTCTGGGAATTGCTTTTTGTTTGGATTCTTTGCTGCCTTGTTGTTTACTCTCTGGAACTGTCTTTCCCATGGAACTGTACATAGCCTGACCTTGACACGTAGACAGGATTGGAATGAGTGGCACAGGGAAAACAAGGTTGGCTAAAACGAAAGCTAAACAACTGGTACAAACAACCTTGACTTCTCAGCCACGCAGATCATCTGTCCCAGCTGTTTTAGGGATACAAGAAGGGGAAGCTGAGCAGACATCATTAGAGGATATGGCTTCAGGAGGCTCTGCAGCAGTCTTAGATCAAATTTTGGGACAATTGGAAATTTTAAACAAGAAGGCGGATGAGCATTCGTCCAAAATTGACCAAGCTACAGCCACTATCAGCAAACTGACTGACCAAGTTGCTCAACATAAACAAGCAATTGGGAATCTCCAGGAAGCAACTGCAGAAAACCGCAAATTGGCTGAGGAAGCCAATAAAAAAGCAGTGGAAGCCAATCAGAAGGCCGAGGCAATAAAAGTAGAGGTAAAGCCTTTGCACAAACAGATTAGCGAACAGCAGGCCTACCTGTCTATGGTTGAACTGAGAAATAGGGAAAATAATCTCAGATTGAGAGCTATCCCAGAACAGGGAGATTTGCTATCCCAGAACAGGGAGATTTGATTGGTTATTTGACATTAGAATTCTCAAAGTTCTGGGGTATAGAAGAAGACAAGGATTTTAAAATCGCAAGTGCTTTTAGACTGGGAAGAGTGGTGAGGAAGGACAGATCCAGAGACTGTTTGATCATTTTGAGATCTAAGCAAGAGAGAGATAAAATACTAGGCCTTCATTTTGGAAAATCACTTGTTATTCAAGGCATCAGAGCAGAAATCTACAAAGACATCCCGAAACAACTCTTGGATCTTAGAGCTACATATACAGAATTAACAAGACTACTGAAAGGTAACTCAATTCCTTTTAGGTGGGAGTTCCCTCAAGGACTATCCTTCAACTTCAAAGGAAAGAAAGTTAAAATCAAAACAGCAGAAGATCAACAAAAGTTTTTGAATGACCACGAAGAGGACCTTCAGAAAGGAACAATAGGATCTTGGCCACCACCTCCGCCTGCACCTGCACCTACACCTGTACCCTCGGGACCAGAGGATTCAAAGAAAGAGACACCATCATCAAAGGAATAACAGATTGATCCAGGATGACTCTGCAGCTTCTCAGCTGGAATATTAATGGCGGAAATTCACTGGAACAAAGAAGAAGAATTTTTCATATATTGAAAAAAGAACAATTGGACATTATTTGCTTGCAGGAAACGCATGTGACTAGGCTCCATAGGAAAGTGTTAATTAATAAAAGATTAGGCCAAGAATTCATCTCATCGGACAGAGTCAAGAAAAGAGGAGTGGTGATTTATGCAAAGGAGAGCCTGTCACCAAAATTCTTATTTAAAGATGAGCAAGGAAGAATTTTGGCAATCGAGATACAGACTCAAGGAGAAAAGTTCTTAATATTAGGAATCTATGCACCGAATGAGGGGAAATCAGAATTTTATAAGAAGCTGCATGAGACAATGCTGGACTATCTGGACTATACCAACATCATTATGATGGGAGATATGAATGGGGTGGTCTCCACAATTATGGACAAGTCACAAAATCAAAATTTAACAAAAGACGGCAGACTATCTAAAACTTTTTTTGAACTAACTGACAATATGGACTTGATTGACATTTGGAGGATAAAGAACCCCCTAGGTAAAGAAGGAACATTCTTTTCTGAAGCCCATCTGTCATGGACAAGAATCGACCAAATATGGATAACTAGAGGGCTGGCACCTAAGACTAGAAAAGTGGAAATCTGCCCAAAAACCTGCTCCGACCATAACGCTATGAAAGTGGAAATGAGACTTTTTCCAGTCGGTTCCTTCAGATGGAAAATGAATGACACCCTATTAAGAGATCAGGAGATTGTGAAGAAGGCCCAAAAAACCTTAAAAGATTATTTTGAAATAAATTTGAATACTACGGTGGAAAAAAAGAATAATCTGGGACGCAAGTAAAGCCGTTATGAGAGGGTTTTTGATACAACAGAACACGATAAAGAAAAGACTTTGGAATGAAAAAAAGGATAAGATCTTAGAGAAGATAAGAGAGGGTGAGAAAAAATTGAGATCAAAACCAAAATCACAGAAGGTTCTGAGAGAAATCAAATTCTACCAAGCACAATATGCTAAATTGATAAATCAAGAAGTTGAGTGGAAAATTAAACAAATGAAACAAAGATCATTTGAATCAGCGAATAAGTGTGGGAAACTGCTAGCGTGGCAGTTGAAAAAGAGACAAAAACTGAATACGGTTACAAACCTAGAGATTGAAGGGAGAAATATCCAGAAATCTGAGGAAATTAGAAAGCGTTTCCAGAGATACTTCAAACAACTTTATATGCAAGGGCCGCAAGAAGAGACGGAGATAGATCAATTCTTAAAAACTAATGGGCTACCGAAACTATCTCAGGAAAAAAGAACAATCCTGAATTATAAGATAACGCAACAAGAAATTGAGGGTGCTATTCAGAATATGCAACTAGGCAAATCTCCAGGACCAGATGGACTTACCTCCAAGTATTATAAGTCATTGAAAGACTTTTTGATACAACCACTATTGGAGGTCTGTAATCAGATTATGGAGGGAAAGAAGGCGCCGGAATCGTGGAAAGAAGCTTTCATCACATTGATACCTAAGCTGGAATCTGAAAAGACTCAACTTAAGAACTCCCGTCCCATCTCTCTCCTAAATGTGGATTACAAAATTTTTGCAGATATCTTGGCAAGTAGACTTAAAAAAGTGCTAAATGAAGTAATTCATAAAGATCAGGCAGGCTTTCTCCCAGGTAGACATTTGTTTGATAACACTAGGAACATTATTGACATTCTGGAACTTTTGCAAACTAATATCAATACAAAAGCAGTGTTAATTTTTATTGATGCAGAGAAGGCCTTTGACAACATTTCTTGGAAGTTTATGAAGAAAAACTTGGAAGGGATGGGAGTGGGACGGGGGTTTGAAAATGGAATAGAGGCAATTTATTAAGAGCAAAAAGCTAAATTGATAGTTAACAATGTGGTGACAGAAGAGTTCAAAATTGAAAAAGGAACACGACAAGGTTGCCCCTTATCCCCTCTGTTATTTATTTCAGTCCTGGAGGTGCTTTTGAATATGATTAGGGAGGACCGGTTGGTGCAAGGAATACAGGTCGGAGAGAAACAATATAAATTGAAAGCTTTCGCAGATGACTTGGTATTAACATTACAGGAGCCAGAATCTAGTACGAAGAGAGTTTTAGAACTAATTCATGAGTTTGGTCGGGTGGCGGGGTTCAAACTGAACAAGCAAAAAACTAAGGTTTTGGGAAAAAATTTGACAACTGAGGAATCAGAAAGGTTTCAGAAAGAGACAGAGTTAAATGTGGTTAAAAAAGTGAAATACCTAGGGGTTAATTTGACTGCTAAAAACCTGAACTTATTTAAAGACAATTATGAAAAATGTTGGTTAGAAATTAAAAAGGATCTAGAAACTTGGTCAAGATTGAAACTTTCCTTGTTGGGTCGAATTGCAGCTATAAAGATGAATGTATTGCCAAAGATGTTGTTTTTGTTTCAAACCCTACAGATTGTGGACAGAGTGGAATGTTTTGGAAAGTGGCAGAAAGATATTTCTAAGTTTGTCTGGCAGGGCAAAAAGCCCAGAATAAAATTTAAAATTCTAACTGATGCAAAGGAAAGAGGGGGATTTGCCCTGCCGGACTTAAGGTTGTATTATGAAGCTGCAGCTTTCTGTTGGATGAAGGATTGGTTACTTTTAGAGAACACTGATGTCCTAGATCTGGAAGGGTTTAATAATGCTTTTGGATGGCATGCATATTTGTGGTACGACAAGGTTAAGGTTCATAAAGGGTTCAAAAACCATAATGTCAGAAAAGCAATATTTATTGTCTGGACAAAATACAAAGACTTACTAGAAAACAAGACCCCGAGATGGTTATCACCAATGGAGGCTAAGGCCCGAAAAAGACTCAATATGGAGGCCGGTTGGCCGAAATATTGGGAAATAATAGAAAAAATTGGAGATAATTGGAGGTTGCAGAGCTTGGAGAAATTAAAGAATAAGGTGCGAGATTGGTTACACTACGCTCAAATTCAAGAGGTTTTTAAATTGGACAAAAAGATAGGATTCCAGGTGGAAAAATCGAAGTTAGAGACAGAATTGTTAGAACCAAAGACTAAGGTACTTTCAAGAATGTATAACTTGCTGCTTAAATGGAACACTCAGGATGAGACAGTTAAATCAGCCATGATAAAATGGGCCCAGGATATTGGGTATAACATTATGTTTGAAGACTGGGAAAGGTTATGGACCACCGGAATGAAATTCATGGCATGTAATGCCTTGAAAGAAAATATTATTAAAATGATATATAGGTGGTACATGACCCCAGTCAAGCTTGCAAAAATATACCACCTGTCTGATAATAAATGCTGGAAATGTAAGGAGGCTGAAGGGACATTTTTTCACCTCTGGTGGACCTGTCCAAAAGTGAAGGCCTTCTGGGAAATGATTTACAATGAGTTAAAAAAGGTATTTAAATATACCTTCGTTAAGAAACCAGAAGCCTTCCTCTTGGGCATTGTCGGCCAGAAAGTGTTAAAAAAGGACAGAATCTTTTTTATGTACGCGACTACAGCAGCAAGAATACTTATTGCAAAACGTTGGAAGACACAAGATTTGCCCACACTGGAAGAGTGGCAGACGCAATTGATGGACTATATGGAACTGGCTGAAATGACTGGCAGAATCCGAGATTTGGGAGCAGAAACAATGGAAGAGGACTGGAAAAAATTTAAAGACTACTTACAAAAACAATATAAGCTGTATGAATGTTAAGAAATTGCACGATTCAGAAAAATATGGCTCCAGTAATTTGATTTTGAGATACAGAAAATTAAGTTATAAGTAAGAAAAGGTTGAAATTTAAAGTAATATTATGGTTAATTCAAGGTACAAATGAGTTGACAAAAACTACTTTAAATTTAGAAATATAATATTTGAAAAGTACAAAATAAGGTATGAAACAAGGTAATAATTTGCTGGTATTTTTTATTATAAAGAACGCAGGGTTAGGGAGATGTGAGGAAGTCCAGTTAGTTATATAAAAAATGTTTTGAACAGTTGGGTTTTTCTTACTTTTTCTTTTCTATATTGTTTGTTGGTGTATTTGTATTTGTTTTTTATGTCTGTTATTTTCTTGGTGAAGGGATTTTGTATGTTTACTTTATACTTTGTGTTTGAAAACTTAATGAAATATTAAAAAATAAATAAATAAAGATCTGTAGTATCTAGAAGTCAATCCATCCGGTCCTGGAGATTTACCTAGTTGCATATTCTGAATGGCACCTTCTACCTCCTGTTCAGTTATTTTGTAGTTCAACATTAATTTATTTTCTTGCAAATTTTTTTGTAATCCATTAGTTTTCAAAAATCGGTCTACGTCAATCTCTTTCTGTGGCCCTTGTGTGTATAATTGTTTAAAGTACCTCTGGAAACAGTTTCTGATCTCAACTGGGTTCTGTATATTCCTTCCTTCCACTTCTAAGTTAGTAACAGTATTTAATTTTTGTCTTTTTTTCATTTGCCAAGCTAATAATGTCACACATTTATTAGCCGACTGAAATGTCTTTTGTCTCATTTGTTTAATTTTCTATCTATCTGGGAGGGGTGGCTAACACCCCAGAGGACAGGATCACACTTCAAAACGACCTTGACAGATTAGAGAACTGGGCCAAAACAAACAAGATGAATTTTAACAGGGAGAAATGTAAAGTATTGCACTTGGGCAAAAAAAATGGGAGGCACAAATACAAGATGGGTGACACCTGGCTTGAGAGCAGTACATGTGAAAAGGATCTAGGAGTCTTGGTTGACCACAAACTTGACATGAGTCAACAGTGTGACGCGGCAGCTAAAAAAGCCAATGCAATTCTGGGCCTCATCAATAGGAGTATAGCATCTAGATCAAGGGAAGTAATAGTGCCACTGTATTCTGCTCTGGTCAGACCTCACCTGGAGTACTGTGTCCAGTTCTGGGCACCACAATTCAAGAAGGACACTGACAAACTGGAACGTGTCCAGAGGAGGGCAACCAAAATGGTCAAAGGCCTGGAAACGATGCCTTATGAGGAACGGCTAAGGGAGCTGGGCATGTTTAGCCGGGAGAAGAGGAGGTTAAGGGGTGATATGATAGCCATGTTCAAATATATAAAAGGATGTCACATAGAGGAGGGAGAAAGGTTGTTTTCTGCTGCTCCAGAGAAGCGGACACGGAGCAATGGATTCAAACTACAAGAAAGAAGATTCCACATAAACATTAGGAAGAACTTCCTGACAGTAAGAGCTGTTCGACAGTGGAATTTGCTGCCAAGGAGTGTGGTGGAGTCTCCTACTTTGGAGGTCTTTAAGCAGAGGCTTGACAACCATATGTCAGGAGTGCTCTGATGGTGTTTCCTGCTTGGCAGGGGGTTGGACTCGATGGCCCTTGTGGTCTCTTCCAACTCTATGATTCTATGATTCTATGATTCTATCTCCTGATTCATCATTTTCATGTATTGTACTTGATATAATTTTATTTCTCTCAATATTTCTTGCGACTTTGGTTTTGCTCTCAATTTCTTTTCATTTTCCTTTATTTTCTCCAATATTTTATCCTTCTTTTCATTTTGAATTCTCTTCTTTAATCCATTCTGTTGTACCAAGAACCCTCTCATAACAGCTTTGCTTGCGTCCCAGATTACCGGTACTCTTTTTTCAACATTGGTGTTCATATTTATCTCAAAATAGTCTCTCAAGGTTTTTTGGGCCTTCTCAATCACTTCTTCATCTTTAAATAAGGTGTCATTCACCCTCCATCTGAAGGAACCGGTTGGTGTTAGTTTCATTTCCATCTTAACAGCATTATGGTCGGAGCATGTTTTTGGGCAGATTTCCACTTTTCTTGTCTTTGGTGCCATTCCTCTAGTTACCCATATTTGGTCAATTCTTGTCCATGTAATATTGGCTTCAGAGAAGAAGGTTCCCTCTCTAGCCAAGGGGTTCTTTGTTCTCCAAATATCGACCAAGTCCAAGTTGTCTGTCATCTCAAAAAAGGTTTTCGGTAGTCTACCATCCTTAGTGACTACCTGTCTTTGTGCCTTGTCCATGTGTGTAGATACCACTCCATTCATATCTCCCATCAAAATCACATTATAGTCCCAATAGTCCATCAAGGTCTCATGCAGTTTTTTTTAAGAATTCAGATTTCCCCTCATGTGGTGCGTAAACTCCTACTATTAAAAATTTCTCTCCTTGTATTTGAATTTCAATTGCCACAAATCTTCCTTTGTCATCTTTGAAGATAAATTTCAGTAATAGTCTCTCCTTTGCATAAATCACTATGCCTCTTTTTTTAACTTTATCTGAAGAAATAAATTCTTGGCCCAGTCTTTTATTAATCAATACTTTCCTGTGTAGCCTTATTACATGTGTTTCCTGTAAACAAATCAAGTCCAATTGTTACTTTTTTAGTAAGTGAAACACAGATTTCCTTTTCTGAGGGGAGTTCAAACCATTACAATTCCAACTTAATAGCTGCGGAGCCATGATGTAGTTACTTTACTTTCCTCCAACTGCACCAAGTGCTTGTTCCTGTTCTGTAGGTGGTATCACCTTCTCCAGGCGGTCTCTTAATTCAAAAGGTAGTTTTGGTATGTCTAAAGTTCCTCTTTCTAGTATTCCTGGCTCTTCTCCAGCTTCTTTCTGCAGGTCTTCACCGTGGTCTCTCAAAAATCTTGCTTTGTCGTCCTCTGATCTTATAGTCAATTACAAAGAAAAGGAAGATGGCGGCTGTAACAACTTCTCCTTCGTGAACCCTCCGGATTACAAACCTTTTATAGCCTTTTATAGCCTTTTACTGCCATTTTTATAGCTGTTTTATTAGACTTTTAAATTATTTTACTTCTGTTAGAAGTTTTTAATCGTTTTACTTCTACGGTTGGCCTGTTGGGGCCAATATACGTATCAACAAGGATATTCAAACCCTCTGCTGAGAAAGCCTGCCGCTGATTAGTAACGCCGCCTTGAAGACTGAGTTATGTTGAGAAGTGGAGGAGGAGTAGCAGAGGAGTTGCGCCCATAAAAGATAAGTTCTCTCTTTTATCTTCATTTATCTCTACTTTGAACCTCCGTAGTTAGTGAGACAGCGACAAATGGGTCATGGCAAGCGACCAAGATCTGCTGAGAAAGATTGCTCACCTCCAAGAGTAAAGCAGTCGAAGCTTGAATCTCCCCCACCTTCTACTAACAATAACAGCAAAACAGAGCAAGTAATTGTTTCTGCGGTCGAAACATACAACCGCTTTTGGCCTCTGTATGATCAAGGAGAGTTGGAAAAGCTAGCTGATCCAACGGGGGATGGAAGCCATAGGGAAGCCCTCCTCCCTGACACCCTAATTACACCTCCGTCATTGAAACGGGACGCATTAGGGCAAACTGCCCATGAATTAGTACCTGATCAAATACAACTGGTAATCAGGACTTTAAGCTTCATTTTCAAGGAATTGGAGGGGATTTCTTTGTCATTGAATAAACTTTCACGGGCCCTTCTGGCTCATCTACCTTCCTCAACTGAGCTATCTAATTTGCATCAATCTCCTGTGCAGCTTGTAAGTGCCTTAAAGAGACAACCTGACCAGAAATCTCACCTTAAGAGCTCAAGATGCAGGCTGCCACTGCCCCAAAGGAATAGGCAATCCTTGATTTTTCAACCTAATAAAATATGTCTAGCCTTTTTTTCCCGTGACGCCCCCAGACTTAGGTGGAATAACCTGAGGATGGCTAAAGGGTACCTACGTGATTTGTTAAATATTCCTTTTTTCCAGATAGATCTTATATCTGTAGTACCCCTAAATGCCACGCCCTGGCCAAGGAAATTTATGCTCTCCTTCCAGTCTGCAAGGATCCCACATCTTCTTGCAAGACAGAAAGATCGGCTGGCACCCTGGGAGATTGTAACAACAAGAGTCTTTAAGGACACGAGTGTTAAACCTCTTTTTGCCAACATCTTAACCGGCAATGAACGCTCGTTTCCTCCTTCTGTTCCTATAATAAAGGGGAAAACACCTAGCCAGGTACCCCCTGTTCCATCTGCGACCTCAAGTGCCCATCTAGCTACACTGAGGAATGATCCAATTGCAAGCGGAGAATGGAATATCCCTGAAGAGAGAAATCTTATCTTCTCTTATGGAAAACTCCCTTCAGAAGAACAGCAGGCTATTCTCGATAGATTGGATCTACTCAAACAAAGACTCCTATCGCAAGGGGACCCCTCTATGCCGATGAGAGAGGAGAGCAGGTGCTCCACGTCCCACAAGGCGTCTCCATCAAATGCCCTGATAATCTCTCAACCTGCTACTTTGTTACCCCCTACTGATCTGAATCAGCAGTCACCTGTTGACCAACAGCACCAACAGCACCATTCTACCGTGGAGGAAGTTGATAAACTCAATACTCCTGTCTTAGACCTTATGTCCAATCAAAATATGGAAGTTGATGATTCCTTTGCCTCAATGCCCGAGCTAGAATCTACCCTGTCTGAAGATCACCAGGAAATGACTATGCATGTACCATCCCCACGTTCACGTCTTTCTATACATCTGCGTGATAATTCTTCTCCATCTGCGCAGCAACTACAAGTGATGACTGGAACACCTCTTAGCGCTACCCTGGTTAAGACTGATAACTCTGACGGATCTACTAGTATAGCCCATCAAAGACTTGCTACTACTCACCTCAATGAACAGCATCCGACCTCACCAACTTTGCCTAATTCTTCCTCCCCGGCAAAGCCCTTCCTGCCTGTTAATGTTACCAAATCACGGATTCAATCAACACAGAAGAAGACTTTATCCGCACAAACTAAAATTACTGATTTCCTTATGGGTCCTCGTTCTACCTCCAAGAACCCATTAAACAACTCAAAGTGACAATTACCGGGACAGCACAAGGACCCGACATTATCAATACTTAGCTGGAACATTGCTGGTTGGAGAACCAAAAAATCAGACCCCGAATTCAGGAAGTACATAGAAGACTACTATAAAACTTTATTGATGCATAATTCACAAAGATGATGTGCCTTGGCTTACTTCAGGGAAAATATAGGCACGGTCATAACACTAAGTGAAAGGATCCAGTCAACAGAAATTTAGGTTGCTTATCTATAAAGGGGTAGATTGGAAGTCACAGGGGCTGAAATGTAAATCTCCTGCCTCTGAGACACAGATGCAATAAAAATGCTCAACTCTCTTGGTAACATTAGGGACCACTGAGGAATGGCAGGGAAGACAGCAACCTCCAAATTTACTTTTACATACTAGTTTCTGCAACTATCGTATCACTCGGGATGTTCGGGACTCAACTGAGGTGGACATCAAAGAGAACGCTAACTACGGGCTTGACCCTTATGCGGATCCTTATTATGATTATGATATAGAACGCTTCTGGCGAGGCGGGCAGTATGAGAACTTCAGGGTACAGTACACAGACCCAGATCCATACCGGAACTACAGATTGAGCAAGGAAAGGGAAAGAGAGAGGGAGAGGGAGAACAGGCAGCGCGAGCGAGAACGCGAGAGGGAGAGAGAGCGTGAACGGGAGCGGCGGCAGAGGGAACGGGAGCGCGAGAGAGAACGGGAGCGTGACAAGGAGCGCCAGAAAAGAAAAGAGGAATGGGAAAGAGAGAGGGAGCGCATCAAAAGAGACGAGAAGGACCGGCAGCACCGGGACCGAGAGCGGGAGAAGGAGAAGGAGAAGCCAAAACCACGATCGCCACAGCCACCAAGCCGCCAACCTGAGCCACCAAAGAAGGAGAAAGAGGCAACTACAACCACCCCTTCTCAGTCCAGGAAGTACATAAATTCATTTAACATCATCCTATTCCAAGAAACATGGGATGAGGAAGAGATTACCATAGACGGCTTTGATCTTCTAACACTTCCGGCCTCCCCTTCCTTGAAAGGTGGTCGCCCCAAAGGGGGTCTTTTGATTGGGATCTCACTCCAACTTCACGCCAAATTCACTCTGGTACGGGCTTCCCCGCCTTTTGCTCTTTCTGGACTGATCGCAGAAGGGAAGTCCTCATTACTAATTACTAATGTTTATCTCCCCCCCGAAGGCTCAGCACCTGATCTTGATTGGAGATGGGAATCATTTGAAAATCACCTATTGTCATGTCATACCAAATGCCCTAACTCGTACTCCTTAATTGGGGGAGACTTTAATGCTCGAATTGCCACAAATTGGGACCTACTAACCAAGTCCAAATGGTGGACTCCCCCATGTTTGGACAACTTTGACTTGGAACATGCCAGAATTAGAACTTCAAAGGACAACAGAGTAAACAAAGCTGGAGTGACCCTTTACCAAATGGCCATTCGCCTGAATCTAGTATTCTTGAACGGCACCTTCCCCCCCCGATATACCGGGGGAGTTCACTCACCTGGGACCAGCATCTAACAGTGTTATCGATTACTTCTTGATCTCCGCAAATTTGGCTGTCAATGTACTTTCCTTCCAAGTTGAAAACCAACATTTCAGTGATCACCTCCCAATAGTGACCACTTTGTCATTGTTCCGGTACCAGAAGGACTATAAACACTCAGTCCCTCTGGAAACCTCATCAGCGACCAAAATAAGAGGGATCAAATGGTCGGAGGCTGTGGCCCAAAAATACCAGGATTTTTTCCATAGGGAAATCACTGCCTATCTACCTCAAATAACTACTGATTTACAAGATTCCAATTCGGTTTTGAAACTTTTTAACCTTCTTATAACAAACCTTACCACTTTTTTTACATTACCTCCTCAAAAGGCGAAAGTGGCGCATTGCAGTGCTGGGGCCCCTTGGTTTAACACCTCTTGCAAACAAGCAAGATCCCTTCTTCGTTCCATCTATAATGAATACAAAAACTCTAATGCCCAGGCTCTACCATCCTCCTATTTACAAGCCAAAAGAGCATACAAACAGACTTTAAAGCTGGCCAAACATGAGTGGTATCTAAAGCGTTGGCGAGCCTTGATTGCGGCCTCTAGATCCCGCAGACCACAGGAATTTTGGGCTTTGATAAACAAAAGAGGAAGGAAGTACCCACTGGCGATTATCCCTGCGCCCACATGGGAACAATTCTTGAGTAAATATTTCTCCTTGGCAGAGGAATCCAACTCATCCACGGAATTCCGAGCCGACCATCTACCTTTGTGGCCCTCTACCAACCCAGACCTGATAATGGACTTGATATTAGATCTGAAAACGGGCAAAGCCCCCGGGCCGGATCTAGTCCCTGCTGAGGGTATTGTTGCGCAACTGAGGTGGTGGGCTGAAATCCTGGCCAAAGTATTTGATGCGATTAATTCTACGGGGCTTATCCCTAGGTCATGGAAGGAGGCCGTGATCGTGCCAGTCCATAAAAAGGGTCCCCCTGCTGACCCGGAGAACTATCGGAACATCAGCCTTTTGTCTATCATCGGGAAAATCTATGCAAAATTTTTGCTGTCTAAGCTGTCCCATTGGGCAAACGACTCAAATTTGATTGGCCACGAGCAAGCGGGCTTTAGGAACAATTATTCGACCACTGACCATATGGTAATTATGTATCATCTTGCCAGAAAATATTCTGCCCCGAGTCGGGGGCGCCTATGTGTCGCTTTCATAGACCTAAAGGCCGCCTTCGACAGTATCCCAAGAAACTGTCTATGGAAGAAATTAGAGAGATGGGGCATAGATAGAAGGCTGTTATGGCTTATAACCCAATTACACCATGGGTCATCGGCTAGAGTGAGACTCACACCGGCGGGAAACCTATCCAACGATGTCCCAATAAATAGAGGTGTGCGCCAAGGCTGCATTTTGGCCCCACTCCTCTTCAACTTGTTTATTAGCGATATGAAGCTCTTTCTGAATGAGTCTCAAGCCAACATTCATGCCCCCCGCCTAGCTGATTTTCGCTGCCCTCTGCTCCTATATGCCGACGATGCAGCGATCCTTTCCTACTCTAGAGTCGGTTTATGCAGAGCTCTAAAGATTTTTGCGGCTTATTGCAAACTCAACCATATGACAATTAATCATGGGAAATCTAAAGTCCTGGTCTTTACCAGGTCTCGGAAAACTTACAGCTGGAAGTTAGATGGAGTCCAATTAGAACAGGTTTTCAAATTTAAATACCTGGGAGTCTTTTTTCACTACAACCTAAGCTGGAAGCCACAGATACAGTATTTACTAAACAAAGGGAAAACAATACTTTATACTCTACTCCAATTTTTTGCGGCCGACGGAGCCTCTCACATCCCTTCTGCATTGAAGGTGTACCATGCAAAAGTGGTTTCCACCCTCTGTTATGCTGCCCCACTCTGGGCCCCAGGGTCCAATTTAACATCGTTGGGGACATTGCAGAATCAGTTTCTCCGTCACCTCCTGAAACTCCCCATGTGTGTGAGCAACGCAGCCATACGTCTGGAGTTAAGGATTGCATCATTGGAGACTGTCATCTGGAAGCGAGTCTTTGGTTATTGGCTGTCCAGCTGGCATAGGCTTCCCGACCATTACCTTTTTCAGTGCCTCTGGCGGGACGACTTTGTCAATCCGTGGGTAGGAAAAATCCATGCCAAACTTCTGAGCATCGGAATTTCCCCAGCGGACTCTTTAAAGATGAACTTACGCTCAGCCAAAAGCCTTATTGAGCAAAGATTAGCAGACATTGAAAATCAACACAACCTCGCCGGGGGTGGGGGTGTCTGCTCCCCCAGGTATCACGGAATACCCCCACCACTTGGCCTCCCATCATACATGTCATCTCTTTCATCTGTACCACACCGACTTGCATTTATTCGTGCAAGGTTCAATGTCCTTCCATCGAACCTGTTGAGCCACAGATTTTCCAAGGGTTTGGTGTCTCCGCTATGCGTGTGTGATGGGAAAACTGTTGATTCTCTTCCACACATAATGTTCAACTGTCCCCTACATAGCATAGCCAGGACTAAATTCCTGGGTCCTGCTTTACTGCGCTTGGTTGGCAGGCCTGTTGAGTCACATGCCGCACTACTTTTGCAGGATACAGATCCTTCTGTAACTCTGCAGGTGGCGAGATTCCTGAATGCGGTTATCTCACACACAAAAACCACCAAAAACAACAACAACATCAAAAACTAATCGGACAGTTATGAAGAAGAGTGCATGTCGGATCTCGTCTTCAGTTTTCCTTTTTCTGGGATCCGTCCCCTGGAGCTCTCCGGGCCCCAAGCTGTTATCTGGCTGCTCAATGACCCACCCCTGCATCATGGTGTTCACCTTCTGGTGCCGAATATATCGGTCTTTATGCCTCTGTGCTTTTATGTTTGTACATACTTTATGGGCTAATAGCCGTAAATAAATAAATAAATAAAATAAAATAAAATAAAAATTTTTATCTTTCTTCCTTTGAAACTAAAGGAAAGGCCTTGGGGGATTTCCCACCTAAAGATGATTTTGTTATTTCTCAGCAGGGCAGCCAAATCTCTGTAGTTGGACCTAAGGTCTAGAGGATATTTTGGAATGTCCTTAAATATCTCCACTTTCGACTGATGTATTACCAAAGTCTTCTGGAAGTGCAGACTCAAGATTTTGTCTCTCTCCTCTTTTGTTTGGAGGGTAATCAAACAGTCTCTCACCCTGTTCTTCTTCCCTCCTCTTCCAAGCCTAAAATCACTCACTATCTTGAAGTTATCCTTTTCCAAATATGGGTTCCAAAAGTCTGCAAATTCCTGCTTAAGAAAGTCAATCAAGTTGTCTTTCTCAAGTTCAGGTACAGCCCTGATTCTTAAATTTGTTTGCTTCTCTTTCAATTCAGTCATAGACAGTATTGACCTATGGTCTTCCAATTGCTTGTGTATCGGTGGTAACTTCTCTTCTACAGCAACTGCTATTTCCTTTGCTTCTTCAGCTGTCTTTCGAGTCGAAGTAGATTCCTGCAGTAATTTCTCAATAGTTTCTGTGTTCATATTTACCTTCTGTCCCAGATGGTTAATGCTTGTGGTATTTTGATCAATTTTATTTGATGTTTCAGCTACTTGTTTGCTTAATTTTTCCAAAGATTCATTAATTTTATCAAGTGCCTGAGCTAAAACATCCTCAGAAGCCATTCCTTTGGGTTTAGATTGTGCCAATGCAGCTCCTGTTGATAAACCAGGAGGGCCAGATGTTGATGCTCTTCGCTGCAGCCCAACGTCTGTGTGTAACACTTTACCCGACCTCGTTGCTTTCTCCTGAAGCAAATCTATTTTCTCTTTTCCATTTGCCATAACAGTCTAGATAATACTCAAGGTCAGTCTCATGATCAGAGTTTGTTATGAAGTGGAAAATTCCCCTGGCCCAGTTGTTATTGTAACAATCTCAAACTTCCTCTAGGGGAACACAGTAACAGGCAACAGTTGTTACTTTAAAATAAATGTCCTTTTTTTTTTAATCCCCCAGCTCACAAAATAAACAACAGTTTTAAATTCAGTTATTTTCCAGTTACTTTGAAACCAGGGGAAACCAGCCAGAAATATTGTATCTCACTTGTATCAGACTTGCGGAGTTAGCTGTCAAAAGATACTTTCACCAACAGCGCATTTCACAGTACAGCATTCTATTTTTCATTGGTAGTCTGTTCCCAGGTTTAAGCGGTGGACTCTTAGCTTCCTTTTCTCTTTTTACAGGAAAATACAGTTCAAACCTTTCCCCCCTCCTCTCCTGCAATCAAGGGGGGAAATCGCTTGCTTTAGATGATAGAATTATAGTCTTTTTCAAGCGTCTTTCAAGGTTTTAGCTTACAAGTTCATTGCTTTCCTCTATTTACAAAGAACGGAAGGCAGACTTCCTGTTTATGCCTCTCCGTTTCGGTATCCAATTACTTCTTTTTTTCTCTCCTTTGTTTTCCCAAATTAACCTACTCACGGATCGTTGTTTTGTAGCCAAATTGTCACAGGAAAAAGGTAGCGCTCTCTGGTAATGGCTGTGCGGCTTCACTCCACGGAAGAAGCAGTTGACTCACAGCACCACGCCGTTGCCCCGCTTCACTCCGGAGCCTGTAATCGGGCTCCTTTGCAAGTTGGGGGGGGCGCAAAAGGTGCCCGCCGAGTCCCACAGTCACAGGCTTCAGCCGCCTGTGATTTTTGAGGGATCCCCGCTTCGCCGTAGCGGTGCAGACCCGATTCCCGCAGAGCCAGTCCCCTCCGAGTCAGAGGGAATCCGCCATTACCGATGGCGCCACCTCCGGAAGTCTCCCTTTTGCATCAATTACTGCCTCAATGCGGCATGGCATGGATGCTATCAGCCTGTGGCACTGCTGAGGTGTTATGAAAGACCAGGATGCTTCAATAGCAGCCTTCAGCTCTTCTACATTGCTCGGCCTCATGTCTCTCATCTTTGTGACGCGGCAGCTAAAAAAGCCAATGCAATTCTGGGCTGCATCAATAGGAGTATAGCATCTAGATCAAGGGAAGTAATAGTGCCACTGTATTCTGCTCTGGTCAGACCTCACCTGGAGTACTGTGTCCACTTCTGGGCACCACAATTCAAGAAGGACACTGACAAACTGGAACGTGTCCAGAGGAGGGCAACCAAAATGGTCAAAGGCCTGGAAACGATGCCTTATGAGGAACGGCTAAGGGAGCTGGGCATGTTTAGCCTGGAGAAGAGGAGGTTAAGGGGTGATATGATAGCCATGTTCAAATATATAAAAGGATGTCACATAGAGGAGGGAGAAAGGTTGTTTTCTGCTGCTCCAGAGAAGCGGACATGGAGCAATGGATCCAAACTACAAGAAAGAAGATTCCACCTAAACATTAGGAAGAACTTCCTGACAGTAAGAGCTGTTCGACAGTGGAATTTGCTGCCAAGGAGTGTGGTGGAGTCTCCTACTTTGGAGGTCTTTAAGCAGAGGCTTGACAACCATATGTCAGGAGTGCTCTGATGGTGTTTCCTGCTTGGCAGGGGGTTGGACTCGATGGCCCTTGTGGTCTCTTCCAACTCTATGATTCTATGATTCTATGATTCTCTTGGCAATGCCCCATAGATTCTCTATGGGGTTCAGATCAGGTGAATTTGCTGGCCAATCAAGCACAGTAATCCAATGGGCACTGAACCAGGTTTTGGTACTTTTGGCAGTGCAGGCAGGTGCCAAGTCCTACTGGAAAATGAAGTCAGCAACCCCATAAAGCTCGTCTGCAGAAGGAAGCATGAAGTGCTCCAAAATCTCCTGGTAGACGGCCGCGTTGACCCTGGACTTACACAGTGGACCAACACCAGCTGATGGCATGGCTCCCCAAATCAACACTTCACACTGGACTTCAAGAATCTGGTATTGTGTGCCTCCCCATTCTTCCTCAGACTCTGGGTCCTTGGTTTCCAAATGAGATGCAAAAGTTGCTCTCATCAGAAAAGAGGACTTGGGACCACTGAGCAACAGACCAGTTCTTTTTCTCTCTCTCTTTAGCCCAGGCAAGATGCTTCTGACGCTGTTTCTTGTTCAGGAGCGGCTTGACAAGAGGAATACGACATTTGAAGCCCATCTCCAGGAGCCATCTGTGTGTGGTGGCTCTTGATGCACTAACTCCAGCCTCAGTCCACTCCTTGTGAAAGTCCCCACAACGTTTGAATGGTCTTTTCCTGACAATCCTCTCCAGGCTGCGGTCATCCCTGCTGCTTGTGCACCTTTTTCTGCCACACTTTCCCCTTCTGCATAACTTTCCATTAATGTGCTTCGCTACAGCACTTTGGAAACATCCAACTTCTTCTGCATTTACTGTTTGAGGCTTTCCTTCCTTACGGAGGGTCTCAATGATGGCATTCTGCACAACTGTCAGGTCAGCAGCCTTCCCCATGATTGTGCTTCCTACTGAACCCATTGCAGATGTTATGGATTGAATAGCTACTGCACCTTTTCACAATATTCTAATTTTCTGAGATTGTTAATTTGGGGTTTTTATCAGCTGTACCCCATAATCATCACAATTATAACAAATAAAGGCTTGACATATCTCGCTTTGTATGTCATGAGTCTATCTCATATATTAGTTTCACCTTTTAACTTGAATTACTAAAATAAACGAACTTTTCCACGATATTCTAATTTTCCGAGTTTCACCTGTATGTAAGAACTCTTGTGCTGCTTGTTTGCAAAATGATGTAATCTCACTCTGCACATGCTATTGTACCCATGTCTGGAAGTTGTTTGTGACACACTATAAAAGTGAGTCCCAAATGGCAAATGGGGCTTAGCCTTTGAGAGTAATCTCGCTGAGCCGCTACGCAGCTAAAAATAAACCAGACCTTCCTTTAAGAACCCAGTGTCTGTCTTAATTGACTAGGATAAATCCTGCAACAGTAGTTATGGTGTCTGGGCCGTGGACCTCATCACTTTGGACTATAGGTGGGAGTTCCTATGATTGAATGCTTCCCCAGGCAATAAAATAACATAAGAAATCCTTCACACAGAAAACTATGTTCAAGGAATGTTTTGTATGAAAACCGCCTTCTGTCATTTGAGGCCTTGCCTGCCCTTTGAACAGCACAGCTCAGACATATGTACCACATTAGTAAGGAAAACTTAGTAAGGAACATGCCCCAGAATGCTCAGGAATTCCACATCAGACCAGTCTATGTGGAAAGAGTTCAGTAGAGCTATAGTTTGCAAACCACTGATGATAGTCCCATACTGTGTATTGTTTTCATAGTCTGCTGCTGAATTCAGAAGTGAATGCAATTTCCTGTTTGTGTTTATTGCAAATGCCAGAGTCGAATGACTTGAGAGAGATAGATGACTTGAGAGAGATATGCTATTCCACATATCTTGTCTGACCAGAAAAGTAGCATAGCTTTACGTATGATTGCAAATTGTCAATCACAGTAAATTAATGTCTGAGATGAAATTAAAATTTTAAAAGCCTGTAGTTAGCTTTAAGTATGTTCTCCAATTTCCAATCTAGCCCATGACATTAGCTAAGTAAGAGCATGGCACCTCTGTGGCCAGCAGGCCTGAGCAGAGATCCTATTTCTGTCCAGGGTTGGTGTCAGAAACTGGGGTCCTTGAGAAGTTGTAAAGGCTACAGCAACACAGGGTTCACAAATGATGCCTGTCCTGAGTCCTTATGTGCCCCATTAAAACGTATACCCCATTGTCCTGAGGAGCTGGATCTAGCTACATACTGTATTAATTTTCCACAAATCCTCTGTCTTTGGAGGCATTTATTTGTGAGTGTCTATGAATGAATTTTTACATGTTGCATTGGTTACATTTACATTGGTCACAGGTCATTCACCAGAAAACCTTTATCCACAGTTTCCAATAAACATTACTGTAAGTTTGACAGTTGTCCATGAAACATTAACTCTTTATGTATATTACCATAGATGGAAAAATTGAATTGGGGGGGGGGTGTATCCAAATTACAGATATATTATTGAAACTGCAAAACTGTTACAGCTTTTAAAAAGCAATAACAAGAAAGCATTTAAATTACACTGACATATTTCTTTATTATTTTTGTAGGGGAGATCAAGGCGGTTAAAGAACAAATGTTAATTGTAGTTAAATACTATTCACTGAAACACAAAACATTATGCAAGGAAGCTTACAAATGTTACATTGGTCACAACACAATTACCCTATTCTTGTTTTTTCAGCAGGTAAAAACCAAAGGACAAATGACCAGCTGAATGATTTTGGCTGTTTGGGGCAGGGAGTTATAAATGTTTCTGGAGCTGAAGAGAATTATTGATTAAATAAGACTCCCATCATAAGAATAGGCAGTCCATCCACACCCAAGATGCCTGTTGCAGCCAGAGCAACCTCTGGCACCAGGTGGCACCAGGTGACCACCCCCTCCCCTGGCTGTGCCAGATGGCAAGCTCCCCAGAGCCACTGCGGCTGCACAATGCACCAAGTGTCACTCACCCGGAGTGCCAGGTGAGTGGTTATTCTGAAGCTGAAGAGAATTACTCATTAAAGAAGAATCCTATCATAAGAATGGTCTTTAATAAGTTAAATAAAATGCATTATCAACATGATATATAATTGCATGCATATATGAAGCAAAAATATACAGTGGTACCTCGGGTTAAGTACTTAATTCGTTCCGGAGCTCCGTTCTTAACCTGAAACTGTTCTTAACCAGAAGCACCACTTTAGCTAATGGGGCCTCCTGCTGCTGCTGCACGATTTCTGTTCTCATCCTGAAGCAAAGTTCTTTTTTTTAAAAAAAAAATAGTATTTATTAAGGTTTTAAGTTTACAAAAAGGCAAAAGAAAAAACACCAAATTAAACAATAACAAAACAACACATCACAATAAAAAACAGAAAAATAGAAACAATTAAAAACAAAAGAAAAAAGAAAAAAACACACAAATCGAGCCTTCCCATAACTTATCTTTCATTTGGTTGTTTCCCTGACCTCCTCACACCTCCCTTTTTTGTATTCTAAGTCAATTATCCATTTCAGCAAATCCTTTCCCTCTCTTCAAAATTTTTATCCTGAAAATTTATCTTGATCTTAATATAAGTTTACTTTCCCTCTTTTCACCAATTAACAGTCTGTTGTTTTTTTTTGCTAAAATCACATAGATTCATTCCAACATCATTCTAACATTCATTAATTTTACAATGTTTCTGTAAATAGTCTTTAAATTTCTTCCAATCTTCCTCCACCGACTCTTCTCCCTGGTCTCGGATTCTGCCAGTCATTTCCACCAGTTCCATATAGTCTATCACCTTCATCTGCCATTCTTCCAGAGTGGGTAGATCTTGTGTCTTCCAATACTTTGCAATAAGTATTCTTGCTGCTGTTGTGGCATACATAAAGAAAGTTCTGTCCATCTTTGGCACCAATTGGCTGACCATGCCCAGGAGAAAGGCCTCTGGTTTCTTCAGAAAGGTATATTTATTTATTTTTATAAAATATTTATTGCAAATTTTAAACAAAAGAGAAGCCAACAAACATATATAATACCAACACCATACAACCAAACAAAAAAAGACAGAAAAGGTTTAGAAAGTAAACATAGAGTGAAAGGAAAGAAAAAAGTACATAAAAATCAGTTTATCCATAAATCATATTTCCATAATCTTTGGACTTCCTCACATCACCCTTTCCTGCGTTCTCAGTCATATAGTTATAAACAGCAATTTATTACCTTGTTTCAAATCTTATTGATAGTTCTCGAATATTATGTCCCCAATTTTCAATATTTTTATCATATATTAAACTGGTTGACTTAAGCATAATATTACCTCAAATTTCATCATTTTCTTAAACATCACTTACTCATACATCTTATAGCTAAATTACTGATGCCATGTTGTTTTCTATCATGCATTCTGTTAACATTCATACAGCTTATAATGTTTTCGTAGATAGTCTTTAAATTTTTTCCAGTCCTCTTCCACCGTCTCTTCTCCCAGGTCTCGGAAAGGTATATTTAAATACCTTTTTCAAATTTTGAAATTTATTTTTAAAGATGACCAAGGAAGATTTCTGGCGATTGAAATTCAAGTTCAAGGAGAGAAATTTTTGATAGTAGGAATTTATGCACCGAATGAGGGGAAAGCTGAATCCTTTAAAAAGTTGCATGAGACTTTATTGGATTATTTGGATTACAATCTGATCTTGATGGGGGACATGAATGGAGGCTCGAGGAGAGGAGGGCTCAGGATGCAGAAAAGGGGAAAACCATTCCGCTCGCCAGAAAGGTGCCAGGATTGGTGCAGAAGTTTGGGGGGGAGCCCAGGAACTATCATGCCTTTAGGACAGATATGCAATATGCCCTCAATCTGCAGTTTGATGACTTTCCCAATGAGGAATCGCAAGTGGCATTTGTGATTGGACATCTCGAAGGGGGGGCGAAAGACTGGGTTAGGCCCCTGATGGCAGCGAATAATGACATCCTAAAGGACACGAGGAAGTTTTTTCGTGCCATGGACCTGATGTTTTCCAGCGATATTGAGCAGGGAGTGGTACGCAGACAGTTAATGGCTTGTAAACAGGGAAGCCGATCTGTCCGTGAGTACTGGACTGAGTTTACCATGTTGATCCATAAATTGGGGTGGGATCTATCAGCGGAACCCATACAAATGCTTTTTGAAGAAGGGCTTTCTTCGGCTGTGAAAGACGAACTTTCCCGGGCGCCCAGGGCGGAGTCTATGGACCAGCTGACCAAATCCGCGCTGACCATAGGAGCACGCCAGGAGGCGAGAGCCTTAGAGAGGCGGGAAGGGAAGGGGGAACGTTGGAGGGAGTTTCGCATTCCAGAGATTCCAGAGCCGCCGTTCCCATCAGGAGAGCCGATGGAAATTGGAACAGCGCGCGTGAGCGCAGTTTCAAAGCCCAGTGAAGGGCGGAAGAAGGAGGGGAAGGGCGCCAGGAAATGTTATCTCTGCCAGCAGCCAGGTCACTTTGCCAGAGTCTGCCCCCAAAGAAAGGAATGGCAAGGGATGGCGGGAGCTGTTGGGGAGAAGGAGGAAGAAGTCCAGGAGCAAGTAAAAGCCAACGCCTGGCTGCCACCATTGGGGCACAGCAGCCAGGCCAAAGAGCAGTGAAAGTGCCCACGCCGGAACCTCCTAGACCCACCCTAGTGATAGAGGTGTTGCTAGAGCTGCCAAACGGACACCCACTAAAGATAAAGGCGCTATTGGACTCAGGCAGCTCCTGTAATTTCATGAGTAAGGAGTTTGCAGCTGAACACCAGATACAGACTATCCCTTTAAGTAACCCTTTGCAGGTGACCACGATCGATGGGAGGGAGCTGTTGGGAGGAGAAGTCAGCCAGCAGACTGTCCCAATGATAATGAGGGTGGCAAGACACACCGAACTAATAGCGTTTAATGTGGCTACCTTGGGAGGAGCTCCCATTATTTTGGGGATGAGCTGGCTAGCATTACATGATCCGCTAGTGGGCTGGCATCAGAGAGTGGTCTCCTTTGGGTCAGCACATTGTCTAGAACACTGCAAAGAGGGGAAAGCTCCAGAAGGGGCGAAAGCCACTCTAGCAGGGACGGAAGTAACGGACAAAGGGAAGGTGCCCCGACAATACGCTGACCTGGGCAACGTCTTCAGCGAGAAGGAAGCAGACAAACTACCTCCGCATAGACCCTTTGACTGTCAAATCAATTTACTCCCTGGGGCCCAGCTCCCAGTAGGCAAGCTGTACGCCATGTCAGACAGGGAAATGCAGGAGTTAAGGGAGTTCATTGACAAGAACCTGAAGAGAGGTTTCATCAGAGAGTCCAGAGCGGTGGGTGGCAGCCCAGTGTTTTTTGTGGATAAAAAAAACACGGACAAACCAAGGCTTGTAGTGGACTTCCGGGCCTTAAATGCAGTGTCAGAACCAGTGGCTTTCCCTATGCCCAGAATTGATGACATTTTGACAAGGGTCAGGAAGGGAAAGATTTTTACCAAACTGGACCTGATACGAATAAGGAAGGGGGATGAATGGAAAACCACCATGTTCACCCCCTTGGGGGCATTTGAATACCTCGTTATGCCCTTCGGTCTACAAGCAGGCTCAGCGTGCTTTCAATCGTTTATGAACCACGTCTTGGGACCTTTGCTTTACAAGAATTGCGTGGCCTTCTTAGATGACGTGTTGGTATATTCAGAGAATGAGGAGCGGCATGTGAGAGACGTCAGGGAAGTGTTGGGCAAACTCCAAGCGAACCAGCTGTGGGTGAAACTGGAGAAGTGTCAGTTTCATACCAAGGAGGTGGAATTCCTGGGGTACCGCTTGTCAGACAAGGGATTGGCCATGGATCCTGGCAAGGTCCAAGCGGTACTGGAATGGAAGACACCGAAAACGAAGAAGGATGTGCAAAGATTCCTAGGGTTCGGAAACTTCTATCGGAAGTTCATCAGAAACTTTGCCCACTTGACGGCTCCCATTACTGACTGTCTCAGCAGTAAGAAGAAATTCGTTTGGACGGCGGAGGCGGAGCGAGCTTTTGAGGAACTGAAAAGGGCGTTCGCTTCTGAAGAACAGCTCCTGCATGTGGATTTACAAAAACCGATGAGAGTAGAAACGGACGCATCGGACCGGGCGGTGGGGGCGGTGCTTCTGCAGCCTGGGAAGGAGAAGTCGGAGTGGAGACTGTGCGCCTTTTTCTCGCGAAAGCTGAACAAATCTGAGAGGAACTACACGGTGTATGACCGAGAACTACTCACCATTCACGAAGCGTTCCGAAGATGGAGGCACTTATTAATTGGCGCACAACATAAGGTGCAAGTGTGCACTGACCACTCATGCCGTATTGGAGAACGGCACGAGTACTCAACCAACGGCAAGTGAGATGGGCCCAGGAGTTCTCCAAATTCCACTTTGAAATTTGTTACATGGCAGGCCCAGAAAACGTTAGGGCGGACGCTCTCTCACATAAACCTGAATATTTGGAGGGGGAGGGAGCACCCGAAGAGAGACATGTCATCCCAGAGGACCGCTGGGTGTGTGGGGCGGCATTGGTGGGGCAAAGAGAACTAGTAGAGGGAACGGAGAATGATGAATACGCCCAGGATAAGCTCAGAGGTCTTAGGAGGGAGGGAGAGAAACCCGGAGGTTTTGAGGAATGAAACGGGGCATTGTATTACAAAGGGGCACTGTATATACCCGAAGGAGAATTGAGGGGGAGAGTACTCAAGCAGTTGCACGACAGCCCCACAGCGGGGCATTTTGGGCAACACAAAACCATGTGGTTGGTCACCAGGGAATTTTGGTGGCCCAAGGTGAGGGAAGATGTACGGGAGCATGTAAGAGGGTGTGACCAATGCCAGCGAGCCAAAGGGGAGAGGCGGGCACCGGCGGGGTTATTAGAACCGTTACCCACACCAGAACGACCATGGGAGGCAGTGTCGATAGATTTTATGACTGATCTGCCAAAGTCCAATGGGAAAACAGCCATCATGGTCGTAGTAGACCTGCTAACAAAGATGTGCCACTTTGTAGCCTGCTCACATGCAGTCACGGCGGAAGAGACAGCGAAATTGTTTGTAGAGCACATTTTTAGGTTGCATGGCGCCCCCTTGAGGTTGGTCTCAGACAGAGGGAAACAATTTACGTCCAGGTTCTGGAGGAAGCTCATGAGCTTACTGCATGTAGAGGTCAATTTTTCGACTGCCCGGCACCCTGAAACCAACGGGCAGGCGGAAAGAGCAAACGGTATCCTCCAGCAATACCTGAGGTGTTATGTCAATGACAGAGAGAATGATTGGGTAGAGAAGTTAGCGCTGGCGGAATTTGCCTACAACAATGCGGAGAATGTGCCCACAGGGATGAGCTCCTTTTTGGCTAATTATGGGTGTCATCCCAGGGCATTTCCCGGGGGAGGAGGGGAGAGATGGAGTGTCCCGGCAGCCGAACATTTTGTAGAAGAAATGGAAGCGATCCATCGTCAGCTCCAACTCAACTTAGAAAGGGCCAAGGAAGAATATAAGAGGCAGGCAGACAAGAACAGAAGGGAAGGTGAAACCATAAGGGTGGGAGATCAGGTGTGGCTGTCAACCCAAGGGTTGCCGTTCAAAGGGGTTTGTAAGAAATTAAGACCCAAAAGATTGGGTCCATTTGAGGTCATTCAACAGGTCAACCCAGTGGCTTTCAGGCTCCGGTTACCGAGCCACATGAAACTGCACCCAGTATTCCACAGGTCGTTACTGTCACCGTATAAGGGGGGGACGAGAAGGGATGTCCACACGGGGACCAGTCATAGAAGAAAAGGAATGCAGCAGCCATGTGGCGGAAATCATCGACTCCAGGTGGAAGGGTGATCAGGTGGAGTATTTGGTAGCGTGGGAAGGGGAACCGGAGTCAGAAAACACCTGGGTAATGGCAGAGGATGTGAATGACGAGGTCTTAATAGAAACGTTCCATCAAAGGTTCCCAAGGAAACCTCAGCCTGTAGCGAGGTTCCGGAGGGAATACTTTGGCACCACCGACGAGGAGGAGGAGTTGGAAGGATTCACGGACTCGGAGTTGGAAGGAGGAATGGACTCCGATGAGGAGGAGTACTTAGAGACCAGGAACAGCAATCGGTGGAGGGAAATGTTCGAGACGTCGGAAGATGAAGGAGGTTCTTTCCGGGGTTTTGCCTCCTCACCGCCCATAGAGGAGGGGACGGGAGGGGGTGAAGGGGGCCCTGGAGGGGAGGTGGATGTCAGGGAACTGCCATCGGAAGGACAGGAGGTGGAAGGGCTCACAGAGGTTGGGAGAGACTCAGCAGCTGAAGAGGGAACCAGCAGGGGGAGAGGAGGAGCTCCGAGGGAAAGTGAGCAGGAGGGATGGCTCAGAGACACTTCCAGCGAAAACAGTGGGGAGGTTTCAGGACCTCCTGTAGGGACACCCACTCCTCGCCGGAAACTGTCACACCGAGAGTCCAGAAGGCGCGTTTCCGTTAAGGAGCTTTTATGTTGGAAGAGTTTCCGAAAGCAACCACTGTCGGAATCTGCCAGCGACTGACGGAGCCATGTTTAAGGGGCTCCGTTACAGACAGAGGTTTGCGGACTTAACCAAACTCTGAGGGACTTGGATTTTACACACAAGCAGCTCATCATCCCATCACAACTATTTACAGAAATATTGTAAAATTAATGAATGTTAGAATGATGTTGGATAGAAATTAAGGGGTTTTCAGCTGTAATACTATAAAGGAATATGAAAAATGGATTATTAAATAGGTAAAAAATTAATGTTACAATAGTTTAAGATTAAAGACTAGTGTCAGGGGTTTAGGAGCAGAGGCAAGGGCAAGGGAGGAAACAGAGAGCGAAGGGGAGGAGGCAGAAGAAAAGATGAGTGATGACGACGACCCGAGATCTCCGAGTCTTTCCAGTGAATCAGAGGATTCACAGAAAGGAGCACCAGTGGCCAGGGCAAGGGGGGAGTTTAGGGGGGCACCCCAGGAAGATAGAGCCAGAGGGGACTCAGAGGAGAGCAGTTGGAAATCGGGACCAGCGTCACCGCTAAGGAGCAGGGAGGAGGAAGGGAGCCAGGGGGCAAGCGCTGGCAGCTCACCACAGGAGGGAGGGCATGAGTCAGGAGTGGCCACACCTCCATCGGGGAGCGAAGAAACGGTTAAGCGGAAAGTGGAAGGTTGGGCGCGCGCGCCAAGTTCAAATGCAGAGGAAGGCGGCGCAGTAAGCAGCCCGGAAAGGGAGCCAGGTCCTAAAGCCCGGCGCAAGGAGGCTGGAGGGTCCGGGTCAGCGTCAGAAGAATCCCGGAAGGAAGAAACCCCGGGGGGCAGAGGGACCCAGAGGAGAACAGTCAGGCGGAAAAGGTGGAGCAGGGCTAGGATATTAAGTTGGTGCACAAGGGGCGGAGAATCAGACGGAGCTTCGCCGATCTAGCTACTAGACGTAGAGTTGCACGCAGCAGCTTGAGAATGGAAACTGTAACTCAATAAAGACTTTTACTTAATGATCGCTGGCTAGCGTGATCCTCTGTGAGCTAGGATCTTCGAGCAGCTCTGACAACTAGGATTAATAAAGAGGGCAAGGATTTGCTGAACCAACAAACTGAACTGGAATACAAAAAAGGGAGGCGTGAGGAGGTCCGGGAAATAAGCTAATGAAAAATAAGTAATGGAAAGAATGATTGTTTTTAACTATTTTTATTTTGTATTTTCTTACTTTTTTATTTTTATTTTGTAACACTTTGAAAATCTTAATAAATATCTTATAAAAAATAAATAAATACCTTTTTCATTTCGTTATAGATCATCTCCCAGAAAGCCTTAATCCTTGGGCATGTCCACCAAAGGTGAAAGAATGTACCTTCCATCTCTTTACATTTCCAGCATTTATTATCAGGCAAGTGATAAATTTTCGCAAGCTTGACTGGTGTCATGTACCACCTGTATATCATTTTCATTATATTCTCTCTTAAGGCATTGCATGCCGTAAACTTCATACCTGTGGTCCATAACTGTTCCCAGTCAGCCATCATAATGTTATGTCCAACATCTTGTGCCCATTTAATCATAACAGATTTTACCGTTTCATCCTGAGTATTCCATTTCAACGGTGGGACGCGGGTGGCGCTGTGGGTAAAAGCCTCAGCGCCTAGGGCTTGCCGATCGAAAGGTCGGCGGTTCGAATCCCCGCGGCGGGGTGCGCTCCCGCTGCTCGGTCCCAGCGCCTGCCAACCTAGCAGTTCGAAAGCACCCCCGGGTGCAAGTAGATAAATAGGTACCGCTTACCAGCGGGAAGGTAAACGACATTCCGTGTGCTGCGCTGGCTCGCCAGATGCAGCTTTGTCACGCTGGCCACGTGACCCGGAAGTGTCTCCGGACAGCGCTGGCCCCCAGCCTATAGAGTGAGATGGGCGCACAAACCCCAGAGTCTGTCAAGACTGGCCCGTTCGGGCAGGGGTACCTTTACCTTTATTCCATTTCAACAGCAAATTATACATTCTTGACAAATTCTTAGTTTTGGAGTCTAACAGTTCTGTTTCCAATTTTGATTTTCCCACCTGGAAGCCAATTTTTTTATCCAAATTATATGCCTCCATTATCTGATAATAATGAAGCCAATCTCGCACTCTATTTTTTAATTTTTCAAAACTCTGCAGTTTTAATCTGTCTCCCTCTTGTTCCAAAATTTCCCAATATTACGGCCATTTAGCCTCCATATTGAGCTTTTTCTGAGCCTTCGCTTCCGTTGGTGACAACCACCTTGGGGTTTTATTCTCAAGCAAATCCTTGTATCTTATCCAAACATTAAACAGTGTTTTTCGGACAATATGGTTTTTAATCACCTTATGTGCTTTGACCTTATCATACCACAGGTATGCATGCCACCCAAATACATTATTAAAGCCTTCTAAGTCCAACACATCAGTGTTCTCAAGAAGCATCCATTCTCTCAGCCAGCAAAAAGCGGCTGATTCCTAATAAAGTTTTAAGTATGGCAGGGCAAATCCACCTCTTTCCTTAGCGTCAGTTAATAGCTTAAATTTTATTCGAGGTTTCTTGCCCTGCCAGACAAATCTAGAGATATCTCTCTGCCACTTCTTGAAACACTCCATTTATTCCAATATTTGCAATGTTTGAAACAAAAACAACATCCTTGGCAATACATTCATCTTTATCACAGCAATTCGGCCTAGCAATGATAACTTCAAATTTGACCATATTTCTAGATCCTTTTTCACTTCCGTCCAACATTTTTCATAGTTATCCTTAAACAGATTCAAATTCTTAGCAGTCATGTTAACCCCTAGGTATTTCACTTTCTTAACCAATGTTAATCCTGTCTCCTTCTGAAACCTTTCTCTCTCCGTCACTGTTAAATTTTTCTCTAAAACTTTAGTTTTCATCTTATTCAACTTAAATCGCGCTACTTGTCCAAATTCTTGGATCAGTTCCACTACTCTTTTGGTACTAGATTCTGGCTCCTGTAATGTCAGTACCAGATCATCAGCAAATGCTTTCATTTTGTACTGTTTAGCTCCAACTTGTATACCTTTAACTGTTTGGTCCCTCCTAATCATATTTAAAAGAACTTCCAGGACCGATATAAAAAGCAATGGAGAGATTGGGCAACCTTGTCGTGTTCCTTTCTCTATCTTAAATTCTTCCGTCACTACATTGTTCACAATTAATTTAGCCTTTTGTTCTGAATAAATTGCACCTATACCATTTTCAAAGCCTTGACCAACCCCCATCCTCTGTGGATTTTTCTTCATAAAACTCCAAGAAATATTGTCAAAGGCTTTCTCCGCGTCCACAAATATCAAAACTGCTTTAGTATTAATATTCACTTGTAACTTTTCTAGAATATTAATTATATTCCTCTTGTTGTCAGACAAGTGTCTGCCCGAGTGAAACCCGGCTTGGTCTTTATGGATTTCTTCTACTAGTACCTTTTTTAATCTTTTAGCCAAAATATCTGCAAAAATTTTGTAATCCACATTAAGCAGAGATATGGGGCGGTAATTCTTAAGCTGTGTCTTCTCAGACTCTACTTTCATATAAGTGTAATGTAAGCTTCCTTCCACGACTCTGGCACCCTTTTCCCTTCCAATATTCCATTACAAACTTCTTTTAATGGCTGTATTATCCATTCTTTCAGGGATCTATAATATCTTGAAGTCAGTCCATCCGGACCTGGAGATTTACCCAATTGTATATTCTGGATGGCCCCTTCTATCTCTTGCTCCGTTATTTTGTAGTTCAACATTAGCTTATTTTCTTGAGAGATTTTTTGTAATCCATTTGTTTTCAAAAAACAATCAATGTCCATTTGTTTCTGAGTTTCCTGTGTATATAGTTGTTTAAAATACCCCTGAAAACACTTTCTAATCTCAACTGGATTCTGTATATTTTCCCCTTCTACTTCCAAATTTGTGATAGTGTTAAGTTTTTGTCTTTTTTTCATTTGCCAAGCCAGCAGTTTTCCACATTTATTTGCCGATTCAAATGTCTTTTGTCTCATCTGTTTAATTTTCCATTCTATTTCCTGGTTCATCATTTTCATATATTGTACTTGGTATAACTTTATCTCTTTCAAAATCTCCTGCGACTTTGGTTTCACTCTCAGTTTCTTCTCTCCTTCCTTTATTTTCTCCAATATTTTATCTTTTTTCTCATTTTGGACTCTCTTTTGAATCACATTCTGTTGTATCAAAAACCCTCTTTGCTTGCTTCCCAGATTACTCTTTTTTTCTACAGTGGTGTTCATATTTATCTCAAAATAGTCTCTCAGAGTTTTTTGGGCCTTCTTAGTCACTTCTTCGTTCCTAAACAATATGTCATTCATCCTCCACCTGAAGGAACCAGTTGGTGTTAGTTTCAATTCCATCTTTACAGCATTATGGTCGGAGCAGGTTTTCGGGCATATTTCCACCTTTCTAGTTTTTGGAGCCAGTCCTCTAGTTACCCAAATTTGGTCAATTCTTGTCCATGTCATTTTGGCCTCAGAGAAGAAGGTTCCCTCTCTTCCAAAAGGGTTTTTAATTCTCCAAATGTCAACTAAGTCCATATTGTCAAGCATATCAAAGAAAGTCTTTGGCAATCTGCCATCCTTGGTGACTACCTGTCTCTGTGCTTTATCCATATTTGTAGACACTACACCATTCATTAGGGGATTTAGGGGAGCTAGTCTCAAACGTTTGTTGGGGGAGACCTAGGTTTTTTTGTGGGGGGAGTTATTTGTCCTGTCTTCACACTTTTTATGATGGAGGACCGCTGTAGCCACCCCCGACACATTCTCCAGATGGAGGGGGAGGGAACAGCTGCAGTCGCCTGCGGTTCCTGCACTATGTTTGCCATCTTGCCAAAGGTTGCAGGCAGCTTTACCTGCAGCAATTGCATGTTGATTGCCCTCTTAAAAGACAAAGTCCAGCAACTAGAGGAACGTGTAGCTACGCTCCAAAGAATTAGAGAGCTGGAGCTCTTCTTGGAAGCAACAGAGCACACCATCTCCACCAAGGAGGAGACAGGGGACTCCCCTGAGAAGGAGGCTAGTTCACCAACACAGGAGCCAGATATATGGAGAAACGTGACTCAAAGAAGTAGGAGGCCCAGGGTTCGTTCTCATTGTTTAGAAATACACAATCGCTTTGAGGTCCTCTCCCCTAGCATGTAAGACGAAGAGCAGATTCCATTTGAGGATCTCTCCCTCATTACAGTCGATCAGGTATATGAAGACGAGCAGCAAAGTCAGTCCTCAGGGAATGTGCAGGCGACCTTGGAACGGACAGCTCATGGAAAAACCCCGACCAAACCTAAGAGGAGGCGTGTAGTGGTGATAGGGGATTCCCTACTGAGGGGAACAGAAGCAGTGATCTGTGGGCCTGACAAGATGTCTCAGGAAGTGTGCTGTCTCCCCGGGGCTAAGATCCAAGATGTAACTGAACAACTGCAAGGAATCATAAAACCCACTGACAAATACCCCTTCCTCTTGGTTCATGTGGGAACCAATGACACTGCAAGCAATAGTGTGATGGCCTGGGATTCCGATTCGGAGGATGAAACAGAGGAATCCCAGCCTGCACAGGAGTCCCCGCCTCCAGGGCCGGCTGAACTGGGGCAAGGCCTAGATGCTGAAGAGCCTGCACCTGTGGCAGTGCATCAGGAGCTGGCCCCAGGTGAAGTCCTTCTGGCCCCAGAGGGGCTTGATGACTCAGTGGCCACAGGTGAGCCTCCTCCAGGGCCCAGTAACCCTTCGGCCTCTCCTGATCTGCAGAGGCTTAGGGCAGAGAGGCGAAGGGAACTGGTTGCCCCCAGGAGGAGTGCTCACCTTAAGGCCAGAAGAGGCGGGGCTCCTGGGGGTCGGGACCGCCCCTGACCTTAGAAGAGGATAAAAGCCCAGTCAGCCCGGCCCCAGGTTGCGGGAGCAACGTCGTTGTTGGCTTCGGACCTTCCTGTGTTCTTGATCCTTGCTCGGCCTCCTGTTCCTGACTATCTGGTACGCCTGTTCCCTGCTCGGCTTCCTGTTCCTGACTATCCAGTACTCCTGTTCCCTGCTCGGCCTCCTGTTCCCGACCATCCGGTGTTCCTGTTACCTGCTCAGCCTTCTGTTCCAGCGTTCCTGTTCCCCGCCCGGCTCTCTGCATCGGACCTCGCCCCTCTTCGTGTGGACTCTGCTACACTCACGGTACCTTACCCCCGGGACCAGCACAGTTTGCTCCCGCCACACCCGCACTCCCCCTTCGTAGGGGTGCGTTCGGGAAGAGCCACAGGCCATGGCTGACCAGGCGGCTGCACTGGTGACTTTGGCCCAGGAGAACCAGGCCTTGACTCACACCGTGCAGCAGCTCAGTGACGCGGTCGTGGCACTTCAGCAACGCTTGGAAGCCCTACCGGCTCCTGGGGCCGACGCCCCAGCTCCTGGCAAGTACCCAGTGGCTTTGCCTGAGAAATTTGATGGAGCCCCGGCCAGCTTTCCCATGTTCCTGGCCCAGGCCAAGCTGTATATTCAGGGGCGAGCCCGGAACTTTCCTGACGACCGCACCAAGGTGCACTTTTTGATTAGTTTGTTAAAGGACCAGGCGGCCAAGTGGGCGTTGCCGCTACTCAGGCAAGACTCCCCCTTGCTGGCAGACTATACGGGGTTTTGCAATCGTTTGGAGGCCGCGTTCGGCAACCCCCAGAAAGGGAGCCAAGCCAACCGGGCGATTCGGCGTTTGAAACAGGGCAAGTCCACGGTGGCCGCATATACCACGGAGTTTCGGCTGTTGGCACAGGATTTGACCTGGAATGATTTGGCACTGCGGGACCAGTATCTCGAAGGGCTTTCGGACGAGGTACTGGACCAGTTGGCCACAATGGAACGCCCCACCACGCTAGACACTCTCATTCAACGGAGTCTACAAATAGACGACCGGTTGGAGGATCGTCGTCAGGCCCGGGGTCGCCGACAATTCCAGTTCACGGCACCAGCTTTTTCCGGCAGCCCCACGGTCACAACTGATTTAACGGAGGAGCCTATGCAGCTCGGGGCAGTGCGGCCACACCTTTCCCCCGCAGAGAAGGCGCGGCGTCGGGAGGGAAATCTCTGTCTTTACTGTGGCGGAAGTGGACACTTCGCTCGGTCTTGCCCTGAGAAACGCCAGCCGCAGGGAAACCGCCAACCCCAGTAGCTGATGGCCCTAGCTACCGGGGGTCCCAAACCGCGCAGAATGGGCCTGCACCAATGGACGTGCAACATCTTATGGTTTCGGTACGTTTATACCCTCCAGGTGGGCCCTGGATCCATACCCATGCTTTGGTAGATTCAGGGGCAACCCGCTCCTATATGGACGCTGCTTTTGCCGCCCATCATCAGGTGCCACTTCGGAACAAGCCAGTACCGGTCCAGGTGGAAGCGATTGACGGACGACTTCTGTGTTCAGGTGCCGTTACTCAGGAGACCCAGCCCCTGGTCCTGTGTTTCCAGCAGCACCGGGAGTTGCGAACTTTGGACATTGCCTCTATGCCCCGCTTCCCCCTGGTGCTCGGGATGGACTGGCTGGAAGCCCACAACGTTCAGATTGACTGGGTCAAACGGACCGTGCACTTCCCAGACCCATGCTCCCATGCTCAATCCGGGACGCTGGCGGCCGCGCCCTCAGAGGAGGCAGCACCCACGCTCCCAGCCGTGTATCAGGACTACCAGGACGTGTTCGAGGAACGGGGGGCAGACCAGCTGCCGCCGCATCGGCCTTTTGACTGCGGCATAGACCTCCAACCCGGAGCGCCTTTACCAGTGAGTCGCTTATATTCTCTAACAGAGCCAGAGCGCGAGGCTTTGCAGGACTTCTTGCGCAAGAACCTGGAGCGTGGGTTCATTAGGCCTTCCACCTCGCCTACCGCGGCACCAGTGCTCTTTGTTAAGAAGAAATGTGGGGAACTCCGCCCTTGCCATGATTACCGAGCCCTGAACAAAATTACTGTCCCAGACCGGTACCCCTTGCCCCTTATCTCGGAGCTGCTGGAGCGGGTGCAAGGGGCACAGGTGTTCACCAAGCTGGACCTCCGGGGGGCCTACAACTTGATTCGGATCCGAGCCGGGGATGAGTGGAAGACAGCGTTTGGGACCCGGTACGGGCAGTTCGAATATTTGGTTATGCCTTTCGGTTTGTGCAACGCGCCTGCTGTGTTCCAACGCTACATCAACCACGTGTTTCAGGACTTGTTAGACAAGTACGTGGTGGTGTATTTGGATGACATACTGATTTACTCCCGTGACCCGGTTCGCCATGAGGGACATGTCCGGACTGTGCTGCAACGCTTGCGTGAGCACCGTTTGTACGCAAAGCTCAGCAAGTGCGAGTTCCATCAGCGGACTGTGGACTTCCTTGGTCACCGGCTCTCTCCGGATGGGGTGCAAATGGACCCGGGGAAGGTGACAGCGGTTCAAGAATGGGCGGCACCCCGGAACCGCAAGGACCTACAACGTTTCCTGGGGTTCGCCAATTACTACCGGACCTTCATCGCTAATTATGCTCATCGCACCACCCCGTTGACCCGGCTACTGCGCCCAAAGACGCCGTTTTCCTGGGACAAGGAGGCAGAGGAGGCGTTTCAGGGGTTGAAGGCCTGTTTCCAGAGGGCACCAATCTTACAACATCCTGACCCCTCTCGACCCTTTGTGGTGGAGACCGACGCCTCCAGTACGGCTCTCGGTGCCGTCTTGTCTCAACAGATTGGTCCTGAAGCGCCACTCTTACCCTGTGCCTTCTATTCCCGCCAGCTCCTACCAGCGGAGCATAACTATACTGTGTGGGAGCGGGAACTACTGGCCATCAAGGTAGCCTTTGAGGTCTGGCGCCACCATCTTGAGGGGGCACGACATCCGGTGGAGGTGAGAACCGACCACCGGAACCTGGAGTACCTCCAGACCACCCGCAAGCTGAACCAAAGACAGATCCGGTGGGCGTTGTTCTTTTCCCGGTTCCAGTTTCGGATCCGCTACATCCCTAGCTCTCAGAATCAGAAGGCGGATGCCCTGTCCCGGAAACCTGAAGACAACGCAGACACGGTACAGCAAGCAGAACCCACCACGATCCTACCCCCGGCTGCATTCCTGGCCACCCAGGAGGCGCAGCCACTGCAGGTTCGGGTGCGGGAACAGCAGCGGGTCGATGCTTGGGCCCAGGATCGTCTCCGGGAGCTGGCTGAAGGGCCCAGCCCACAGTATCCGGGGCTGGTCCTGCATCAGGGCCTTCTGTTGCACCACGGTCGTCTGTACGTCCCGCCAGGGCCACTACGGCTGGATGTTCTCCGGATGGCCCATGATGCCCCAGCAGCGGGGCACTTTGGACGGTATCGGACCACCCATCTGGTCAGTCGTGAGTTTTGGTGGCCCCGCCTGAAGGCTGACGTGGCTCGCTACGTTGCTGGTTGTGATGTCTGCCGTTGCGCCAAGGGACCTACCGGGCGACCCCCCGGCCTACTTCAGCCATTGCCAGTTCCACCGCGCCCTTGGCACACGGTTTCGTTGGACTTTGTAGTGGACTTACCCTCGTCTCGTGGCTGTACCTGCCTTCTGGTTTTCTCCGACCATTTCACCAAGATGGTACACTGCGCTCCCTGTCCATCTGTACCCACAGCCAAGGAAACTGCTCAGCTGTACCTTCAGCATATCTTCCGCCTGCATGGACTACCTGAGCGCGTGGTGTCCGACCGGGGCGTTCAGTTCACATCCCGGTTCTGGCGAGCATTACACCAGACCCTCGGGACAGAGGTCTGCCTCTCGTCAGCCTACCACCCACAGACCGATGGCCAGACGGAACGGGCGAACGCGGTGCTGGAGCAGTACCTCCGGTGTTACTGCAGCTACCAGCAGGATGACTGGGTCGACCACCTGGCATTGGCGGAGTTCGCCTATAACAACGCGGTAAATGCGTCCACCCAGCAGACCCCGTTCCAGGCCAGTTATGGTTATCATCCACGGCTGTTTCCAGAGGTGCTGCCGGCATCCGCGGTCCCGGCGGTGACGGAGTGGCTTCAAGAGCTCCAGTCCCAGCAACAGCTTTTGGTGGAGCAACTGCACCAGGCCAAGGAAGCGTACAAAGCCCAGGCCGACCGCCACCGCCAGGTGGGGCCGGAACTTCGCATCGGTGACCTGGTTTGGCTCTCCACTCGCCATCTCCACCCCTCTCGACCTTCGCGGAAGTTGGACGCCTGCTTCACCGGCCCGTTCCCTATCATAGACCAAGTCTCTCCTGTGGCATTCCGTCTCCGGTTACCCGCAACCCTGAAGGTTCACCCGGTCTTCCACAGGTCCCTTCTGAGTCTGGTGGCCCCACCCGACGAGTTCCACCTGAACCGTCCCCAACCGCAGCCAGTGTTGGTTCGGGGAGAGCCTGAGTACGAGGTGGAATGCATCCTGGACTCCCGATACCGCAGGGGAAAGCTGCAGTATCTCATTGACTGGAAGGGGTACAGACCGGAGGACCGTTCCTGGGAACCAGCGGCCAACGTCCACGCACCTGCCTGCCTCCGAGAGTTCCATGCGACGTACCCCGGCAAGCCGGGTCCGGACCCTCGGTTGAGGGGGGGGGCCTGGGAGGGGGGATGGTGTGATGGCCTGGGATTCCGATTCGGAGGATGAAACAGAGGAATCCCAGCCTGCACAGGAGTCCCCGCCTCCAGGGCCGGCTGAACTGGGGCAAGGCCTAGATGCTGAAGAGCCTGCACCTGTGGCAGTGCATCAGGAGCTGGCCCCAGGTGAAGTCCTTCTGGCCCCAGAGGGGCTTGATGACTCAGTGGCCACAGGTGAGCCTCCTCCAGGGCCCAGTAACCCTTCGGCCTCTCCTGATCTGCAGAGGCTTAGGGCAGAGAGGCGAAGGGAACTGGTTGCCCCCAGGAGGAGTGCTCGCCTTAAGGCCAGAAGAGGCGGGGCTCCTGGGGGTCGGGACCGCCCCTGACCTTAGAAGAGGATAAAAGCCCAGTCAGCCCGGCCCCAGGTTGCGGGAGCAACGTCGTTGTTGGCTTCGGACCTTCCTGTGTTCTTGATCCCTGCTCGGCCTCCTGTTCCTGACTATCCAGTACTCCTGTTCCCTGCTCGGCCTCCTGTTCCCGACCATCCGGTGTTCCTGTTACCTGCTCAGCCTTCTGTTCCAGCGTTCCTGTTCCCCACCCGGCTCTCTGCATCGGACCTCGCCCCTCTTCGTGTGGACTCTGCTACACTCACGGTACCTTACCCCCGGGACCAGCACAAATAGCCTCCAGAAGATCAAGAGACTACGAGGCTCTCGGCAGGAAATTAAAGCAACTAAATGCACAAATTGTCATCTCATCTGTCCTCCCAGTTGAACGACGTTGCCCAGGGAGAGAGGGAAAAATAGTGGAAGTGAACAGCTGGCTTCGCAAATGGTGTAATCAGGAACGGTTTGGATTCTTAGATCACGGACTGCAGTTTCTTGAAGATGGACTTCTGGCAAGCGATGGGCTGCACCTCACAACGGTTGGGAGAAATGTTTTTGCCAAAAATCTCAGAAACCTCATCAGGAGGGCTTTAAACTGACTAATGTGGGGGAGGGAGACAGTGCTCCTGAAGGTAGGAGTCTATCAATTGATGAAGATGATCATCCAAATGTCATAGACCAAATGGAGCAAACAGCACGCAGACCTAGTGGTGGGAGGAAAAAATCCTTAAATAAGAGACACGGGGGAATGATTAATGGACTTCAATGTCTGTACACTAATGCGCAAAGCATGGGAAATAAACAAGATGAGCTTGAGCTCTTGGTACAGCAAACTAAATATGACATAATAGGCATCACTGAAACCTGGTGGGTTAAGTCCCACAATTGGAATGTAATAATGGGGGGATACAATCTATTTCAGAGAAACAGACCAGACAAGAAAGGAGGAGGAGTGGCGTTATATGTCAGGGATGTGTATACCTGTGAAGAGATCCAAGATTTAGAACCTCAAAGCCAATGTGAGAGCATTTGGGTCAAAATTAAGGGAGAGAAGAATAACAGAGACCTCATTGTGGGAGTTTACTATAGATCCCCAAGCCAAACGGAGGACATAGATGATGCCTTCCTGGAACGGATGGCTAAGCATGCAAAAGGAAGGGAGATAGTAGTAATGGGGGACTTCAATTACCCGGATATTTGTTGGATGTCAAACTCAGCCAAGAGCATAAGGTCCAACAGATTCCTCACTGGCCTTGCAGACAACTTCATTGTCCAGAAAGTGGGAGAAGCAACAAGAGGAACAGCCATTTTAGATCTGGTCCTAACCAATGTTGATGACCTGGTTAGTGGGGTAGAAGTGGAAGGATCATTAGGCGCGAGTGATCATGCTCTTCTGAAGTTTACTATACAGCGGAAAGGAGCAGCCAAGCATACTAGCACTCAATTTCTTGACTTTAAGAAAGCCGACTTCATAAAACTTAGGGAAGTGCTGGGTGAGATCCCATGGACAGGAATACTAAAAGGAAAGGGAGTTCATGATGGCTGGGAGTTTGTTAAGAGGGAGATAGTAAAAGCACAACATCAGGCAATACCAATGAGACGGAAACATGGAAGGCGCCTAAAGAAGCCAGGGTGGCTATCTAAAGAACTTTTAACTGAATTAAGATTTAAAAAGGATGTGTACAAAAAATGGAAAAGGGGGGAAACCACCAAAGAGGAATTCAAACAAATAGCCAGCACGTGTAGACACAAAGTCAGAAAAGCTAAAGCACAGAATGAACTCAGGCTTGCTAGAGAGGTTAAAAGCAACAAAAAAGGCTTTTATGGGTATGTTCGTAGCAAAAGGAAGAACAAAGAAACAGTGGGGTCACTCAGAGGAGAAGATGGTAAAATGCAAACAGGGGACACAGAAAGGGCTGAACTCCTCAATGCCTTCTTTGCCTCAGTCGTCTCCGATAAAGAAAACAATGCCCGACCTGAAGAATTTGGAGCAAATGATTCAGCAAAGGAAACACAGCCCAGAATAACTAAGGAGATAGTACAAGAATACTTGGGTAGTTTAGATGTATTCAAGTCTCCAGGGCCAGATGAACTGCATCCAAGAGTATTAAAAGAACTGGCAGATGTGATCTCAGAACCACTGGCAGTCATCTTTGAGAATTCCTGGAGAACAGGCGAAGTCCCGGCAGACTGGAGGAGGGCAAATGTTGTCCCTATTTTCAAAAAGGGGAAAAGAGAGGACCCAAATAATTACCGCCCAGTCAGTCTGACATCAATACCAGGGAAGATTCTGGAGCAGATCATTAAGCAAACAGTCTGTGAGCATCTAGAAAGGAATGCTGTGATCACCAATAGTCAGCATGGATTTCTGAAAAATAAGTCATGTCAGACTAACCTGATCTCGTTTTTTGACAGAATTACAAGCCTGGTAGATGAAGGGAACGCAGTGGATATAGCCTACCTTGATTTCAGCAAGGCATTTGACAAGGTGCCCCATGATATTCTTGTAAAGAAGCTGATAAAATGAGGCCTTGACTATGCTACCACTCAGTGGATTTGTAACTGGTTGACTGACCGAACCCAAAGGGTGCTCATCAATGGTTCCTCTTCATCCTGGAGAAGAGTGACTAGTGGGGTGCCACAGGGTTCTGTCTTGGGCCCGGTCTTATTCAACATCTTTATCAACGACTTGGATGATGGACTCAAGGGCATCCTGATCAAATTTGCAGATGACACCAAACTGGGAGGGGTGGCTAACACCCCAGAGGACAGGATCACACTTCAAAACGACCTTGACAGATTAGAGAACTGGGCCAAAACAAACAAGATGAATTTTAACAGGGAGAAATGTAAAGTATTACACTTGGGCAAAAAAAATGAGAGGCACAAATACAAGATGGGTGACACCTGGCTTGAGAGCAGTACATGTGAAAAGGATCTAGGAGTCTTGGTTGACCACAAACTTGACATGAGCCAACAGTGTGACGCGGCAGCTAAAAAAGCCAATGCAATTCTGGGCTGCATCAATAGGAGTATAGCATCTAGATCAAGGGAAGTAATAGTGCCACTGTATTCTGCTCTGGTCAGACCTCACCTGGAGTATTGTGTCCAGTTCTGGGCACCACAATTCAAGAAGGACACTGACAAACTGGAACGTGTCCAGAGGAGGGCAACCAAAATGGTCAAAGGCCTGGAAACGATGCCTTATGAGGAACGGTTAAGGGAGCTGGGCATGTTTAGCCTGGAGAAGAGGAGGTTAAGGGGTGATATGATAGCCATGTTCAAATATATAAAAGGATGTCACATAGAGGAGGGAGAAAGGTTGTTTTCTGCTGCTGCAGAGAAGCGGACACGGAGCAATGGATCCAAACTACAAGAAAGAAGATTCCACCTAAACATTAGGAAGAACTTCCTGACAGTAAGAGCTGTTCGACAGTGGAATTTGCTGCCAAGGAGTGTGGTGGAGTCTCTTTCTTTGGAGGTCTTTAAGCAGAGGCTTGACAACCATATGTCAGGAGTGCTCTGATGGTGTTTCCTGCTTGGCAGGGGGTTGGACTCGATGGCCCTTGTGGTCTCTTCCAACTCTATGATTCTATGATTCTATGATTCTTTTTTTTACTTTGTCTGATGAAATAAATTTTTGTCCCAATCTTTTATTTACCAGTAATTTCCTTTGTAACCTTATCACATGTGTTTCTTGTAAGCAAATCAAGTCCAATTGTTCCTTTTTTAATACATGAAAGAATCTTCGTCTTTTCTCAGGGGAATTCATCCCATTAATATTCCAGCTTAATATTTGCAGTGCCATAATGTAATTACTCTAAGTCACCTCCAACTGCGCCCAGAGCTTCTTCTTGTTCTGATGGTAGTGCCGGTATCCCTTTCGCTGGGTAGTCCAATCCAAAATTTAGTTAGTTCTTTACCCGAGGTACTATTTCTGGGTTAGCGGAGTCTGTAACCTGAAGTTTATGTAACCTGAAGCATATGTAACCCGAGGTACCACTGTATTATAATGCTCCCCAAGCAGTGGCATTTGCCATCCCTTTGCTCTGCTAATGGAATGGTTTTAGTTGCCTTCTTCTGTATGAAAATACAGTATTTGGGTTTTTATACTTTTACTCTTGGTGCTAATGTGTATGTTATGGCTGCCTCATGGAAGATTTGCTGTGTAGGGAATTTGCCATGGAGGTGGGGTCCTTGCCCTTCACTTTTCAGAAATCAACTGCATATACATTAACCTGTTTGTAGCACACACAAAAATTTGTAATTATTCTCCATTTGCACTTCTCAAGCTTGTCTTTATCATGCTGCTTTCAGTTTAGATTGATTCTAGAGTGGGATTGGTTACCTGATTGTTGAAAACCATCCCTTTTTAATTAGGTTATCTAGAACTTTTCCTCCCCACATGTGCCTCTAGTGAATGAAAATGAAAGTGGTGATTGCAATTTTTATATACACAACATCATTGGAGAGGTGTGGATACACCCCCATTGCTGGGACAACCTACATCTGTTTTCAAATAGACACAGTGTGAGGCATTGAAGAATAAATCTTCCACAAGCTTTTATTTTTGGAATAAAAGAAGTTATCGGGGGGGGGGGGATATAAGCAATAGATACATACAGATTGTGTGTGGACTACATAGAAATAAACAAGTACTCAGTCACCACTAAGAAAAGATGTTTGTACACAGCCATAGTTTGCTAATTCAGGTGCTACTTATCTCTCCATCTTAGTATCTATTCTGCTTTAACATTTCTTTTCGTATATCTACTAATGCATCCTTTTTCAAACCACATACCATCTAATTTTTAATGACTACGCATATCTCTGTTTTTCTTATCATGTACTGTACTTTTCCATCTATAAGAGGCCCCCATGTACAATATGACCCCTATTTTGGGGGACTGAAATTTAAGAAAATGGGGGGAAGATGGCACAGAGTTGTGGAGCTTTTTAAGGGGGAATTACCCCCGGGGGGGGGAGATGCCGAGAATCGCTCACCCATGCGTGTCGCTAATCCTGCCCAACTGCCGAGCATCAGCCAATCAACACCACCCATTGGCGCAGCAACCAATAACATGCACAATAGCCATTGACAGCCTCGGCAGGAACCAATCAAACATCCACCCTATGCACTTTTTTGTTGTTTAGTCGTTTAGTTGTGTCTGACTCTTCGTGACCCTATGGACCAGAGCACGCCAGGCCCCATTGTCTTCCACTTCCTCCCGCAGTTTGGTCAAACTCATGATGGTAGCTTCGAGAACACTGTCCCACCATCTCGTCTTCTGTCGTCCCCTTCTCCTTGTGCCCTCAATCTTTCCCAACATCAGGGTCTTTTCCAGGGAGTCTTCTCTTCTCATGAGGTGGCCAAAGTATTGGAGCTTCAGCTTCACGATCTGTCCTTCCAGTGAGCACTCGGCTGATTTCCTTAAGAATGGATAAATTTGATCTTGCAGTCCATGGGACTCTCAAGGGACTCTCTGCACTACCCATGTATAAAATGACTCCCACTTTTTAGCATGATTTTTATAGAAAAGTCATAGTCTTGTAGACAGAAAAGTACAGTATTTCTGTTGCTTGTAACCAAGTATAATGCTGATAATAAACCTGTCGGTTTGATGTTTTGTTAAAAGAAATCTCAAAACCACTGTAATTTCTGAAGGTTTTATTGACTCAGTTTTCAAGCGAGAGTGGTTTGTTACAAAGTCACATTTTTTAAGAAAGAAAATGAAAGGTTTTTAAAGTGTGTGTCACAATTTACAGTACTTTTTGAAGATATAGGTTTTAGATTTAATGTATTCTACTCATCTGCCTGCACACTTCATTGTCACTTTGTATAATAATTGACTTAATTACGCCTCCTGATACTGCTCATATCCTTTCCTTCAGAAGGCAATAGATTAATACCTGACCCAGTGCTTTTTTCTGGCAGTATACAATGGTACGCAGGACCACCACCTTTTTGGGGGGGAGGGTTATTGGATCCTGCCAGAGCATTGTGCCTCCTTTGTTAAGGAGGCTTGGGAAAGGAGGCGCATAGCCGTGTCCCAGCAGACCCTGTGGTGAAAATAGGCATGCACAGTCAGGTACTGAGAGTACAGGAAAAGGTCTGGTGTTTCAGCAAGTCATTTAATTATTGTGCATCATGTAATAACTATATACTAAGATCTCAATGGAGTTCCAGTAAAACATGTAATTATTTTGTATGCAATTGTTTTTCCTGGCCCCAAGGAAATTTTGTCCCCAGAGCAACCGTCCAGAGTACCAGCACCATTTTTTCTAGAAAGAAAGCACTGCCTATCCCACAATCCTTTGCAGAGGTAAGAGGAAAAATGGGACTCTATGGCAGGCATGCTGTATATCTATGCAGCGCCTCACTGGAGAACAAAAAAGGAAGACAAAAGGAGACTCCGGCTTATTCTTCATAACCAAGAGAAAGGAATAACTAAAGCAACTCTGACTGTTACCTGTAATAAGGGTGAATCAGGAACACAAATTACTATGATACAACTTTAGCTAAACCTATTTCCAGGAGTAATTATTAATGTATCATAGACATTAGAGAGGTAGGGCACATGTTAGGGTTGCCATACGTCTGAATTTTCCTAGATCTGCCCTCTTTTTTGAGAGTAAAAGTTCACTCTCCAGATTTTTTGCCAAAAATGTCGGGGTTTGTTTTTTGTTTTTTTGTTTTGCAAACAAAGCCAGGAAGTGTGTGTGTGGGAGAGAGAGAGAGTATCACTCTTTTCTTTTTCCTATCTCTGTGGATGTTCCTATTTTCATCAGAGAAATATTGGAGGGCAAGGGGTGCACGTCTGCAGTGCACATGTACCGTGAAAGGTGAGGTTGCCCAGCGTCCTCTTTTTTGCTCTTCAAATTAAGACTTCACTCTCTTTCTTCTGTTCCCCACACTGAACAAACAGCCAAGACACTTCATCTGTTTCCCTGGCCCCACACGGCTAAAAAGCAACTGCATGATTGAAAGAATACCCAACCAATAGGCAGAGAGACAGTCTTTACAGTAGAGATCTGAGAGAAGCTGGTGAAGAGGTGGGTTTCTTTTTTCTCTTCTTTTGTCTGCTTGCTTACTTTTGCAAGCTTGGTTGTGCTACAATGCCCTTCCTTGTTCAAAAGCTGGCATGGATGGTGGTGGACAAGGAGTCTCCTTTGTGGTAGGATGGAGGTCTCAGCCAATGGGAAGGGGAAAATGACTGTACAGTTTCAGACTCAGCAGAAGCTGGACTTTAAGCAACGTGCAAGTAGCCTGTTGGAAAGTGGTTGGAAAAAACCCCTGACTGTACTAGAGAAAAGTGCAGCAAATCTGTACCTGTGCCTGTGTGCCTTAAAATCAATGCATTTAGGATTCCGTGTGGAAGGGGCCCCCCTTGAGCCCCCACGGAGGCTCCTGCTCCCTCCTCAGTCTTTTCCAGACCAGCTCCCCTCACTCAGAGCCCAGGGCTAGACTTCCTCCTCCTCTTAGCTCTGAAATGGATGTGCCAAGGAAGGTTTGCTTGCATCCCCACCCTTTGGACCTTGTAGGGCTTTATGGGGGTGAGTTGGGCAGGAAAAGAGATCTGAGCCAATTCACCCTAAAATTAAGAGCTCCTTATCCAAAGTGAGGTGACAGCCAGAATTATATCTGGCTTTATACACCATGCTGTTATCTCTCATCAACCAGCCTTTGATGACAGGCAAATCAATACGCCATGATTCTCCCTCCCCCGCTACATTATAATTCCCAGTGTGAGTGGGGTTAGGGTTAATGGATTACACAATTGGAAATGACGCGTGCAGCCCTGGATCTGGAGCGGCCCCATCAGCATAGGCTTGGCTTTGCCTTCCCTCAGGTGTGATACCTGGAGGTCCCCGCCTACCTCAGTCAGTTGTCCAATCCCACCTGGGGGAAGCGTTGCCAAGGAGACCAGGCCAGGTAGGGGGAGGGATTACCTGCCCACACAATAGAGGGAGGATCTTACCTGGGAATCCTCACTTGGCTCCAGAGCTTCTCCCACCCTACCAACCCTCAGTTAATGTCTTCCTTTGCAGGTTAACTTTTATTCATAGGTTTTGCAGGTTAACTTTTCTTCACAGGTATGCGGGCGCTGCTATGATAAGGTCGCTGTTAAAGGGCCAGAAAGGAATTTCCCTGCATTGGCAGGTTTCGCCTTTCCCATAGCAAAACGTCACAACTTTGGCGGTATCAGGCCTTGGGCGGAATCCTTTAGTCCATCTTCCTCTTTGCGGCGGCGATACCAGGGTTCCCCGTTAAAGGGGTTTCTGAAGGGAGGCTTTGACCGTACGCCGAAAGGTCGTCATTGCTCTCCCCTACAGCGGTGGCGTAACGGGGGCGGCTATCTCTGCTTGAACATATGTTCTCCAGAGCCGGCCCATCTCCCCCCACACACTGGACAACCCTGAAGCTCCCTAGGTCCCCGGCTGGGGACTGGGGAGGGAGAACGCCCAATGCCTGAGCCAAGGTCTACCCACATTTGAAATTTAATAAAGTTGTGGCCAATTTAATCCCATAGCACGTTGTCTTGAGTCGTTATTACACATGACGGGGGGGTCTGCTCAGGATCTGGGGACTCCGCCTGTCCACGCAAAGGATTGTGTTCACAGTGGTGAGATTGCTATATGCACAAAGGTGGAAGGATACAGCCTTACCCACTATAGAAGAATGGCTGATAAAACTATTGGACCTGGCTGAGATGGCAAAGTTAACGTGTTTAATTAGAAAACAGTAATTACTGATGTTTCTTAAGGATTGGAAAGTTCTTATGGACTTTTGTGTGAAAGACAAAATGAACTTGTAATACCTGGATTTGAAGATTGAAAAAATACTGGTTTACAAAAATATAACGGTTGGATTTAATGAGTGAATACTCTATTTGGCTGCAGGACAGAGAGCTGGAAGTTGTTTTAACTTTCTTCAACTTCAATCTTCCCCCACCCACCCACCCCTCTCCTCTTTGGCTTTCTCTCTCCTTAGGTTTTTCTTTTCTTTTCTTTTCTTTTCTTTTTTCTTTTCTTTTCTTTTCTTTTCTTTTCTTCTGTCTGCCCTTTTTCTTTTTTATATTAATTAGCTGTTTTAATTCAGCATATTATAAAATATGCTTTATGATGGGTATTTCTGTATATCTTTGAATAAGTATCAATAAATGACTATAAAAAGGGCAAAAAAGAGAGAATTTATAACACAGGAATTTGTGAAGAAATTATGGTACAATCTATCATGACCCAGAGATGTCTCATTATTATATAACCTCTGAGACTATTCTGCTGTTTACATCTAATCTTCTGTTTTATTATTTTCTATATGGAAATACTCAATAATATGTACAAAATGTGCATAAAATGAAGACACCCTACCAAGTAATTGTGCGTAGTCCAGCTACCTCTTTTCAGTTTAAGCTTGAAGTGATATCTTTCTTTAAACTCCTACTAGAATTGCTTGTATTTTCTCTCCTTATTTTCTTTGTCTTAATCTGGCACATATGAAAGGTTATTTTCTGTGGCATTCACACTTGCTAAAACTTAATAGGAAAAATCTTTGTAAGCAGCACCATGGTATCAGTCACAGTTGCAAGCAGTAATTTTGTGCCCAAAAGCTGTCTGATACCCTTTTTTGGAAGAGATGCCCTGCTGATAAGGAAATTGGAAAGCCTCAACACATAGGGGGTAGGGGAGCTGAAAATAAGGCTGCTATTTCATATCTGGCAACCAATGCACCCCTTTGGTTTCCAATGGTACATGGGTAAAGGTAAAGGTAAAAGGACCCCCGACCATTAGGTCCAGTCGTGACTGACTCTGGAGTTGCGGCGCTCATCTTGCTTTATTGGCCGAGGGAGCCGGTGTACAGCTTCCGGGTCATGTGGCCAGCATGACTAAGCAGCTTCTGGAGAACCAGAGCAGTGCACGGAAATGCCATTTACCTTCCTGCCAAAGTGGTACTTATTTATCTACTTGCACTTTGATGTGCTTTTGAACTGCTAGGTTGGCAGGAGCAGGGACCGAGCAATGGGAGCTCACCCAGTCGCAGGGATTCGAACCGCCAACCTTCTGATCAGCAAGTCCTAGGCTCTGTGGTTTAACCCACAGTGCCACCCGCGTCAGTACATGGGTAGATGACTGTAAAAAGCCTGGGACATAAATTTTCTCGTCTAAGTTGAATATTATTGTATTTGAAATTTGTTTGTTTCTCATTCTTGTACTGATGTGTTAAAATTACAGTTATGCCTGATGAGTCCCCTTATCATTGATTAAAGGTGGGGAGTGGGGATGGCGTTTTTATTGTCATATTTGGCGGGCGGGGGGTGTCATACTGATGGAGGCTTAGTTTGGTCAGAATAGTGTATAGACTTCCAGAATTAATGCTAAAGACATTACTTCTGGTAAGTGAGCCACCATACCCACTAGAGGACCATGAAAATTTGTGTCCTGGGCTTTTTAGACTCATCTACCCATGTACTATCAAACCAAAGTGGTTTATTGGTTGCCAGCTCTCCTCCCCACTAATATGGACAGGTAAAAAACTAGCAAGACCTAAACTTGCTACTGTATGAAACTCTTTTAACATATTAGTACTTAGTTTAGGTGAAGCTTCTGGCAGTAAATTTCATTAATCAGATTTCTGATGAATCTACTTATTTTTTATTTATTTATTCAATTTATATACCATCACAATATATTGAAAAATTCCATTAGGAACATTGTTTCATTCTAAAAAATACATTACTTATTAAGAAAGGGTTTTTTTCTACCTTCACAAAGCATGAATACACCAATTAGACAAATAGAGACCTCACAAAATTAAAGTTTGGTTGAGTACAATGGCACATGGTTCAACTCTACAGTACTATATAAAAATGACCAAATGCCTGGATGATTGAAAGAATACCCAACCAATAGGCAAAGAGACAGTCTTTTGTGGGACTTGGGACTTCACTCTCTTTCTTCTGCTCCCCACACCCAACAAACAGCCAAGACACTTCATCTGCTTCCCTGGCCCCACACAGCTAAAAAGCAACTGGATGATTGAAAGAATACCCAACCAATAGGCAAAGAGACAGTCTTTACAGTAGAGATCTGAGAGAAGCTGGTGAAGAGGTGGGTTTCTTTTTTCTCTTCTTTTGTCTGCTTGCTTACTTTTGTAAGCTTGGTTGTGCTACAATGCCCTTCCTTGTTCAAAAGCTGGCATGGATGGTGGTGGGAAAGGAGTCTCCTCTGAGGTGGGATGGAGGTCTCAGCCCCCCCATTAAAACATATACCCCAATGTACAATGATACATTGTCACTAACAAGAACTTCAAAGGCATGTTAACTTCCAGTAATTCAGAGTGGCCGTGGGGTGAAGCGTGTGCAAGGAGCAAAGGTGAAGGAAGGTGTTTCGTTTCAGGTAAAGGACAAGCCAGGACTCAAGATGCATCTACATTTTGACAGAAGGAAGGAATCAAAACAAAAACAGCCAAAGGGTGTGTAGTGATCTCAGGATTAAAACTAGAAGGCCCACCACAAGCCACATAATTATCTGTCGCCTCAGAAAGGGACAAATAACCTTTTAAAATCACCAGCAAAATATACTTTCGCAGCTAAAGCTTTTGTGTTCCCTCCCATGTGAATGTTCAGGACGTATGCTGCCGCTGGGTTCACTCATATGGAGGAGGAACCATTTGCGGCAACTGGCAACTCCCCTGTGACTGCACAATTATGGATTTTCTTTTCCAAATTGCTGTAGGTGGGAATCAGCCTTATAGAAAAATGTGCAATGGGCTATAAAACTTAATTCATTTTTTCAACTGACAGGTCAGGAGGTGGTCATACCCCAACCACTGGTGGGTTGCACCTCTGACACACTTCTTTCAGAGCTGTGTAAAAGATGCTTTGGTGTGCATGGCCTTTTTGACAAGTATCAACTGCAAAAATTACTTGTCCTAAACAAGTGTTGCAAACAGGAGTGCTGCTCTCTTTTGCAGCTGGTCACCCTAAAACAGGATTGGGGCACCTGCAGCCTTCAGGTGTCCCTGGATTCCAACTTCCGTTGGCTCTGGATGGTGGGAGGTTTAGATGAGAGGTACATCTAAGGGTCACCCCACCCTAAAGAGAATGAGAAAAGCTGGAATAAAATATGGTAATGTTTGTGGTAAAGGCAGGTCCAGAATCTGAAAAAGTTGGTGCTTAGTCTAGCTGTTTCTAGTCTAGTGCACCTCTATATTCAGGTATATAAAAACAGAGGTATTTAAAACTGACTGAAATCTATGCTTTCTCTTCTGATTTAAGGTTTTTAAACCTCACCATTCCTGCTTAATGGACATTATTTCCCAAAATACAATAAGACCTGCCCAAAGGTTTATTCAGAGAAAGGAGAACAGTGCATTAAATCAAGCTTATAAGAAATCACATACAACTGTGGCATGATGACAACAATGACAAAACCTGGTTTGTCGGACCACTGGTGAGTCACCACACAGGAAGTGTGTGGGTTCAGGGAACAGCTGTAGGTGGCTGACCGTGGACTGGGGCTCCTATACTGCCAACCACCTGCCCTTGTGATAGATGTGAAAAAGGAAAGGTGATCACAGAGCAGCTGTACAAAAGGAAGCAGCCAAAGGACAGGAAAAAAAACATATAGAGTGAGTTCTTGAGTTCTTGAGTATGACAAGCTGCAGGAAAGCTTGTTTCAGAAAATAACTTCATAACCAGAGTTTATATAAGGATTTTCAAAGATGCCATTTTGAGCTATGTTTCTTTACTCAGTGATGTACTTTAGTAGAGAAATAACAATGCCAGTTCAGTGCTCCTGAAGCTCCCATAAAATATGTTACTGTCAGAGCTGCTTCAAGATCCTAGCTCACAGAGGATCACGCTAGCCAGCGGTCATTAAGTAAAAGTCTTTATTGAATTACAGTTTCCATTCTCACGCTGCTGTCTGCAACTCTACGTCTACTAGCTAGATCGGCGAGGCTCCGTCTGAGTCTCCGCCCCGTGCGCACCAACTTAATATCCTAGCCTTGCTCCACCTTTTCCTCCTGACTGTCCTCCTCTGGGTCCCTCTACCCCCCGGGGCTTCTTCCTTCCGGGATTCTTCTGACGCTGACCCGGACCCTTCTGCCTCCTTGCGCCGGGCTTTAGGACCTGGTTCCCTTTCGGGGCTGCTCACTGCGCCGCCTTCCTCTGCATTTGAACTTGGCGCGCGCGCCCAACCTTCCACTTTCCTCTTAACCGTTTCTTCGCTCCCCGATGGAGGTGTGGCCACTCCTGACTCATGCCCTCCCTCCTGTGGTGAGCTGCCAGTGCTTCCCCCCTGGCTCCTTTCCTCTTCCCTGCTTCCTGGCGGTGACGCTGGTCCCGACTTCCAGCTGCTCCCCCCTGAGTCTCCTCTGGCTCTATCTTCCTGGGGTGCCTCCCTAGACTCCCCCCTTGCCCTGGCCACTGGTGCTCCTTTCTGTGAATCCTCTGATTCACTGGAAAGACTGGGAGATCTCGGGTCGTCGTCATCACTCATCCTTTCCTCTGTCTCCTCCCCTTCGCTCTCTGTTTCCTCCCTTGCCCGTGCCTCTGCACCTAAACCCCTGACATCCATCCCCCCCTCGAAGCCCCCCAGTCCCCCCTCCCCTCCTTCCGGTGCTGGAGCTGGGGGCTGCTGTTGCAAAGGGACGAACGTCGGATATCGGTCGCTTCCCGTGGCAGGCCTCCATCGGACCTCTTCCGGGTCTTCCTCTCTGCTCTCGTTGACGACAGTCACCTCCTCTTCCATCTCTGTGCCGCCGTGCTCGAAACCAGGGTCGTCCCCGAAAATGTCCATGTCCGTCTCTCCCGCACTTCCTCCAGGCGGCGTTGCTCGGCCGGAACATTCCAGCCACTTCCTGCGGAACTGCTCCTCCGGCCTATCGTCCCACCAATACGAGGGTTCTGAGACAGATCCCGAGGGTGACCCCTCCGGGGAACGGACGTCTCGTGTTGGTTCCTCGTCCGAGTCGAACCCCCTGAACGTGCTGTCCGAAAGCGTGGGCGTGAAAAGCCAGTCGTCGAAAAAGTCTGCTGGCATCGGTCTATGTGGGAAGAGGGCATGAAACTCGTCTTTGAGCAGAGGTTCGTCTAAAGCGTAGCCCGGCACCCAGCTGTTCGCACTGGCCGGGGTGCCTTCCCTGGCGAGAAAGTATTCTACTCCCTCTTCCCCCCATCTGGAGTCCAAAATCTCCGTGACTTCGTTGATGCGCTCCTCCTGTGCCACTCCCGCGTGCCCCGTTCCTTCTCTGAGCGGACTCGGCGCCGTTCCGGGTTCCTGGAACCTGTGCGGTGCCTTGTAGGGAGTGAGCACCGATCTGTGGAACACCGGATGCATTCTGGAACCCTCCGGAAGCGCCAGCCTGAAAGCCACCGGGTTGACCTGCTCTTCGACTTGGTATGGCCCCAGTTGTTTATGCCCTAGTTTCTTCTTGGCCAACGACCTGGCCGGCACTGCGTGGGCTGCTAACCAGACCCAGTCCCCCACGTGGAGCTCTTCGCCAACCCTTCTGCGTTTGTCCGCTTGTACCTTGTATGCGTGTTTAGCCAGCTCCAGGTGGCGCCGCAGCTGATCGTGGACTTCCTGCAGCTCCGACGCGAACGCATCTGCTGACTGCGGCTCCCCTTCTCCCCTGCATTCCAGTCCCGGGAAGGTTCTAGGGTGCCGCCCGTTGTTGGCGAAGAACGGCGTGACGCCCGTGGATACATGCTTCGTGTTGTTGTAGGCAAACTCTGCAAGCGGCAGGTAATCCACCCACGTCGCAGGCTGTTGGTTTGCATAACATCTCAGGTACTGCTGCATGATGGCATTGGCTCGCTCCGCTTGCCCGTTGGTCTGCGGGTGTCTCGCCGACGCCAGATTGATCTTGACGTTTAGGAAGCCCATCAGCTTCTGCCAGAAGTTCGAGATGAACTGCCGCCCGCGGTCGGACAGAATAGACCGTGGCAGACCGTGAACCTTGAACACGTGGTCTATGAACAGTTTGGCGGTTTGCTCTGCCGTGGCCACCTTAGCACACGGAATGAAATGCGCCATCTTGGAGAACAGGTCCACAACCACCAACACTGCCGTCTTGCCCCTTGAGCTGGGCAGATCCGTGACAAAGTCCAGAGCCACCCTTTCCCAAGGTTCGACCGGAGTTTGCAGTGGCTCCAACAGTCCAGCCGGCGGTTTGTGCACCGGCTTTGCCCTCTGGCAGGTGTCACACCTCGCCACGTAGTCTGCGACCTCCCCTCTCATTCCAGGCCACCAGAAATCCCTGGCTACTAATTCTACCGTCTTCTCCTTGCCAAAGTGCCCGGCCGTGGGTGCGTCGTGCAGCTGCTGTAGCACCTTGGCTCGAAGTTCGTCACCCGGCACGTAGATGGCCCCTTTACGGATGAGCAATCCATCTCGTAGCTGGAAACCGTTGGCCGCCGCCTTGCCCCCTCGCACCTCTGCCATCTTCGTTTGTGCGAAGGAGTCCCCCTGCAACGCTCGCCGCACCGCCTCTAGGTCCACGGTCGCCGCGGCGCACGCCCACACTGTCGGTGCAAAGATGTGCATGGCGGCCGCTGGTGTTGCGTCCTCCAGATACTGTGGCTTGCGGGAGAGAGCGTCTGCCATGATGTTGGTGTCCCCCGGGACATACTCTATTCGGAAGTCGAAGTCCGCAAAGAACTCAGCCCAACGTATCTGCCTCTGGTTCAGGAACTGTGCCGTGCGCCAGTGCTCAAGATTCTTGTGGTCCGTGCAAACCTGCACCGTGTGCTTGGCGCCGATCAGAAAGTGCCTCCACGCCTTGAACGCTGCATGAATGGCCAGCAACTCCCTGTCCCATATGGTGTAGTTCTGCTCGGACTTGCTGAGCTTCCTGGAGTAAAACGCTCCCGGCCGCCACACGCCCTGCGGGTCCTTCTGCAGTAGGACCGCCCCCACTGCTCTGTCCGAAGCGTCTGTCTCCACCCTCATCGGCATGCTGGGGTTGACATGAAGCAACTGCTCTTCCGACGCGAAGAGACGCTTGAGGGCCTGAAAGGACTGCTCCGCCTGCTCTGTCCAGATGAACTTCTTCTTCTTGGAGCTAAGGGTGTCAGTGATGGCCGCCGTCTGCATCGCGAAGCCCTTGATAAACTTGCGATAGAAGTTCGCAAAGCCGACAAACCGTTGGACCTCCTTCCGGTTGCGTGGGCTCTTCCAATCCAACACTGCTCGAACCTTGGCGCTGTCCATGGCGAGCCCCTTGTCAGACAGCTTGTAGCCCAGAAAATCCACCTCCGGCACGTCAAATTGGCACTTCTCCAGCTTGGCGTAGAGCCTGTGTTGCTTTAGCCTGCCCAGCACTTCCTTGACGTGCTTGTCATGTTCTTGCTGCGACTCCGAAAAGATCAGGATGTCATCCAAGAAACAGACGCACGTCTTGTAGAGAAGTCCCGCCAACACGTGATGCATAAATGCTTGAAAAACGTGAGCGCCATTTTGCAGTCCAAAAGGCATAACTCTGTATTCGTAGGTACCCAGTGGCGTGAACATGGCTGTCTTCCACTCATCACCCTCCCGCATGCGAATGAGGTTGTACGCCCCCCGCAGGTCCAACTTGGTGAATACCTTTCCCTTCCGTACCTTCGCCAGGAGGTCGTCGATGCGGGGCATGGGGAAGTCCGACGGCTTGGTCACACTGTTCAAAATCCTGTAATCCACTACGAGTCTTTTTTGGAGCGTGTCTCGCTTCTTAACAAAGAATACAGGACTGCCCCCCGCTGCCTTAGACTCCCGGATGAAACCGCGCTCCAAATTATGATCGATGAAGTCTTTGAGTTCCTGCAGTTCGTCCTCAGACATGGAATACAGCTTCCCTTTAGGCAGCGCCGCCCCCGGCAGCAGGTCAATTTTGCAGTCATATGGTCTGTGAGGGGGTAGCCTGTCCGCCTCCTTCTCGCAGAAAACTTCCAGAAATTCTGCGTACTTGTGGGGAATCGCTTGCAGCGTGCCTAGCAGCAGCTGTGACTCCTCTTCCTCTCCTTCCTGCCTGGGTACGATGCAGTGTTCAGCACAAAAGGAAGAGCCGAAGACCAGCTGCCTCTGGAACCAAGCCATCGTTGGGCTGTGCTTGTCCAGCCAACTCATGCCCAATACAATGGGCGTGTCAGACAGTTGAGTGACGTTGAAGCTGATGACTTCCCTGTGATTCCCAAGTCGCATCACCATTGGTGGCGTCTGCTTCACCACTTGCCCCCCTAGCAGCTCCCTGCCATCCACCGTGACAACCTGCAGGGGCAGTGTGGCCGGCAGCAACTGCACAGCGTGCCTGTCGACAAATTCCTGCCCTATAAAGTCCGCGTTGCTGCCGGAGTCGATGGTGATTGGCACGTCCATGGTGATTCCATTGGGCAGCTGGAGAGATGCTGTGAGCCTCACTACTGGTTTGGGCGGGAGGGGGTTCACTGGCTGTAAAATTTCTGGGGACTGCGTCACTAACACGTCTGGCTGGGCCCCAGTGCCTCTTCCTCCAGCCAGACATCGTCGTTTCCCTGCTGTGGTCCTCCCTGCTGCGTTGCTGCAGTCACCATTGCTGAGGCTGCAGTAAGCTTGTGGGGCCTCTGGGGACACTCTTTCGCCATATGCCCTGGCTGCTCACAGACGTAACACTTCCTGGTCCCTCTAGGAGGCTTCGCCTTCACTGCTGCCGGTGCTAGGGCTCTGGTTGCTGACTGAGCCCTTGCACCTCCAACCTCCATAGGTTCGGCTCCTCCTCCTGGCGGAGGCGTGGATTGCGCCCGTGCTGCTTCTCTGGGAAAGAAGGAGGGGCCCCCGGCTGGTTCGCGCCCTCCACGTCCTTCGTCCTTGCTCCACGGACGTCCTTCCAGCCTCACCCCCACTGCCAGTGCCCTCTGAACGACCTCCTGGGTGGTTCGGGGTCTCTCCCCCCTCGCTATCTCATCTTTAATCGAGTTGTGCAGTCCCTCCCAAAAGAGGTCTCTTACAGGAGCCGAATCTCTGTCCCATTCCAGGGCGCTGACCAAGGCGAAAAAGCGGGCATGATACTGTCTGACGCTGGCCCTCCCTTGTCTCAGCCCATGCACCTCCTTCCGTGCAAGATCAATGTCAATACTTGATAAGAAACACCCATCCATCGCTTTAATAAAGGCATCCGCATTCTGGAGCGCCGGATCGTTATCTCTCCATAAATTGCGCAACCATGCTTTCGCCTCCCCATGCAGATGGGACATGATGAACCCCACTCTCTCCTGTTCATCTCTAAAGTCTTTATGCAACAGTTGCAGTGCGCACAGTACGTCGGCTCTAAAGTTGGGATACTGTTGCAGGTTCCCATCGAAGTGAGAGAGTAGCCCGCCTGTCCGTCTCGCCAACCCAATTCCCTCCTGCCGGGGTGTTTGCTTTGCCAGTACGTCTAACCTGACCTGGAGATCCCTGCAGGCGGCAGCTGCCTCGTCCTCTCTCTTCCTGGATGCGAGAACCTCGGCGTTCAGTTGTGCCACTGCTTTTCTGAGGTCCTCTATCTGCTGCTCAGCCGTCATGTCTCCTGCCGTTCGTGAGCTCGCTAGTGGGCGCCTGTTTCTCTCCCCTCCTCGAGGCTGCAGATGCCCACAATGTCGAGACGGAGCCTACTGTCAGAGCTGCTTCAAGATCCTAGCTCACAGAGGATCACGCTAGCCAGCGGTCATTAAGTAAAAGTCTTTATTGAATTACAGTTTCCATTCTCACGCTGCTGTCTGCAACTCTACGTCTACTAGCTAGATCGGCGAGGCTCCGTCTGAGTCTCCGCCCCGTGCGCACCAACTTAATATCCTAGCCTTGCTCCACCTTTTCCTCCTGACTGTCCTCCTCTGGGTCCCTCTACCCCCCGGGGCTTCTTCCTTCCGGGATTCTTCTGACGCTGACCCGGACCCTTCTGCCTCCTTGCGCCGGGCTTTAGGACCTGGTTCCCTTTCGGGGCTGCTCACTGCGCCGCCTTCCTCTGCATTTGAACTTGGCGCGCGCGCCCAACCTTCCACTTTCCTCTTAACCGTTTCTTCGCTCCCCGATGGAGGTGTGGCCACTCCTGACTCATGCCCTCCCTCCTGTGGTGAGCTGCCAGTGCTTCCCCCCTGGCTCCTTTCCTCTTCCCTGCTTCCTGGCGGTGACGCTGGTCCCGACTTCCAGCTGCTCCCCCCTGAGTCTCCTCTGGCTCTATCTTCCTGGGGTGCCTCCCTAGACTCCCCCCTTGCCCTGGCCACTGGTGCTCCTTTCTGTGAATCCTCTGATTCACTGGAAAGACTGGGAGATCTCGGGTCGTCGTCATCACTCATCCTTTCCTCTGTCTCCTCCCCTTCGCTCTCTGTTTCCTCCCTTGCCCGTGCCTCTGCACCTAAACCCCTGACAGTTACTATCTTCTGTTTTATTTCCTCCTTTCAGACAGCAGCCAAGAAGTACCGGTATGTTGCAGTGACAGCATCTTTGACAAACCCTGCTCTTTGTTCTCCCTTTTCTTCCTCCTCCTCTGAATACTGTGGGGCAAAGATTTCTGAAGCACATTGATATTTGCCTCACATAAATAAAATATTTCAACAAAATGGATACAGTATACAGAGGGCAGGACAGAGTCTTTAGATTTGGCCTTGGAAAAAACCTTAAATACATTCTGATGGAAAGCTATAATATCTTTGCTATTTATTCTTAATACAAAAGAGCATCATGAAAGCTCTTGCCAGAAGGCTTAAGAGGTCACCAGACCACTGGCTGAAGTAAGGCAACCTCCCACATTTAATAGGATGAATGTGCAACAATGGATGCAACTGGGTATTATAGGCAGCGCTTCTTGGATTTGGTCACTTGAGCGTGAAACAGCTGTGATGGATAAATCAGGCCCAGTTCAATCCCTTTCAGTTTCCTGTTTAGAATCAATTTTAGTTTACTGCAATGTCTGAATCTGCAAGCTTTGGCTAATAATTACCTTCCAGATTAAAAAAAAATAAAAAAATGAAGGCTAAGTATCATACTAACCATAGTATGCCAGTTCTGATTTACTGGCTAAAAGTTGTTCACATCACACAGGAAACTGAAAGGGAAGCCTGCATTCAGGAAATGGGGAAGGGAAGGGAAGGAGGGAGCCTGCAAGCTTGTGAACTGTTTTCCATCATCAGAATTATGATGAATGGAGCCACCGATTTGTGGCACTGCCTACACTACCCATTTTGATAAGAACCCAACTAACCCAGAATCCAAGTGGGAATGGGTGGGGTTTGGCATGGGTTTCAATGATACCTGACATATTTTATGGTCTTTCTCAATGTGCACTTTAAACTAGGGTAGGCAAATCTATACAGCTTATGTGTCATATCAAGAGTCTGTCCTCCTCAGCCAAGTCCAGCCTTGTGATGCAGCTTCACCTGAGGCTACTCAGGCCTCCTAGATTTCTTTGGTTCCATCCTCTATATCAGGAATCAGGAACAGCAACTGTTAGGCTGGCCAATAGCTTCAGTTAGGATCCAGCTTCTCCCAGAACTTCCCCTATCACTGGTCACACTCCCTGGCTGCATCTGAGTTGTAAGAAGTACTTTGTATGCTGAAAGGTAGGTTAAACTATAAATTAATTAATCAAATAAATACAAACCTATAGATAAATTTAAAAAAATAAAAAATTGTCCAGTAGCACCTTAAGGTAAAGGTAAAGGGTCCAGTCGTGGCCGACTCTGGGGTTGCGGCGCTCATCTCGCTTTATTGACCGAGGGAGCCAGCATACAGCTTCCGGGTCGTGTGGCCAGCATGACAAAGCCGCTTCTGGTGAACCAGAGCAGCGCGTGGATACGCCGTTTACCTTCCTCCCAGAGCAGTACCTATTTATCTACTTGCACTTTGACGTGCTTTCGAACTGCTAGGTTGGCAGGAGCAGGGACCGAGCAACGGGAGCTCACCCCATTGCAGGGATTCGAACCGCCAACCTTCCGATCAGCAAGCCCTAGGCTTAGTGGTTTAACCCACAGCGCCTCCCGTGTCCCTAGAGACCAACTAAATTTGTTCTGGATATAAGCATCTGTGTACATGCACACTTCATGGTAAGAAGTGTGCATGCACATGAAAGCTTATACCCAGACCAACACGGCTACCTACCTGAATCTAAAACCTATAGATGTTCCATCTATGCTTTATAGCAAAGCTAATTTTAATCCGGGACGCGGGTTAAACCACAGAGCCTAGGGCTTGCAAATCAGAAGGTCGGCGGTTAAAATCCCCATGACAGGGTGAGCTCCCATTGCTCGGTCCCTGCTCCTGCCAACCTAGCAGTTCGAAAGCACATCAAAGTGCAAGTAGATAAATAGGTACCGATCCGGCAGGAAGGTAAACGGTGTTTCCTTGCGCTGCTTTGGTTCGCCAGAAGCGGCTTCGTCATCCTGGCCACATGACCCAGAAGCTGTACGCCAGCTCCCTTGGCCAATAAAGCGAGATGAGCACCACAACCCCAGAGTTGGTCACGACTGGACCTAATGGTCAGAGGTCCCTTTACCTTTACCTTAATTTTAATGCAGTGTTCTGTAGGAAAAATTTCTAGGGAGATACAAATTCATTTGAGCTGTTTAAAGGCCAGTGGATGACAAGAAAACTTAAGCTGTTGTTTGTGAAGGTTGATTGGGGACTAGCAATTTGGACAGTGCTGCAACAAATGAATTAGTAAGAAACCACAGGTATTAACACTGTCAACCATGAAAATGTGATTAGGAGGGGTAAACTGATGTTAGTGATGCAATCACCACACCATGCTGGTAGGGGACTGTAAACTGGCTAAGCATACTATGAGATTTATCCTAGAGGATGTGACATTTAATAATGAAGAGATAATAAATTAATAATACCAAGTGTCCTACAGTGTCTTCCTCAGATCTCTTCATGAACATTAATTAATTCCCTCGTTAAGCAGTTAGGCAGATAAATGCTCAGCAAGCATCCTATTATTATTATTTAAAAACCAAAAAATACCCACACCAATAAAAACCAAGAATTATTAGCATATTTTATGGAAGATAAAGAAAATAGACTGCAGAGAGGTTAGAAATCTGGGTTGACTGTGATAGAGGCAGTTTTGATGGGTGAGACTCAAATTAAGAGTGATTTAAGATATGAAGTGTAGACTGAGGGATAGTGGACACAATCTGAGTCTTGTACTTTGATTGGGGAGGCACAATGACTGCTCCATGCTTAAAACGGGGGGCGCCTTTTGCGTGGACGCGCGCAGCCCCTAGATCTGGAGCGGCTCCAACAGCATAGGCTTGGTTTGCCTTCCCTCAGGTGGGATACCTGGAGGTCTCCGCCTACCTCAGTCAGTTGTCCAATCCCACCTGGGGGAAGCGTTGCCAAGGAGACCAGGCCAGGTAGGGGAGGGATTACCTGCCCACACAATAGAGGGAGGATCTTACCTGGGAATCCTCACTTGGCTCCAGAGCTTCTCCCACCCTACCCACCCTCAGTTAATGTCTTATTTGCAGGTTAACCTTTCTTCACAGGTTTTGCAGGTTAACTTTTCTTCACAGGTATGCGGGCGCTGCTACGTTAAGGTCGCTGTTAAAGGGCCGGAAAGGAATTTCCCTGCATTGGCAGGTTTCGCCTTTCCCGTAGCAAAACGTCACTTTGGCGGTATCAGGCCTTGGGCGGAATCCTTTAGTCCATCTTCCTCTTTGCGGCGGCGATACCAGGGTTCCCCGTTAAAGGGGTTTCTGAAGGGAGGCTTTGACCGTACGCCGAAAGGTCGTCATTGCTCTCCCCTGCGGCGGCAGCGTAACGGGGGCAGCTATCTCTGCTTGAACATATGTTCTCCAGAGCCGGCCCATCCCCCCCACACACTGGACAACCCTAATGCTCCCTAGGTCCCCGGCTGGGGACTGGGGAGGGAGAACGCCCAATGCCTGAGCCAAGGTCTACCCACATTTGAAAGTTAATAAAGTTGTGGCCAATTTAATCCCATAGCACGTTGTCATGGGTCGTTATTTCACATGACGGGGGGACCGCGCGGGATCTGGGGACTCTGCCTGTCCACGCAATTACTCTCCAGCCAGATAAGCCTACACACTTGTAGCATAATGTGATATGGGTACTAAAAGTGCTGTACTACATTTCCTCTGGTTTTTATTTTCAGGTAGAAATTAGAAATATTAATGGGGTAGAAATTCTACCCTGGATATAAGGTTGCCTGTTATGTTCTCTTTGGTGGTCTGGCTGCAGATTTTTTATAAAAATGCTATTCTTTTGGGGCAGCTGTCCAAAGAGGGCTCACTCATCATCCTGGGTTCATCATCATCTTGGGGAAAAGTGGCAAGTGGGCCTGTTGTCATTCAATGTCTTTATAAATGACTTGGATGAAGGAATTTAAATTTAAATTTGCAGGTGACACCAAACTGGGATGGCTGGCCAATGCCACAGAAGACAGAAATAGAATTCAAGTTATTGGAGAATTGGACCAAAACTAACAAAATAATTTCCATAAGGACACATGTAAGGTTCTGCACTCAGGTAGGAAGCTTAACATGAGTCCACTGCAAGAAAACTAATGCCAGGCTGCACTGACAGAAGTCAAGTGTCCTGACCAAGGGAAGTAATAGTCCCCCTCTATTCCCTGTTCTGTTTTGGGCACCACAATTTCAAAAGGATATTGACCAGCTGGAACATGTGCAGAGGAGGCCAACTGAGGGCGGGTCTGCACTCATGGTTTATAACATTAAGGGTATGATTTTCATCACATAACATTTTTTGTTTAGTCATGTCCAACTCTTCGTGACCCCATGGATCAGAGCATGCCAGTCCCTCCTGTCTTCCACTGCCTCCCGCAGTTTGGTCAAACTCATGTTGGTAGCTTCAAGAACACTGTCCAACCATTTCATCCTCTGTCATCCACTTCTCCTTATGCCCTCAATCACCCCAACATCAGGGTCTTTTCAGAGTCTCAGCTTCACGATCTGTCCTTCCAGGGAGCACTGTTTTCCTTCAGAATGGATAGGTCTGATCTTCTTGCAGTCCATGAGCCTCTCAAGAGTCTCTTCCAGCACCAGAATTCAAAAGCATCAATTCTTCAGCCATCAGCCTTCTTTATGGTCAAGCTTTCACCTCCATACATGACAGCAAGGTGATGCAACATCAATACTGCATTATTAAGATGTGACACCTGAGAGAGCTGCAAAGCAACCCTTAACCTGCAATATGGTAACTGTGTTGTTAAAGGTAAGGAACATTTTTAATTTACCAGTATGCCCTGTGATGTTTTAGAATGAGTTATCTAATATTGTTCTAATAATGTTTAAAAGGTCAGTGTAGATCCAGCCCAAGATGATCAAGGGTCTAGAAACCAGACCTTATAAGGAGCGGTGAGGGAAGTGGGTATGTTTAGTATAGTAAAGAGGAGACTAAGAGGAGATATCTAAGCTATCTTGAAATATGGAAGATGGCTTCAAGTTACAAGAAAGGAGATTCTAGCTAAACACCAGGAAGAACTTTCTGATGTTAAGGGCTGTTCAACAATAGAGTGGACTCCTTTGGAAGGTGGTGGACTCTCCTTCCTTGGAGATTTTCAAGTGGAGATTGGATGACCACATGTTATATATACTTTAGTTGAGATTCCTGCATTTGTAAGCTTTTGCAGCCACACTGGTTTCTTTAGATGCTTCCCACTTTTTTCTTGTTGGAATTGTCAGCATTTGTGCCTTCAGTATTTCACCTTTTAAGAAACTGCCAACCATCTTAAGCTCCCTTCTCTTTGAGTATTTCTGACCATGGGATCTTTTCCCGTAGAATCATAGAATCATAGAATCATAGAATCATAGAGTTGGAAGAGACCACAAGGGCCATCGAGTCCAACCCCCTGCCAAGCAGGAAACACCATCAGAGCACTCCTGACATATGGTTGTCAAGCCTCTGCTTAAAGACCTCCAAAGTAGGAGACTCCACCACACTCCTTGGCAGCAAATTCCACTGTCGAACAGCTCTTACTGTCAGGAAGTTCTTCCTAATGTTTAGGTGGAATCTTCTTTCTTGTAGTTTGGATCCATTGCTCCGTGTCCGCTTCTCTGCAGCAGCAGAAAACAACCTTTCTCCCTCCTCTATGTGACATCCTTTTATATATTTGAACATGGCTATCATATCACCCCTTAACCTTCTCTTCTCCAGGCTAAACATGCCCAGCTCCCTTAGCCGTTCCTCATAAGGCATCGTTTCCAGGCCTTTGACCATTTTGGTTGCCCTCCTCTGGACACGTTCCAGTTTGTCAGTGTCCTTCTTGAATTGTGGTGCCCAGAACTGGACACAGTACTCCAGGTGTGGTCTGACCAGAGCAGAATACAGTGGCACTATTACTTCCCTTGATCTAGATGCTATACTCCTATTGATGCAGCCCAGAATTGCATTGGCTTTTTTAGCTGCCGCGTCACACTGTTGGCTCATGTCAAGTTTGTGGTCAACCAAGACTCCTAGATCCTTTTCACATGTACTGCTCTCAAGCCAGGTGTCACCCATCTTGTATTTGTGCCTCTCATTTTTTTTGCCCAAGTGCAATACTTTACATTTCTCCCTGTTAAAATTCATCATGTTTGTTTTGGCCCAGTTCTCTAATCTGTCAAGGTCGTTTTGAAGTGTGATCCTGTCCTCTGGGGTGTTAGCCACCCCTCCCAGTTTGGTGTCATCTGCAAATTTGATCAGGATGCCCTTGAGTCCATCATCCAAGTCGTTGATAAAGATGTTAAATAAGACTGGGCCCAAGACAGAACCCTGTGGCACCCCACTAGTCACTCTTCTCCAGGATGAAGAGGAACCATTGATGAGCACCCTTTGGGTTCGGTCAGTCAGCCAGTTACAAATCCACTGAGTGGTAGCAGAGTCAAGACCGCATTTTACCAGCTTCTTTACAAGAATATCATGGGGCACCTTGTCAAATGCCTTACTGAAATCAAGGTAGGCTATATCCACTGAGTTCCCTTCATCTACCAGGCTTGTAATTCTGTCAAAAAATGAGATCAGGTTAGTCTGACATGACTTATTTTTCAGAAATCCATGCTGACTATTGGTGATCACAGCATTCCTTTCTAGGTGCTCACAGACTGTTTGCTTAATGATCTGCTCCAGAATCTTCCCTGCTATTGATGTCAGACTGACTGGGCGGTAATTATTTGGGTCCTCTCTTTTCCCCTTTTTGAAAATAGGGACAACATTTGCCCTCCTCCAGTCTGCCGGGACTTCGCCTGTTCTCCAGGATTTCTCGAAGATGACTGCCAGTGGTTCTGAGATCACATCTGCCAGTTCTTTTAATACTCTTGGATGCAGTTCATCTGGCCCTGGAGACTTGAATACATCTAAACTAGCCAAATATTCTTGTACTGTCTCCTTAGTTATTCTGGGCTGTGTTTCCTTTGCTGAATCATTTGCTCCAAATTCTTCAGGTCGGGCATTGTTTTCTTTATCGGAGAAGACTGAGGCAAAGAAGGCATTGAGGAGTTCAGCCCTTTCTGTGTCCCCTGTTTGCATTTCACCATCTTCTCCTCTGAGTGACCCCACTGTTTCTTTGTTCTTCCTTTTGCTACGAACATACCCATAAAAGCCTTTTTGTTGCTTTTAACCTCTCTAGCAAGCCTGAGTTCATTCTGAGCTTTAGCTTTTCTGACTTTGTGTCTACACGTGCTGGCTATTTGTTTGAATTCCTCTTTGGTGGTTTCCCCCCCTTTCCATTTTTTGTACACATCCTTTTTTAATCTTAATTCAGTTAAAAGTTCTTTAGATAGCCACCCTGGCTTCTTTAGGCACCTTCCATGTTTCCGTCTCATTGGTATTGCCTGACGTTGTGCTTTTACTATCTCCCTCTTAACAAACTCCCAGCCATCATGAACTCCCTTTCCTTTTAGTATTGCTGTCCATGGGATCTCACCCAGCACTTCCCTAAGTTTTATGAAGTCGGCTTTCTTAAAGTCAAGAAATTGAGTCCTAGTATGCTTGGCTGCTCCTTTCCGCTGTATAGTAAACTTCAGAAGAGCATGATCACTCGCGCCTAATGATCCTTCCACTTCTACCCCACTAACCAGGTCATCAACATTGGTTAGGACCAGATCTAAAATGGCTGTTCCTCTTGTTGCTTCTCTCACTTTCTGGACAATGAAGTTGTCTGCAAGGCCAGTGAGGAATCTGTTTGACCTTATGCTCTTGGCTGAGTTTGACGTCCAACAAATATCCGGGTAATTGAAGTCCCCCATTACTACTATCTCCCTTCCTTTTGCATGCTTGGCCATCTGTTCCAGGAAGGCATCATCTATGTCCTCCGTTTGGCTTGGGGATCTATAGTAAACTCCCACAATGAGGTCTCTGTTATTCTTCTCTCCCTTAATTTTGACCCAAATGCTCTCACATTGGCTTTGAGGTTCTAAATCTTGGATCTCTTCACAGGTATACACATCCCTGACATATAACGCCACTCCTCCTCCTTTCTTGTCTGGTCTGTTTCTCTGAAATAGATTGTATCCCCCCATTATTACATTCCAATCGTGGGACTTATCCCACCAGGTTTCAGTGATGCCTATTATGTCATATTTAGTTTGCTGTACCAAGAGCTCAAGCTCATCTTGTTTATTTCCCATGCTTTGCGCATTAGTGTACAGACATTGAAGTCCATTAATCATTCCCCCGTGTCTCTTATTTAAGGATTTTTTCCTCCCACCACTAGGTCCGCGTGCTGTTTGCTCCATTTGGTCTATGACATTTGGATGATCATCTTCATTAATTGATAGACTCCTACCTTCAGGAGCACTGTCTCCCTCCCCCACATTAGTCAGTTTAAAGCCCTCCTGATGAGGTTTCTGAGATTTTTGACAAAAACATTCCTCCCAACCGTTGTGAGGTGCAGCCCATCACTTGCCAGAAGTCCATCTTCAAGAAACTGCAGTCCGTGATCTAAGAATCCAAACCGTTCCTGTTTACACCATTTGCGAAGCCAGCTGTTCACTTCCACTATTTTCCCCTCTCTCCCTGGGCCACGTCGTTCAACTGGGAGGACAGACGAGATGACAATTTGTGCATTTAGTTGCTTCAATTTCCTGCCGAGAGCCTCGTAGTCTCTTTTGATCTTCTGGAGGCTATTGCTTGCAGTGTCATTGGTTCCCACATGAACCAAGAGGAAGGGGTATTTGTCAGTGGGTTTTATGATTCCTTGCAGTCGTTCAGTTACATCTTGGATCTTAGCCCCAGGGAGACAGCACACTTCCCGAGACATCTTGTCAGGCCCACAGATCACTGCTTCTGTTCCCCTCAGTAGGGAATCCCCTATCACCACTACACGCCTCCTCTTGGGTTTGGTCGGGGTTCTTCCGTGAGCTGTCCGTTCCAAGGTCGCCTGCACATTCCCTGAGGACTGACTTTGCTGCTCGTCTTCATATACCTGATCGACTGTAATGAGGGAGAGATCCTCAAATGGAGTCTGCTCTTCGTCTTCCATGCTAGGGGAGAGGACCTCAAAGCGATTGTGTATTTCTAAACAATCAGAGTGAACCCTGGGCCTCCTACTTCTTTGAGTCACGTTTCTCCATATATCTGGCTCCTGTGTTGATGAACTAGCCTCCTTCTCAGGGGAGTCCCCTGTCTCCTCCTTGGTGGGGACGGTGTGCTCTGTTGCTTCCAAGAAGAGCTCCAGCTCTCTAATTCTTTGGAGCGTAGCTACACGTTCCTCCAGTTGCTGGACTTTGTCTTTTAAAAGGGCAATCAACATGCAATTGCTGCAGGTGAAGCTGCCTGCAACCTTTGGCAAGATGGCAAACATTGCGCAGGAATCGCAGGCGACTGCAGCTGTTCCCTCCCCTTCCATCTTGAGATCATGTTGTTGGGGGTGGCTACAGAGGTCCTCCATCATAAAAAGCTTGAAGACAGGACAAATAACTTCGCCCACAAAAAAAACCTAGGTCTCCCCCAAGAAACGTTTGAGACTAGCTTTTTTGTATAAGCGTTTGAGACTAGCCGTAGTTCCTTGAGCTTTTATAAATTGGTCTTCTTAAAGCCCAGAGCTCCCTTGGCTCTGTATCATGAAACCCAGGGCATAGTCACTTCACCCCAAGTTTCCCAGTGCTTCAACTTTATTGATCAGTTCCTCCCTGTTGGTGAGGACCAGGTCCAAGATACATGATTCCCTTGTTGCTTTTTCCACCTTCTGGGAAATGAAATTGTCAGCTCAAGCAGGGAGACCACTGGGCAGTGATGCGGGTAGTATACCAGCAGAATCCTTATTCTGTTCCTAGTGCCCACACACTCTAGATCCCCTACAGCTGGACAGAGAGTCTGGAGAGAGAAGGGGGGTTCTCTATAGACCACAGCAACTCCCTCTCCCCAGCCCTCAAGCCTGCTCTGATGCTGCCCTGAGTACACAGGTGGGCACAGCTGAGTGAGATCAACTCCACCTTGCTCACTCACCCATGTCTCTGATTCAGACCAAATCACCCTCAATATCCACAATAAGATCATGGATGAAGGAGGTCTTTCTCAACAACAGCAGCTGCAGACTCAAGGATTGGCTGACAGAACCACAATTCCCCAGGTTGGAAGAGGGGCTGGCACACAGCACAAGTCACCAACTGTCTGTGCCATGTGCCCCTTACCTCACCTGTCCCACCCCATACCTTCCCCTTCCCTGAACCATTGTGATTGGGGACTCCCTGGTCTCCCCATTTCCTCTCTTTGCAGACACACCCCACAAACCCCACAGATTTAAAAATATGCAAGTTGAAAACAGTTGAAAACATTTTAAAACATTTTAGACAATTGGGGGCATAATAACAAAATTGAAACTAACTAAAGAATACCAGCCTCAGCTTTCATAGCTGCAGTCAGTTGGCAGCTCTGCCCTCCTAGATGAGGTGGAAGAGGTCCCCAAGACTCACAGCTGAGATGGTCTTCTGTTCTTCATTGAAACAATTGCCATGAAATAGCTGATCTGATCATAGTGAAGCACTTTGGAGGCAGTTCTTATGTTACTGGCACCTCCTTTCCTGTGTCTTTTCCTCAGTGTTTCAGTAACATTTGACATCCAGGAACCTTTTTGGATTGAGTGAAGGAGTGTGGTTTCTTCTGATGTGGCTAGCTCTCTGCCACTGCAATTATGGATATATGTATTTCCTATGTGCAATCCTATTCATATCTGCTCAGAAGGAAGTCAACTCTGTTAAAAGGAGTTTACTCTTAGGAAAGTGTACATAAGCCTTTAGTCTTAAAATCTATAACAACAACCTGTCTTCAGTTCTGTATAGTAATAGGATGGTTTCACAGGATTGTATGAGAGTGAATTTAAAGGGCTTTATAAATAATAATGCATTCATCAATATATACTGTTCAGCAGAAGAATGCAAGACTTGAAATTTGGTGACTAGCAGCACAATCTTGTTCATGTCTACTCAGAAGTAAGTCCACTGAAGTGAATGAAACTTCCTCTGAGGTAAATGTGTACAGGGTGTGTGTGTGTGTGTGTGTGTGTGTGTGTTTGTTAAAAAGTCCTTATAATATGCTATTTGGGGGGGAGGCTTATACAAATAAGCAAAATGTATCTAGATTGGAATGTGACCAGGAAGCATGTTTTTTCAAACATAATTTTTATTAATTTACACAAAAACAAAATAAAAATAAAATTCTACATCTTATTATCACAAATTACTTTCTTTAGGACTTCCTTCAGCTTCTCCACAAATCATCCGTAGTCATTTTTTAAATTACACATTTCATACTTTATATTGACATTATTTGACTCCTTACTTCCATTTCTCTTTAGACAATATTCCTACATTTTTCACAGTGCTTTTTAAAATCCCACTAGCGTTATCTGTCCTTCACTTATGTTTTCCAGATGTTCCACAAATTTTCCCCAGTCCTCAATGAACCTTTGGTCTCTTAAGTACCTAATTTTCCCCGTCAATCTATCCAACTCCGCGTAATCTAGCAATTTTATTCTCCATTCTTCAACTGTCGGTATTTTCTGTTGTTTCCAGTTTGGGGCCAGGAGGACTCTTGCTGCAGTCGTTGCATATTGAAACAATTTACAATCGTTACTCTTTATCTCCCTTCCTAATATTCCTAACAGGAAAGCCTCGGGTTTTTTTCCCCAAATGTATACCTTAAAATTTTCTTCATTTCATTATATACACTTTCCCAAAAACCTTTTACCTTTTTGCATTCCCACCACATGTGGTAGAAGGACCCCTCTTTTTCCCTGCATTTCCAGCATTTATTACAAGTTTTATACATTTTTGCCAATTTTGCAGGGGTTATATACCATCGGTAAAACATCTTCATTATATTCTCCTTCAGCGTCATACAAGCTGTAAATTTTAGGGTTTTTTTCCAAAGTTTTTCCCACTCTTCCAAATATATATTATGTCCAATGTCCCTGGCCCAATGTATCATGACCGACTTTACTGTGACCAGGAAGCATGTTGATACACCCTTGTGAGCGAAGCTGTTGGGAGTCTCGTACTCCCAGCAGCGTCACCCAAGGTGGTAAGGTTAAAGGCGAGGAGCTAGAAAAAGAATGATCCAAGAAGTCCTCAACAGTAGATAAAAATCTACCGGTTGCCATGATTACTCATGCCATCGGAATAGAGTCTGGTCAGCATGCACTGATCTACACACATAAAACAAATTTACGCACAGGCGTCTTCCAAAAACCCATCCCAAACCCAACCCCCAAAGTCCCATGGCAATCGGCAAATGGTAATGGAGGCAGGATCATGAGATCTGGAAGCCCCTAGGGCTGGCACATGGATGGTGGATATAGATTCAGTCACTCTGACTCAAGGTATGAGGCAGTTGAACAGCTCGGCAGCTGTATCCATGGCTGAGCAGCCCTTTTTAGGATCTACTCTGCTCACCCTGAAAAGGGGGGGGGGCTAGGAAAGGCGCCCTAAACATAGTCTGTCTCCCTTTTCCCCTGACTGGATTACTGCGCCCAGTGGGGTCACCACCCAGAAGTTGGAAAAGACAATTGAAGTTTGGAACATGGAATATACCGACTTTGTCAGATAACACAGATAATGAGCGTCCCGAACACAGAACTGCCATCATTGCAAGAGAGCTGTGATTTTTTAACATTGATATTGCAGGGCTTTAAGAAACTCGAAGAGCAGGTGAGGGACAACTGAAGAAAGAAAAAGGGGGCTACATATTCTTCTGGGAAAGGCTACCTGTACAAGAACATTGAATACATGGAGTAGGCTTTGCTACCAAAAACAATCTTGTGAAGCTCTTGTTAGAAGTCCCTACCAGCATTAATGAGTGACTTTCAATCCTTTGAGTAAAACTCACCAAAAACCAACATGCTACTATTCTAAGCACTTATGCACCAGCACTGGATGCCGATGAAGACAAATAAGGATTTTTTTACTCTCATCTGGATACCATCCTATCATAAATGCCTAAGGAGGATAAAATTATCCTCCTGGGTGAGTTTAATGCAAGAGTTAGACGAGATTTCGATCTGTGCCCTGGTGCCCTGGGACTATTGGGAAAGAGGGAGCTGGCAACAGCAACCAGAACGGAATCTTTACTTTTGACGATATGTGCAGCACACAACCTTGTTATCACCAACACACTTTTTTGACAAAAAAAGTAAATTAAAAACATCATGAAGGCACCCTTGGTCAAACCACTGGCACCTCTTAGACTATGTAATTGTCTTAGACTATGTAATTGTCTGAGTTGAAGATTGCCATGATGTGCTCCTTACCAGAGCTATGACGAGTGCCAATGACTGCTGGACAGATCACCTATTAATACGCTCCACAATGGCTATCAAGATTATACCTCAACACAGGCTTCAAGGAAGGAAACCAAGGCACAAAATGATCACTCAAGCCCTTCAAGATCCTATTAAGTGGGACTGCTTCCAAACGACTCTTAAGGACAATCTGCTTTTGGAATTCCCTGATGTCAGAGCTGCTTCCAGATCCTAGCTCACAGAGGATCACGCTAGCCAGCGGTCACTTTGTAAAAGTCTTTATTGAGTTACAGTTTCCATTCTCAAGCTGCTGCGTGCAGCTCTACGTCTTATGGGTTAGACCGGCGAAGCTCCGTCTGAGTCTCCGCCCCCTGTACACCAGCTTAATACCCTAGCCTTACTCCACCTTTTCCGCCTGACCGTTCTCCTCTGGGTCCCTCTGCCCCCCGTGGTCTCTTCCTTCCGGGACGCTTCTGACGCTGACCCCCCGGACCCTTCTGTCTCCTTGCGTCGGGCTTTAGGACCTGGCTCCCTTTCCGGGCTGCTTACTGCGCCACCTTCCTGTGCATTTGAACTTGGCGCGCGCGCCCAACCTTCCACTTTCCGCCTGACCGTTTCTTCGCTCCCCAATGGAGGTGTGGCCACTCCTGACTCATGCCCTCCCTCCTGCTGCGAGCTGCCAGAGCTCGATACCTGGCGCCCTTCCTCTCCACTGCGTTCTGTTGGTGATGCTGGTCCCGATTTCCAACTGCTGCCCTCTGAGCCCCCTCTGGACCCTTCTTCCTGGGGTGTCCCCCTAGGCTCCCCCCTTGCTCTGGCCACTGGCGCTCCTTTCTGTGAATCTTCTGATTCACTGGAAAGACTCGGAGATCTCGGGTCGTCGTCATCACTCATCTTTTCTTCTGCCTCCTCCCCCTCGCTCTCTGTTTCCTCCCTTGCCCTCGCCTCTGCTCCTGAACCCCTGACACCTGATAACATCGAGGAACACTGGACCAAGCTAAAAACATCCATTATCATAGAATCATAGAATCATAGAGTTGGAAGAGACCACAAGGGCCATCGAGTCCAACCCCCTGCCAAGCAGGAAACACCATCAGAGCACTCCTGACATATGGTTGTCAAGCCTCTGCTTAAAGACCTCCAAAGAAGGATACTCCACCACACTCCTTTATTGCAGCCTGTGAAGAAACTATTGGATACCAAACCAAGAAACACTAGGACTGGTTTGATGAAAATGACAGTGAGATTGAACGCATTATTGATAAGAAAAAGAAACCCTTTCAGATCTGGCAAAGAGATAGAAACTGCACCACTCAGAAAAAAAACCTCCTATGCCAACACTAAGGCTGAGGTTCAAAGAAGAACCAGAGAATTAAAGAATACCTGGTGAATAAAGCTCAAAGATTCAGCACTTAGCTGACACTCAAGATGTGTCTCAAGATGTGCTGCATAAGGTGATTACAGATGAGCTGACATGTATAATAAATGGAAGAAAGTATAGAAAGAGTATGCACAACCAGACAACAACAGTTTAAGGGAGAAGGCCAGGTGGGCCAAAGCTCAGAATGGGCTCAGGCTTGCAAGAGAGGTTAAAAATAACAATGAAAGTTTCTTTGGCTATGTTTGAAGCAAGAGGAAGAACAAACAAGAAGTAGGCCCTCTGCATGGAGAAGACAGAGCAATGCTGTTGGATGGCAGAGAGAAGATGGAACTGCTCAACACCTACATTGCCCCTGTCTTCACCCAAAAGGAAATGGTGCATAGAATCATAGAATGGTTGAGTTGGAAGGGACTCCGAGGGTCATCTAGCACAACCCCTTGCAATGCAGGAATCTTTACTAAAGCATCCTTGACAGAAGGCCATCCAACCTCTACCAGGGATAGCCAATGATGGGAGCTGTATTCCAACAAAATCTGGAGGGCTTTGCGTCAGCATAAAACCACCCACCCCCATTCCATAGTCCCCAAACAGAATAGCTTACCCAAAACAAAACAAAATAAACAACACTTTCTAATTGCATGATTGAGTGATGGCTGGAGAAAGATGACTTTTCTATGGTGGTTCCTTTCCTCTGGAATGCTCTCCTCAGAGATACCCACCAGATGCCCAGGTTCTTCTCATTTAGGATTGTGGAAAAACATTATTGTTTTCTCAGAACTTTAAGAATCTTTGAGATTACTAGAGGTCTTTTAAATACATATTTTGTATTGTTTTTATTGGATTTCCATTTGCCTCTGTGGGAAGATAATTGTGTTGAAGGTTTCTGAAACACTCAGCAAGAGCTGCACTACACGAACCTGCTTATTTTGTGTTTTCAACTCTAAGAGGCAGGAAGATAAACCAGAGCAAAGCATGACTGGATCATGTTTCATTGTTTGCCTTGTGTCTCCACCTCTCTTCCCATGCAGTTTGCTATGATGTGGCATTTTATACAAGCCACTGCTATAGATCAAGGCAATAAACAAAATCTGCCATGCAAAGCAAGGCAGTATTCTTTCTTCTTCCTACATTCACTAAGCCAAAAAACAAACAAACCAGCACTGGGTTAAGAAACTTCCTTTTCACATTTTCTTCAGCTTGAAATGTTCTCATCTACTCTACAGTACATTGGTTGTCCTCATATTTCATTCCTTTCTTTTGTTATGACATCTCTGACCTTCACTGCTTTCTCATACTCAGTATGCTGTGAAGAATATACCAAGCTGCACAACTTAACTCTGACTTCTAGAGAAAACAAACAAATAGTGTCTGTGACAAAAGAAGCAATGATGGCAGCAGCGGCATAGCGTGAGTTGTCAGCACTCGGGGCAACGCAAGTAATTTGCGCCCCCTAACCCGGGGCAAGGCAAGTAATTTGCGCCCCCCCAACCCCTAACCTGAGAGTTGCCGCTGGCGCTGCCGCGCAAACAACGCTGCTTGCCCGGAGGAGGATGGAGGCAGAAGCAGCCGCCGCCTGTGGCTGGGCCGAGGGGATGGCGGTGGCGGCAGGGTGCAGAGGCTGCCCGTGCCCGGCCAGGCGTCGGTGGCGGCGTCGGCGCTGCTGCAGCGGCTGCTCCTCCTGCGAGCAGTGAGCGGAGCGCAGCCACAGTGACGGCGGGGGGCGCGCGCGCTAGGGCGCAAGGCTGGCGGTGGCGGCGGGGAGCCCGGCGAAGGAAGGAACTTGTCCCTTCCCTCTGGACTTGCGCCCCCCCCCAGATGTTGCGCCCGGTGCGGCCGGCACCCCTGGCACCCCCCACGCTACGCCACTGGATGGCAGCAAAACTCATCAGTGTTAGAAGTAAATCTGACTGCCAGAAGGAGAGTTCAGCAAAGTGTCACTGCCAGAGCCCATCATGCATTAGCTGCACAATTAACTTTGGATAAAAGGAGCTGGAGCTAACTGACATTCCCCTAGAACTCAGAAAACAGGAGAGGGCACCCATTTGGAAATGGTTCTCTCTAGTACTTGAAGTGATATGATCTAAATCAGTGCTTTCTTCTAGAAAAAAGGTGCCAACACAGTGTACCGCTGAGTACTACCAGAAAAAGAGCCCTGGCGACAACAATGTAGGCCAGTTGATTCCAATATGAACTGGTGGGGGAGGGGAAAGAAAGAGGAGAGGTGAGGGGAGGCCAAGCAAGTCTGTCCTTTGAGTACAGCATGCCTAATCCATACTCAACAACAATCATGTGAGGTAGGCTGCTATTGCTTTGATTCCAATATGAACTGGAGGGCTAGGGATATGAGAGAGAGAGAGAGAGAGAGAGAGAGAGAGAGAGAGAGAGAGATATGCCGAGCAACACTATTCTGGTTAAGGTCACCCAAGAAGACAGCTAAGCTAAGATCAGACAAGAGAGGAAGAGAGGGGTCAATGGTGGAATTCTGGTTCACAGCTCGTGTTCCTAACCTCCATGGCACCCCCGCTCTTGGCCACTGCCTGTTCCTGGCCTTGCAGAGCTGCTGTCCCTGGCTGAGCAACTCGAACAGAAAGGGCTGCTGGCCCTTGACCCTTGGCACAAGCAGGAAGCGCGGCCATCCTGCCTCCCTCCCTGACAGGCGCAGCTCTAACCCAACCTGACAGAACATTCCCACTGGCCTATGGCACCATTGGTTGAGGGCAGTGCCACTCATCATCTCAGAGGCAGGGACTTTGTCTGTACCTTGGGGCTCATTGATTCTCTGGAGATGTCACTCAGAGGTTTAGGTGGAGCAGCTTGAGTTGTTGCAGAAAGAAGCAGGGGGAAGGGAAGGATAGATGGAATAGCATCCCTGTGTCGACATCTGTCCAAGGCTGTGCAAGGGAAGCGGTGTCATGAAGGCGGGTAATCCTTAACCATTGAGAAAGCTGAAAGAAATAATAGAGTAACACACAATATGACACAGAAAAAAAGAAGACCCAGTGTTCTTCTGTGGTCATTGCCAGTGCTTTTTTTCTTAGAAAAAATGAGCCAGTACTGTGTACTGCTGAGTAAAACCAGAAAAAAGGACTGATCTAAATGATCCTGTAATGCAGAAACCCCTTCATGGATCACTGCCTTGCCGTGGTGAAGGGGCTTGAATAACTCAGAGAAGCTATGAACTATGCCGAGCAGGGCACCCAAGACGAACAGGTCATAGTGGAGAGTTGTGTCCAAACGTGATCCACCTGGAGGAGGAACCGGCAAGCCACTCCAGTATCCCTGCCAAGAAAACTCCATGGACAAAGACAATAGGCATATAAAAGTTATGACGCTGGAAGATGAGCCCCTCAGGTCGGAAGGCGTCCAACATGCTACTGAGGAAGAGCGGAGGACAAGTACAAGTAGATTCAGAGCTGATGAAGCGGCTGGGCCAAAGCAGAAAGGATGCTCAGTTGTGGATATACCTGGAAGCGAAAGGAAAGTCCAATGCTGTAAAGAAAAATATTGCATAGGAACCTGGAATATAAGAACCATGAACCTGGGTAAGTTGGATGTGGTCAAAAATGAGATGGCAAGAATAAATATTGACATCCTGTGCATCAGTGAACTAAAATGGATGGGAATGGGCGAATTCAGTTCGGATGACCATCATATCTACTACTGTGGGCAAGAAACCCATAAAAGAAATGCAGTGGCCTTCATAGTCGACAAAAGAGTGGCGAAAGCTGTACTGGGATGCAATCTCAAAAATGATAGAATGATCTCGATAAGAATCCAAGGCAGACCTTTTAACATCACAGTAATCCAAGTTTATGCACCAACTACTACTGCTGAAGAAACTGAAATTGACCAATTCTATGAAGACTTAAAACATCTTATAGAAGTGACACCAAAGAAGGACGTTCTTCTCATTATAGGGGATTGGAATGCTAAAGTAGGGAACCAAGAGATAAAAGGAACAACTGGCAAGTTTGGCCTTGGAGATCAAAACGAAGCAGGGCAAAGGCTAATAGAGATCTGTCAAGAGAACAAGCTGGTCATCACAAACACGCTTTCCCAACAACACAAGAGACGACTCTACACATGGACATCACCAGATGGGCAGCATCGAAATCAGATTGATTATATTCTCTGCAGCCAAAGATGGAGAAGCTGTATACAGTCAGCAAAAACAAGACCTGGAGCTGACTGTGGCTCAGATCATCAGCTTCTTATAGCAAAATTCAAGCTTAAACTGAAGAAAATAGGAAAAACCGCTGGGCTGGTAAGATACAATCTAAATCAAATCCCTTATGAATACACAGTGGAAGTGAGGTACAGGTTTAAGGATTTAGATATGGTGGACAGAGTGCCTGAAGAACTATGGATGGAGGCTCGTAACGTTATACAGGAGGCAGCAAAGAAAACCATCCCAATGAAAAGGAAATGCAAGAAAGCAAAGTGGCTGTCCAATGAGGCCTTACAAATAGCGGGAGAGAGAAGGCAAGCAAAATGCAAGGGAGATAGTGAAAGATATAGGAAATTGAATGCAGATTTCCAAAAAATAGCAAGGAGAGACAAGAAGGCCTTCTTAAACGAGCAATGCAAAGAAATAGTGGAAAGCAACAGAATGGGAAGAAGCAGAGATCTGCTCAAGAAAATCGGAGAAATGAAAGGAACATTTTGTACAAAGATTACCATAATAAAGGACAAAAGTGGTAAGGACCTAACAGAAGCAGAAGACATCAAGAAGAGGTGGCAAGAAGGGCAGTGCCAAAGAATGCTCCAACTACCGCACAATTGCGCTCATTTCACACGCTAGCAAGGTTATGCTTAAAATTCTACAAGGCAGGCTTAAGCAGTATGTGGACCAAGAATTCCCAGAAGTGCAAGCTGGATTTAGAAGAGGCAGAGGAACCAGAGACCAAATTGCAAACATGCGCTGGATTATGGAGAAAGCTAGAGAGTTCCAGAAAGACATCTACTTCTGCTTCATTGACTACAGAAAAGCCTTTGACTGTGTCGACCATAGCAAACTATGGCAAGTTTGTAAAGAAAGGGGAGGGCCTGATCACTTCATCTGTCTCCTGAGAAATCTCTATGTGGGACAAGAAGCTACAATTAGAACTGGATATGGAGCAACAGATTCGTTCAAAATTGGGAAAGGAGTACGACAAGGCTGTATATTGTCTCCCTGCTTATTTAACTTATATGCAGAATTCATCATGCGAAAGGCTGGGCTGGATGAATCCCTAGCCGGAATATGCAAATGACACAACCTTGATGGCAGAAAGTGAGAGGGAATTAAAGAAGCTTTTATTAAGGGTGAAAGAGGAGAGCGCAAAATATGGTCTGAAGCTCAACATCAAAAAAACAAAGATCATTACCACTGATCCCATCACCTCCTGGCAAATAGAAGGGGAAAGAAATGGAGGCAGTGAGAGATTTTACTTTCTTGGGCTCCATGATCACTGCAGACGGTGACAGCAGCCACGAAATTAAAAGACGCCGGCTTCTTGGGAGAAAAGCAATGACAAACCTTAGACAGCATCTTAAAAAGTAGAGACATAGAATCATAGAATCATAGAATCATAGAGTTGGAAGAGACCACAAGGGCCATCGAGTCCAACCCCCTGCCAAGCAGGAAACACCATCAGAGCACTCCTGACATATGGTTGTCAAGCCTCTGCTTAAAGACCTCCAAAGTAGGAGACTCCACCACACTCCTTGGCAGCAAATTCCACTGTCGAACAGCTCTTACTGTCAGGAAGTTCTTCCTAATGTTTAGGTGGAATCTTCTTTCTTGTAGTTTGGATCCATTGCTCCGTGTCCGCTTCTCTGGAGCAGCAGAAAACAACCTTTCTCCCTCCTCCATGTGACATCCTTTTATATATTTGAACATGGCTATCATATCACCCCTTAACCTCCTCTTCTCCAGGCTAAACATGCCCAGCTCCCTTAGCCGTTCCTCATAAGGCATCGTTTCCAGGCCTTGGACCATTTTGGTTGCCCTCCTCTGGACACGTTCCAGTTTGTCAGTGTCCTTCTTGGATTGTGGTGCCCAGAACTGGACACAGTACTCCAGGTGTGGTCTGACCAGAGCAGAATACAGTGGCACTATTACTTCCCTTGATCTAGATGCTATACTCCTATTGATGCAGCCCAGAATTGCATTGGCTTTTTTAGCTGCCGCGTCACACTGTTGGCTCATGTCAAGTTTGTGGTCAACCAAGACTCCTAGATCCTTTTCACATGTACTGCTCTCAAGCCAGGTGTCACCCATCTTGTATTTGTGCCTCTCATTTTTTTTGCCCAAGTGTAATACATTACATTTCTCCCTGTTAAAATTCATCTTGTTTGTTTTTGCCCAGTTCTCTAATCTGTCAAGGTCGTTTTGAAGTGTGATCCTGTCCTCTGGGGTGTTAGCCACCCCTCCCAGTTTGGTGTCATCTGCAAATTTGATCAGGATGCCCTTGAGTCCATCATCCAAGTCATTGATAAAGATGTTGAATAAGACCGGGCGCAAGACAGAACCCTGTGGCACCCCACTAGTCACTCTTCTCCAGGATGAAGAGGAACCATTGATGAGCACCCTTTGGGTTCGGTCAGTCAGCCAGTTACAAATCCACTGAGTGGTAGCATAGTCAAGGCCTCATTTTACCAGCTTCTTTACAAGAATATCATGGGCCACCTTGTCAAATGCCTTGCTGAAATCAAGGTAGGCTACATCCACTGCGTTCCCTTCATCTACCAGGCTTATAGTTCTGTCAAAAAACGAGATCAGGTTAGTCTGACATGACTTATTTTTCAGAAATCCATGCTGACTATTGGTGATCACAGCATTCCTTTCTAGGTGCTCACAGACTGTTTGCTTAATGATCTGCTCCAGAATCTTCCCTGCTATTGATGTCAGACTGACTGGGCGGTAATTATTTGGGTCCTCTCTTTTCCCCTTTTTGAAAATAGGGACAACATTTGCCCTCCTCCAGTCTGCCGGGACTTCGCCTGTTCTCCAGGAATTCTCAAAGATGACTGCCAGTGGTTCTGAGATCACATCTGCCAGTTCTTTTAATACTCTTGGATGCAGTTCATCTGGCCCTGGAGACTTGAATACATCTAAACTAGCCAAATATTCTTGTACTGTCTCCTTAGTTATTCTGGGCTGTGTTTCCTTTGCTGAATCATTTGCTCCAAATTCTTCAGGTCGGGCATTGTTTTCTTTATCGGAGAAGACTGAGGCAAAGAAGGCATTGAGGAGTTCAGCCCTTTCTGTGTCCCCCGTTTGCATTTCACCATCTTCTCCTCTGAGTGACCCCACTGTTTCTTTGTTCTTCCTTTTGCTACGAACATACCCATAAAAGCCTTTTTTTGTTGCTTTTAACCTCTCTAGCAAGCCTGAGTTCATTCTGTGCTTTAGCTTTTCTGACTTTGTGTCTACACGTGCTGGCTATTTGTTTGAATTCCTCTTTGGTGGTTTCCCCCCTTTTCCATTTTTTGTACACATCCTTTTTTAATCTTAATTCAGTTAAAAGTTCTTTAGATAGCCACCCTGGCTTCTTTAGGCACCTTCCATGTTTCCGTCTCATTGGTATTGCCTGACGTTGTGCTTTTACTATCTCCCTCTTAACAAACTCCCAGCCATCATGAACTCCCTTTCCTTTTAGTATTGCTGTCCATGGGATCTCACCCAGCACTTCCCTAAGTTTTATGAAGTCGGCTTTCTTAAAGTCAAGAAATTGAGTCCTAGTATGCTTGGCTGCTCCTTTCCGCTGTATAGTAAACTTCAGAAGAGCATGATCACTCGCGCCTAATGATCCTTCCACATCTACCCCACTAACCAAGTCATCAACATTGGTTAGGACCAGATCTAAAACGGCTGTTCCTCTTGTTGCTTCTCCCACTTTCTGGACAATGAAGTTGTCTGCAAGGCCAGTGAGGAATCTGTTGGACCTTATGCTCTTGGCTGAGTTTGACGTCCAACAAATATCCGGGTAATTGAAGTCCCCCATTACTACTATCTCCCTTCCTTTTGCATGCTTGGCCATCTGTTCCAGGAAGGCATCATCTATGTCCTCCGTTTGGCTTGGGGATCTATAGTAAACTCCCACAATGAGGTCTCTGTTATTCTTCTCTCCCTTAATTTTGACCCAAATGCTCTCACTTTGGCTTTGAGGTTCTAAATCTTGGATCTCTTCACAGGTATACACATCCCTGACATATAACGCCACTCCTCCTCCTTTCTTGTCTGGTCTGTTTCTCTGAAATAGATTGTATCCCCCCATTATTACATTCCAATCGTGGGACTTATCCCACCAGGTTTCAGTGATGCCTATTATGTCATATTTAGTTTGCTGTACCAAGAGCTCAAGCTCATCTTGTTTATTTCCCATGCTTTGCGCATTAGTGTACAGACATTGAAGTCCATTAATCATTCCCCCATGTCTCTTATTTAAGGATTTTTTCCTCCCACCACTAGGTCCGCGTGCTGTTTGCTCCATTTGGTCTATGACATTTGGATGATCATCTTCATTAATTGATAGACTCCTACCTTCAGGAGCACTGTCTCCCTCCCCCACATTAGTCAGTTTAAAGCCCTCCTGATGAGGTTTCTGAGATTTTTGGCAAAAACATTTCTCCCAACCGTTGTGAGGTGCAGCCCATTGCTTGCCAGAAGTCCATCTTCAAGAAACTGCAGTCCGTGATCTAAGAATCCAAAACGTTCCTGTTTACACCATCTGCGAAGCCAGCTGTTCACTTCCACTATTTTTCCCTCTCTCCCTGGGCCACGTCGTTGAACTGGGAGGACAGATGAGATGACAATTTGTGCATTTAGTTGCTTCAATTTCCTGCCGAGAGCCTCGTAGTCTCTTTTGATCTTCTGGAGGCTATTGCTTGCAGTGTCATTGGTTCCCACATGAACCAAGAGGAAGGGGTATTTGTCAGTGGGTTTTATGATTCCTTGCAGTCGTTCAGTTACATCTTGGATCTTAGCCCCGGGGAGACAGCACACTTCCCGAGACATCTTGTCAGGCCCACAGATCACTGCTTCTGTTCCCCTCAGTAGGGAATCCCCTATCACCACTACACGCCTCCTCTTGGGTTTGGTCGGGGTTCTTCCGTGAGCTGTCCGTTCCAAGGTCGCCTGCACATTCCCTGAGGACTGACTTTGCTGCTCGTCTTCATATACCTGATCGACTGTAATGAGGGAGAGATCCTCAAATGGAGTCTGCTCTTCATCTTCCATGCTAGGGGAGAGGACCTCAAAGCGATTGTGTATTTCTAAACAATCAGAGTGAACCCTGGGCCTCCTACTTCTTTGAGTCACGTTTCTCCATATATCTGGCTCCTGTGTTGGTGAACTATCCTCCTTCTCAGGGGAGTCCCCTGTCTCCTCCTTGGTGGGGACGGTGTGCTCTGTTGCTTCCAAGAAGAGCTCCAGCTCTCTAATTCTTTGGAGCGTAGCTACACGTTCCTCCAGTTGCTGGACTTTGTCTTTTAAAAGGGCAATCAACATACAATTGCTGCACGTAAAGCTGCCTGCAACCTTTGGTAAGATGGCAAACATTGTGCAGGAATCGCAGGCGACTGCAGCTGTTCCCTCCCCTTCCATCTTGAGATCGTGTCGTTGGGGGTGGCTACAGAGGTCCTCCATCATAAAAAGCTTGAAGACAGGATAAATAACTTCCCCCACAAAAAAACCTAGGTCTCCCCCAACAAACGTTTGAGACTAGCTCCCCTAAATCTAAAAGATGGGTATATCTGCGCGCTCCTCCCACAGCTAATCCCCTGCCTCAACAGAAACCCTGCCCCCTCTGACCTTTACACAGGGAAAACAGCTAATCAGCCACAAAGAAACACACACACACAAGAAAACCATTTTTGCTCCTTCTTCAACTGCTGCCCTGCAAACTCTGATAAGCTCCTCCCACAGCTAATCCCCTGCCTCAACAGAAACCCTGCCCCCTCTGACCTTTACACAGGGAAAACAGCTAATCAGCCACAAAGAAACACACACACACACACAAAAAAACCCTTTTTGCTCTTTCTTCAACTGCTGCCCTTTGCCAACAAAGGTTCATATAGTTAAAGCCATGGTTTTCCCAGTAGTGATGTATGGAAGTGAGAGCTGGACCATAAAGAAGGCTGATCACCGAAGAATTGATGCTTTTGAATTATGGTGCTGGAGGAGACTCTGGAGAGTCCCATGGACTGCAAGAAGAACAAACCTATCCATTCTTAAGGAAATCAGCCCTGAGTGCTCACTGGAAGGACAGATCGTGAAACTGAGGCTCCAATACTTTGGCTGCCTCATGAGAAGAGAAGACTCCCTGGAAAAGACCCTGATGTTGGGAAAGATGGAGGGCACAAGGAGAAGGGGAAGACAGAGGACGAGATGGTTGGATAGTGTTCTCGAAGCTACCAGCATGAGTCTGACCAAACTGCGGGAGGCAGTGGAAGACAGGAGTGCCTGGCGTGCTCTGGTCTATGGGGTCACAAAGAGTCGGACACAACTAAACGACTAAACAAGAACAACAAATGCAGAAAAGAGTGTACACAGTCAGCAGTGAAAATCAACAACAAAAGAATGTTTTATATCAGCTGTTTATTGACTAGTGAAGCAGCAAAAGTCACCACCACTTTTTGAATCAAAATATTAACAAGTCAGAGTCAAACTGATAGGAAAGAAGGAGGAAACTGTGAGCTCAGCCCACGCTGTAAGCCATGATTTTCCTTTTCCTTTTTCCATTTGGATTATTTTTTCTGTCTTTTTTTCTCTTACATTTTCAAAACTGGTAAAGTTGGATATCTGTTTTTTGTTTTCGTTATGTAACACTAATGTAGCTGTGGATTTTTTCCAGTCTCTTCTTATTTTTGTTCTGTTTTTTGTTTTCACTTTTTTATTATTTATTTTCTCCCTGTCAGGGAACTGACATCAGAGCGAGAGGCGAAGGAGAGGCTCTCTGATGATGCGGGAGAAGGACCCAGCAGCAGGGGGAGAAACAGCCCAGTAGAGGGGGAAGCAATTCAGCGCAACACCAGAAATAGAGGGGGGCTGATGGGGGTATCGGAGAGAGGGCTCCAGGATTCTTCCCTGGACATCAGTGAGGAGAGCCCAGGTCCTCCGCTGCCCACGCCCTCCCTGCGCAGGAGGCTCCCGCACAGTGAGAGAAGGCGGAGACTGGGCATCAAACAACTTTTATGCTGGAAGAGGTTCAAGAAACGTCCACTGACGGATTCTGCCAGCGATTGAGGCAGCCACTATGAGAAGGGGTTGCGCAGTCAGAAAGGTTTAACAAGGCAAATTAGCCGAGAGAGGCACCAGTTTACACATGAGTAACTCATACCTACTACTGCAATCTGTCAGTCCCTTAAAGTTGCTCGTGCACAGCAGCTGACAGGCAGCACCATGAGCAAAACTGGAGAAGCCAAAGCCCAGGAGGGTGCAGCTGGAGAGAAAACTCTGGTGGAGAGGAACCGAGAATTGGAGCAGCATGTGGCCATTCTGACGGCGCGGCTGGAAGAAAGGCGGTCTCAAGATGCACAGGTCAGGCCCACCCCCATAGCAAGGAAGGTACCGGGACTGGTGCACAAATTTGGGGGGAAGGCGCAGGACTATAGTGCGTTCCGAACGGAAATAGAGTACGCATTGGAACTGCAGCACGACAATTTTGCCAACGATGCAGTGAGGGTAGCATATATTGTTGGTCACCTGGAAGATGGTGCCAGGGAATGGATCAGGCCCCTTATGGCGACGCAAAATGCTGCCATGCAGGACCTGCGGAAATTCTTTCAGGCGATGGACGCAATGTTTTCCAGTGATGTACAACAAAGTGTGACAAAATGGGAACTGATGAACTGTAAACAGGGGAACCAATCAGTGAGAGACTACTGGTTGCGCTTTGCTATGATAGTTCACCGCCTCGGGTGGCAACTGGACTCTGAACCCATACAAATGTTATTTGAGGAGGAGTTGTCCCCAACGGTGAAGGATGAGCTTTCCCGTGCACCCCGCCCACAGGGGATGGATCAGCTGACCAAGGCTGTGCTTGCGATTGGCGTACGGCAGGAAGCGCGGGCCCAGGAGAGGCGGGAAGGGAGAGAGCAACGTTACCATGACTACCGCATTCCTGAAATACCAAGGCAGCTTTCCCCGCCGGAGGAGCCAATGGAAATAGATGGGGCGCGTGCGGGGGAAGTTTCAAACGTCAGTGAAGGGCGCAAAAAGGAGGGAAAGGATTGGAAAACCACCAAGAAGTGTTTCCTTTGCCAGCGGCCAGGACATTTTGCCAGAGCCTGCCCTCAAAGAAAGGCCTGGCAAGGGATGGTGGGAGCAGCAGGGGGTGAGGAGGAGGTGGTAAAGGAACAGGAGCAGGGAAACGGGAATGCTTGGCTGCCACGCAAGGGGCACAGCAGCCAGGCCAGCAACCAGTAGAAGTGCCCCAACCAGACCCCCCCAAGGCGGCAATAGCCATTGAAGTGGTGCTGGAACTCCCAAACGGGCACCCAGTCAAGGTGAAGGGGATGCTGGATTCAGGCAGCTCCTGTAATTTCTTCAGCAAAGACTTTGCCTTAGAGCACCAGCTCCACTTTCTGCCTTTGGATTTCCCATTGCAAGTGACCACCATTGATGGGAGGGAGCTTCTGGGGGGGGGGGAGTGACACACCAGACCCCACCAATGAGAATGAGGGTGTCCAGGCACTCGGAGACCATCGCCTTTCACGTCGCCTCACTAGCAGGGCTCCCAATAATATTAGGGATGAGCTGGCTAGCACAACATGATCCAGTGGTAGCGTGGCATCAGAGGACAGTCACCTTTGGGTCACCTTACTGCCTGGAACACTGCCTAGGAGGAGAAATCCCAAGGATGAGCGTGGCCAGGGTGGCTGGGTCGGATGTGGAGCAGAAGGGGGAGGTGCCACCGCAATATGCAGATCTGCGAGAGGTCTTCAGCGAGAAGGAGGCAGATAGACTGCCACCCCATAGGCCCTTTGACTGCCAGATCAACTTGCTCCCAGGGGCTCAGCTGCCAGTGGGTAAGCTGTATGCCATGTCGGACAGGGAGATGAAGGAGTTGCGGGAGTTTATTGACAAGAACCTGAAAAGAGGTTTCATCAGGGAATCAAAAGCGGTGGGGGGCAGTCCAGTGTTCTTTGTGGACAAAAAGGACACTAATAAACCCAGGCTCGTTGTGGACTATAGGGCCGCCAATTTGGTGTTGGAACCCGTGACCTTCCCAATGCCCAGAATTGACGACATTTTAACACGAGCTGGACCTCAGGGGCGCATACAATTTGATTAGGATGAGGGAGGGGGATGAGGGAGGGGGATGAATGGAAGACCACTGTGTTCACACCCCTAGGTGCCTTTGAGTACCTAGTTATGCCTTTTGGATTACAGTCGGGCTCCGCCTGTTTTCAAGCTTTCATGCACCACGTGTTGGGGTCTCTGCTGTACAAGAACTGCGTAGCCTTCTTGGACGACGTCTTAATATATTCGGACAACGAGGAGCAACATGTTAGAGACGCCAGGGAAGTGTTACAACGGTTGCAGAAGCACCAGTTGTGGGTCAAGCTGGAAAAATGTCAGTTTCACACCAGAGAAGTCGAGTTTCTGGGGTACAAGTTGTCTGACAAGGGCCTGGTGATGGACCCAAGCAAGGTGCAGGCAGTGCTGGAGTGGAAGGCTCCCAAAACACGTAAGGACGTGCAGAGGTTCCTAGGGTTCAGCAACTTCTACAGGAAGTTCATCAAGAATTTCGCCCACTTGACAGCACCCATCACGGATTGTCTCAGTAGCAAAAGGAAATTTGTGTGGACAGAGGAGGCCCAACATTCCTTTGAAAAACTGAAGAAGGCGTTCGCATCGGAAGAGCAACTCCTGCACGTGGATCTGGAGAAACCCATGAGGCTAGAGACCGACGCATCCGACAGAGCCATCGGGGCGGTCCTTTTGCAGCCAGGGAGGAGCAAGCAGGAGTGGAAACCGTGTGCATTTTTCTCGAGAAAACTGAGCAAATCGGAGCAAAACTATACCGTGTATGACTGTGAAAAGCTGGCGATCTACGCGGCCTTTCGCCGTTGGCATCATCTACTGATGGGGCGCAACAACAGATCCAGGTTTGCACAGATCACAAGAACTTGGAGTACTGGAGGACCGCACGAGTACTCAACCAGAGACAGATTCGATGGGCACAGGAGTTCTCCAAGTTTTTCTTTGAGATCCGATACGTGCCCGGAGAGGAAAATGTAGGAGTAGATGCTCTATCGCGCAAACCAGAGTACTTGGAAGGAGAGGGGCCGCCGAAGAAACAACACGTGATCCCCGAGGACCGATGGGTGTGTGGAGGAACGTTGGTGGGGAAAAGAGAACTAGCCGGAGTGACCAGAAACGACGAGTTTGCGCAAACAAAAATCCGGGAACTCCGGGGCGGGGGAGGAACCCAAGAAGGGTTTGAGGAGAAGGAAGGGGTGCTGTACTATAGGGGGCGCTGTACGTACCGGGGGAGACCCCGAGGGGGAAAGTACTCAAACAACTCCACGACAACCCCACAGCGGGGCACTTTGGACAGCACAAAACCATGATGCTTGTGACCAGGCAGTTCTGGTGGCCTAGGGTGAGGGAGGATGTACTCCCGTACGGGGGTGCGACCGATGCCAAAGGGCAAAGGGGGAGCGGACTGCCCCCACAGGTCTACTGGAACCCTTACCCACGCCGGGAAAACCCTGGGAGGTGGTGTCCATTGATTTTATGACAGATTTGCCCAAGTCCCAAGGAAAAACAGCAGTCACAGTAGTGGTCGATCTACTGACAAAAATGTGCCATTTTATAGCTTGCTCACATGCCGTAACGGCAGAGGAAACAGTCCGGTTGTTTGTAGAGCACATTTTCAGGCTGCATGGCGCCCCCTTGAGGGTTATCTCCGACCACGGAAAACAATTTACTTCCCGGTTCTGGAGGAAGCTCATGAGCTTGCTGCAGGTGGAGGTGGGTTTCTCGACGGCGAGACACCCGGAAACCAACGGGCAAGCAGAAAGAGCGAACAGTATACTCCAGCAATACCTACGCTGCTATGTCAGCGAAAGGCAGAACGATTGGGTAGAGAAACTAGCACTGGCTGAATTCGCATACAATAACGCGGAACACGTGTCCACGGGAATGAGCCCATTCATGGCCAACCATGGGTATCATCCCAGGGCCTTCCCAGGGAGTGGGGAGGGAAGCTGGAGCGTACTCGCAGCTGAGCAGTTTGTGGAAGAAATGGAAGCCCTGCACCAGCAACTTAAGATGAACTTGGAGCGGGCCAAGGAAACTTACAAGAGGCAGGCAGACAAGCCCTGCAGGGAAGGGGAAACCATACGGGTGGGGGACCGGGTGTGGCTGTCCACCCAAGGGTTACCTTTCAAAGGGGGGTGCAAGAAGTTGCAACCCAGGCGGCTGGGACCTTTTGAGGTAACACAGCAGGTAAATCCCGTGGCATTTAAGCTCAAACTGCCTGATAGCATGAAAATACACCCAGTGTTCCACAGGTCCCTGCTCTCACCGCACAGGGAGGGGAGGAGATCTCAGGGGCAAGAGGAAGAAGTCACCACACACCCGCAGGTAGAAGAAAGGGAACACCATCACAGGGCCACGGAAATACTTGACTCAAGGTGGCGAGGGTGCCAGGTGGAGTATTTGGTAACGTGGGAGGGGGAACCCGAGTCCGAAAACACGTGAGTTCCCGCGGAAGCCTTTGATGACAGGTATCTGGTGGAGGTATTCCACCACCGGTTCCCAGACAAACCCCAACCCCTAGGGAGATTCTGGGAGGAGCAATTTGGAACCACAGACGATGAGGAGGTTTTTGAGGGATTTTCTGACTCAGAAGAGGAGGGAGGAGAGGTTTCGGAGGAAGAAGAATCAGACTGGGAGGACCACCCTATTGGCAGGTATAAGAGCGGGTGGGAAGTGGGTTTTGAATCCACAGAAGATGGTGACAGTTCCTTCCGAGGGTTTCCCGCCTCGTCGGCCGACAAAGGGGATGAAGTTGATTCCACAGGTCGGTCCAGGGGTGGAGGGGGTCCTGGAGGGGAGGTGGATGTCAGGGAACTGACATCAGAGCGATAGGCGAAGGAGATGCTCTCTGATGATGCGGGAGAAGGACCCAGCAGCAGGGGGAGAAACAGCCCAGTAGAGGGGGAAGCAATTCAGCGCAACACCAGGGATAGAGGGGGGCTGATGGGGGAATCAGAGAGAGGGCTCCAGGATTCTTCCCTGGACATCAGTGAGGAGAGCCCAGGTCCTCCGCTGCCCACGCCCTCCCTGCGCAGGAGGCTCCTGTGCAGTGAGAGAAGGCGGAGACTGGGCGTCAAACAACTTTTATGCTGGAAGAGGTTCAAGAAACGCCCACTGACGGATTCTGCCAGCGATTGAGGCAGCCACTATGAGAAGGGGTTGCGCAGTCAGAAAGATTTAACAAGGCAAATTAGCCTAAAGAGGCACCAGTTTACGCACGAGTAACTCATACTACACTCCCTCTCCTTTCAAAAACACTAATAATGAAATTGCTTGATTATGGCTATTATTATGTAAATAAAGCCAAATTATATAGAGAGATATATGTAAGGTATTTGAGGTGTATGAATAGTAAGTGTTTTATATATGTGTGTGCATATACAAGAAATCTTGTAGCAATGAATATTGGATTTATGACCTAGATAAAGTGGGCCAAAAGGAAATTAATAATACAATATGAAGTTAGTTAGTGTAATGATTTTCAGGCAGGCTTCCAAGCCCATAAATGAGTCTCTGGCAGTTTTTATGGTTTCATTTATTCACAATACAATCGGAGCAAGTCTACAGCCCTCTGCTCCATAGATATCAGTTGGTCACTCTGAGTAGTCACTTGTGTCACAACAGGAAAAACACCAATGTCCTGTCTTTCCCCTATTGCACTTCCGTTGCAATCTGGCCTTTTCAGCTTTTTGGACTTGAGCAGGGGGGGGGGGGGAATCTACACTCTCCAAGGCCAAACTCTCTGTCCTCTGCCTGCTGATGGTTGCTTAGCAACCCCTTCACTATCTTCTACTCCCCCTTCTTGCGAACAGTCTGTGTCTGCTCTAACTAACTCAGTGAGCTCTTTGTGAAGGAGAGACGCCAAGCCTGCTTGCTCCTGCTCTAATTGCAGACTGTCATATTCAGAGTCAGACCCTGTTTCTCTTCCATCTCCTTCGTTTGACTCTTGTTTGTTCCTTGGCTTGGCTATGCTTCTCACAGTTGGTTAAAATGTAAAAGGGCTGAGAAATTCCAAAAAAGTGAGTAATTCTGGAATACTTACAATCTTTAAATAATGATATTGCTTATTTACAAGAGACACATTTGTTTTGGAACGAGACAAAAAGGTGTTAATGAAGGATTGGGTGGGAATGTATACACTACAAATTACACTTCCAATGCTAGAAGCGTCACTATCTTGATACTAGTGATGAAAATGGACGCTATTTAATTCTCTGTGTGAAAATTGCCGAAATGGTAATAATGTTGATTAATATATGTAGATTTCCCAGATATGTTTTATCAATGTTTTAGTCATTTGAGTCATAGTACATACAATAAACTTATAACAATGAAATAATTGATCCTAACCTGATCCTAACCACACACACACAAAAAGATTAGTTAGAGAAACTCTCAAAAAGTACATGCGAGAGTTGAATCTGGTTGACCCTTTGGTCCTTAAGGCATCCTAATGAAAGGAAATTTATGTTTTATAGTCAAGTACATTAAAATGGTTTTAGGTTGGATTTTTTCTTAATATCAGCATCCTTGTACCATCAAATTCAAGACTGTGATATTGATGTGTATCTGACCACAGTGCAATTAGCTTGGATTGAAAATATTATAATACAGCTAAGATACCAAGAAACTGCTATTTTAACATCTCACTACTTACTGATGACCAGTTTGTAAAATAAATGAAGACCAAGACTGAACAATTCTTCGATATAAATACTGAGACTTCAATGGCTAGGATGTATGAATGGGAAGCGTATAAAGCTTTTATTAGAGGTCAAATTATAGCATACTCATGTCAGGGCTACAGAAACCTCTCTTCCTGAGCAGCTGCCAGCCCAGGCAGAGAGCCAAATGCAGATAAGAGCCATGGAAACTCGCTCCCAGGAAGCAGGCGTAGGGTCATGTCCCAGACTAGAGGAATTTACAGATAGCTTTTCAGAGATGGCAGCTCAGCCTTTGAGTATTCCCGAGCGTAGAAAAGGGGGAGTACAGGATAGGGGGCAAACTACATCACAGCGTGCTAAGAGAAGGTTCCTCCCATGTTGCTTTCTTAGAACGAAACGTGATGCTTTGAACTCAGTTGAGTCATCATTTTAAAATGGAGACCGACTCCTGGGAGGGGAGCTCTCAGTAATCTGTAATCTTTTTGGAATAAAACCAACTGTGGCGGACCCCCGGTTGTCTCATGGACACCACTAATCCACTGCCACCAACCAGGTCCTCCCCAGTAAAATTACTCAGTCAGGGTCTCAAGGTAATAAAGAAGTGTGTATTTTATTTCAGACACAAACAAACTTTTACGGCATTCCAAACGTTGTTACTCTTTACTTTCTTAGTCTTATTTTCCTCTCTATCTCTTCTACCTCCCCTCACTCAAGAACCCACTGCCCTAACTGTTTCTCTATTTCCAACTGCCTGCCAACTGCTTCTCCAACTGCCTTTCCCAACCAGCCAACCCACTAAAACCAACCAACTACCCACCAACAACTAACTCAAACCTTGGGCTAAGCCCTTTTATACACAGGTAGGCTCCGCCTCCGACTTTCCTATTGGTCTATATTTTTAACTCTATCTCTCCCCTGTGTTCAAACATTTTCTAAATGAACGGGCAAACGCCACACCAACCTTTTAATGAACTATGATCACTCACACGTCACTGCTGCTACACTCATCACATTTAAAAAACCCCTTGGAAATAGTAAGTAAAAAAATTGAAAGAGGAATTAAATGATTTATGGACATTAATAGTAAATAAAATGGATAAACATATCTTATTGCTCCCCTACATCTGGTGTTAAGGCATACAGCATAATGTCTGCACCTTTCACATTATTCAGAGGTACTAGGCAAGGCTGCCCACTTTTGCCTTTGCTTTTTAATATCTGTTTGGAGCCCCTGGTGTGTACTATCTATTAGACAGCATAAGGAAATCTTCGATGTAATTCATAACTCACTTGAATACAAATTGGTAATGTTTGCAGATTATATTCTTCTGCTTATTATGAAACCTCACAGTACTGTTCCAATATTAATGCAAAATATAGATTTTTTTGGCAATATCTGTGGATACACTATAAACTGGTCCAAATTGGAGACGATGTTAATCTGAGACTTATTGCTCAGGGGGAAACAGTCCGGCAGGCTTCTGTTGCGCAATAAACATTTTCAGACCTCCAAACACAGCAGAGTGAAGAAAACACAGCGGTCAAAGCCCTTGGCCTTCTGTCTTCTGTGTGTGCAGCTAGTGTGCATAAATCAAGACCTCACGCAGCTTTAACCAAGCTAAAGCGTTTATTTTTACAGCAGCGTAGATCAGCCATTGTCTAACAGACTGTAACTCATGACTGCTCTGTACAAAAGTGAAACTGGAATGAACAAAGAAACCAGACCCGGAAATGATGCAGGGTCCCTCCGCCCCACAGTAGGCAGAATGCACACTCTGAGCTGTTTAACCCTGTAAGCTCAGGTTTTCCTCACACCCCCTCTCATCCTGTGCTACTGGGGGCTAGCAAGTATCACCACTTACCCCAACTTCAAACCACCACAGAACTCCCCATGATGCTGGAAGCTCAAGGGTTTAGTGAACCTGTAGCCTTTTTGGAGTTCACCGACTGGGTCTGCGTTGCTCCGGGACAGGAGGAAGGAAGTTAAAATGACACCGAGTTGGTTCAAAGAAAGAGTTTATTCTGCTCTCCGGATAGCAGAAAGCACTTGCGTGGTGAGTCCACAGCAAGTCCAAAGAAATGACAGGTTTCATGCAGTTTATATATCCTCCAGGCACCCTCTCACTCCTCCCCTAGGAGCCCAACCACGTCGGCCTACGTACACAGGTTGACATCACATATGTTCCTGCTCTGGTACTCTCAACCATAAAAGGATCTTCCTTCCTGTACTTCTGACCATAAAAGGATCTTCCTCTTCCTACTCTTATCTGGGAAGATGTCATAATCTCCGGGAACACGCTTTTGACGTTTTCCCCGGACATTGGTCTTGCGCGTATTTTGTGGTCAGCACATAAGATAAAGTTCTGACATGTTTTCTTTGTTCCCCTGGAGAGCCAAGGCCATCCCTTGCCTGTCCTGATAAAGGACAGAACTGTTTATGCAGTTGTGTCCTTATTATGGTTTTGCTCAACAGTTGAAGTTTTACGCATTTAAAAGTGCTCTCTTTTGAAAGAACAAAGGGGAGGGGGTTGAGTCAGTTTTTAAACTTCCTACACAGAAACCCATTCCTTCAAACCCATCTGCCAGTTTATCATGGCTTGCATGGTACTTCAGCCTTATTAAACCTGACTGGACACTTTGACACACATTTTGGAAACGTATGTCTAGATGCTTGGTTCTGGCCTTAAACTGCCCAGATTCTGCCAACTTCAGACAGGGTTGATTGTCCTCCCAAACAGTGATGGGCAAGCTACAATTCCCACAGATCTCTTGCACCAGGCATCTATAGAACTCCAACAGTGCGCTGAACTCAGCTTCAGTAGAGGACAGCACAATGAGACTTTCTTCTGGGACTTCCACCCAACAAGAGATTCCCCAAACTTTATTACCATCCCAGACACGGACTTCCTGTCATCCAGATTTGCCCAGTCGCTATCTGCCCAGAATGTGAGCTTCGTCTCACCTGCAGCTGACAGTTTGAGACTGAAGTCCTTGGTATCCTGCAGTTAACGCAGCACCTGATTGACACCATGCCAGGCGTTTACACTGGGCTTTGTAGCTTCCCTACTGAGCAGATTGGTAGCAAAAGCAATATCCAGCCTGCTCCATTGGGACAGATACAACAGACTATCTAGAGCTGACTGAAAGAGCTCAGTGTTCTCGAACTCAGCACGTTCTGCTAGCTGGTTGTCTTTCACATAGCTTGTCTCCATGGGTGTCCTAACTCCTGCACAATCAGACATTCTGAACTTCACAAGTAACTGCTCAATCTTGCCTCTCCGACTGAGCAAGAAGCTTCTATCTTCAGTCCTGTCTATCTGCACACCTCGGTAGATCTTTACTGCACCCAGGTTCTTGAGCTGAAACTGTTTTCCAAGCTCTTTGGCAAACTTCTGCACCTGTTTGTGTGCCCTTGAGACATATATGATATCATCAACAAAGACTAACACCATTTCCTGTGACTCTCCTGACCCTTTAAGGTACAGGCAGCTGTCAGCAACTCTTCCTGATACCTAGCTTCTCTAAGGCTTCATTCAGGCACAAGTTCCAATTTCTGGCCGATTGCTTCAAACTATAAATAGACTTGTGAAGCTTCCATACAGTGTTTGGCTCATTGCCCTCAAACCCTGGAGGAGGAAGCATGTACAGATCCTCCTGGAGGTCTGAGTTCAAATAGGCCACATCCACATCAAAGTGATGCACCAGCAAACCTCTTTGTGCAGCAATGGCTAAGAGCATGCACAGAGTTTCATACACCTCAGTGTAATGCAGCCCCTTCTGCTGTGTGAGCTCTCTGGCTACTAACCTAGCCTTGTACTGTGGTTCTCCAGTTGCTGTGGGTTTAAGATGGTAAACCCAGCGGCTGCTCACGGCCTACTTGCCCACTGGCAACGTTGTGAGGGAGAACACACCTAGATACTTCATTGAGCTCATTTTCTTCTGCATTGCCTCATGCCATTTCCTGGCTTCTTCCTAAGGCAGTTTCTGAACATCCTCAAAACTCTCAGGTTCACACTGTGCCATACCAACCCACACACTTGTGACTGCAAACCTGTCAGGAGGTTTACTTTTTGCCGTGTGAGCTGAACGTCTCAACCCAGCTTCAGGTACCCCTTCAGACCCACTAGGGCCAGCTAGAACGTCCTTGGAATCAGAGAGCTCTCCCTCTGACTTACTATGCCGTCTAGATTTCTCAGCTGAACCTGTGGGCGAAGAAGAAGCACTTCTCTGTTCAAGCTTCACAGCTTTAGGAGAAATTCTTCCCTCTACCTGCTCTGGGTCAGGACTCTGTGCCTCAGCAGCAGGTTCAACCTCTACGTCTTCCTCATCAGCAGAGTCAAGCAGACTCTCTGAAAGAACATCAGGGTTCCCATGTATGCGTGTCCACCCATTCTGCTCACAGAATTCAGCACTGTTGCTGAGCAGAAGCCTGGACTGATTGCCTTTTGGATAGGCAAATCTCTACCCCTTGGTTCCTGGCTCATACCCACAGAAAATCATCTTTTGGGACCTAGGGCCACCTTATCTGTGTTTGGCCTTTGGCACAAGGACCCATGCCTCACGGCCAAATACACAGAAGAAATGCACATCGGGCTTCTTGCCGTGCAGCAGAAAATAGGGCATGTCCCCCAACAACAGAGTTGAATGACCTGTTCAATGTGAAATTGGCATTCTTCCAAGATTCCCCCCAAAAGCGCTGGGGGAGCCCGGCATCAAACAGCAACGCTGCAGACATTTCATGCAGCGTTCTGTTCTGCAACACCATTCTGTTGGGGACTGTCTGGAACTGTCAACCTGTGTTCTATTCCCTTCTAGCGGAAAGCCACTTCTGAGCTGGAGAGGAAGTGGGGTTGTGGGCCCACCCCCTCCCACACATGCGGGGACTGGCTCTTAGCCCCCACGAGAGTAAGGGAATCCTCAGGCGTGTCACCAACCTGGCCGGCCAATCGCTGGGCCAGGGAGGCGTGGCCTAGTGCATTTAAGGCTGGCGTGCCCGGGGACCACCCTCTTTGCCCCGTTCCAGCTGCCCCAGTTTTCAGCTGCCCCGGTTTTGACTTCGTTTTCGGCGTCTTCACACCATCGTGGACCACCTTTGCCTCGTGTCCGGCCTTGCTGCTTATTTGAGCTGAAATCACTTTAGAGACTTCGGTCTCTGTGCAAGCTGAAATCACTGTGTGCGCTGTGCACGGGCTGCCGGTGGCAAAAAGGTGGTGGGAGCGATCGGTGGTGGAGGTTCTTTTACCTTAGTTCGTTTCCCCCAGGAAATTGGTCTGGTCTTACCGGAAATCATCTGGTCCTTGGATCTATCGAGGAGGACGTGGAGGAGGAGGCTACGGTACAGAGCAGAGAGCATCCTTGTTTCCAACGGCGGGTGCAGGAAGGGTAAAGTACGCGTATCGGGACGCTCCTCCCGCAGCAATTTGTCCCTCCTCGCCTTCCCAACAGCAATCGGCTAATTTCCCTATCACATGCTTCCCGTAGCTGCTCCTTCCCAACTGGGTCCTAAGGGTGCTTCGCTGTTTATTAGGGTTCTCCCCTGTCTTGTGTGATTTCTTTCTTTACCCTTGCTGAATTATGAGCAGCAACGTGCCGGTGCTGCCTTTACTTTTACCGCTGCTGACTTATGAGTGGCAACGTGCCGGTGCTGCCTTCTGAGCAGCAGCGCGGTACCTTTAAGTACTTGAAAACATCGCTGCCGTCTGTCCGCCGGCAAAAAGCGTCCAAAAAAAGTATTGAGTCTCTGCAAAAGCGGGCGCGGGGCCCCCGCCTGCCCCAGCCATTGCTTTGGGTCGCTGTTTTTCTTGCTTTGCTGACAAAGCCTTCTGTAGCGGCCACTGTTTTTGAGCATTTTCAACTCCTGTCCTTATTGGTAAACTTTTCAGGGAACCTTTTCTTTTACGAGTTTGTCTTCGGTTGCCGGGGCAACGCGCCGCCGCCATTTTGGGCAGACACCACGTGGTGAGGTGCGGTCCGCCATTTTAAGTAAGGGCGGTAGAGTATAGCTCTTCCCCCTTCGCTCCGATACTCTGTTACCATTTGAGCAGCAGGCGCTTCACAGTAGCGGAGCCATGCTCGGTGGGCTTCGATTTCTCAGGCTTTGAGACAGCAAAAATAACAGGAATAAAAGAATAAGTGATTCTGGGTTAACATAAAATAAATAAATAAATACATAAATAAACGGAGAAAGCCCTACTTAGCAAAGAACAACTAGGCAGCTGTGATAAGGACTTGGGGGAATAAACGGCAGGATTTCCTGATTCTTTTTAAAGTGGCTGTGCCTGTTCGTGGCTCTTAGCTTTGCTGCATCCGCAAATTTTAAAGTGCTCTCAGTATTTACAACACTATAAGGTGCCCATCTTCTCTGCTTTATTAAGCGCAGTGCCTGTTCACGCTTCATTGCTCGATACTTCTTAATCAGTTAGAGTGCTGCTGGCTGGGTCTTTACTTCAGCACCGTGCTGCTTCAAACACATTGCACCCTGCAATTTTCCAAGTTATGGGCTCTGCTTCTTTGTCTCTTTATTAAAACTTCACACTTTATCGCTTTCCCTTCTCAATAATTTAATGTACTTCGGGGTTGTTTTCCTAAGGGTTTATTGGCGTCATATTTTGGCACACTTTTCAGCAATTTTAATTGCTTAAAGGGTTTTCCTAGGGGATTATTGGCTGGCTTTATAGAATCATAGAATCATAGAATCATAGAATCATAGAGTTGGAAGAGACCACAAGGGCCATCGAGTCCAACCCCCTGCCAAGCAGGAAACACCATCAGAGCACTCCTGACATATGGTTGTCAAGCCTCTGCTTAAAGACCTCCAAAGTAGGAGACTCCACCACACTCCTTGGCAGCAAATTCCACTGTCGAACAGCTCTTACTGTCAGGAAGTTCTTCCTAATGTTTAGGTGGAATCTTCTTTCTTGTAGTTTGGATCCATTGCTCCGTGTCCGCTTCTCTGGAGCAGCAGAAAACAACCTTTCTCCCTCCTCCATGTGACATCCTTTTATATATTTGAACATGGCTATCATATCACCCCTTAACCTCCTCTTCTCCAGGCTAAACATGCCCAGCTCCCTTAGCCGTTCCTCATAAGGCATCGTTTCCAGGCCTTGGACCATTTTGGTTGCCCTCCTCTGGACACGTTCCAGTTTGTCAGTGTCCTTCTTGGATTGTGGTGCCCAGAACTGGACACAGTACTCCAGGTGTGGTCTGACCAGAGCAGAATACAGTGGCACTATTACTTCCCTTGATCTAGATGCTATACTCCTATTGATGCAGCCCAGAATTGCATTGGCTTTTTTAGCTGCCGCGTCACACTGTTGGCTCATGTCAAGTTTGTGGTCAACCAAGACTCCTAGATCCTTTTCACATGTACTGCTCTCAAGCCAGGTGTCACCCATCTTGTATTTGTGCCTCTCATTTTTTTTGCCCAAGTGTAATACATTACATTTCTCCCTGTTAAAATTCATCTTGTTTGTTTTTGCCCAGTTCTCTAATCTGTCAAGGTCGTTTTGAAGTGTGATCCTGTCCTCTGGGGTGTTAGCCACCCCTCCCAGTTTGGTGTCATCTGCAAATTTGATCAGGATGCCCTTGAGTCCATCATCCAAGTCATTGATAAAGATGTTGAATAAGACCGGGCGCAAGACAGAACCCTGTGGCACCCCACTAGTCACTCTTCTCCAGGATGAAGAGGAACCATTGATGAGCACCCTTTGGGTTCGGTCAGTCAGCCAGTTACAAATCCACTGAGTGGTAGCATAGTCAAGGCCTCATTTTACCAGCTTCTTTACAAGAATATCATGGGCCACCTTGTCAAATGCCTTGCTGAAATCAAGGTAGGCTACATCCACTGCGTTCCCTTCATCTACCAGGCTTATAGTTCTGTCAAAAAACGAGATCAGGTTAGTCTGACATGACTTATTTTTCAGAAATCCATGCTGACTATTGGTGATCACAGCATTCCTTTCTAGGTGCTCACAGACTGTTTGCTTAATGATCTGCTCCAGAATCTTCCCTGCTATTGATGTCAGACTGACTGGGCGGTAATTATTTGGGTCCTCTCTTTTCCCCTTTTTGAAAATAGGGACAACATTTGCCCTCCTCCAGTCTGCCGGGACTTCGCCTGTTCTCCAGGAATTCTCAAAGATGACTGCCAGTGGTTCTGAGATCACATCTCTTGGATGCAGTTCATCTGGCCCTGGAGACTTGAATACATCTAAACTAGCCAAATATTCTTGTACTATCTCCTTAGTTATTCTGGGCTGTGTTTCCTTTGCTGAATCATTTGCTCCAAATTCTTCAGGTCGGGCATTGTTTTCTTTATTGGAGAAGACTGAGGCAAAGAAGGCATTGAGGAGTTCAGCCCTTTCTGTGTCCCCCGTTTGCATTTCACCATCTTCTCCTCTGAGTGACCCCACTGTTTCTTTGTTCTTCCTTTTGCTACGAACATACCCATAAAAGCCTTTTTTGTTGCTTTTAACCTCTCCAGCAAGCCTGAGTTCATTCTGTGCTTTAGCTTTTCTGACTTTGTGTCTACACGTGCTGGCTATTTGTTTGAATTCCTCTTTGGTGGTTTCCCCCCTTTTCCATTTTTTGTACACATCCTTTTTTAATCTTAATTCAGTTAAAAGTTCTTTAGATAGCCACCCTGGCTTCTTTAGGCACCTTCCATGTTTCCGTCTCAATGGTATTGCCTGACGTTGTGCTTTTACTATCTCCCTCTTAACAAACTCCCAGCCATCATGAACTCCCTTTCCTTTTAGTATTGCTGTCCATGGGATCTCACCCAGCACTTCCCTAAGTTTTATGAAGTCGGCTTTCTTAAAGTCAAGAAATTGAGTCCTAGTATGCTTGGCTGCTCCTTTCCGCTGTATAGTAAACTTCAGAAGAGCATGATCACTCGCGCCTAATGATCCTTCCACATCTACCCCACTAACCAAGTCATCAACATTGGTTAGGACCAGATCTAAAACGGCTGTTCCTCTTGTTGCTTCTCCCACTTTCTGGATAATGAAGTAGTTTGCAAGGCCAGTGAGGAATCTGTTGGACCTTATGCTCTTGGCTGAGTTTGACGTCCAACAAATATCCGGGTAATTGAAGTCCCCCATTACTACTATCTCCCTTCCTTTTGCATGCTTGGCCATCTGTTCCAGGAAGGCATCATCTATGTCCTCCGTTTGGCTTGGGGATCTATAGTAAACTCCCACAATGAGGTCTCTGTTATTCTTCTCTCCCTTAATTTTGACCCAAATGCTCTCACTTTGGCTTTGAGGTTCTAAATCTTGGATCTCTTCACAGGTATACACATCCCTGACATATAACGCCACTCCTCCTCCTTTCTTGTCTGGTCTGTTTCTCTGAAATAGATTGTATCCCCCCATTATTACATTCCAATCGTGGGACTTATCCCACCAGGTTTCAGTGATGCCTATTATGTCATATTTAGTTTGCTGTACCAAGAGCTCAAGCTCATCTTGTTTATTTCCCATGCTTTGCGCATTAGTGTACAGTGGTACCCCGCAAGACGAATGCCTCGCAAGACGGAAAACCCGCAAGACGAAAGGGTTTTCTGTTTTGGAGGCGCTTCGCAAGACGAATTTCCCTATGGGCTTGCATCGCAAGATGAAAGCCCATAGGGAAATGCTGGCGGTCGGGAGCAAAGACTTTCGCCCACAGCCGGCCTTCAGAAGAGGACCTCTTCTGAAGGCCGGCGGGGGGCAAAAGTCTTTGCTCCCCCCCGCCTGCCTTCCCCCCGCCTGCCCCGGGTGATCTTAAAATGCTGGCAGGCGGGAGCGAAGCGCTGCCGACCCCCAGCATTTTAAAATCTCCCCGTGTCCCAGGGAGATTTTAAAATGCTGGGGGTCGGGAGCGTTCGCTGCCGACCCCCAGCATTTTAAAACGCTGTTCCGAAGCGGGGGGCGGGAACAGCTGCCCCAGCCGCCCCACTTCGGAACGCTGTTCCGAAGTGGGGAGGGGGGGCGGGAACAGCTGCCCCATCTGCCCCACTTCGGAACGCTGTTCCGAAGGGGGGGGCGGGAACAGCTGCCCCATCCGCCCCACTTCGGAACGCTGTTCCGAAGGGGGGAGGGGGGGCGGGAACAGCTGCCCCATCCGCCCCACTTCGGAACGCTGTTCCGAAGTGGGGAGGGGGGCGGGAACAGCTGCCCCATCCGCCCCACTTCGGAACGCTGTTCCGAAGGGGGGAGGGGGGCGGGAGCACCTGCCCCAGCTGCCGGGCTTCGTAGCGCTGCTGCCAAGCCGGGCGGGGGGGTGGGAACACCTTCTGAAGGCGGGCAGGGGGCGAAAGTCTTTGTCCCCCCTGCCTGCCTTCCCAGGGGCTTTTAAATCGCCCCGGACAGCGGAGAAGTCCTCTGCTGTCCGGGGCGATTTTAAAATGCCGCCCGCCAGCATTTTAAGATCGCCCGGACAGCGGAGAAGTCCTCCACTGTCCCGGGGTTTTTTAAAATGCTGGGGGTGGGAAGAAAAGCCCTTGTCCCCCCCCCAGCCTTCAGAAGAGGTCCGGGGACAGACTGTCCCCGGACCTGGTCTGAAGGCAGTTTCCCTAGGAACGCATTAATTGATTTTCAATGCATTCCTATGGGAAACCGTGCATCGCAAGACGAAAAGCTCACAAGACGAAGAGACTTGCGGAACGAATTAATTTCGTCTTGCGAGGCACCACTGTACAGACATTGAAGTCCATTAATCATTCCCCCATGTCTCTTATTTAAGGATTTTTTCCTCCCACCACTAGGTCCGCATGCTGTTTGCTCCATTTGGTCTATGACATTTGGATGATCATCTTCATTAATTGATAGACTCCTACCTTCAGGAGCACTGTCTCCCTCCCCCACATTAGTCAGTTTAAAGCCCTCCTGATGAGGTTTCTGAGATTTTTGGCAAAAACATTTCTCCCAACCGTTGTGAGGTGCAGCCCATCACTTGCCAGAAGTCCATCTTCAAGAAACTGCAGTCCGTGATCTAAGAATCCAAACCGTTCCTGTTTAGACCATTTGCGAAGCCAGCTGTTCACTTCCACTATTTTCCCCTCTCTCCCTGGGCCACGTCGTTCAACTGGGAGGACAGATGAGATGACAATTTGTGCATTTAGTTGCTTCAATTTCCTGCCGAGAGCCTCGTAGTCTCTTTTGATCTTCTGGAGGCTGTTGCTTGCAGTGTCATTGGTTCCCACATGAACCAAGAGGAAGGGGTATTTGTCAGTGGGTTTTATGATTCCTTGCAGTCGTTCAGTTACATCTTGGATCTTAGCCCCGGGGAGACAGCACACTTCCCGAGACATCTTGTCAGGCCCACAGATCACTGCTTCTGTTCCCCTCAGTAGGGAATCCCCTATCACCACTACACGCCTCCTCTTGGGTTTGGTTGGGGTTCTTCCGTGAGCTGTCCGTTCCAAGGTCGCCTGCACATTTAGTTGTGAGGCTCTCAGCATTTGTCACTGCCGATACAGCCTGGGGGCTTCACCGAATAGTTTATCTACACCCGAGCCTTGGGTTGCTTTAAGCACAGTCTTGGGGCTTCCTGCTGGGATAGAAGCTTAATACCACATGGCCCAAGGAGCCGTAGAAGCATTCACTAGCTTAGGACTTTGGTGGCAGTGAGAATATCAGGTTTCATCAAGTGATCTGTGCTTTCCAGCATTCTGAGATTTTGTCTTTGGATAAGTCATTGCATTTTCTGATCTAGCAGGTATTGTTTTAGCCAGCCAGTGTAGCTTATACTGAACTATAACCTTTAGCTAGGGTGCAGGTGGTTATCCCCTGGGAGGCCCCAGCAGGCTAGGCAACACTGAACTTTGCCAGCCTCGTAAACAATACTGAGCTTTAGGTATTCCAATTTAAAGCACGTTGCTAGTATAGCAGGATGGCTTCTGAAGGAAATCAGCAGTCTCCTTCCACAAGCAGCGGTGGCACCCAATTCCCCACTATGCCATGCGATCCTCAAGCATTTGCCCAATTTTTCATTGCTTTCGAAACATTCTATAGGCAATGTAGGCTGAGGGTCCTGGCTCTGCCAACGCCAGAACCATCGCAGGATGTCATACCCGATAACTTCTCTGGCAGCCAGGAACATCCTGGCACATCGGCTTCCACGTCTGGCGGTGCTCTACCTGATAACCCCGCACCCGGACGCCCCCCCACATGCTCTCAGTCAGTCACTTCTAAGAAACCCAGCTCGGGCACAAGTAAAGGTAAGGCACCCGCAAAGGGTACCAGCAAGGGAAAGGCGCCTGCGAAGGGGACCAGCAGCAATTCTTTGTCACAGGATGTAAGTATTCCCAGAATTTTTCAGGAACAGGCAACTCAGCACAGTTCAACTGAAGAGGGCTCGGGTTCCAGCTCAGAGGCAGAGCAGCTGGTGCCTCAAATTGCCCCAGCGGCTGCCAATATGAACCAGGACAGCAGTGAGGCGCAAGGGGTCAAAAGGAAATCCAAAAGGAAGCACACGTCAGTGAAGAAGAAAAGAAGTAAGCAGTCTGATACTAAAGATGAGTCAGGTACATCTTCCTCGGATTCCGATGGTGAGGGAGCTATGGAAGGGTACTGGGGTTTTGGTGAGGATAATCATGGGCTTCCTTTATGGGTACATGAAAGAAGAGCCAATTCACACCGTAAGACATTCAATGGAACATTAGAGTGGAAGGAGGGGGCGCTGGTGGAAGACATAAAAATTTCCATCAATTTGCCTACATATTTTATATTAGTAAATCATTTGTCCCAGAAGAAGAGGAATAAGATCCTCAATGACGACTATGTGGATATATTCACTCTCCTCCCGCCTACCAAATTAACTGGGATAGGGGAAAAGAAGTGCCCTTTTGGTAAGCGTAAATACAGAACACCCAGGGCCAAACGCACCTTTGACAACTGGTTGGACGGGTTCCAGGTCTTTATGGGAGTAGTTTGCGTGGCTTATCCCAAGCGAGCTATGGATCTCGTTGCTTATTTGGCACATGTGAGGCGGGCTCATACGCTGGCTGGTGAGACCGCGGCATTAACGTATGACGAGAATTTTTGTAGAAATGCTTCTCTTCTACCCTCCACTCGCTGAGACCCAAGGGACCCAAATTACTGGGGTGAGGACGTGGGCCCTTACATAGAAAAGAAGAAACAGGAACCGGTCAAGTCGCGTAAGACAGAAGCAAAACGGCGCCGCCAGTGCTCGGAGTACAACAGGGGCGTATGTTCATGACCCTCCTGTAAGTATCTCCACACATGCGAACGGTGCCTGGGGAACCACCCTGCCTCTGCGTGCTTTAAGGCCAAGCAGCAGCCCTTTCAGGGCAGCAGGGGGTACTTCAACAACAATGCTAGGGGTGCCTCCGGATCTTCCCACCAGGGTCCCGGTAACCGCCAGTAACATGTCTCTTGGACTTGCCTTCTTCCCTATCCGACTCCACCCCCTTAAAAACCTACTAGACCTATACCCTGATAGAAAAGCGGCAGAATACCTTTGGGACGGGTTCTCCTTGGGTTTTAGAATTCCAGTAGCATTTCCCCCTAACACCGCAGATCCCCAAAATAAAAATTCAGCAAGAGAAAGGCCTGAGATAGCTAGAAAGAAGATACAGAAAGAAATCAAGGCAGGGAGGGTTGCAGGTCCCTTTACTGAGCCACCACTGGAGGGGCTGCACATATCCCCTCTGGGCATCGTCCCAAAAAAGGCACTGGATGAGTTTCACATGATTCATAACCTCTCTTACCCAAGAGGTGGCTCTGTCAATGATGCGATCCCTCAGGAGCTTTGTACTGTGAAATACGCCTCCTTTGATCAGGGAGTAAAAATGATCTGTAGATTTGGAAAAGGAGCACTTCTCGCAAAATGCAACATCGAGTCCGCATTCTGCCTCCTGCACGTGCATCCAAATGATTTCCGCTGGTTGGGGTTTAAATTGGGGGGGGGGCATACTTCATTGACAAAGCGATGCCCATGGGCTGCTCCGTGGCATGCTCTGCATTCGAGTCTTTCAGTATGTTTCTGGATTGGGCCCTGCACATCAGGACAGGGTCGGTCGGGGTATCGCATTACCTGGACTACTTTATTCTGGTCGCGGCTAATAGGCAGCGATGCTCTGCCCTTCTGGAAGCATTCTCAACCCTGGCGGAGGAGCTGGGAGTACCGCTGGCTGCTGACAAAACGGAGGGCCCAGCCACATCGCTGGTCTATCTGGGCATTGAATTAGACGCTGTAGCCCAAACTTCTAGGTTGCCCGGGGAGAAACTGGGTGCCCTCAAGACATTGATACAACAGCTTCTGCCTCTAAAGAAGGTTACCCTTAGGCAAATTCAATCTTTGTTAGGTCACCTAAATTTCACCTGTAGGGTGGTGGCCGCCTGGCTAGATTGTCAGCGGCTCTGCGGGCACCCCAGCATAGGGTGTGCCTCTCCAAGGAAGTCAAGTCTGACCTGGGAGTCTGGCTAGAATTCCTGGACAGGTATAATGGGATATCACTATGGCAAGACATCATGGCGCTCAATGCTGACTTGCAAGTCCAATCTGATGCGGCAGGTTCCCTGGGGTTTGGCGTTTATTTCAGGGGACAGTGGTGCACTCAAAAGTGGCCCGCAGACTGGCAAGGCAAGCCCATTACTCGGGACCTTACATTCTTGGAATTTTTCCCTATTGTGGTGGCAGTACATTTATGGGCGGGGCATTTCCACAATCATAGGGTTTGTTTTAATACAGATAACCAGGCAGTAGTATCGGTTCTTTCTAGACAGTCCGCATGTTCCACCAGAGTGGGAAACCTTCTACGGTCCTTTGTTCTCTTGTGCCTTGAGCAGAATATATATTTTTCCGCCAAATTTGTTCCTGGCGTTAATAATGACATCCCGGATGCTCTGTCTCGTTTTCAGATGGATCGCTTCTGCTTATTAGCGCCGGATGCTCAACAGTCGCCGCTGCCTTTCCCGGAGCATCTCTGGAGCCTTGGGAGTGAGAAGTGATGAAGGGAGTATTGGGTGCAGTCGCCCCTTCCACAATGAGATCTTACAAGAAAGCTTGGGCTGACTTCTTAAGGTTTCGCAACAGTATACCCAACACGAGGCAGGATTCCCCTCCTTCGCATAGGGAGGTCCTCCGCTACTTAGTTCACCTGAAGGAACTGGGCAGGGCACCAAAGACTTTTAACATTCAATCTGCTGGGATTTCTTTCTTTTGTAAAGCCCTGTTCTCAACCGACCCGTGCACGAAATTCGTGGTGCGTAAGGCTTTGGAGGGCTGGCGCAGATTCCAGCCCCCCAGCACTGACAAAAGGAGGCCCATAACTTATGACATTCCGACCCAGATACACAAAAAGTTAAGAGCAATGTGCTGGTCAAAATACGAAGCCCGCCTATTCTTGGCTGCCTATTCCATTGCCTTCTTCGGTGCTCTCTGCATAGGCGAGGTGGTATGTGAGGGGGGTGGCCCCCTGCCAGAGGGGCATCCTCTTAAGCGACTTGACTCTTTCCAGCACTGACTTAATTGTGCAAGTGCAGAGCTCTAAGATAGACCAACAGGGTACAGGGGCCCCCCTTCGCTTACCAGCAGCTCAAGGGAGTGGACCTTGCCCAGTTAGGGATACGCGGCGTTTCCTTTATTTGAGACCCAACAACCCCGGCCCTTTCTTAATACATGAGGATGGCTCACTCTTGGGCAGGCACCCGTTCACCTGTGTTATGCGCCTAGCACTTGCAACATGCGGTCTGCCTGCGGCAGAATTTGCAGCTCACTCCTTCTGGATCGGGGCCACTACCACTGCAGTACACCTCAGGCTCTCGACCGAGAGAATAAAGGACATGAGTCGTTGGAAGTCCGATGCTTACAAAGCCTATGTTAGAAAAAATCTGTGACTAGCTACTTGTTTGCTGACCTCGGGTTGTCTTTCCGTTTCCCTTTCTTATCACAAGAGGGTCCGCATTTGGCTGGTGGGCCACAGCATTGTGCATTGGGCAAAGAATCGTGCCATGAGCACTGGATTGGGGCAAAGCTTGAATTTACCTCCAAATATTGATGTGGCTTGGATTGCGCGAAGAGGGATGCACTGGGCTGAATTCAAGCCAGCTGTGATGGCTAGAGCCGCCTCGGAGGGCCCACCCGATGCCCTGGTTATCTAGTTGGGGGAGAATGATTTAGCATATCGTAAAGCTATAGACTTAAGATGGAACATCTTCGATGACTTTGCTGATTTATTGGCGGTTTATCCCAACATTACCATCTTGTGGTCCTCATTGCTTGAAAGGCGGACATGGAGGGAATAGCTTGTGCCCGGTTGCAATCAATAGAGCAAGAAAGGTTTTGGAGCGGGTTGTGGCATGTAGAGTGGCAGCCCTGGGAGAGTGTGTTATAAGCCACCCTGTTCAGCAATGAAGCCCTCTACAGATTTGATGGCGTGCATCTGTCAGATGCTGGAAACGACATTTGGTTGGGGGACATCATATCAGGGATTAGGGGTTGGTTGCAGGCTGGGGGACATCCTAGCAGGGACTAGGGATTGGTTATAGGTTTGAAGGTATTGGCGGCGACCCCAGATTTAGAATTGTATCACCAAGCATATTTACTGCCAGGTACACAATTCTGGAGACCCACAACTGAAAACAACTGTCCAAAGCAGCCCAATTTGGAATATTCTTATGCAGCACCTCTAGAAAGATGGGCAGCACTTGGGTCTAAATACATTAATACTCAAGATGCTATTGAAACAATAACATACGTTCCCACAATATGGCACCACATGTCCAAAAAATATAAATTTGACCTTTTCTCCCACGACAAAATGACTTTGTGGGGAAATCTGTCTTTAAAAATTGGGAAAGAAATGGTCGCATGGAAGGGGTGGATGAATTTGGGTACATTAACATTAGACCAGTTGATAAACAAAGAAGATGAATTTTAAAAATATTCCATTTTAAGAGACAAATATAGATTAGCTACAAATGTTCAATGGCAATATCACCCGATAAAACACTTGCTAACCACCATCTACGGACCAGCAACTTTTACAGCCTCAGAGACCATATTGAAGCAGTTAATTACCGTATTTTTCCCCCCTTAGGGCGCACCAGCCCATAAGGCGCACCTAGTTTTTTTGGGGGGGAAATAAAGAAAAAAAAATTATTCTCCCCCCAAGGCGCGAGGCTGGGGCGGGGGAAGCTCAGCGCGCCGGGACTTCGGGGTAAGAGGCAGCGTGGCGCAAGCCGGGGGAGCCCTCCCGCGGCTAGCAGGGAGCTACACGAAGCCCCGGCGCGACTGCTCAGCATGCTGGGGCTTTGGGGTAAGAGACAGCGCTGCGCAAGTGGGGGAGCCCTCCCGTGGCTTGCGCAGAGCTACCCGAAGCCCCTTCGCAACCGCTGAGCGTGCCGGGGCTTCGGGATAAGAGGCAGCTCTGCGCAAGCCGCGGGAGCCCTCCCGCGGCTTGCACGGAGCTACCCGAAGCTCCAGCGCAACTGCTCAGCACGCCAGGGCTTAAGGATAAGAAGCAACGATGCGCAAGCTGGGGGAGCCCTCCCGCGGCTTGCACGGAGCTACCTGAAGCCCCGGTGCGACTGCTCAGCTCGCCGGGGCTTCGGGATAAGAGGCAGCGCTGCGCAAGCCGGGGAAAGAAGAAGAAGAAGAGTTTGGATTTGATATCCCGCCTTTCACTCCCTTTAAGGAGTCTCAAAGCGGCTAACATTCTCCTTTCCTTTCCTCCCCCACAACAAACACTGTGAGGTGAGTGGGGCTGAGAGACTTCAAAGAAGTGTGACTAGCCCAAGGTCACCCAGCAGCTGCATGTGGAGGAGCGGAGACGCGAACCCGGTTCCCCAGATTACGAGACTACCGCTCTTAACCACTACACCACACTGGCTCTCTTATCCCGAAGCCCCGGCGTGCTGAGCAGTCGCTTCGGATAGCTTCGGGATAAGAGGCAGCGCTGCGCAAGCCGGGGGAGGGCTCCCGCGGCTTGCGCAGAGCTTCCCGAAGCCCCGACACGACTGCTCAGGGTGCCGGGGCTTCGGGGTGCAGGCAGCTCTGCGCAAGCCGTGGGAGCCCACGTCTTACGAAGAGCTTCCTGAAGCCTGGAGAGGGAGAGGGGTCGGTGTGCACCGACCCCTCTCCCTCTCCAGGCTTCAGCGAAAGCCTGCATTGGCCCATAGGATGCACACACATTTTCCCTTCATTTTTGGAGGGGAAAAAGTGCGTCCTATAGGGCGAAAAATACGGTAATTCTTGAGCAACAAAAAAACCTGGCCATCAACATACAACTTTGCCCCAGGATGAGAACAGAAATCGGGCGGTGGCGGCAGTGGGAGGCCGCATTAGCTAAACTGGTATCTCAGGTTAAGAACGGTTTCAGGTTAAGAACGGACCTTCGGAATGAATTAAATTCATAACCAGAGGTACCACTGTACAGTGGTACCTTGGTTGTCGAAGGGCTTGGCTCCCGAAGAAATCAGCTCCCAAATCGGCCACAAACCCGGAAGTGAGTGTTCTGGCTTGCGAACGTTTTTCGGAAGCTGAATATCCGTTGGGGCTTCTGTGGCTTCTGATTGAGTGCAGGAAGCTCCTGCAGCCAATCGGAAGCCATGTCTTGGTTTTTGAACGGTTCCAGGAGTCAAATGGACTCTCAGAATGGATTACGTTCGACAACCAAGGTCCCACTATACAGGTATTGAGGGTTGGGAAGAAGAATTAGAGATCACAATTTCGACCGAACAGTGGGAAACTGTTTTAACTGCTATAACTAGGCTGTCTCTGGATCTTAAATTGAAGCTCATACAAGAAAAAAGAATATTTAGAATATACTGGACCCCATTACCTTTGTTTTTAAAAAGGGCTATCTAAGGTATTTAACTGTTGGAGATGCAATAGGGATAATGCTTCTCTAAAACATGTTTTTTCATTGTTCTGTATTGAAAGACTTTTGGCAGAAGGTAACTGAAACCATCAACGGAACTGTATGGAACAACCTTACATTTACAGAGCAAAATATTCTCTTGGATTATATACCCAGCACATGGAACTTTACAAAAGGAGAATGAGTGGACTCACCGTGCCTTTACAACAGCAAAAAAACCTGATACTGATGAATTGGAAAAATAAAAGTGCGACTCCCTTCTACAATTGGAATGAAGACTTATACAAACTTGCAACATATGAACAACTTGCATATAAACGCAGACTTGCCATGGTATTTGGAATCCATTTTTACAAATACTGTAATAGGTTAAGATCTGGTGAAGTACTGTATAATAACAACCTTGTAAAATATACAGTTTTGGGTTTCCACCCTTCCCCCTTTGTTTTCCCTTCTGCACAGGTTCTGTTTCTCTTTCTCTTTTTCTCTTTTTTGTTTTCATCTCACCATGTTTGGTGCACATATAGTTACAGCATGTACTTTTTGAATTTGCAATAAAGATGTTAAAAGAAATAAGAAATAAGACACTGGACTTAGAATCATAGAATCATAGAATCATAGAGTTGGAAGAGACCACAAGGGCCATCGAGTCCAACCCCCTGCCAAGCAGGAAACACCATCAGAGCACTCCTGACATATGGTTGTCAAGCCTCTGCTTAAAGACCTCCAAAGTAGGAGGCTCCACCACACTCCTTGGCAGCAAATTCCACTGTCGAACAGCTCTTACTGTCAGGAAGTTCTTCCTAATGTTTAGGTGGAATCTTCTTTCTTGTAGTTTGGATCCATTGCTCCGTGTCCGCTTCTCTGGAGCAGCAGAAAACAACCTTTCTCCCTCCTCTATGTGACATCCTTTTATATATTTGAACATGGCTATCATATCACCCCTTAACCTCCTCTTCTCCAGGCTAAACATGCCCAGCTCCCTTAGCCGTTCCTCATAAGGCATCGTTTCCAGGCCTTTGACCATTTTGGTTGCCCTCCTCTGGACACGTTCCAGTTTGTCAGTGTCCTTCTTGAATTGTGGTGCCCAGAACTGGACACAGTACTCCAGGTGTGGTCTGACCAGAGCAGAATACAGTGGCACTATTACTTCCCTTGATCTAGATGCTATACTCCTATTGATGCAGCCCAGAATTGCATTGGCTTTTTTAGCTGCCGCGTCACACTGTTGGCTCATGTCAAGTGTGTGGTCAACCAAGACTCCTAGATCCTTTTCACATGTACTGCTCTCAAGCCAGGTGTCACCCATCTTGTATTTGTGCCTCTCATTCTTTTTTGCCCAAGTGCAATACTTTACATTTCTCCCTGTTAAAATTCATCTTGTTTGTTTTTGCCCAGTTCTCTAATCTGTCAAGGTCGTTTTGAAGTGTGATCCTGTCCTCTGGGGTGTTAGCCACCCCTCCCAGTTTGGTGTCATCTGCAAATTTGATCAGGATGCTCTTGAGTCCATCATCCAAGTCGTTGATAAAGATGTTGAATAAGACCGGGCCCAAGACAGAACCCTGTGGCACCCCACTAGTCACTCTTCTCCAGGATGAAGAGGAACCATTGATGAGCACCCTTTGGGTTCGGTCAGTCAGCCAGTTACAAATCCACTGAGTGGTAGCATAGTCAAGACCGCATTTTACCAGCTTCTTTACAAGAATATCATGGGGCACCTTGTCAAATGCCTTGCTGAAATCAAGGTAGGCTACATCCACTGCGTTCCCTTCATCTACCAGGCTTGTAATTATGTCAAAAAACGAGATCAGGTTAGTCTGACATGACTTATTTTTCAGAAATCCATGCTGACTATTGGTGATCACAGCATTCCTTTCTAGGTGCTCACAGACTGTTTGCTTAATGATCTGCTCCAGAATCTTCCCTGCTATTGATGTCAGACTGACTGGGCGGTAATTATTTGGGTCCTCTCTTTTCCCCTTTTTGAAAATAGGGACAACATTTGCCCTCCTCCAGTCTGCCGGGACTTCGCCTGTTCTCCAGGAATTCTCAAAGATGACTGCCAGTGGTTCTGAGATCACATCTGCCAGTTCTTTTAATACTCTTGGATGCAGTTCATCTGGCCCTGGAGACTTGAATACATCTAAACTAGCCAAATATTCTTGCACTATCTCCTTAGTTATTCTGGGCTGTGTTTCCTTTGCTGAATCATTTGCTCCAAATTCTTCAGGTCGGGCATTGTTTTCTTTATCGGAGAAGACTGAGGCAAAGAAGGCATTGAGGAGTTCAGCCCTTTTTGTGTCCCCTGTTTGCATTTCACCATCTTCTCCTCTGAGTGACCCCACTGTTTCTTTGTTCTTCCTTTTGCTACGAACATACCCATAAAAGCCTTTTTTTGTTGCTTTTAACCTCTCTAGCAAGCCTGAGTTCATTCTGTGCTTTAGCTTTTCTGACTTTGTGTCTATATGTGATGGCTATTTGTTTGAATTCTTCTTTGGTGGTTTCCCCCCTTTTCCATTTTTTGTACACATCCTTTTTTAATCTTAATTCAGTTAAAAGTTCTTTAGATAGACACCCTGGCTTCTTTAGGCACCTTCCATGTTTCCGTCTCATTGGTATTGCCTGACGTTGTGCTTTTACTATCTCCCTCTTAACAAACTCCCAGCCATCATGAACTCCCTTTCCTTTTAGTATTGCTGTCCATGGGATCTCACCCAGCACTTCCCTAAGTTTTATGAAGTCGGCTTTCTTAAAGTCAAGAAATTGAGTCCTAGTATGCTTGGCTGCTCCTTTCCGCTGTATAGTAAACTTCAGAAGAGCATGATCACTCGCGCCTAATGATCCTTCCACATCTACCCCACTAACCAAGTCATCAACATTGGTTAGGACCAGATCTAAAATGGCTGTTCCTCTTGTTGCTTCTCCCACTTTCTGGACAATGAAGTTGTCTGCAAGGCCAGTGAGGAATCTGTTTGACTTTATGCTCTTGGCTGAGTTTGACGTCCAACAAATATCCGGGTAATTGAAGTCCCCCATTACTACTATCTCCCTTCCTTTTGCATGCTTGGCCATCTGTTCCAGGAAGGCATCATCTATGTCCTCCGTTTGGCTTCCAGCAAAGCACTCTCACAGTCAAGTCAGGGAAAAGTGCTCCTGCTGGCTCAAGCACATCCCGATCCCAGCAAGGCAAGGGAAGCACAGGGCAAAGTGACTTCTCCCAAAAAGGTCTGAGAGGACACTTCAGACTGAAAAGGGCACCAAACAGCACAAAAAGGGGTTTCTAGGGCTTTGAGCACAAGAGTGGGAGAAGGACTGGAGAACCTCAGCACTAAAAAATCGGGCCAACCTTACAACGAGACGCCCCAAGGACTGAAGTGAGTAGTGTTGAACTCTCTGATTTATAAGAGCCACTGGATCCTGCATCTTAAATAAAATAAAACAAAACTCAGACTAAAAGAGGCTTAAACTAAAAAAACCCAAGTTCATAGATGCAGAGGTTACAAATTACTATTAAGAAATCTCGGCCAAAAGGTTTTTTAAAAAATTACTTACTGGAGATCGACGGCAACACGTTCTATTTAATTGCAACTAAAGAGCTTTACATCAAAGTAAAAAGTGAGGCTTTGCCTCTTCTCTCCTGCATACTAGCTGAAATACTGAGGTCGAAGTGAGCAAAACAGTTCAGCAAAGTTTAAGAACTGACCTAAATCCCTTTTAACACTAAGGCGGCGAGTGGGAGTGGGGGGAATTGCTAGATTCCTTCCCCTCAATCCTACCACTTGGCTTCATGGAGAATCACTTTGAGCAAAGCCATGCAGAAGACAAAAGAATTAAAATAGTAAGTAGAACCCAAGGGAACCCAAGTGAGCTATAAAGACCCGACTGAGCATTGTGAATGGTAAAGAAGGGGGAGAAAAAGATGGGAGAAAGAAAAGCCAGCGTCGGAGAGGAAAAAGGAGGTTGAACAGGAAATCATGGGAGAGCACAGAGCTCCAAAAGATAGCGGGAACAGAGCGTCAATAGAAGAAGCAAAGCAATGAGGATCTGAAGAAAGGGTGGTAAAATGGCGATGACTATAAAGAAAAGCTGAATATTCTATCGTCCTGCCTGTTTAAAACAGAACCATAGACAAAATAATAGAAGGGCCTGCAACGCTGACTGCAGACACCTAGTGGCAGAGGAGGTAAATGCTTTAAATACTACATCAAAATAACCCAGCCTAGCCACAAAATAACAATGACTGTCTTCTTTTTTTGGTTGACTATATTATGAGAGATTTTGGAACTTTCAATTTAAGGTTTAAGGTAATACATTTGAATCCACTTAATAGGTTGATTGTAATTCTATAGTGTACTACCCACCAAGCAGAGGATTTAAGGAAATGTATTTTAAATGATCAACTTAGATAGCTAATGAATTCATCATATTTGATTATTACTAGATTGTTTAAAGTATTTAAATGAATTGTATAGAGTTGTTTGATATTAAGAAGTGTGTAAAGTTGTCTGTTATGAAGAATTAAGCTAAAAGAGACAAACCTACAGGTATGCTTTACGCTCTGAAATAGAATATTATATAGTATTTGTACATAGTACTTGTTCAGACTCTCAGAAATATTGAAGGTGAATGAAATGAACTACTGAATGAAAATGAATTGAACCCCCAGCAAATCCCTCCTCCCAAGATTCTGATATTTGTTGACTTATATAGAACCTATTGGAAGTAATTAAACTGGGCCAAAGTTTTGCATTGTGTGTGTATAGGGGAAAAGACATAATGGCTAACAAAAAGGGCCAACAGCTGATTACAACCTCAATAGCGTCAGCAAGATGCCAGTCTATAGTATTAGTAGATACCCAAAGACGCCAATCTGTACCAGAACTAGACGAAGGTGATGATATAATTCACTAATTAAAAATATGAATAAGTCTATCAGTGATAAGTTGGATATCATGGGAATTAACTCTAAGTTAATTTTAGACTTGTCAGGCCAATTAAAGGACCTAACAATTAAAAATCTGGAGATTGAAAAATCAGTGAATGACCTAAAAATCAAAACAAACAAACAAGAGGATCTCATGAAATAAACTACAAAAAACTACAGAAGGAAAATAAAGAATTGAAAAAGGACATGATCTAATGCATGCTAAATTAACAGATTTAAAAAAGATTCAAGAAGAAATGCTTGATCAGATTGCAATCTTGGAAATGCATCAGAGAGAGCTTATACTCCATTTTAGAGGGATCCCAGAGATCAAGAGAAGGACATTGTAACCAAATTTACAAAAGAACTGGCAGAATGGCTCGGAGTGAAGAAGGAAGAGCTGTTTTTCGACATTGACAAGATTTATAGGATGAAGCCAGATATCCAAAGGAATTTCAGAGGACCAGGAGATTGTATGGTGTTCCTCAGCTCAAGATTAATTAAAGATAAGATCTTACAAAAAAGGAAACTAACAATTGATGGAAAAGACATAATAATATATAAAGAAATTCCTAAAAGACTTTTGAAAAAAAGAAACAGTTATAAGATTCTGATAGATGTGTTTTAATGGGAATCATGTTCAAATGGGAATTTCCAGAAGGCTTATCTTTCACCTTTAAAGGTAGACGGCAAACCATAAGATCCACAGATGAACTAGAGAAATTTAGGTTGAAATACAGAAGGGACCTGGGAGGTGAGGGAACCCAAGACAGAGTCGGATCCAGAGACAGCGGCAGGAGGTAAAATTGCCAACCTGCTAAGAACATAGTAACACTACTAACAATTAAGCTCAACATAAACCTGATATTATTTCAATTATTTTTCATGATCCATTTTTACTATTGACAATAAAAAATCTATTTGTGAAATTAATAAAATAGGATGAACTTGAAAATAATCTCTTTTTAAAAAAGCATGGGACATTATATGTCTCCAAGAAACACATATTGCCCAGAAACACAAAAGAGTGCTAATCAACAAAAGATTGGGAAATGAATTCATAGCATCAGACCCCTCAAAAAAAGGGGCATAGTTATTTATACGAATCCAAAACACGAAGCAGAATTAGTCTTCAAAGATAAAGAGGGCAGAACATTAGGAATTTGATTAATTAAAGTTAAAGGGAAGTTATTAATAGTAGGAGTGTATGTACCGAATAGGAGACAATCAAAGTATTTTAAGAAACTACAGGAGAAACTGTAGTTGGTCCCTTACCTTTCCCGCCCCGACCTGGCCACATTGATCCATGCAACGGTCACCTCCAGACTTGACTACTGTAACTCGCTCTACGCGGGACTGCCCTTGAAGCTGTCCCAGAAACTCCAGCAGGTGCAGAATGCTGCAGCGAGGCTCCTCACGGGGTCTCTGCCATGGGAGCATATTCACCCAGTGCTTTTCAAGCTGCACCTGCTCCCAGTGGAGTACAGGGTCAGATTTAAGGTGCTGCTTTTGACCTTTAAAGCCCTTCACGGCCTAGGACCCTCATACCTATGGGACCGCCTCTCCCGGTATGCCCCACAGAGAGCCTCAAGGTCCATAAATAGCAACACCCTAGTGGTCCCGGGCCCTAAGGAAGTTAGATTAGCTTCAACCAGAGCCAGGGCCTTTTCAGCACTGGCCCCGGCCTTGTGGAACGCTCTGTCTCATGAGACCAGGGCCCTTCAGGATCTGATTTCTTTCCGCAGGGCCTGTAAGACAGAATTATTCTGCCTGGCCTTTGGCTTGGAGCCAATTTGATTCCTTCCCTCTCTTTCTTTTTTCCTTTTCCTTCTCCTCCTGCGATGAGGCTACATTTTAATATTTTAATGTTTTCAATATTTTAATGTTGTATTTTAATTTTGTTTTTAAGTTGTAATCATTCAACTTGTTTTTATATTGCTTGTAAGCCACCCTGAGCCTGGCCTTGGCTGGGGAGGGCGGGGTATAAGTAAAAAATTATTATTATTATTATTATTATTATTATTATTATTATTATTATTATTCAATACAATAATGAGAATATAATAATTATGGGAGACCTAAATGGGGTTATTTCGTCAAACTTGGATAGGACTGAGAAAGATTCCCCAGTTAAAACTGGGAAACTTCCAACAACATTCTGCCAGATGGTAGATGATTTAAATCTAAAAGATATATGGAGAGATAAGCACGCAAATGACAAACAGTATACATATTATTCTGATACTAACAAATCGGCAAGTTGAATCGATGCGATATGGATTTCACATAATCTCATACCTTCAATTAAAAAAATAGAAATCTCACCTAAAATGATATCGGACCACAATCCAATTATTATGGAAATGAGGCAAAACACAAAAAGAAACGCATGGTGGAAAATGAATGATAGACTAATAAATGATGAGAAGATTTTACAAAATGCTCAACAAACATTAAAAGTCTTCTTTGAAATAAACATGGCACAAGACACATATCCCAGAGTAATATGGGATGCAAGTATGGCCTATATAAGAGGATTCTATATTCAACAAAATATAATGCAGAAAAAGATTAGGATATCTAAATAAAATAAAATAAAGCAGGATTAGAAAATCAAGAAAAAGTACTAGCAAAATCCCCTAAAGATAAAAAATTGAGCCAATATATATATATAAAATAAAACATTAAATATTTCACAAAACTATATAAAAGAGGGTCAGAAACAGAACAAGAAATTGCAGATTACCTCTCAAAGAGGAAAATAGCTAAAATAAGCAAAGAGAAAGTGTAACTGTTAAATGCCCCAGTTACGGCAATGGAATTACACCAAGCAATTTCAAGTTTGAAAACTTGTAAAGCTCCTGGCCCAGATGAACTAACATCGATCCACTATAAAAAATTGGAAGATAACATAGTCCTGCCTTTAAAAAATCTAATGAATAAAATATTGGAAGAAGCTAAAATCCCAATGTCATGTCAAGAAGCAGATATTGCATTAATTCATAAGCAAGGAACATCTAGAGAGCTAGTAAGTACCTACAGACCCATCTCGCTATTAAACAACGATTATAAATTATTTGTGGGCATCCTGGCAAGCAGGCTCAAATTAATACTAAAAGATACCATTAATTATGATCAGTCGGGCTTTCTACCAAACAGACATATGAAAACAAACACTAGAGTGGTTATTGATTTAATTGAATATTTGGAATTAAGACCTAGCAAAAAAGTAGCATTTATGCTAATAGATTCCGAAAAGGCCTTTGATAACCTACCTTGGGCCTTTCTGCAAAAAACTATAGAACTATCAGCTCTTGGAGAAAAATTCGGAGAAAAATTCTGTAGAGTGTCGAAGCAATATATAAAGAACAACAAGCCAGTTTAATAGTAAACAACACCAAGACCAATATTATAAAAATTGAGAAGGGCACCAGGCTGGGTTGTCTGCTTTTGCCCTTATTATTCATTTTAACTCTTGAAATTTTAAATTCAGAATTAAGAACTGAAGATGAAATAAAAGGGATTACACTAGGGGAAAAGATATTTAAAATCAAGGCGTTTGCGGATGACCTAATTTTAACAACTAAAGAACCAGAAACAAGTGTCCCAAAAGCAGTAGAGAAAATTCTAGAATTCGGCTGTGTATCAGGATTTAAGATGAATATGACTAAGACAAAGTTAATGGTGAAAAACATGCAAGAGCAGTAACAAAAAGATCTACAGGAAAAGACAAAATTGCAAATTGTGAAAAAGGCAAAATATTTAGGTATAGAATTAACCATGAGAAATATCAATTTATTTGAAAATAATTATAATAAGGTTTGGAAAGAAATAAAAAAGGATTTTGAAATTTGGAGCAGATTAAATTTATCAATAGGAGGAAGAGTTTCCATAATTAAAATGAATGTCCTTCCCAAAATGCTCCATCTCTTTTGACCAATTTCCATAATATCTAGGGAAACATGTTTCAAGGAGTGGACAAAAATATGACAAAATTCATATGGCAAAATAAGAAAGCCCACATAAAATTTAAACTCCTGACAGACAAAAGAGAGAGAGGAGGTCTGGCATTGCCAAATTTAAAATTATACTATGAAGCAGAATGCCTTGTATGGATGAAAGAATGCTTTGGAAAAAGCAGATTTATTAGGCCTGGAGGGCTTTAGCAACAGGTATGGATGGCATGCCTACCTTGCATATGATAAGATCAAAGTCCATAAAGACTTCAGTAGCCACCTAAATAGAAACGTGTTATTTAAAGTCTGGAGTAAGTACAAAACGAGACTGGAGCCAAGGACACCATGGTGGCTCTCACCTCTAGAAGCCCATGCCATGAAAAACTAAACATGAATAAGGAATGGGCAACCTATAGAGATTTGACAATGGAAGATCAAGGTAAACTTAGAATAAGACCATATGAGGAAATAAGCCATTATGTCTCTGACAGATAACAATACCTGTATCTCAAAGGATTTTTGTGTGGATAACATTAGATAAATCCCAGGTAGACATGATACCATAGGTAATAAATAAATATTTAAGAACTGCTTGGTAAGTGAGCAAGCAATCATGACTGCTGTGGTGGATCCTAGAAGGAGAATCATCTGCTGTCAGCTATTTGCTTTTGTTCCTTGCTTATTCATTCAAACAACAAAACTTGTTTTCCAGCAAATTTATATGTTCTGTGTTTGACTATGATCCTTAATTCATAATGTCTCAACCAAGGTAAGTGCCCTTAAAAGCCATCCACACAGAAAGCCTAAATGTGGAAATAGGATAAAGATTTCCTTCCATTAAGAGTTTTTCTTCAAGTGTTGCAGACATCCCATCTCATCATAGTCAACACTACTTCCTTGGATGCCTAGGAAGACTGTAGGTTCCTCCTCTCCTCTGTGAAATTAATAAAATAGGATGAAGAGCTCCAGAAGAGCTCCAGAAATAAAGGACATTGTTCTGAAAGAGGCATCAAAATTTAAATTACACTGAGATGATGAGTACAAGCCAGACAAGATGTTATTTCTTTTAAACATGTAATCTAATATTGTTTTGAGGCTCTTGAGCAAACAAAAGTTTAGTCAGGAGATCATAGAATCATAGAACTGTAGAGTTGGAAGAGACCCCAAGGGTCATCTAGCCCAACCCCTGCAATGCAGGAATCTCAACTAAAACATTTTCAGAAAGCTTGGGTTCAAGGCAGCAGTCAGACATGGTTCCTGGTCTGGCCTTTGTTCTCCTTCCCAGCACACACTCTTATCTTTTCAAAAAGGACAAATTTTCCTTTGACATCATGACCCACCTTGGCAACCTGGCAATTCTCATGCATCTGGCCACTCCTCAGATCTGGGGGAAGGACACTTCTTTTGCATTGCCAGTGGCCCCTAACAGCACTCCATTGTTTCTTAATGGCTCTGCACTTAGCTAGCTGGTTTGCAACAACTGTTTGATATCAACTCTTTGATATTAACTCTCAAGATACTAGCTGAATTTATAATAAGGAAAATCAAAATACCCACAATGATGAGTGGAAAGATAATATGTACGTTGGAAAATTCTATGGGATCCTCTCAGTGACTGTGGCTGAAAGCAGATTCTTAACCAATAGGGCACTGGATCGTTGGAGGCTATGAAAGATGTAGTTCTCCCAGGGCTTCTGCAGAAGCATGTCAGATGCACTCTTTTTTTTTTTTTTTAAATGGTGTTTATTGAGAATTTTAAAGTTACAAAAAAACCAAAGAAAAAAGAGGGGGGAAACAGGAAAAAACAAATAACAATTAAACAATACAAATCGATAAAAGTCAAAAGCAAAAAGCAAAAACAAAACACATAGCACATCAGAATCAAAAGCAAAAAGCAAAAATAAACCACAAGGATTTAAAAACAGATCCAATATTCCCAAATCCTTAACTGTCATTACCTTATTTCATTGACCTCCTCACACCTCCCTTTTTTGTATTCTAGTTGTTGATTGTCACAGCAAATCCTTTCCATTTTTCATAATATTCTGTCATTAAATTGCCTTAATCTACTTTAACTTTATCTTGCGATAAAAAACCCTAAAACTTAAAACTTAAATCTTATTTATACCAATTTCTCATAACCATAGCATATTCTTACATAGTTCTTTTTAACATTTCTGCTAAAGCCAAATAATTTTGTTCCAACATTTTTCTAATACTCATTAATTTTAAAAAACATTCCTAAATAGATTTTTTTTAAACTTTCTTCCAATCTTCATCCAACGTCTCTTCCTCCTGGTCTCGGGTTTTGTCAGTCCTTTCTATCCCATCCATCTAGTTCATTAACCTGGTAACCTTATGTCCGAGGCCGTTAAATCTCTTCCATGTCCCTTCCGCAGATCTTCTTCATATTTATACCTGTACTTTACTTTGTCTTCTGCTCCTTTCACTCGTGGAGACTCCTGCATGACAATATTTTTGTCCCTTCTCGACAGATTAGCCCCTTTTCCATAGTCCACACTGAACTCCATGTGGTATTTAAAAGCATGTTTCAAGGTCCCTCCAATGTTGAGGACCCCCACAACTCCAAACTCCTCCCGGCCCAACGCCAGACTTGAAAAGTCAAGGCATCCCTGCATAGGGGGGTCTATCCAGCCCCCCATCTCCAAGCCAAACAAGACCCTATCTCTCCAAATCTGGCTTTTTCTAGGTTCATTCGTCAGACCCAACAACTCATGTTCCTGCTGGGCCACAGTTCCCTCCATCTCTGCCTCCCGGGGTCCAGCCACAACCTACTCCCTCATCTGATCTGTCAGAGCACACTCCTGAATTGATTCCTGAGTGGGTTCTATATAGATACCCACTACCTGTCCAAAATTTCTGATCGCAACAGTCATCAAATCCATCTTCTCATGTAACTGTTCCAATAAAGCACTTGTCTTACAGAAAGCACGCACCAGAGCCTCCGAGTACATTGTTGTGCAAGGTCAAAGTCTGATCCCACGATCTTAATCTATTGCAGCTGCAAAGCTCCCCAGTTCAGATTTAATAACAGTTTCACAAGCTCCCTCTAGGGGAAGAACTTCTATTTGTATCCATCTCTCTCTCTCTCTTTTAAAGCAGATCTAACAACAAAGTTTCCTTTTTCAGATATTTTGTCAATATTTTATTCCTTTTAACTGCGAAGGAGAACAATGGAATCACTATGTTTCTCTTCTTTTAACTGTCTGTCAAAAACATTTATCTATAGTCAATGAACTCCGAAAACATCTGTCCTGACACCCGCTCCCAGGTTCAAGACGGTGGAAAATTGCTTTTCTTTACACACTCTTCTGCAGGTTTAAACAGTCCAGAAAAAAAATCCCCCCTCTTCTCCTGCTTTCAAAGGGGGTTCAGTAGTTTTAGATGATGAAAGTTGATCCTTTACAAACGATTTACTAAACTCTAGCTTGCCATGTCTTTGCTTTAATCTATCTACAAAAAGCGGAAGGCTGACTTCCTGTTTAGACCTTCCCGCTTCAGTGCCAAATTAAGGGAATTTCTTAGTCCAATTTTCCATTCTACTCACGGGTCATTGTTTAGAGTCCAATTGTCCAAATTTAACCTACTCACGGGTAGTTGTTTTTGTAGCCAGATTGTCACAGGAAAAAGGTAGCACTCTCCGGTAACGGCTGTGCGGCTTTGCTCCACGGAAGAAGCAGTTGACTCTCAGCACTGCGCCGCTTGCCCCGCTTCACTCTGGAGCCTGTAATTGGGTTCCTTTACAAATTGGGGGGGGGTGCGAAAGGTGCCCACTGAGTCCCACGGCCACAGGCTTCACCTGCCTGTGATTTTTTAAAGGGTCCCCGCTTCGCCGTAGCGGAACAGACCCGATTTCCGTAGAGCCAGTCCTTCCGGATCAGAGGGAGTCCGCCATTACCGATGGCACCACCCCGGAAGTATGTCAGATGCACTCTTAGCAGCCAGAGTGACAAGATGGGGATAAGATGCCCCGGTTCTCTTTTCCGTTTTGCATTTCCTGCCATTGATGATGTAAGAGAAGGAGGGGGATGCTTTTGAAGACTGTGATTGTGGAGCAGATGTCCTTGAGCTGGATTTTTTGGAGAAGACCTTGAGTAATGAGTGAGGTTGGGACCACAGCTGCTCTTCTTCATGCTAAAGCTGACATGACAACAAAGGCTAGAGTTGATTAAAAAGGTAAAAGGTAAAGGGACCCCTATTAGGTCCAGTCGTGGCCGACTCTGGGGTTGCGGCGCTCATCTCGCTTTATAGGCCGAGGGAGCTGGCATCTGGGTCATGTGGCTAGCATGACTAAGCTGCTTCTGGTGACCCAGAGAAGCACATGAAAACACCGTTTACCTTCCCGTTGGAGCTGTACCTATTTATCTACTTGCACTTTGACATGCTTTCAAACTGCTAGGTTGGCAGGAGCAGGGACCGAGCAACGGGAGCTCACCCTGTCGTGGGGATTCAAACTGCTGACCTTCTGATCGGCAGGTTCTAGGCTCTGTGGTTTAACCCACAATGCCACCCACGTCTTAAAAGGTAAAGGGACCCCTGATCATTATGTCCAGTCGTGACCGACTTTGGGGTTGCGGCGCTCATCTCACTCTATAGGCCGAGGGAGCCAGTGTTTGTCCGCAGACAGCTTCCGGGTCATGTGGCCAGCATGACTAAGCCTCTTCTGGTGAACCAGAGCAGCGCACGGAGACGCCGTTTACCTTCCTGCCAGAGCGGTACCTATTTATCTACTTTGACATCTTTTCGAACTGCTAGGTTGGCAGGAGCAGGGACCGAGCAACGGGAGCTCACCCTGTCACGGGGATTCGAACCGCTGACCTTCTGATCAGAATGTCCTAGGCTCTGTGGTTTAACCAACAGCGCCACCCACATCTTACCTGTGCCTAAATTATGTGAAAAGACTTCAATCTCTTTCGGAGGAGAGATTTCCCGCTATGTCTTATACAGAATGGGAACAGACCAAATGCTGGAAGACTGGCATCCAACACCTCTTGTCCCAATATCAATTACAAGATCTTCAGCTGACCATGAAGATAAATAAGAGGCACTTAAGAGACTGTCTCTTTAGGTTCGATGCAGAAAGGGATCTAACCATGATTGCTTCTACTAAGAGCTCACCATGGTTCCCACATAGCAAAATGGAGCATGCCCGAGCCAGATACCTGACAAAGCTTCCACTTGCCGTACTAAGAATCGCTTTTACAGAAATACGATTCCAATTGATGCCCTTAGCAGTGTTTGATGGGCGGTACAGCAAAGTACATTACGAAGAGAGACTCTATCTGTGTGGACAACCTTGCGTTGAGGACCTGTGCATTTATTGCAGTGCCCATTATACATAGACCCAAGAGACCGATTTATAAAACCCCTGTTTACGAGTGGAACACATTTGAATAGGGTGGAAAGGGTGAAATGGCTGCTGAACAACACCAAAGACTTTATTACTTATAAAGTAGCACTCTATGTGCTGGCAGCTAAGAAGATCAGGAGGAAGGAACTAGACAAAATAGTGGTCAACTGCAAAGGGGATTCGGATATTTAATTTGGCACATCTTACCTGAGGATCTTCTGCTATTCTATTCTATTTAATGCAACAAATAATTTTAGTAGCCGTGACCGTGGTTTTATTGTATGTCTGTGCCTGATTATTTTTATGGTTATTGTTGTTGTTGTTTTCTTGTTTTTTTCTTTTTGTTCCCCTTCTGAATGATGCCATGGCCTATGGCTAGTGCAATAAAAAGTTTAATTGGAATAATTGGAGTGAGGTGAGTTTGGGTGAGTTCAGCCTTCTCTACTCCATATCTGCCTTAGGGGTTGTTGTTATTGTGGCACAATGGATCAGTATGTCTGGCTGTTAACCAGAAAGCTGGGGGTTCAAGCCCCCCTGGAGACGACTGTGGGCAGGATTCCTGCATTGCAGGGGGTTGCACTAGATGAGCCTTGGGTCCCTTCCAGCTATATGATTCTATGAGTCTCATGTTGAATGGGAAAGCTAATTCTATAACATTAAGCTAAAGTTAGTGATAACGATGTTATACGTTAACATAACATTTTTAGGTGAGAAAAAGAACTTATTGCCCTGCTTTCCTCTTCTAATCAGACACTATTTGTTTCAACACACTATTCCTGGAAAGGAGCCATCTTTTCATTGCATTATTCATTTGACATTTGTATTATGGTGTTTAGCCAACTTTACTTCTCACTAGATTGGGAATGAGGTTTTTTTTAGTCCAAACTTATATTTGGAGGGGGGAAAGGTGCTTCTTTCATCAGAAACGCAAACTGACAGAATTGCATCAGCCCCTAAGACTTTATTACAGGCACTCCGAAACAATAAAGATTTGAAACTTGAAAAGAAAATGTTAAAAGATTTTTTATGCCTGACAGTTCATTACATTTATTCTTTTGTTTCTACTGCATTATTTAAGATGAATATATGTGTCTTTTTTCTGTGCCTTTACGGAACTGGTAAAGATCAACTTTTCAGCAAAGGAAATAAGTAGCTTTGCATTGTTTCAAGAAACTTTGCATGCATTCCTGTTTTGATTTTGCCCATTAGGAGGCTGCTTACTCTGGAGAAACACAATTGAAAGCACCGAGATTAATCCAAAGCAAGTGATAACACACCACCTTGTTTTTAAATATATACAGTATATATACTATATTGCAATGAATTGGAAGGGAGAGAAAATCCCAACAAAGCTAGAGTGGGAAAGTAAGCTGTTGGAGTACACCGAATTGGCAAAAATGACAGGAAAGCTGAGAGGTAATACAGACCTTTATTCGAAAATGAGACATGTATTAAAAATATTTAGAAGATTATTGTAGCAATATGACATCAGTGGCAGCATTTGAATAACCTCTGTGTAATGATGAACAAATATAAGAGAATATAATATTAACAAATATTATTTAAAAGAAAATAGAGATTAATAGTGTATCAGATAAGTTAAGCTATAAATACATGGTGGGGTGGCGGGAAGTCATAGGATCTGTTAGAAGAATGTACAGTGATATGAATTAGCGAATATTGTTATCTTTTTGTACTATCATTTTTACTTTTCATACATTTGTTTGTTATAATTTTTTAAATTTCAATAAAGCACACCACCTTGTTTTTAAAGTGTTCCAGTTGCTTTGGAAACATGCTGCTGCTATTCTGTTTTAGGTGTCAAGAGACTAGCTCTCTTCTAGAAAAAATGTCCCATTTTGCTATAAATCGCAGTCATTCTGCCACCACCTCTGATGACCATGGCATTAGGGGGAGAGTGAGGGCAAAGTCATCCACATGGTGGAGCTTCAGCCTTGCACATCTGCACCAAGGAGACTTTTCTACCTGAGTAGTCTCCTGAGTCTGCACCCAGGAAGATCAAGGTTATAAACTGTGCACGGAGCCTCCCTGAACACCTCAGGTTCCCCCCTGCAGAAGTTCAGTGTCCATGGGAGAGTGAACGAGGCCTGTGTCCCTGCTTCTGCCCTTTGCTTCAGATGGGAAGCGAACGAGAAGTATTACATTAAACAGTATTTGAGAACCTACAAATATTCACCTGAAGCCCTCCCAAATTTCCTCTCCCTTGGGAACTGCATTTAAAAATACCTGACCACCCAATTTCTATCCTTAATCAGCATCCATAACAGTTACACTATTAAACCTAATTTCTCACACTTCTCCAAGACCCATTTCTGTGTTCTGTGTTTAGCATTATGCCTGAGGAAATGAATGACAATTGCTATGCTTGTCTCCAGCTCTGTTGGAAGGGTTATGACTGAATGTTCAGAGCGGAAGCAAAGTCATTATCTAAAACTTCAGTTTAGTCATCTGTTAATGAGAGTGAATTTGTCTAATCACATTTACTCAGGCATATAGAAAACACAATGTTTTCTACTTTAAAGGGAATTTATTGCACTACAAATCTGTGAGGAGTACTGAATATGAACTGTAAACTTCCTTTTCTGTAAGTGCCACCAACTCTTTGGGCCACAGCATTATTATTCAAATCCAACAGGAACATTTGAATGCTGCTAGCAAATATTTTAAATTCTCCGTGAAGCCTGCATTTCCCCCCTTCAAACAGAGATTTCAACTTCACACTGTTCTTCTGTGAGTACATGTCTCTAAGAAAACTGAAGGCAGCTTTATTTTAAATTTATGATTTCTTCTTACAGCATTCAGGATAGTTGTATCCTGTTTACAACTCTACAATTTCCTGGGGGGAATGGATGAATTGCTAGGCTATCGAAAAGATGGAATAAGGTTGGACATTACTGTAGCTCACAATTCGATGTGTTTTCCCTGCTGGGGAATATCTCAATATAGATATGAAAGAGAAGGGTGCGTATTACTGTTATAACAAGAATTGCTTTTGTCTCGACTGAGCAACACAAAATCCATAAGGTTTAGAATGATGGTACTTTCTTCCTCATTGTTTGAAGTGGAAGAAAACGTGTGTGTGAGAGAGTTTGGGATTAGGAATCTGAGGTGTCTGTTGGAATGGAACAATGCAGTCTGGGTCAGTGTATTAATTTTAGGCCTGCTAGCATCCATGAACAAATCTGATAGGAAACCGAACACAGGATGTAGAATAACAGCACTAACCCATAAAGAACTACGTGAAAGAAACAGTGTAATACATCTGAAGAAAGAGAGCAGTAAGGGGCATCGCATGGCAAGCTGAGCTTTCCCTAAGGCTGCCAGTATTTCAGGGATGGTTTAGTTGTGGCTAAGAATGTGAGCCATGAGCCTTGATCTCACCTGAGCAATCAGTTCTTAACAGGCATCTCAGTCAGCATTGATCTTTCACCATGAACTAAGGTGCCTTTCAATAGTTGCATCAGCACCAAATTATTCTGACAATAAGCATGATCCTGTGGTCCTCCAGATGTTACTAGACTCCAGCTCCAGCCTGACCATTTGCTATGCTTGCTGGGGCTGATGGGAGTTGGAGTTGAAGACCAACATCTGGAGACTTGCAAGTTCCTCCTTCCCTCCCTGTTTTAAGAGATGGAGAGAGACTATATTGAACCGGGAATTTCAGTAGGGAATTTCACATTTTTCCTACTTCTGCCATTTGAGCTGCACCTGACAGACTAAGATCTCCTTCTAAAGGCACAGCAGCCATGTTGCTTCCTTTGCTCAGTCTAGAAAGGGAGAACAAAGAAAGGGAGAACACACAGCAAACAGTGAAAAGTGGATGCCGTGTTGTTGATTGGGACTAAAGGTGGGTCTTATTTTTGAAAAAGGTCGAAGGTTTTTGAAGTGTAGGTGGGTTCAGGCATGATCCAAGACCAGATTTCAGCTCAAAATGGATTTATTGTAACATCAGTGGATTTATTGTAACATCAGGAACACAAAGAACAATAATGGCAAACAGGGGCACTCAGCCCAGGATATAAACATCTTAAGGCAGCCCAGGTCTCCCTGCCTGTGATAGGTCACCTTATGCTGTGACTGGCGAATCACAACACTGGCCCTATCGCAGCAAATCCATTGAAGGGTTTTAGAATCCTTTCTGCCTTTTGTTATGCAGATGAAGTTCCTGAGCTTCAGGAGGCATGAAGGCCGGGACCTGCAAAGTCATGCATGCAGCCTGGCTTCCGCTTACAGTGCCTGCATGCATAACGGCTATTATTCTAAAGAGTCCTAAGTAAGCCTTTTTCTCATGTTTAGCTTCCTCATCAGTTACTGACCCATCTTATACAGTTATTGTGAGGCTCACTGAGTAAAATCTCAAGTACAGCGTTTGGGTGATTTAATTATCATAATTTGAAACTACTGTAGAGCTTTTCATCTTCAGAGAACTTTGAGAACATTAGCCAGTTTAATTAATTTCATTTTTGAGATGTTCCTTCTGCATTTCTTCCTCCACTGAACACGGTAGTACAGGCAGTTACAGCTGTATTATAATTCAGAAGTTGTTATGGTAAAGATTTTGACAAGAACAGAGAGTCCCTCATGAAAATAATCAGTGGTGCTAATTACATTGGAGACTAGAAGGCAAGAAATGTTCATTTGTACTTCTGAATATACTGTAGCTCTAAGTTTCGGCACTTGAAGAGTAAGGATCTGACTACATTCAGTTTGTTACCCATGATACAGGATATCATGGGAAGGAAACACAGATCTTCTGGAATTATAATACAAGGTTAAAGTCATGTTAACAGCCAACTGCAAGTGCTCCCAAAATGTACACCCAGAAAATTGGCTCTACTTCCGGGTGGGGCCGGGTTGCGGACAGGCCGCCTAGACTCCAGCCACAGTGTAGGGGCAGTGCAGCGTCACATGTCACACTGGTGGAGACCCTGGCCACGTTCTCAAGTCTTATCTCAGCAATGTCCCAGCAATTATTTTTTTTCTGCATTAGCTGTTTAAAATTTCTGTCTAAAATTGGCTGAATTCAATAACTGTGAGACAGGCATGCAAGGAGACTTGGGGCCCACACATATGTCTGGTTGCCCCATGATTTCAAGTCACATGCCTGAGAAGGGCTTTTTTTGTTCCAACACTTTCCCCGTAAAAACTTGTAAACCGCTGAATCAGAACAAATATCAATCAGGTTTTCTGCAGATTTATGTTTATTCTGATTAAGCAGTAAACAGTGGATTTCCCTGAAAGAAAGCAGTGGGACAAAAAAAAACCCCAAAACCCTCTTAGGCCCAAGACTCGAAATAACAGGACAAACAAAAATGTGTACGGTCCCTTAGAGCCTTCATGAACTAATAATCAATCTCCTACATGTGCAAAAGTCCAAAAATATTTTGCATTTACAAATTAGTTTGGCTTTTACTTACAAATTGCATTTACAAATTAGTTTGATTTTCAGGAGTTATTATCACTCCTGGAGAATTATTGAATTTCTGAAAAGAAGTTCAGTGAGGTTCAAAATAATGCTTCTTGCTAAAACATGGTAATTCTGTCCTGTGAGAAGCTTTGGTGGTTCGATAAGCTGGGCAAACACAAGATGAAAGTTAGCTCATGGTTACATGCTTGATCTTCTGTTCACACCTGAAATGGTAACAGAATGGAAAGGTGTCTGAGATCAGAAGTGGGGAAATGTTGTAGAAGTATGAAAACCGGAAGCACAGGTTTAGTAGTATTTCAACAAATTTCCTCCAAGTACCCCAATTTTCCAGGGACAGTCCCAGAATTATGAAAGCCAGAAAGTTCCTCTTTCCCTCGCCAGTGCTGCTGCTGAGCTCAGGGAGCGGGATGAGCTGTGACTTGTCCTGAGTGACAGCAGCTGCGAGGGGAGCATCCCGTGGCCTCTCTGTGGCTGCTGGAGTTGGACAAGGGGCTGCTGTGGCCGAGGCCCAGCCCCATGTGCCAAGCTGGCCTTGAGGGGCAGGCAGAGGGCACGGCTGCTCTGGGTGAAAAGAAATGGGAAGTGGAGCAGAGGGCAAGGTAAATTGGTTTTTTTATTATTTAAAAAGTGCTTTGTCAGACTGTGTCTAATCTTGCCCCTTTCTAAAATTTATTTACTGGTGTGTGCTTTTCTTTTTGTAAATCTAGAATAAAATTAAGTAAAATCTGGATTAAGGGGTGTCCCAATGATGTAGTGGTGGAGGAAATGTTTTGTGGTGGGGGACGGACAACAAAAAATGGGGGGTAAAGGAGGGTTAGTTGGAGGCAGGGAGTGAGAAATGTCCCCATTTTCATCTGAGGAATGTTGGAGGGTTTGCTGCTAACTTCTCAAATATTTGAAGCTAGTGTAAAGTAAATCAGAATAAAGTTGCACCAAATCCAAACTCCATTCAACAGCAGGGCTGCTGCTGGCTGGGCTTAGGAATGGGTTTAGGATCTAGCCCACCTCCCCTCCCCAGTCCCAGCCCTAAAGGATTGCTTCCTTAACCTGAGCCTGTTGATTTACAAAGTCTGCTCTCTGCCACTCTGCCTCCTTCCCAGTTCAGCATGTTGACTTTCCACTTGAAGTTATTGGGCTAAATAGGCTACACACTGAAAACAGAAATAAATAATAGATCTCATTTATTGTAAACACTTACTTAATCCTCTTAATAAAGGAATGCTATCAGTGGTTCTTCTTAGCAGCAGTTTATGAGTTTATGTGTTGGCACCATTAACCACACCCTCCCCCCAATTTAATTTGGCATTGGACGTTTTAGGAAATGCTAAAAATGTTTCTTTTTACAGGTTGGGATTTTGACAACCCCGGGGAGGCAATAGTCTCATAATGATTCTTTGCTTTCAGCCACCTTCATTTTTCTCTTTCTTTCTTCTTTATTACTACCAGAAAATGCAGGGCCTTAGAAATACATTTCCCTTGATGCCAACTTATTTATGCCTGCCATAATTATTTGGCTTATTGGAGAAGGGTTTTAAATTTAAATATTTTATAGTGTAGGAACCAGGTGGCATTTTGCTGTTTCCTCTTTCTTGTCTTCCACTCAGATATTTATTTATTCTTGGCAAAATGATCATGCCTCTTGGGCACCTGGCAGTCTGCAAGGTCACCATTCTTATTCTTTTCTCATGTTCTTTACCATTAGATATCTTGAATTTCTTTAGATACCTTGAATTTTTAGATACCTTGAATTTCTTTAGTACTAAGTAGATATAGAGAAATATCAATAGATAGATGACTATATCAACTATATCAACTCTGCCTTTTTCCCTGACAGGACTCAATTCTTCCTTGATGAAGATCCAAGCAAGGAGGGGCTTCTGCAAGTGTCTCGCCTGCTTGACCAAATCCTCTTGGCACCTCTGCCCACAACAGACTTATGGCTTCAGGGTTGGGTTTGTTGGGTTTATTGCACTGTTCTATTCATCCTCCTTGCCTACCTCTTCTCTGTCTGTCTATCACATCCTGTCTATCACATCTTGATTAAAATATTGCAAGTCCTTGGGGCCAGCCAGATAAAACTGTCCTAGAGACTATCAGTAGCCATCTGAAAATGCATGTTCTTATGTCAGTGGGATTCCTCTTCTTTGAGGACCCAAGGCTGTAGATGTTTTAGACAAGATAATTTCTGCTGAATTCTCAGAATACTGATGATCTCAGAATAACCTTTTCCACATCTATATTCAGACAAGAAGAACAACACTTCTAAGCAAAAGTGAGTAACTCAAGCAAAATCAATGAAACTATCCAAATGAAGAGCAGGAAGCTTCAACAACAGCATTTTGTAGGTTTATTATACAACCCAGACAGGGATTTATACTAAACGTCTGACAGCCTGGAGACAATGTGTGTGACACAGGGCTCCACAAAGTAGAGCAAGCAACAGAAAGTGCCAGTAGAATGACAGCACACTGACCAGAATAGCATTAAGCAGCTCTTAGGCCATTTTGATAAGATTATACAATTTTTCTGCAAGGACTCATTTAAAAACACAGGATTTAGCACTGTTGCCATATCATAAAACTGAATGGCTGCACACAAAATACAGAGCAAGGCTAGGCAATGGAGTCAGGTAACCTGCCACCAAAAAGGTAACAAACACAGCAAGTGAAAGATTGAAGTCCATAGAAGGTTATGTTGCTATGCTTTTTTGTTTCTCCCAGTGTGAAATAAAGAACAGCACATTCTGACGAGAGGGGGGAGAGAGAAACATGTGCATTGAATCTTAAACATTATGTCTCTGTAGTATACTTGCCATTTCAAGGAAGGGTGCTGGTGGGTTGGTTTTTTTAAGTGAGGGGGGCATGACTGATCTTGTAAAGGAAATAGCCAGAAAGTGTAAAAATAAAACCAGTAACTACTTTGCAGGATTCAGATAGCTGGACTGAGATCAGAATTATGTATACTCTGTACAAGTGTTATGCATTCTAGATAATAACTGTACTGGTAGTTTTACTAAAAAAATACCCCCCCAAAAAAGAAAAAAGGAGCTCAAATTTTGCACCATGAAAACTACTGCTGAGCCAAGAGTCAAATGGAACCTCAGCTTTCATTTTTTAAAAATTTTCTAGCTATTGCAGAATGCTATATAAAAAACAGAATTACGGGCCCTGTTGTCCTAGACCACTCCTACCTTTCAGTGATTTCACTATTGTACGAAGGCATAGCAAAGACTGACATCTAGGAAAAGAGATCTAGCCAATTTAAGGAAATAAAAGGTTGAAGTGACAACCCATTGCTTAACCTTTTAGTTGTTAAGTATAATTATTCAATTCACACTGAAATGGGAATTGCCTACATTTAGAAAAGGCTAAAAGCTTAAAGCTAAAGAAGTGTTCTCTGAGCTGATCTGAGTTGAAATCTTATTGTTCTCAAGTCGCTCCGGTGTAGATGTTAAGGTTTCGGAAGCGTGGTTGCTGGACATCTTTGTTCTCAGACTGTGAGAGGAAGGATGTAAACGACTCTCGAGGATCTGCATTCCCTAAGGCCAGTGGAGGTTGGTATGCAGGCAGTTGGGAGAGACAGACCTCTGCTTCTAGGACTGTTGGAATTGTTTCATATTTTGCAAGATGCTGAGCCTATGTCATATGTTATGGAACTGTTTGGATGTATCATTTGGTGTTCCTGTTCTGTTATGAAGAAAGTTCTGTAAGTAAAGTTTTTGAATGTCTTATGGGTCTGGACAATGCTTCATTTCCAAAAGGAGTAAGTTTTCATGTATCGAGTCACTTCAAGATGTGCAATATTAATATCTGCAATATTAGTTTGGTCTTTCCTTAGGGAGAAGGCAATTCCTGCCCACTAGGAAAATAATCACTGTCACATACTGTCAGAGCTGCTTCCAGATCCTAGCTCACAGAGGATCACGCTAGCCAGCGGTCATTAAGTAAAAGTCTTTATTGAATTACAGTTTCCATTCTCACGCTGCTGTCTGCAACTCTACGTCTACTAGCTAGATCGGCGAGGCTCCGTCTGAGTCTCCGCCCCGTGCGCACCAACTTAATATCCTAGCCTTGCTCCACCTTTTCCTCCTGACTGTCCTCCTCTGGGTCCCTCTACCCCCCGGGGCTTCTTCCTTCCGGGATTCTTCTGACGCTGACCCGGACCCTTCTGCCTCCTTGCGCCGGGCTTTAGGACCTGGTTCCCTTTCGGGGCTGCTCACTGCGCCGCCTTCCTCTGCATTTGAACTTGGCGCGCGCGCCCAACCTTCCACTTTCCTCTTAACCGTTTCTTCGCTCCCCGATGGAGGTGTGGCCACTCCTGACTCCTGCCCTCCCTCCTGTGGTGAGCTGCCAGCGCTTCCCCCCTGGCTCCTTTCCTCTTCCCTGCTTCCTGGCGGTGACGCTGGTCCCGATTCCCAGCTGCTCCCCCCTGAGTCTCCTCTGGCTCTATCTTCCTGGGGTGCCTCCCTAGACTCCCCCCTTGCCCTGGCCACTGGTGCTCCTTTCTGTGAATCCTCTGATTCACTGGAAAGACTGGGAGATCTCGGGTCGTCGTCATCACTCATCCTTTCCTCTGTCTCCTCCCCTTCGCTCTCTGTTTCCTCCCTTGCCCGTGCCTCTGCACCTAAACCCCTGACATCCATCCCCCCCTCGAAGCCCCCCAGTCCCCCCTCCCCTCCTTCCGGTGCTGGAGCTGGGGGCTGCTGTTGCAAAGGGACGAACGTCGGATATCGGTCGCTTCCCGTGGCAGGCCTCCATCGGAACTCTTCCGGGTCTTCCTCTCTGCTCTCGTTGACGACAGTCACCTCCTCTTCCATCTCTGTGCCGCCGTGCTCGAAACCAGGGTCGTCCCCGAAAATGTCCATGTCCGTCTCTCCCGCACTTCCTCCAGGCGGCGTTGCTCGGCCGGAACAGTCCAGCCACTTCCTGCGGAACTGCTCCTCCGGCCTATCGTCCCACCAATACGAGGGTTCTGAGACAGATCCCGAGGGTGACCCCTCCGGGGAACGGACGTCTCGTGTTGGTTCCTCGTCCGAGTCGAACCCCCTGAACGTGCTGTCCGAAAGCGTGGGCGTGAAAAGCCAGTCGTCGAAAAAGTCTGCTGGCATAGGTCTATGTGGGAAGAGGGCATGAAACTCGTCTTTGAGCAGAGGTTCGTCCAAAGCGTAGCCCGGCACCCAGCTGTTCGCACTGGCCGGGGTGCCCTCCCTGGCGAGAAAGTATTCTACTCCCTCTTCCCCCCATCTGGAGTCCAAAATCTCCGTGACTTCGTTGATGCGCTCCTCCTGTGCCACTCCCGCGTGCCCCGTTCCTTCTCTGAGCGGACTCGGCGCCGTTCCGGGTTCCTGGAACCTGTGCGGTGCCTTGTAGGGAGTGAGCACCGATCTGTGGAACACCGGATGCATTCTGGAACCCTCCGGAAGCGCCAGCCTGAAAGCCACCGGGTTGACCTGCTCTTCGACTTGGTATGGCCCCAGTTGTTTATGCCCTAGTTTCTTCTTGGCCAACGACCTGGCCGGCACTGCGTGGGCTGCTAACCAGACCCAGTCTCCCACGTGGAGCTCTTCGCCAACCCTTCTGTGTTTGTCCGCTTGTACCTTGTATGCGTGTTTAGCCAGCTCCAGGTGGCGCCGCAGCTGATCGTGGACTTCCTGCAGTTCCGACGCGAACGCATCTGCTGACTGCGGCTCCCCTTCTCCCCTGCATTCCAGTCCCGGGAAGGTTCTAGGGTGCCGCCCGTTGTTGGCGAAGAACGGCGTGACGCCCGTGGATACGTGCTTCGTGTTGTTGTAGGCAAACTCTGCAAGCGGCAGGTAATCCACCCACGTCGCAGGCTGTTGGTTTGCATAACATCTCAGGTACTGCTGCATGATGGCATTGGCTCGCTCCGCTTGCCCGTTGGTCTGCGGGTGTCTCGCCGACGCCAGATTGATCTTGACGTTTAGGAAGCCCATCAGCTTCTGCCAGAAGTTCGAGATGAACTGTCGCCCGCGGTCGGACAGAATAGACCGTGGCAGACCGTGAACCTTGAACACGTGGTCTATGAACAGTTTGGCGGTTTGCTCTGCCGTGGCCACCTTAGCACACGGAATGAAATGCGCCATCTTGGAGAACAGGTCCACAACCACCAACACTGCCGTCTTGCCCCTTGAGCTGGGCAGATCCGTGACAAAGTCCAGAGCCACCCTTTCCCAAGGTTCGACCGGAGTTTGCAGCGGCTCCAACAGTCCAGCCGGCGGTTTGTGCACCGGCTTTGCCCTCTGGCAGGTGTCACACCTCGCCACGTAGTCTGCGACCTCCCCTCTCATTCCAGGCCACCAGAAATCCCTGGCTACTAATTCCACCGTCTTCTCCTTGCCAAAGTGCCCGGCCGTGGGTGCGTCGTGCAGCTGCTGTAGCACCTTGGCTCGAAGTTCGTCACCCGGCACGTAGATGGCCCCTTTACGGATGAGCAATCCATCTCGTAGCTGGAAACCGTCGGCCGCTGCCTTGCCCCTTTGCACCTCTGCCATCTTTGCTCGTGCGAAGGAGTCCCCCTGCAACGCTCGCCGCACCGCCTCTAGGTCCACGGTCGCCGCGGCGCACGCCCACACTGTCGGTGCAAAGATGTGCATGGCGGCCGCTGGTGTTGCGTCCTCCAGATACTGTGGCTTGCGGGAGAGAGCGTCTGCCATGATGTTGGTGTCCCCCGGGACATACTCTATGCGGAAGTCGAAGTCCGCAAAGAACTCAGCCCAACGTATCTGCCTCTGGTTCAGGAACTGTGCCGTGCGCCAGTGTTCCAGATTCTTGTGGTCCGTGCAAACCTGCACCGTGTGCTTGGCGCCGATCAGAAAGTGCCTCCACGCCTTGAACGCTGCATGAATGGCCAGCAACTCCCTGTCCCATATGGTGTAGTTCTGCTCGGACTTGCTGAGCTTCCTGGAGTAAAACGCTCCCGGCCGCCACACGCCCTGCGGGTCCTTCTGCAGCAGGACCGCCCCCACTGCTCTGTCCGAAGCGTCTGTCTCCACCCTCATCGGCATGCTGGGGTTGACATGAAGCAACTGCTCTTCCGACGCGAAGAGACGCTTGAGGGCCTGAAAGGACTGCTCCGCCTGCTCTGTCCAGATGAACTTCTTCTTCTTGGAGCTAAGGGTGTCAGTGATGGCCGCCGTCTGCATCGCGAAGCCCTTGATAAACTTGCGATAGAAGTTCGCAAAGCCGACAAACCGTTGGACCTCCTTCCGGTTGCGTGGGCTCTTCCAATCCAACACTGCTCGAACCTTGGCGCTGTCCATGGCGAGCCCCTTGTCAGACAGCTTGTAGCCCAGAAAATCCACCTCCGGCACGTCAAATTGGCACTTCTCCAGCTTGGCGTAGAGCCTGTGTTGCTTTAGCCTGCCCAGCACTTCCTTGACGTGCTTGTCATGTTCTTGCTGCGACTCCGAAAAGATCAGGATGTCATCCAAGAAACAGACGCACGTCTTGTAGAGAAGTCCCGCCAACACGTGATGCATAAATGCTTGAAAAACGTGAGCGCCATTTTGCAGTCCAAAAGGCATAACTCTGTATTCGTAGGTACCCAGTGGCGTGAACATGGCTGTCTTCCACTCATCACCCTCCCGCATGCGAATGAGGTTGTACGCCCCCCGCAGGTCCAACTTGGTGAACACCTTTCCCTTCCGTACCTTCGCCAGGAGGTCGTCGATGCGGGGCATGGGGAAGTCCGACGGCTTGGTCACACTGTTCAAAATCCTGTAATCCACTACGAGTCTTTTTTGGGGCGTGTCTCGCTTCTTAACAAAGAATACAGGACTGCCCCCCGCTGCCTTAGACTCCCGGATGAAACCGCGCTCCAAATTATGATCGATGAAGTCTTTGAGTTCCTGCAGTTCGTCCTCAGACATGGAATACAGCTTCCCTTTAGGCAGCGCCGCCCCCGGCAGCAGGTCAATTTTGCAGTCATATGGTCTGTGAGGGGGTAGCCTGTCCGCCTCCTTCTCGCAGAAAACTTCCAGAAATTCTGCGTACTTGTGGGGAATCGCTTGCAGCGTGCCTAGCAGCAGCTGTGACTCCTCTTCCTCTCCTTCCTGCCTGGGTACGATGCAGTGTTCAGCACAAAAGGAAGAGCCGAAGACCAGCTGCCTCTGGAACCAAGCCATCGTTGGGCTGTGCTTGTCCAGCCAACTCATGCCCAATACAATGGGCGTGTCAGACAGTTGAGTGACGTTGAAGCTGATGACTTCCCTGTGATTCCCAAGTCGCATCACCATTGGTGGCGTCTGCTTCACCACTTGCCCCCCTAGCAGCTCCCTGCCATCCACCGTGACAACCTGCAGGGGCAGTGTGGCCGGCAGCAACTGCACAGCGTGCCTGTCGACAAATTCCTGCCCTATAAAGTCCGCGTTGCTGCCGGAGTCGATGGTGATTGGCACGTCCATGGTGATTCCATTGGGCAGCTGGAGAGACGCTGTGAGCCTCACTACAGGTTTGGGCGGGAGGGGGTTCACTGGCTGTAAAATTTCTGGGGACTGCGTCACTAACACGTCTGGCTGGGCCCCAGTGCCTCTTCCTCCAGCCAGACATCGTCGTTTCCCTGCTGTGGTCCTCCCTGCTGCGTTGCTGCAGTCACCATTGCTGAGGCTGCAGTAAGCTTGTGGGGCCTCTGGGGACACTCTTTCGCCATATGCCCTGGCTGCTCACAGACGTAACACTTCCTGGTCCCTCTAGGAGGCTTCGCCTTCACTGCTGCCGGTGCTAGGGCTCTGGTTGCTGACTGAGCCCTTGCACCTCCAACCTCCATAGGTTCGGCTCCTCCTCCTGGCGGAGGCGTGGATTGCGCCCGCGCTGCTTCTCTGGGAAAGAAGGAGGGGCCCCCGGCTGGTTCGCGCCCTCCACGTCCTTCGTCCTTGCTCCACGGACGTCCTTCCAGCCTCACCCCCACTGCCAGTGCCCTCTGAACGACCTCCTGGGTGGTTCGGGGTCTCTCCCCCCTCGCTATCTCATCTTTAATCGAGTTGTGCAGTCCCTCCCAAAAGAGGTCTCTTACAGGAGCCGAATCTCTGTCCCATTCCAGGGCGCTGACCAAGGCGAAAAAGCGGGCATGATACTGTCTGACGCTGGCCCTCCCTTGTCTCAGCCCATGCACCTCCTTCCGTGCAAGATCAACGTCAATACTTGATAAGAAACACCCATCCATCGCTTTAATAAAGGCATCCGCATTCTGGAGCGCCGGATCGTTATCTCTCCATAAATTGCGCAACCATGCTTTCGCCTCCCCATGCAGATGGGACATGATGAACCCCACTCTCTCCTGTTCATCTCTAAAGTCTTTATGCAACAGTTGCAGTGCGCACAGTACGTCGGCTCTAAAGTTGGGATACTGTTGCAGGTTCCCATCGAAGTGAGAGAGCAGCCCGCCTGTCCGTCTCGCCAACCCAATTCCCTCCTGCCGGGGTGTTTGCTTTGCCAGTACGTCTAACCTGACCTGGAGATCCCTGCAGGCGGCAGCTGCCTCGTCCTCTCTCTTCCTGGATGCAAGAACCTCGGCGTTCAGTTGTGCCACTGCTTTTCTGAGGTCCTCTATCTGCTGCTCAGCCGTCATGTCTCCTGCCGTTCGTGAGCTCGCTAGTGGGCGCCTGTTTCTCTCCCCTCCTCGAGGCTGCAGATGCCCACAATGTGGAGACGGAGCCTACTGTCAGAGCTGCTTCCAGATCCTAGCTCACAGAGGATCACGCTAGCCAGCGGTCATTAAGTAAAAGTCTTTATTGAATTACAGTTTCCATTCTCACGCTGCTGTCTGCAACTCTACGTCTACTAGCTAGATCGGCGAGGCTCCGTCTGAGTCTCCGCCCCGTGCGCACCAACTTAATATCCTAGCCTTGCTCCACCTTTTCCTCCTGACTGTCCTCCTCTGGGTCCCTCTACCCCCCGGGGCTTCTTCCTTCCGGGATTCTTCTGACGCTGACCCGGACCCTTCTGCCTCCTTGCGCCGGGCTTTAGGACCTGGTTCCCTTTCGGGGCTGCTCACTGCGCCGCCTTCCTCTGCATTTGAACTTGGCGCGCGCGCCCAACCTTCCACTTTCCTCTTAACCGTTTCTTCGCTCCCCGATGGAGGTGTGGCCACTCCTGACTCCTGCCCTCCCTCCTGTGGTGAGCTGCCAGCGCTTCCCCCCTGGCTCCTTTCCTCTTCCCTGCTTCCTGGCGGTGACGCTGGTCCCGATTTCCAGCTGCTCCCCCCTGAGTCTCCTCTGGCTCTATCTTCCTGGGGTGCCTCCCTAGACTCCCCCCTTGCCCTGGCCACTGGTGCTCCTTTCTGTGAATCCTCTGATTCACTGGAAAGACTGGGAGATCTCGGGTCGTCGTCATCACTCATCCTTTCCTCTGTCTCCTCCCCTTCGCTCTCTGTTTCCTCCCTTGCCCGTGCCTCTGCACCTAAACCCCTGACACATACGTATGCAGGATTTTAGTGCAGCTATGACTGGGCAGTTGTCCATCTACTCAGAAGCAAAATGTAGCAGCAGAGACCTTTCTTAGATCTAACTTCATACAAAAAAAAAAAGTTCTCTTCCATTTGAGTTTTTTAAAAAATATTTTAAAATCTACTGGGCAAAGGCATATAAAGTCCATTGGACCGTAGCTGAGAAGGTGTGAGTTATGCAAAGTAACCCACTGTTGTTGTACCTAGTTTGCTGAGTGGAGGGAGTTGCTGGAGACAACCTTGAAGTGATGTTGTCCTGATGTGTTTGGGGTATTTTTGGCAGGGGGTGAGATGTAAACATACAGTGGGGGCTGTAAAATTGACTGTAGCAGTTGTACAATTAAGAGCTGCAGAGGGTGAAGAGAGCCCAGGAAAGAATTGGGGATTTCAATGGCAGTGGAAGGCATTGTTTAGATGCCAGGTCTGTCTATAGATGCTGGACTGCAGATCTACTGCGAAACAACAGAGGAATAAACCTCAAATACCAGTTTCTCAGTGTCCAGATCTCCCCAGACCTTGTTGCTGCTTAGTAATCAGATCTACAATAAATTATGACCTTTTCTGTGCTACTAGTATATTTATTTTGCCTATTTACTTTGTCACCCGACTGCAGGAAAAAATCCTGCAGGAAGCCTGGAAAATCCCTTCACACGAGTATTTCCTAAATGCTGGTTTATATATCTCTCTATAGAATGCATTTCAGGAATAAGTTCCTTTGTGAAGCATTTTAAAATAGTCTATTTATTCTGGTATCCAAAGGACTGTGCATCTATTTTCTTTTACCTCAACACTGTCTTCAGTAACTTCCATTATATTCCCTCTTCCTATTTCCAGTCTCTGAATTTATTAGCTACATAACCAATCACTAACACATAGGCAGTGCCAGGAATGCAAATCCTACAGATTCTTTTCTTCGATTTTTAAAGAGCCTCAGGACAGTCAGCTGGATGCATCTAGCCAATTATTCTTTCTTGAGGTTTTCAGAAATTGTAATAATTCTATTTATTACCTGTCCTTAAAATGAAAACATTGTTCAGGGGTTTTTGTTTTTTTTTGAAATGCTGCGCTCCACAGTAGAGGAGACAAAAAACTTAATGACATCATGAATTTCACGTTAAACAAAAAGGCAAGATAACTTTCCCCCTCTATTCCACACCAGGAACACATAACCAATAAACCTGTGTACTGGAGTAAACTTATTGAAATAGATGATTGATTGAAGTTTTGTGTTGCTTTGCTTTGTTGGTGGTGTTCCCAAAATGACCTATATAACCACCAGTTCTTCCCCTCTCAATATGAACTGAAGACCGGGGGGGGGGGATGGTGACATCATCAACCAAGATGGTTACTTAAATTGCCGCTGAGCTTCTTCCTGAGAACAATAACCAGCACAAACTGAGACAATGATGAGTAAGTATTTAAAAAATAATCCCCCCCCCCCGTTAGGTGATGAGCTTTAGGAAGCCTGGATTGCTAAAAGGGACCTTAGATTTGTGGATTTCACTACCTTCGAAAGAATCTCCCTCAGGCACAGGCCAAGCACTAGCACAAGCACTAGCAGGCCCCAAAATGGTTGCCAAGGCTTCCAAAAATGACAAAGCAGAAGCAGGGAAACTGATAGGCCTTGAAAATGCACAAGGCCTAGTAGCCCTAATCAGGAAGGAATTATCCCAAGACTGGGCAAAAGCACTCCTCCCACTGAGGGAAGACATTGCTAAATTAACTGAGACTGTGAATGATGTTAAAACTACAGCTAACACAGCAATGGAATAAGCTTGAAAAATAAAACATATATTTGGACTCTGAAACGCGTGCAAGCAGACCTTAGAATTCAACTGGAAGACTCTCAAGATCGGGAAAGGAGACTTAACTTGAGGGCCAGGGGCCTACCTGAAAATTTTGGAGACTCAGATCTAAAAGTGGCCTTCCTCATGTGGATTCAAGAATTATTTCCTGACTGCAAAATCAGTGCAGAAAATATAGAACGCATACACAGAGCCCTGAGACCAAAACCTAAAAAACGGGAACCCCCAGAGATGTGATTGTCCGCTTTAACACGTTCTTGGTGAAAAATGATTTAATGCAACGTTTCAGAAAACTGGAAAAAATAGAACATGAGGACTCTGTTATAGCTATCTTCCAAGACCTTTCTCCTGGGACCTTGCAGCGACGTCGTGAATTCAAAGCATACATCACATCGCTTCGCAATGCAGGGATAAAATACAAATGGGGATTCCCCTTTAAGCTGATCATCACTCATAATGGAATAACCAAGGTAGCAGCTTCGCATGTAGAAGCTAAAAAATTATTGAAACAGCCCAATGTACAGATTGAAGACATGACAACAGAAGGAAAGCCCCGATGAAGAGACAGAAAAAGACCCCTTTGGATGGCAACAACAAGGGGGGAAGACAGTGAAGAAAATTAAAGGGGGGGGGAACCCAATGCAGAAGAAAAATGGACAGAGAATCCCACAAGATGGCTTCTGTTCTTTGTGAGATAGTTTTGTCTTAGTTTTTATGACATGCTTTGTAACTTTACTATCATAGAATGTTCCGGGGGGGGGGGGGAGCGGTGATTTTGGTCATACCCTATTGTTAAAACTACTGAAAGAGTAGAATTTACTACTCTGTGGGTACCACAATGGTTCCAACAGTAGGAGGATATTTTCTTGTTGTAGGTGGGAGGGGAAAGGGGGGAGGGGAAGTTTGGGGGTTGTTCTCCATCCAGCTGTTAAACTATTGCAAGTTGCCAACAATTGCCTTTTAGATATAATGTTTTCCATGCACTCCTATGACGTACTAATCATCCTAGAGCAAGTATGGATAATTTAAAAATAATCACATGGAATGTTAATGGACTGGGGTCACCCATAAAAAGGAGACAGGTTTGGAAGGAATTAAGAAAAGGGAGATTGGACTTGATTCTGGTCCAGGAGACTCACCAGAGGAGGTGGGGGGCTACAATGAGTACGTCTCCCCTCCCTGGACAAGATGAGTTTACTGGCTATTTTTATAAAACATTTTCTGAACGAGGTCCCATTCTTGCTGAAATTATTTACAGATACAAAGAATCATGGCCTGATGCCTGGAACTTGGAAAAACACACACATTGTAGTGCTACCAAAACCAAATAAAGACTTGGAATTGGTTGAGTCCTATCTCATTAGTAAATGAGGCCTATCTCATCAATAAATGTTGATTTAAAATTACTTACAAACATTATTACACACAGGTTAGCGATGATTGTACCAAATTATATACATTCGGATCAGACAGGTTTTATTAGGCAAAGGTCAATAGGCAAAGGTCAAGACTCTAGGAGTCTTGGTTGACCACAAACTTGACATGAGCCAACAGTGCGACGCGGCAGCTAAAAAAGCCAATGAAATTCTGGGCTGCATCAATAGGAGTATAGAATCTAGATCAAGGGAAGTAATAGTGCCACTGTATTCTGCTCTGGTCAGACCTCACCTGGAGTACTGTGTCCAGTTCTGGGCACTACAATTCAAGAAGGACACTGACAAACTGGAACATGTCCAGAGGAGGGCAACGAAAATGGTCAAAGGCCTGGAAACGCTGCCTTATGAGGAACGGCTAAGGGAGCTGGGCATGTTTAGCCTGGAGAAGAGGAGGTTAAGGGGTGATATGATAGCCATGTTCAAATATATAAAAGGATGTCACATAGAGGAGGGAGAAAGGTTGTTTTCTGCTGCTCCAGAGAAGCGGACACGGAGCAATGGATGCAAACTACAAGAAAGAAGATTCCATCTAAACATTAGGAAGAACTTCCTGACAGTAAGAGCTGTTCGACAGTGGAATTTGCTGCCAAGGAGTGTGGTGGAGTCTCCTTCTTTGGAGGTCTTTAAGCAGAGGCTTGACAACCATATGTCAGGAGTGCTCTGATGGTGTTTCCTGCTTGGCAGGGGGTTGGACTCGATGGCCCTTGTGGTCTCTTCCAACTCTATGATTCTATGATTCTATGATTCTATGATTCTACCCCAATTAGGAGGATCCACAGTGCAATATACTGGGGATCAAATCAACCGGCACCGACAGCCATCCTTACATTGGATGCAACGAAGGCATTTGACCGTCTTGAATGGAATGCTTGAGTCATTGCACTGCTGACTACCTTATATCAGGATTGTACCACAAATATTTTGATAAATGGTATACACTCTGAGCCTATATTGATGGGCCGGGGCGCAAAGCAGGGCTGCCCATTGTCGCCCCTGCTTTTTGCCCTGGCCATGGAACCCTTGGCTCTAGCACTTAGGGGAGAACCTGAGGTGTCTGGAATACAATTTAATGGGCAGAGTCCTCTGGTGAACATGTTCGCAGATGATTTCACCCTAGAAGAAATCTCCCTGCAGTAATGAAAATTCTTGATGCTTACGGAAAGGTCTCTGGTTTTTGTGTTAACTATAGCAAATCAGACCTGCTATGCATTCATATGCCACCTGAAGTACAACTACAATTTCAGCACTCCACTGGAATAAAACTTTGCCAGAAATATTTTAAATATTTAGGAGTTATTATCCCCAGTAACATTCACAAAATTAATTTTCCAAATTGTGAAAGTTCCTGGGGATAATAACTCCTAAATATTTAAAAATTGAAAACTTGGAGCAAGGGTACGTCTGGCACTGTCTGAAGTCACTCTCACAAGCCGGACATATCTGTTTGATAAAATAATTAGATTTGGACAATAAACAGACATAGTCTGGACCGAAGAAGATTGAGAAAAAATCTGCAGAATTAAACAGTCCCTGGTTTTTAAGCTCGGACTTCAAAGAGATTCTCATCATGGCCTTTGGATTACAGAGGTGTTTGGTAAGTCTTTTTTCTCTTCTTAACATCTACAGTTGGTTTTCTATGCCAAGCCTCATTAAGAAACCTTTTTTTTTAAAGAGTACAGATGGACTTCTAGTATTCTAGTATTAAGTATTCAACTGCGCAGCTTTACTCAAATTTGAAGGACGTGCTAAACATAAAAGAACAAACAAGATGGCATTTGTTAATATGATGCAGCACGGAAAGATGAGAATTCCTTTTTCGAGGGAAGTAGGAAATATTTGCTGGCTGACATTGTAATGTTTTGAGATAACAATTTGGGATAACATCACTTCTGGTTCAGCGTGATCTCGTCGCAAGCGGGGAGTTTTCCTAGCGGAGAATCCTGTGTTTTTCAGAGAAAAATAGGGGTTCCACAGGGTGCCGTGGTCCCCTGAAAAGTACCTGGAGGGTGTCCAGATACACTGGTTCCCGCAGAGCTGAAAACGCGGACCTCCCGGCCGTCAGGTAACTCCCGTTAGGGAGCGAAGAGCACGGCGGGGGGATAAGCAGGCTGAGGGGAAGCCATAGCTATCTCCGGAAAACGAAGCCCCAAGCTTGCAGGGCGAGCGCTGGATTCTCAAAAGAAAGAAATTCGACCCTAAAAAATCTAAAAGAATTCGATTTGTATCAAAGGAAGGACTCGGAAAAAAGGGAAGTCAAAAGAGCTCAGCTGTCATCTGGAATCAGCTCAGACGCAGCAATACAAGCAAAGCTGGATAAAAGAGTGAGTGTCGCTAGCGGCTAAAGTTTCTCCCTTCTGACTTTTTAACTATCTAAGAAGGTACAAAGTAACTTGAAGAGGGAAAAGTCAGAGGGGGGGCAAAGGGACTAATATATTGTTATTTTAAGCTCTCTTTGTAACGGTGAGACGAAAGTAGAGGATTGAAAGTACTTTGGTTTCGGGGACTTCCGGGTTAGCGCGATCGGCTAATGGCGGATTCCCTCCAAGCTCCAGAGGGAATCTGCTCGACAGGGGCTTGGTCTTGCCGCGCCGGCGACGCGGGGACCCTTAAAAACCACAGGCGCGGATGCCCGTGGACGTGGTGACTCGGCGGGCACCATTAGCGCCCTCCCGATCCGCGAAGGAGCCTTTTTAAAGGCTACGGAACGGGTGACGGGGAGCGGCGTGGTGCTGTGAGTCTTCTGCTTCCCCTGCCGAGCAAAGCCGCACGCCATTTGTCGGAGAGCGCTGATTTCTTCCTTTTAAAATTTGGACTTAAAATCAAGAACAACAACCCGTGAGGAATTTGGAATTTGGACTAAAACTATTTTCTTTGTGGATTTGGCACAAGCGGGGGAGGTGCAAAGAGGAAGTCCGTCTCCCCCCCATTGTAAACAGTTTAAAGCAAGGACTTGCCAACTAAGGTTGTGCGAAGAGCTGGTTTTTTCCCCCTGATTGGATAAAAGTTATTAATTCCACGGATTTAAAAATCTAAGTTACTGTGCTGGAGGACAAGAGTTTTTTTTTTCTTTAGATTAAGTGCCACTCTTCTCGAGACCGGGAGTAGCCCGTGAAAAGAGCCTGCTGAGGGTTTACAGAAGACTTTGACAGCTGTCAAATTAGCTGTCAAAGTCGGAAAAAACTGAAAGCTTTGGTTTAGCCGGTTATATTGTTACAAAGTATTGAAAATAAAGAAAGATTGATACAAATAAATTTGACTTTTGGATCAGAAGTGAAAGGAATACTAAGTAACCAGAATCCCTCTAGAGGGGATTCACGGACATTACAAGAATGGAAATAGGTCGGAAAATTCTGGCAGATCTGGATGAGGTCGTCTTTCTCATGGGAATGCTGCGAAAGATGTATGAGCAAGGCCATGTTTTGTCTACAAGTCCTACAAAACCGAAGTCAACAGTAAATATACCTTCTGAGCTGGAAAAGGACTTGGTGCTCAAAACACAGGCAGCTGGACAGGAAAAGAAACCAAAGACTGAAGAGGAGGAAAAGACACTTACTGAACAGGAGGAGCAGAAAGGAGGGGTGGCCAAAATGTTACAGAAGGTAAATGAGAGCCGGAGGCCTGTCAAGATGACTTCAAGCTCGACCAAGGTGGAAGCTGGAGTCTTTGGGACACATCGATTTAAGAAACAGAGTTTGAGCTCCACCTCCAAACAAGTAGGCCTGGCTGGAAGGATTATGGACATTATTGAGAGAGTGCCTCTTCAAGTTTGGGTGTCAATCATAAGGGACTTTCAAAGAAGCCGGCTGAAAGGGACTGAGAGAGATTTGAGAGCCTCGGACGTGAGGTCACCAGGCTAAATAGATGGACTAATGGACTATGGTTTGGGATCGAAACCGGGGAGAGAAGGGTGGGGTTTGGGAGTCCAAAGGGGGCCTGATCTTTTTTATGCTGTATTAAATTTTATGTTTTTTATCATTATAAGAATGGGGAATTCGTGGAAGGGAAATAGGGTCAACCTTAGAAAAAAAAATTCTTTTACATATGACTAAGGTATATAATCTAAAAGTTGTTTTATAAACTGAACTTAAATATAACTATGAATTAAGGGATAAAATCTATTATAAAGAAATACATTAACAAATTAAGATTAAGACAGGGATAAAAACTTGTTGGACAAATAATTGGACTTGGAATACAAGAAGGGAAGGTGAGGGGAAGTCGTGAAAAGAAGTTATTGAAAAGAGATGTTAAAGGTGGAATTTTGTTTCTCTTTTGTGTTTTTCTTTGTTTTTTGTTTTGTTTTTTGTACCTTTTGAAACTTTAATAAATATTATTAAAAGAAAGAAAGAAAGTACTTTGGTTTCATTTTTAAAAAGTTCTGCGTAACGGAAGTGAAGCTTCCAACTCCATTTTTCTTTTATTTGCATGACGGAGCTAACGGGGAAGAAGAAGATACATCTTATTTTCTTTTCTTTTTTGGGATTTCGACCTAAAGTAATTTTTTTTTATTGATTGTCCACTATTACCATTTGACATTTTGGATTTAAAAACTGGCAGATAAAGCTGGGAAACTAAATTTTGGACTCCGCTTATAGTTAAATTGCAGATCCCTGGTGGATGGGAGAGAAATTACAACTTGTTTTTCTGATGCTTGCTGTTTTTTGCTCTGGACTGGGGGATGGCCTACCATAGGGAAGTGATTGTAGGAATGAGTGCCGCTTTACTTAATTTTAAATATTTTAAATATTTTGGGGGTTTAATATTTCCAATATTTTGGAGGTTGCCAATTTTCTTGGGAAGTAAATAATGGAATTCTCCATACTTATTGGGATATTAAATATTATTAAGGAAAAATTTTCTTCTTTTTTTGGGAAACTTTGGGGATTATTTTTGGGTTTATTTTTAGAATTGGAAGTTTTTTTCAATGGATTTAGCCCAATTGGTGGCAAGAAGACTAAAAAAGGATTACAAATCTGAGGGAAGTTTATTTTTCTTTTGGAGGTGTGACTGGAATTTTGTGGTGGTTTATATGTATCATAAAAGGCTCCAAAGAGGATTGGCCTAATTGGTGGCATGAAGATTTAGCTAGCAGGGCAGCAGTTGAAGAAGGAGCAAAAAGGGTTTTCTTGTGTGTGTGTGTGTTTCTTTGTGGCTGATTAGCTGTTCTCCCTGTGCAAAGGTCAGAGGGGGCAGGGTTTCTGTTGAGGCAGGTGATTAGCTATGGGAGGAGCTTATCAGAGCTAGCAGGGCAGCGGCGTGCACAGTTTGATCCATCTTTTAGATTTAGGGGAGCTAGTCTCAAATGTTTGTTGGGGAGACCTAGGTTTTTTTGTGGGGGGAGTTATTTGTCCTGTCTTCACACTTTTTATGATGAAGGACCGCTGTAGCCACCCCAACGACACGTTCTCAAGATGGAGGGGGAGGGAACAGCTGCAGTCACCTGCGGTTCCTGCGCAATGTTTGCCATCTTGCCAAAGGTTGCAGGCAGCTTTACCTGCAGCAATTGCATGTTGATTGCCCTCTTAAAAGACAAAGTCCAGCAACTGGAGGAACCTGTAGCTACGCTCCAAAGAATTAGAGAGCTGGAGCTCTTCTTGGAAGCAACAGAGCACACCGTCTCCACCAAGGAGGAGACAGGGGACTCCCCTGAGAAGGAGGCTAGTTCACCAACACAGGAGCCAGATATATAGAGAAACGTGACTCAAAGAAGTAGGAGGCCCAGGGTTCGCTCTAATCGCTTTGAGGTCCTCTCCCCTAGCATGGAAGACAAAGAGCAGACTCCATTTAAGGATCTCTCCCTCATTACAGTCGATCAGGTATATGAAGACGACCAGCAAAGTCAGTCCTCAGGGAATGTGCAGGCGACCTTGGAACGGACAGCTCACGGAAGAACCCCAACCAAACCTAAAAGGAGGCGTGTAGTGGTGGTAGGGGATTCCCTACTGAGGGGAACAGAAGCAGTGATCTGTGGGCTTGACAAGATGTCTCGGGAAGTGTGCATCACTGAAACCTGGTGCGATAAGTCCCACGATTGGAATGTAATAATGGGGGGATACAATCTATTTCAGAAAAACAGACCAGACAAGAAAGGAGGAGTAGCGTTATATGTCAGGGATGTGTATACCTGTGAAGAGATCCAAGATTTAGAACCTCAAAGCCAAAGTGAGAGCATTTGGGTCAAAATTAAGGGAGAGAAGAATAACAGAGACCTCATTGTGGGAGTTTACTATAGATCCCCAAGCCAAACGGAGGACACAGATGACGCCTTCCTGGAACAGATGGTCAAGCATGACCGGGTGTTCTACCCGGACACTGAGGTCCAGCACCGAGGGCCTTCTGGCGCTTCCCTCACTGCGAGAAGCCAAGTTACAGGGAACCAGGCAGAGGGCCTTCTCAGTAGTGGCGCCCGCCCTGTGGAACGCCCTCCCACCAGATGTCAAAGAGAACAACAATTACCAAGCTTTTAGAAGACATCTGAAGGCAGCCCTGTTTCGGGAAGCTTTTAATGTTCGATGTATTATAGTATTTTAATATTCTTTTGGAAGCCGCCCAGAGTGGCTGGGGAAGCCCAGCCAGATGGGCGGGGTATAAATAATAAATTATTATTATTATTATTATTATTATTATTATTATTATTATTATTATTATTATAAAAGGAAGGGAGATAGTAGTAATGGGGGACTTCAATTACACGGATATGTGTTGGATGTCAAACTCAGCCAAGAGCATAAGGTCAAACAGATTCCTCACTGGCCTTGCAGACAACTTCATTGTCCAGAAAGTGGGAGAAGCAACAAGAGGAACAGCCATTTTAGATCTGGTCCTAACCAATGTTGATGACCTGGTTAGTGGGGTAGAAGTGGAAGGATCATTAGGCACGAGTGATCATGCTCTTCTGAAGTTTACTATACAGCGGAAAGGAGCAGCCAAGCATACTAGGACTCAATTACTTGACTATAAGAAAGCCGACTTCATAAAACTTAGGGAAGTGCTGGGTGAGATCCCATGGACAGTAATACTAAAAGGAAAGGGAGTTCATGATGGCTGGGAGTTTGTTAAGAGGGAGATAGTAAAAGCACAACGTCAGGCAATACCAATGAGATGGAAACATGGAAGGTGCCTAAAGAAGCCAGGGTGGCCATCTAAAGAACTTTTAACTGAGTTAAGATTAAAAAAGGATGGGTACAAAAAATGGAAAAGGGGGGAAACCACCAAAGAGGAATTCAAACAAATAGCCAGCACGTGTAGACACAAAGTCAGAAAAGCTAAAGCACAGAATGAACCCAGGCTTGCTAGAGAGGTTAAAAGCAACAAAAAAGGTTTTTATGGGTATGTTCATAGCAAAAGGAAGAACAAAGAAACAGTGGGGTCACTCAGAGGAGAAGATGGTGAAATGCAAACAGGGGACACAGAAAGGGCTGAACTCCTCAATGCCTTCTTTGCCTCAGTCTTCTCCGATAAAGAAAACAATGCCCGACCTGAAGAATTTGGAGCAAATGATTCAGCAAAGGAAACACAGCCCAGAATAACTAAGGAGATAGTACAAGAATACTTGGCTAGTTTAGATGTATTCAAGTCTCCAGGGCCAGATGAACTGCATCCAAGAGTATTAAAAGAACTGGCAGGTGTGATCTCAGAACCACTGGCAGTCATCTTTGAGAATTCCTGGAGAACAGGCGAAGTCCCGGCAGACTGGAGGAGGGCAAATGTTGTCCCTATTTTCAAAAAGGGGGAAAGAGAGGACCCAAATAATTACCGCCCAGTCAGTCTGACATCAATACCAGGGAAGATTCTGGAGCAGATCATTAAGCAAACAGTCTGTGAGCACCTAGAAAGGAATGCTGTGATCACCAATAGTCAGCATGGATTTCTGGAAAGTAAGTCATTTCAGACTAACCTGATCTTGTTTTTTGACAGAATTACAAGCCTGGTAGATGAAGGGAATGCAGTGGATGTAGCCTACCTTGATTTCAGCAAGGCATTTGACAAGGTGCCCCATGATATTCTTGTAAAGAAGCTGGTAAAATGCGGTCTTGACTATGCTACCACTCAGTGGATTTGTAACTGGCTGACTGACCGAACCCAAAGGGTGCTCATCAATGGTTCCTCTTCATCCTGGAGAAGAGTGACTAGTGGGGTGCCACAGGGTTCTGGCTTGGGCCCGGTCTTATTCAACATCTTTATCAACGACTTGGATGATGGACTCAAAGGCATCCTGATCAAGTTTGCAGATGACACCAAACTGGGAGGGGTGGCTAACACCCCAGAGGAAAGGATCACACTTCAAAACGACCTTGACAGATTAGAGAACTGGGCCAAAACAAACAAGATGAATTTTAACAGGGAGAAATGTAAAGTATTGCACTTGGGCAAAAAAAATGAGAGGCACAAATACAAGATGGGTGACACCTGGCTTGAGAGCAGAACACGTGAAAAGGATCTAGGAGTCTTTGTTGACCACAAACATGACATGAGCCAACAGTGTGACGCGGCAGCTAAAAAAGCCAATGCAATTCTGGGCTGCATCAATAGGAGTATAGCATCTAGATCAAGGGAAGTAATAGTGCCTCTGTATTCTGCTCTGGTCAGACCTCACCTGGAGTACTGTGTCCAGTTCTGGGCACCACAGTTCAAGAAGGACACTGACAAACTGGAACGTGTCCAGAGGAGGGCAACCAAAATGGTCAAAGGCCTGGAAACGATGCCTTATGAGGAACGGCTAAGGGAGCTGGGCATGTTTAGAGGAGGTTAAGGGGTGATATGATAGCCATGTTCAAATATATAAAAGGATGTCACATAGAGGAGGGAGAAAGGTTGTTTTCTGCTGCTCCAGTGAAGCAGACACGGAGCAATGGATCCAAACTGCAAGAAAGAAGATTCCACCTAAACATTAGGAAGAACTCCCTGACAGTAAGAGCTGTTCGACAGTGGAATTTGCTGCCAAGGATTGTGGTGGAGTCTCCTTCTTTGGAGGTCTTTAAGCAGAGGCTTGACAACCATATGTCAGAAGTGCTCTGATGGTGTTTCCTGCTTGGCAGGGGGTTGGACTCGATGGCCCTTGTGGTCACTTCCAACTCTATGATTCTATCATTCTAAGATTTGAGATAGTGGAACTAACCTGGATTATTTTTTGGAAGGATTATAATTGGATTTTGAATTACGACACATTCACAGGGGTGCTTTGAAAGATTAGCCTAATTGGTGGTAAGAAGACGGAGTACATTTGGGTCTCTCCTAGAGTGCTATATTCTGAAGCAATAAGGCCCTGTTTGGGCCGAAGATTGGGCTGAAGACAACAGAAATTCATTAATATTGAATTATATTGAACTATATTGGTACTTCCGTTGTGTCTTTTGCGAAAGTGATTTATGTCTTTTTGATTTATGCTTTTCTGAAGATATCGATAAAAGGGGGTGAGTGGTTACCTTTCCAATTGTAGAAATGTTGATATATTTGGGGAAATGTCTCATCAACCAAAGAAAGGAGGTGAAGTGGGAACCCCAGCAGAGAGAAAGGGGTCAAAGCAAGAATCAGACTTCAAAACAGAAATATTAAAAATGTCTGCAGATATTAAGCAAAGTGAAAAGAACTTAGAATCAAAATTAGAACAAGTAGATATGAGGATTGGAAAAATGGATAAAAAAAATGATGAGACAGTTAATGAATTGAAGGTACAAATTAAAGAGGTGTCTAAGAGAACGCATGCGTTGGAGGAAGGAATGAAGAGGACAAGACTGGAAATGAAGGAACTGAAACGGGAAGATGAGAAGCTTAAGGTGGGGCTATCAGAAACAAACAGGTCACAGGAAGAAATGTGGGATGCGATTTCCATGAATGAACTTTGACAGCGGGAAGTGAATTTAAGGCTGAGAGCCGTACTAGAGAGTCAGGGTGAGAATATCAGACAAAAATTAAAATAAAAAAAAATTCCTTCCAGTAGCACCTTAAAGACCAACTAAGTTAGTTCTTGGTATGAGCTTTCGTGTGCATGCACACTTCTTCAGATACCAAAGTGTGCATGCACACGAAAGCTCATACCAAGAACTAACTTAGTTGGTCTTTAAGGTGCTACTGGAAGGAATTTTTTTATTTTGACTATGGCAGACCAACACGGCTACCTATCTGTAGACAAAAATTAATAACAGAATTAGCACAATGGTTGGAATTACAAATTGAAGAAGTGGCAAATACAGTACAAAATGCTTTTAGGATGAGAGTGAGAACGACTAAATCAAGGAAATTTCCTGGGGATTGTCTCATAACCTTTAAGGAAAGAGAAATGAGAAATTTGATACTTCAGAAAAACAGGGAAAAAAGATTATGCATAGACGGAAGTTACATAATCATCTTTAAGGACATCCCAATCAGACTGTTAAAGCGAAGAGACCCATATAAGCCCCTGGTGCAAATTCTCAAGAAGAATAACATTGAATTCAAATGGACATATCCTGAAGGGATCTCCTTTGTTTACAAAAGTAAGAGGCACAGGCTGACCAGACCAGAGGAGATAGGCAAGTTTCAGAGAAAATACAAGGAATTGACAACAGAAGAAGAAGCGGCGACAGGTGCAGTAGGAGGAATTGGAGCCACAGGTGAGACGGATGTAGATGAAAAAGAGAAAAATGGAGAAAAGACAGAAGAAGAAGAAGGAGAAGAAGTAGACAGATTATAGTAAAGTAATTTATAAATTTTTAATTAGGAAACACCATGGCGCTAAGAATATGGAATTGGAATATTAATGGGATGAATGAAAAGAAAAAACGGAACAAAGTGGAACAATATTTAAAAAAGAAAAAATTGGACATTATCTGTCTACAAGAGACACATGTGGCAAGAAGACATAGAAAAATTTTGATTAACAAAAGACTTGGGAATGAATTTATATCTTCTGACAAAGAAAAGAAAAGAGGAGTGGTCTTGTATATTAAAAGTAAAATTGAAGCCCAGCAATTTTTTAAGGATGAAGAAGGAAGAATCATCGCTGTTCAGATAAATTGGCAAGGCGAAAAATTAATAATTGTCGGGATCTATGCACCTAACGGAAATAAGACTGATTTCTATAAAAACTTGGAAGAAAAACTGTTTGAATACATGGACCAAAAGATAATTGTGATGAGAGATATGAATGGGGTGGTTTCAACAGAAATGGATAGACTGAGAGATAAAGGGACGAAAGAAGGTAAACTACCCAAAATTTTCTTTGAAATGTCAAAAAATTGCAACTTGATCAATATTTGGAGACTAAGACATCCACTTGAGAAACAGTTTACATTCTACTCAGAACCAAATCAGTCAATGTCTAGAATCGATCAAATATGGATTTCTAATGAACTGACTCCAAGAATCCTCCAAATTGAAATTCAACCAAGAGTAATTTCAGATCACAGTCCGACTAAACTGGAGATGAAAGGCTTTCAAGAAGGAACATTTAGATGGAGAATGAATGATTATCTCTTTGACGACCAAAATTTTTTACAAGATGCGCAAAAGAAGTTGACGGAATACTTTGTGGATAACTGTAATAAGGGTACGAAGATGAGTATAAATAAAAAAATTCCTTCCAGTAGCACCTTAAAGACCAACTAAGTTAGTTCTTGGTATGAGCTTTCGTGTGCATGCACACTTCTTCAGATACACTGAAACAGAAGTTGCCAGATCCTTCTATATAGTGAGAAGGTGGGGAGGGGTATTACTCAGAAGGGTGGTGGGAATGGGAGATTGGCAGATAGCTGAGATGAGCCTGTAGACGACTCTTAACGACTGTAATAGGTCTTACAGGAAAAGGCAAGGGGTGAGAAGGTGAGAAATGGCTTAGTCATGTATAATGAGATAAGAATCCAATGTCTCTGTTCAGACCAGGTCTCTCCATGGTTTTAAGTTTGGTAATGAGTTGCAATTCAGCAGCTTCTCTTTCCAGTCTATTTCTGAAATTCCTTTGTAGTAAAACAGCTACTTTGAGATCTTGTATAGAATGTCCTGGGAGATTGAAGTGTTCTCCTACTGGTTTCTCTGTTTTGTGATTCTTGATGTCAGATTTATGTCCGTTTATTCTTTGGTGTAAGGTTTGGCCTGTTTGTCCAATATAGAGAGCTGAAGGACACTGTTGGCATTTGATGGCATACACAATGTTAGACGATGAGCAATTAAATAGTCCCGAGATGGTATGTGTGATGTTGTTGGGGCCAGTAATGGTGTTGTCCGGGTGTATGTGGCAGCAAAGTTGGCATCTGGGTTTATTGCAGGCTCTGGTGCCAGTGTCCGTGTTAAGTCTGGTTGTAGTATTATTGTGGGTTAGGAGTTGTTTAAGGTTGGGTGGCTGTCTGTAGGCAATGAAAGGTCTTCCTCCCAGAGCTTGAGAAAGAGAACTGTCATTGTCCAGGAGAGGTTGTAGATCTCTGATGATGCGTTGTACTGTTTTAACTTGGGAGCTGTATGTGATGACTAGAGGTGTTCTGTTATTTTCTTTTTTGGGTCTGTCTTGCAGCAAGTTCTCTCTGGGTATCAGTCTGGCTCTGTTGATCTGTTGTCTAACTTCATCTGCTGGGTATTTTAGTTCTGAAAAGGTTTGCTGTAGATCTCTTAGGTGAGAGTCTCTGTCTGTAGAATTGGAGCAGATGCGGCTGTAACGTAGTGCCTGGCTATATACAATGGACTGTTTGGTATGTTTGGGATGGTAGCTAGAGGCATGTAGATATGTTTGTCGGTCAGTTGGTTTACGGTATAAGGTGGTGTCTATGCGCCCATCCTGTATTTTTATAGTAGTGTCCAAAAAATGTATTTCTTGCATAGATTGATTCATTGTAAGGTTGATTGTGGGGTGAAAATCATTGAATTTCTGGTGAAAGATGTCCAGGGTCTGTTGACCATGTGTCCAGATGATAAAAATATTGTCAATGTATCGCAGGTACAAGAGAGGTTTGAGTGGGTAGGAGTTTAGGAAACGTTGTTCAAAATCTGCCATGAAGATGTTGGCACACTGTGGGTAAGGACAAATTGGCAGAGTTTGGTGGCAAGGTCCGCTGTGGTTTTATCTGAAATGGTGTTAAATTTCTTCCATTCTTCTTCCGCCGTCTCCTTCCCCTGGTCGCGGACTCTTAATCTTTCCTTCAGTCTGGTCTTATATCACTGTAACCCTTTCTTTCTCAAAACCTCGACATTCTAACATTCATCAAGTTTATAGTAGTCCTTAAGATAAATTTTAAATTTCTTCCATTCTTCTTCCGCCGTCTCCTTCCCCTGGTCGCGGATTCTGCCAGTCATCTCAGCCAATGTCATATAGTCCATCACTTTCATCTGCCATTCTTCCAAAGTGGGTAAATCTTGTGTCTTCCAGTACTTTGCGATGAGTATTCTCACTAGCTACTATGGACGTGGAATCTCTGTATACCAACATCCCACACAACGATGGTTTACAAGCTATAAGGAACACCATTTCAGATAATTGGCATTGTCGGCCAATTGGTGTTAAAGAAAGATAGAATTTTCTTTATGTATGCTACGACAGCAGCAAGAATACTCATCGCAAAGTATTGGAAGACACAAGATTTACCCACTTTGGAAGAATGGCAGATGAAAGTGATGGACTATATGACATTGGCTGAGATGACTGGCAGAATCCGCGACCAGGGGAAGGAGACGGCGGAAGAAGAATGGAAGAAATTTAAAATTTATCTTAAGGACTACTATAAACTCGATGAATGTTAGAATGTCAAGGTTTTGAGAAAGAAAGGGTCACAGTGATATAAGACCAGACTGAAGGAAAGATTAAGAGGACAGAGGCTTGACAGAAATATTTAGAAGTTGCTAAAAAACTTTGGACATTGGGATGCAGAAAGGGGAGGTATGGGGGAGTCCGAGAAACAAGGTTTATGAAAAAAGGTTATGAAATTATACGTATTTGTATGTCTTTTTATATGTTTGTATTGTTTTAAAAATTTTGTAAAACCAATAAAAATTTTATTAAAAAAAGAAAGTGCAACACTGGAACTGCAGCTACAACTCTTTTTAATACACCCAATACATCTCTCTGGCATTTATGAACAACTTAAATAAAATGCAAGTAGGGAGAAACAGACTTCTGAAAATGCATGCACAATCTCTTCGCAGGAGTTCATGAAATCTTGTAAAAGTTAGGTTTTGTTCTCCAGTTTACAGAGCAATCCTATATGAGTGTTTATTCAAAAGCAAGTCCTACTCTGCTCAGTGAGTCTTCGTCCCAGGTATGTTTGTAGGAATGGAAGGTTTTTCAAGCCCAGTGATAATTATATGCCATCTTGAGCATTTAATTGCTGGCAGCAGCTGCTTATAACAGTCAGGGGGGGGGAAAAGTATTATTGTCCTCTCATTTCTCACCCACTTCCCCACTGCCTCCCCAATTCCATTGTAGGTCTCATGGAGTAATCAGAGCTGACTTCTGAGCAAACAGGGTTGGGATAGCAGCTGATGCTTCTAAGAGGCGACTAAAAGGTTACTGGTCATTTGACATCATACAGTATCTACAGCAGATTTAAATTTATTGAGTTATAGAGCTAAATCAATGATTAAGTTTCAGCACTTGTCAGGAAAACTTTAAGAAATCACCAAACTGTCCCTCTGTTTTTCTTGGTTTTTGAGGAGAGTTGAACAGGAACTTTCAGAGTAAGGGCAATACTGACCTAAGAACAATGCCCTATGATCTCAATGGGCTTTGTGATTCTATCCTATGACCGAATATGATCAGTTATGCAGCTTTATGTATTTATTTCTAAGTCATTTTTATTAGAAATATCCCAGAGTACTATATTGTAGCATACAATAATATAGTACACAAGAAACAAAGTTTATATGAAACCAGTATTGCCTCAAAACAATAACAATGAACAGGTGCAGTGATGTCAAGGATGGCCATCTCCATGTTTGTGTGAATAAAGGATAAGTGGCTTCAACCAGAAATGTCTACAGCTGAAGTGCCATCACTTGGGCCCACTTCATGCATATAGTGCCCTCATGCATAGCAACAGCAGGGAGTGGAGCCAGGATTCTAGCTCTGTCCCCAGCACGGCATTCCTTTTACTATTCCATCACCAACCTTGGTGTTTTAATTGAAGGTTTGTACAACCTTCAGCGGGTGGCGCTTTGGGTTAAACCACAGAGCCTAGGGCTTGCCAATTGGAAGGTTGGCGGTTTGAATCCCCACGACAGGGTGAGCTCTCATTGCTCGGTCCCAGCTCCTGCCCACCTAACAGTTTGAAAGCACATCTAAGTGCAAGTAGATAAATAGGTACCACTCTGGCAGGAAGGTAAACGGCATTTCTGTGCACTGCTCTGGTTCACCAGAAGCAGCTTAGTCATGCTAATGTGGGGGAGGGAGACAGTGCTCCTGAAGGTAGGAGTCTATCAATTAATGAAGATGATCATCCAAATGTCATAGACCAAATGGAGCAAACAGCACGCAGACCTAGTGGTGGGAGGAAAAAATCCTTAAATAAGAGACACGGGGGAATGATTAATGGACTTCAATGTCTGTACACTAATGCGCAAAGCATGGGAAATAAACAAGATGAGCTTGAGCTCTTGGTACAGCAAACTAAATATGACATAATAGGCATCACTGAAACCTGGTGGGATAAGTCCCACGATTGGAATGTAATAATGGGGGGATACAATCTATTTCAGAGAAACAGACCAGACAAGAAAGGAGGAGGAGTGGCGTTATATGTCAGGGATGTGTATACCTGTGAAGAGATCCAAGATTTAGAACCTCAAAGCCAATGTGAGAGCATTTGGGTCAAAATTAAGGGAGAGAAGAATAACAGAGACCTCATTGTGGGAGTTTACTATAGATCCCCAAGCCAAACGGAGGACATAGATGATGCCTTCCTGGAACAGATGGCCAAGCATGCAAAAGGAAGGGAGATAGTAGTAATGGGGGACTTCAATTACCCGGATATTTGTTGGACGTCAAACTCAGCCAAGAGCATAAGGTCAAACAGATTCCTCACTGGCCTTGCAGACAACTTCATTGTCCAGAAAGTGGGAGAAGCAACAAGAGGAACAGCCATTTTAGATCTGGTCCTAACCAATGTTGATGACCTGGTTAGTGGGGTAGAAGTGGAAGGATCATTAGGCGCGAGTGATCATGCTCTTCTGAAGTTTACTATACAGCGGAAAGGAGCAGCCAAGCATACTAGGACTCAATTTCTTGACTTTAAGAAAGCCGACTTCATAAAACTTAGGGAAGTGCTGGGTGAGATCCCATGGACAGCAATACTAAAAGGAAAGGGAGTTCATGATGGCTGGGAGTTTGTTAAGAGGGAGATAGTAAAAGCACAACGTCAGGCAATACCAATGAGACGGAAACATGGAAGGTGCCTAAAGAAGCCAGGGTGGCTATCTAAAGAACTTTTAACTGAATTAAGATTAAAAAAGGATGTGTACAAAAAATGGAAAAGGGGGGAAACCACCAAAGAGGAATTCAAACAAATAGCCAGCACGTGTAGACACAAAGTCAGAAAAGCTAAAGCACAGAATGAACTCAGGCTTGCTAGAGAGGTTAAAAGCAACAAAAAAGGCTTTTATGGGTATGTTCGTAGCAAAAGGAAGAACAAAGAAACAGTGGGGTCACTCAGAGGAGAAGATGGTGAAATGCAAACAGGGGACACAGAAAGGGCTGAACTCCTCAATGCCTTCTTTGCCTCAGTCTTCTCCGATAAAGAAAACAATGCCCGACCTGAAGAATTTGGAGCAAATGATTCAGCAAAGGAAACACAGCCCAGAATAACTAAGGAGACAGTACAAGAATATTTGGCTAGTTTAGATGTATAAAAGAACTGGCAGATGTGATCTCAGAACCACTGGCAGTCATCTTCGAGAAATCCTGGAGAACAGGCGAAGTCCCGGCAGACTGGAGGAGGGCAAATGTTGTCCCTATTTTCAAAAAGGGGGAAAGAGAGGACCCAAATAATTACCGCCCAGTCAGTCTGACATCAATAGCAGGGAAGATTCTGGAGCAGATCATTAAGCAAACAGTCTGTGAGCACCTAGAAAGGAATGCTGTGATCACCAATAGTCAGCATGGATTTCTGAAAAATAAGTCATGTCAGACTAACCTGATCTCATTTTTTGACAGAATTACAAGCCTGGTAGATGAAGGGAACTCAGTGGATATAGCCTACCTTGATTTCAGTAAGGCATTTGACAAGGTGCCCCATGATATTCTTGTAAAGAAGCTGGTAAAATGCG